>NC_136304.1:8641651-9241651 GCF_964198595.1 Lampetra fluviatilis | reverse complement strand
CTTTAACGAAAGACCCAAAGAATACGAAAACAAAATTTTGATCAGCGCATCGTGTAGAGCTCGTCGAGAGGAATAGATTGCCATATCGTTCGCCTTCAACAGACATAAAATGACGTCGCAACGCAGTTTATGCGAGAGCCGCGCCTTATGGGACCTGCCATAAGGTTCATATGTGTCTTGTGTACGTGGTGGAGGCATGGCCTTTATGTATGTATGGTGAACTTATTTTGCACCATACGTAGCCAACCGTGCTCATCGGAGGCCTAGCAATAGCGCGTTGGCCACTTGTTGTAGTGGTTTGAAACCAGTGGCTGCCCTGGTTAATACTGCGGGTGTACTAACCGTAATAATACTACTGTGTGCCATCTGCTATGCAGTGGAAGTTAAATATCCCGTTATGTCTTATTGGTTCTTTCGGTAAAGTCACGTAGAATTGAATGACTCTGTCTCCTCGACAGACCTGTTCTCCACCTGAGGACGGCTGCTTGTGTTGTGGCCGAAACGTCGTGAGAATTATTTTATTATGTTTTATTTGTATTATTTTATTATTTCAATTCTACGTGATTTTACCGAAAGAACCAAGAAGATGAATCCCTGCAGTCATGAAAGCTTTAAATCGAAATTTATCCCGTTATGTCGTTCACAATTGGGATTATACACAAAGCAAGAATCGCCCCCGACTCTTAGGCTAATGCCCCAGGTGATTCTTGAAATTGAGACACATCCTGGTCTCATAGGGTTATAACCTATCGGGTTCTGGTCTCGGCAAGGAGCATATATCATCATGCGAACTCCGATCATCCTCGCAGCGGCTTTTGGCAGCCATCCAACAGAGACGGTCACTGCATCGCTCGCTTCCAGAAGCGATGTCGCAGCCGTCTGGAACGCTCCTCCGTCCAATATTGCGGAGGCCACTAGAGCTGTCTACTTTTAAATCCAGGTTGAAAACTAATTTCTCTCTAACTACTTTTTTGTATTTTGTTTGTTGTCCTTCCCCCGCACCTCTGATTTGCACGGTTGGCTACGTACGGCGCGAAAGAAGTTCAACATACAATGAATCCACTTCAGGCACAAATCCTCGATTATTTTGCCTTCTCGCTCTTGAGGGTGCCATCGTCCGTCACGTTTGCGTCAGTCGTACATGGCGGAGTACCCCCTGGAACCGTGCTTTGTGCCCGCTTTGTTTAAACGGGGCAATCAAAATACCGCGGCGGCGCCCTCCCACCCCATCGCCCTCAGCTACCGCCACCACTACCAGCAGCAGCACCAGGCTCTCACTAAAGACAAAAACAAAAAACCCCCGTATAGCCTTAACAGACTGTTGGGGCAAGTGCTGTTAGCGAGCACCTATGAAGGCCGGAACGGCACACGAGGGGGTGGGTGGCCAGCACCACGCCTGGCCGCCTTTGTCTCCCTAGTGGCGATGTTTTTACACATGGCACTAGGTACTCAATTGAGGCTGAGTCGACCTAGGGGAGGAGGCTCAGGACCGGTTCAGATTAATCGTCACTGGTGTTTGCCATGAGCAGGCATTGAACTCGGGTCGGCGGGTTCGTAGCGTAGCGCACTAACCGCTACACTGCCGCCCTACCACCCCATCACCCTCAGCTCCCGCCACCACTACCAGCAGCAGCAGCAGCAGGCTCTCGGCACACACACGCACGCGCGCACGCGCGCACTCGCACACACTCCCCGCACAATGCCACGGTTCACGTCCTTGCAGATTACTGTCATTGTTGCCTCTATTTTTAATGTGCAACGATCTGTGGCTTCAACAATCACACGCATCGGGGGAATTGATTTGGAACCAGTGGCACGTTCTTTTATTGTTGAAAAGTCCTTTGTAGATTTTTTTTTCTTCCAACCTGCTCACGCGTGTGTGTGTGTAATGTGGGCTTGAGGGCAGGTGGAGGTTGTGTGGTTGCCACGGTGGCGAGATGTTAACTGCCTCGCCTGGTATACAGGAGGTTGTGGGTTCGATTCCGACCCCGATGCCTGTTTACTTGGAGTTTGCGTGTTCTTCCGGTGATTGCGTGGATTTTTCTCTGGGTTGAGATTATTTAGCTGCTATCAATGTCCACGTGATAAGCCACTTCGTTGAGCTATCAATTGTGGCCAGGTCGCTTCTGAAAAAGAGCTATACAGTAGCTCAATGGGCCTTACCTGGTAAAATAAAAATTGTCAAAAAAATGTTGTGAGAGAGATGATAAGAGGGTAAAAAGAGGCAGAATTGAGTGGAGAGAGGCATAGAGACAATATGAACAAAATAAATGTATGGGAATTGAAAGAATTTGAGAATTGCACTGGATAGATAATGACTGCTGCCGGTGGTGGTGGTGATGATGATGACAATGAGATTTGAACGTTAGGAGAGGGTGGATGTTGAGTGAGAGAAGAAGGAAGGATAAGATGTCACCGAGGTTGAAAACAAACACGAGATGTTTATGTTTAGAGAAAGTTGTGTCATTATCACGAGTCATCACCTCCAGTCATCACCTTGTCATCATCTTCCAAACACTGGTCAGGGCGCTTGTCTCACAGTCGGAGGTCACGAGTTAAAAATCATAGTGAGAATTCCGCTCAGATCATCGGCATCATCATCATCTCTCGGGAGCTGATGAAAATTATTTGCTAAGCTAAATGCGGTTGTGCGAGCTCCTTCCGTATGTAAAAAAATTAAATTAATACAAATAAAATAAAAATAAAATAAAAATCACGACGTTTACTTTTATTAATTTTAATTTTTTACCTACGTGACTTTACCGAAAAAAACCCTAAGAATATGAATCCTTGCAGTCACGAAAGCTTCAAATCTAGAATCCTTCCGTATTAGTGTGGAATTTTCACAATCATCTCTGCTGCAAATGTAGATCAGCGACGACACCAATCCTCTTTGGAATAGAGACTGAATTTGAGCCGTTTTTGTCCTGACAGTTTATGGGGGTCCACATATATGATGTCTTAAAGTGTGTCGAATTGATCATTGGATAACCCACATGTGTTATAGTTTCATGCGGGTCCGGGCTTGAGAGATCGCTTTTGGTTTCAACCGATGTTTCATCTGGCTGAGCACTTCAGTGTGGGTGTGTGTTTCATTGGGACACGTTGAAGCTACAAGTCGCTTACCCCCGTCCTGCAATGCAGCTTGAAGCATCCTCCACATACAAATGGACAGGAGGTGCTTTGTCAGTTGCTCGTTTCACTAAAAGGCAGGAGAGGGTAATTCGTTTGGAAATCTCATAAGATACGGCAAGGAAGCGTTGTAGGTGTATTCACGAAGTACGAGATTGCGATGGATGGGGACGCACGTGTGCAGGATGGATGTGGCCAGGTGTACATCACGAGGTCGCGTTTATTTGCACAAACAACCACAATCCCTTGCTGGACTTGTCAAGGAGCATGGCCCGCCGCGCCAACTCTGGTCACCCTCGCATCGGCTTTGAGCCGACCACCCAACAACGACGGCCATGGCATCGCGTGCTCTTAGCTGCGCCTCTGCAACTGTCAGATGTTTTTTTGTTCATGTTTTGGTTTTTTGTTTGTTGCGGTTGCACCCGATTCAAGAGCCGAATGGCTCACAGGGCTATACCTAATACATGAATTTGAACTTGACACTCTTCCTTCCTGACATTCGAAGCCCACTGGAACTTTCAAATCTCAATTGATTTGAAAGTGCAAACAGATCGCTCTAACACGTACACAAGTAAAACAAAACCGTCCGCATCCTACCAAGCAAAGCCCACTGAAGTCTTAACTTATTTTTTAGAAGGTGAAAATAAAAAAAATGAAAGATAAGAATAAAAATAGAAATAACTAAAATAAATCACGACGTTTCGGGCGCAACACAAGCGTCCGTCATCAGGTGGGACAACCACAGCGAAAACAGTTGCTGAAGTATGCTTCAAAGAGATGACTCTGACAAGGGATTATATAGCTGACTTTACCGAAAGAACCAAAGAGTATGGATCCTTGCAGTCACGAAAACTTCAAATCTAGAATTGACCTCATCATGCTAACGATCCTGGCAGGTTGTGTGTATGTTGTTGAACTTCTGTCACACCGTACGTAGCTAACTGTGCTCATCGGAGGTGTGGGCAAAGAACAACAAACTCAACACAAAACACAGTTTTAATTAAATGAGTATTACATTTAAAAGTGCATCGCTCCCGTGGCTTCCTAATATCGGAAGGAAGAGCGTTCCAGACGGCCGCTGAAGCGCACCTGAAAGCGCCACGATGCGGTGGCCGTCTTTGTTCGCTGCTGCGAGGATGACCGGAGTTGGAACAGAGTGTAACAGCGCAGTGGTGACCGGCTTATATTTTTCGTGACCTTAAAGCGCTTCTGAAAATATGCACAGAGTTTTTATTTTCAGTACCATCTAAAAAAATAGAAAAATCTTTATCTTTGGCCAAAATTCAAAATACCAGCGTGCACGCCAGAGCGATAGTTCTGCCTGCGTGCGTGCTTGTGTGTGCATGCTTGTGTGTGCGTGCTTGTGTGTGCATGCTTGTGTGTGCGTGCGTGCTTGTGTGTGCGTGCGTGCTTGTGTGTGCATGCTTGTGTGTGCATGCTTGTGTGTGTGTGTGTGCGTGTGTGTGCGTGTGTGTGTGTGTGTGCGTGCGTGTGCGTGTGTGTGTGCGTGTGTGTGTGCATGCTTGTGTGTGTGTGTATGCGTGCGTGTGTGTGTGTGCGTGCGTGAGTGTGTGTGTGTGCGTGCGTGTGTGTGTGTGTGTGTGCGTGTGTGTGTGCATGCTTGTGTGTGTGTGCGTGTGTGTGTGTGTGTACGTGTGTGTGCGTGTGCGTGCGTGTGTGTGTGTGCTTGCGTGTGTGTGTGTGCGTGTGTGCTTGTGAGTGTGTGCGTGCGTGTTTGCATGTGTGTGTGCGTGTGTGCTTGCGTGTGTGTGCGTGCGTGTGTGTGTGTGTGTGCGTGTGTGCGTGTGTGTGTGCGTGTGTGCTTGTGTGTGTGTGTGTGCTTGTGTGTGTGTGCGTGTGTGTGCGTGTGTGCGTGCTTGTGTGCGCGTGTGTGTGTGTGTGTGCGTGTGTGTGTGCGTGCTTGTGTGCGCGTGTGCGTGCGTGTGTGCGTGTGTGTGTGCGTGTGTGTGTGTGCGTGCGTGTGTGTGTGCGTGCGTGTGTGTGTGCGTGTGTGTGTGTGTGTGTGCGTGTGTGTGTGTGCGTGTGTGTGTGCGCGTGCGCGGAGAAGATCCAGGAACACCCAGTGTTGTTATGGTCACTACAAAGACAAAGATCCCCCGTGTAGCCTTAACAGACTGTTGTGGCAAGTGCTGTTAGCGAGCACCTAATGAAGGACGGCGATGTTTACCGTACCAGGTACTCATTTGAGGCTGAGTCGACCTAGGGGGAGGCCCAGTACCGATCGTCAAGCTTGAGTCGCCGGGTTCTTAGCGCAGCACGCTGACCGCTGCCCACACATCGTCACAGTCTAAGACAGGGTGGAGATCACGGGTCCAGACAAGGCCTGTGACCTTGTTTCATATGGCCCACGGCTACACGAGGCCTACGACTTGGACACAGCTCACAAACGATATTTATCCATCTCCACAAGCATCTTAGCCGCACTAATCGGGTACTAGAGGATAAAAAAAATGTACCTGGCGATACTAACTGTTGATATGATGCTGAATGTCAAAATTGTCTATTAGAAGGACCATGCTGCTGATCATGTACGAAAAATACTTTAATTTCTAATGTATAGTTCTCAGATATGTGAAGGAGGCATATTGTTCACTTCTTTATTTCACGGATAATTCTTAGCACGCTCGTTCTCCTGCTGTCTCGCCTGGTATGCAGGAGGTCATGGGTTCGATCTCGACCCTGATGCCTGTATATTTATAGTTTGCGTATCTCTCTCCGCGTAGATTTTTCTCTGGATCCTCCGTTTTTTCACTTCACATTTATAATCAACATCACGCATCTTGAGTATTTGGCTGCGATAAAATTTCGACGTGATAAGCCACTTCGTTTATCTTTCATTTGTGGCCAGGTCGCTTCTTAAAAAGAGCTATATAGCTCAGTGGGCCTTACCTGGTCAAATAAAAAATAGTTTAAATACAGTGGTATCTCGGTATACGTCGTTAATTCGTTCCAGAAGGTAGGGCTCATACCGAAAATGACGTACATACCAAACGAATTTTTCCCAAAATAAATAAAGGGAAAGGAAATAATCCGTTCCAGAGTATAAGAAGTGATATTTGATATGGCATATTATACATTAATGGGGTTGTATAAAATAACTTAGACACTACTTATTGCTAAAATGCATTCATAAATTAAAATAAATGCATAAATAAGTTAAAATAAATTGAAATAAAAATAAAATTTAACCTCACTTTACCTTGCTGGGAGGAGTTAAAATGACAAAAAACACGTGAAAATTCACAGAGAGTTCTAGCAAGGGTTGTGCACTGAACGAGATCTACAGGCAGACTGAGGAGCGGCGCTTTGTTTCAGTCGTGAACGGGGTCTACGCGGGTACGCGGTGACTCATCCCGACCCATACAAGTTCTAGCAAGCGCGTCGTATCCCAAGCAAGACTTATTCCAAAGCAGTCGTATACCGAGGTATGACTAGTTTTTAGATTAAAGTCTCCCAAGTGTAAAAACTGTTGGGGTTGCCCCACGATAGTCATGCTAAATTCCCGTCCCACCCTGGGTGAGGACACGCTTGCCCATCGCTGTGCGAGACGCTGCGGTTGTCAAGCGGTCGACGCCGCGGCTTCCTTGCCACGGCGCCCCTACCGACTGTACCCAACGTCTCCGTCGGCACAAGTCGACGGAGAGGGCCGGTGTGCTACTCTCCACCAAGACGGCACTTGCCAGGACCATTTAACCCTAAAACAACACGGGTATTTACACGGGCTGCAGGACGAATACATTCCATAGCGGTAATTAGAATTTCCATTTGGACCACTGCTTAGCATACAAGCACTCGGTTTTCCCCTCTGCCTGCCCGCTCGCCTGCTCACTTGTGCGTCTTCTCTGCCGTGTGTCCGTGAGTCTGCCGTCGGGCTGAGGGGCACAAGGGACGTTGGACTGTGCGTGTATTGACTAGATGCTTTCATCCGGAACAATTGCATCTCTGAATGCACCCTCAGTTAGAAATTGCCCAAAGGCAAATTATTTGGTGATACTGCGTTGGCAGCGGTGCGCAAGCACAGAGAACAGCAACAGCAATGAAAACACAACACGATTGCCAATAACACTGTGGCCTTAAAAATGCAGTGTTATTGGCGACGTTTGGGGCCACGGCCCTTCCTCACGGCACAGAGAGGCCAGAGAGGTGGGTTAGCAAAGAGCTGTGAGCATCAACCCAGCAGCCAGCCCTCTGCAGCCATGGCTGAATAGTGGATCTGGTGTTGCCAGATCTAGAGCAGAAAAAAAAATGGTTGTCTCTGTAGAGAGGCTTGTCCTGGCCATAGGAACGTGGAATGTCCATATTCCGACGGTGGGATGCAGTATATCCATAGAACCACTGTTGGATAGAACAACAGTGGTTGGCACGATTAGCATGGTTGGCTACATACAGTGGAAAAGAAGTTCAACTTACACACGTACATGTTGTCTTCCTGCTAAGTGGTACCCATTTTATCGACCCGGGAGGGTTGATAATGGATTGTCCTGATCCCTGTCCAGGATTTGGACTGAGAACTTACGTGTGTCTCTGAATGTCAAGCAGGACAAGGTGGTGACCACACACATTGCGGGGCGCGGGGGGGTAATACTAAATCTCCTTGTTCTTGTAAATGATTGAAGGGTGGCCATGAGCCTCGCTATTGAATTTGAAGTGGAATTCTCTGTTTTCTAGAGAGCCTTAATGTCCATTGTAAGAGGAAATTGCAGTGTCCTAATGATTAACCATGTTCTCACCAAGACATTCTCTCGTCCCTGTGCGTACCAACGTGTTTTATGCTGCGGTTACAAGAATAATTCTGCACTCATGATAATAAACAGCTGTAATATTCACTTATAATCCAGACAATTGTAAGCTGGTCAAAGCGCCCAACGAACACCAGGTCAGCAGTTTACTCGGCACATCATTGTTTTCGGGTCGATACAATGCGTACCACTTGGTGGGAAGTCAACAGTCTACATGGCCATAGAGAGATTGCCCCCATCCTCCCAACCGCTGTAGGAATGTGGAATTTCCAGCACTTTTCTCATCCGCCAAAATCAAGACTGCACCACCACACAAGCTTGTGAAAACACGTCGACAGTTGGACTGTTTATGAAACGAACAATGGGAGTACATTTCACGATGTTCGGGAAACGTGGGTCATATCAACGGCATGTTATCAACCGCATGGGTAAACAGCTATCGCTGCATTTTGATTCATCGCCTATTCTGGAAAGGCTCGCTGATATTTTTGTTATGGGGCTTCTCCATGAGAAATGGTGATCCTGTTCTTCCTGTGTGATTTTTATTTTGTTTTTAAATTACATTTCGGAAAAAAACTGCAGTGTCTTGAGAATGCACACGTACGAGAAGTCCACATTCCAGATCCACCACGCAAATCGCCATCACCGTTGGCCATTATCAATCCGCTGCTGGATGAAGGCCTCTCCAAGCTGCCGTTATCTCTGACAGTCCTCCCCATCCTGCGATGTAGCAATTCATCTACCACCGGCACTGAGGGCGCCACGGTGGCAAGATGTTAACTACTTTGCCTGGTATACAGGAGGTCTTGGGTTCGATCCCGACCCATCGCCTGTATATTTGGAGTTTGCGTGTCTCTCTCCCCGGGGTCGTGTGGCTTTTTCTCCGGGTCCTCCGGTTTTTCCCTCCATATTTATAAAACATGCATTTGGGGGATTTGGCTGCTCGAAATTTACACGTGATAAGCCACTTCGCGGAGCTATTATTTGCGGCAAAGTCGCTTCTGAAAAAGATATATAGGTCATTGGGCCTTACCTAGCAAAATAAATAAAAAATAGTTTAGTTTTATAAAGCTGATTTTGTCATTCCATCTCCATGGTGAGCATCCTGAACAAATCATTCTCTTCTTTGGCTGCCACTCTGACACCAGTCTTGACCACCAGCCCACCTACAAGTATTGCCTAACCGTTGCCCCTTCCCGTTTTAACCTGTGACCTTCCGGCTGACCGCAGGGCATCCTCGGCAGAGCGCCGGCGCGCAGTGACGGTGGTGACGGCGACATCGACGAGGGGCGGACGTGACGAGAGCACCGAGAGACGTCCAGCCACAGGTGAAGGAGCTGCTGCTGCTGCTGCTGCTCATGATGAGCGCTCACCAGGATACAGGGGGGTGGGGACAGAGGCAAAGATCCCCCAGAGAGCCTCCACAGGTCACTTGGGCAAGTGCTGTTAGCTGGCATCTAGTGAAGGCCGCCATGGCACACGAGGGGGTGGGTGGCCAACACTACGCAGTCACCTTTGTCTCTCCAATAGTCATGTTTACAACCCATACCAGGTACTCGTTTAAGGCGGAGTTGACCTAGGGGAAGCCCAACACCAGTTAATATATTCACCACTGCTATTAGTCACGAGTGGAATCGAGGTTCATGGCGCGGTGAGCTATCTACTACACTACCATACGGGTGGGTACAGGCACAAAGACAAAGATCCCCCCTATAGCCTTAACAGACTGTTGGGGCAAGTGCTGTTAGCGAGCACCTATGAAGACCGGCATGGCACACGAAGGGGTGGCCAACACCACGCCCGGCCGCCTTTGTCTCCCCAGTGACGATGCTTACACACCACACCAGTTACTCATTTGAGGCTGAGTCGACCTAGGGGAGGCCCAGGACCGGTTCAGATAATCGTCACCGGTGTTGGCCGTGAGCGGGAATCGAACTCGGGTCGCCAGTTCCGTAGTGCTGCGTGCCAGCTGCTAAGCTACCGCTCCCAGGTGAGTACAGACACACGTACACACACGTACACACACGTACACACACGTACACTGCCAAGCCTATGACCAAATCACGTGGTGCCTCCCACCTCTTCTGAGACATCAGGCAAGAAGCGTGGGAGCGTAGGCCAACGTACCAACTAGATGAGTTCTCTGGAGCTCCCTCTGGTTCAGGCCTTTTTGGCAGCAGCGGCGTGAGGAAGTGGTTGCAGAGCCGCACTTTGAGCTAATATCTCGTGATCTCCCAACGCAACGACGTTGTTGTTGTTGTTGATCTCCTACAATATCGATATTAGTCATCCGTAGCCACATCTGTACCCTGGGCTTAGATTCTCACGAGAGTCATCGTTTTCCCATGAAGAGGGGAGATTTTTTTCCGAAAGCCTTTGGGGAGGCTGAACTTGGTGCTGCTGCTGCTGCTGCTGGTGGTGAGAGTGGTGATGATGAGGGTGCTTGTAGAGGTCAGGGTTCAGGGTTAATGTTTCTCCCGTATGGGGGCTTCCATTGTTTGGAAAGGAACGCTGGGGAATTTGTACAAACGCTTTTCACAAATGCTGATAAGACATCCCTCAGGCAGAAGGTGCTGACACCACTTCACTGCTCAGCCCGTGAATGCGTGAGAGTTGCGTGTGTGTGCTGGCCACCCACCCCCTCGTGTGCCGTGCCGGCCTTCGTAGGTGCTCGCTAGCTAGCAGCGCTTGCCCCAACAGTCTGTTAAGGCTACACGGGGGATCTTTGTCATCTATAGTGGGGAGCGGTGGTGGAGCGGTTAGCGCGCTCCGCTACGCCACGACCCTGGCGACCGGAGTTCGATTCCCGCCCACGATCAATAAGAGTGGCGGATATTTCAACTGATCCTGGGCCTCCCCTTTTGTCAACTCGGCCATAAATGAGTGCCTGGTACAGTGTGTAACTATCAGTATTGGGGAGACACAGGTGGCCGGGCGTGGTGCTGGCCACCCTCCTCTTCGTGGCCCATGCCAACACTCATAGGTGCTAGCTAACAGCACTTGCCCCAAGAGTCTGTTAGAATATCTATTAGAACGGGGACCTTTGTCTCTGTGCTATACACACCGGTCCGGGGCCCTCCCTAGGTTGACTGACCCTTAAAGGAGTGTTTGGTGCAGTGTGCAATCATCAGCACTGGGGAGACAAAGGCAGCCGTCCACGGTTCTGGAAAACATATCACGTGATTAAAGATGGCGGTACCCTTCACAACCGCACAGGAGAAGGGCAGTGGAGCCCTTGTGAATATTTGTTATTTTACCAAATTCAGTGCACAGCTTCTACAGAAACCGCACTGACGTAAGATACGCAATTACTGCATGGAAATTATTGAAACACCCTCGTAGAATGACAGCTAATTGAGGCAAGCCAAAGCCGTTCAGTTTATTGGTAGTCGGTGTTCTCCAATCCGCCTCTCACGCTCGTCACTTTTGATAGCGGCTCCTCGCGGTTCCCAGATTCGTTGACGTTTTCCTTTGCGGGTGGCCGTGTTCGTGACTTGTCGTGTAGGGCGCCATGGTGGTGAGATGTTAACTACCTCGCCCGGTATGCAGGAGGTCGTCGGTTCGGTCCCGGCCCCGACGCCTGCTGTATATTTGAAGTAAGCATGTCTCTCTCCTCATGGTCCTCCGGTTTTCCTCTCCACATTTAAAATCAATATGCGTTGAAGAGTATTTGGCTGATATCAATTTCCACGTGATAATAAGCCACTTTGTTGAGCGAGCCGTTGTGGCCAGATCGCTTCTAACAAAAAGAGCTGCATTGCTCAGTGGGCCTGACCTGGTACAATTAGAAGAGTTTGTAGTTTCGTGTGTTGCAGTAGGGCACCGCTCAGATGTTTCTGCTCCCACACAGCGATTGTCTCCTCTCTGGCCAGCGTAGTTGTACGTATGTTGAACTTCTTTCACACCATACGTAGCCTACCGTGCTAATCGGAGGTGCAGGGGAAGGACAACCAACTAAACACAAAAAGCAGTTCTAAAGAAATGAGTTTTCAAGCTAGATTTAAAAGTGCATAGCTCCAGTGGCTTCCTAATATCGGAAGGAAGAGCGTTCCAGACGGCCGCAGAAGCGCATCTGAAAGCGTGCGGTGCCGTGACCGTCTTCGTTGTATGGCCAGCCAAAAGCCCTCTGCTGCGAGGATGAGTTCGCGTGATGCTTTCTGCTCCTAGTTCACTTTCCCTGCCTGGCCGCCCTGCCCAGTATAACACATGGCGTCACTGGGAGAGAGGGTGGGGGGGGGGTACCAGAGGTGGGACAAAGTCATTGTTATGCAAGTCCAAGTCGAGTCGCAAGTCATCAAATTCATGACTCGAGTCTGACTCGAGTCCAAGTCACATGACTCGAGTCCACATCTCATAGGTGGGACAAAGTCATTGTTATGCAAGTCCAAGTCGAGTCGCAAGTCATCAAATTCATGACTCGAGTCTGACTCGAGTCCAAGTCACATGACTCGAGTCCACACCTCTGGGGGGTACACACTGCTCTCTCCAAGCACGATTACATGATAGCACGATAAGATAAAGCGCTCTCGGAGGAGGGAGGCATGTGTGTCTAGAAATACCTCGGTATTTTGACTGCAGAATCCCCGCTCTGTGGTAAGTCAACAGTGGGGGCCCGTCAGCGGAGATGTGCACCGCCATCGTTTGTGGGAAATTTTTGAGTCTTGATTGTTTGTGTTCATTATCTTCGCTAATTATCTTCGTACCAGCAGTAGCAGCCATTGAACGATTCATCGATCGGATTTCGCATGTAAGAATCAAGTGTTTACAATTAATGTAAATGATATGCTGATGTTATATTTACCCATATTGGAGTGAACAACAATGTAAATGAGACCGATTTATTTTTTAATATTTCAAAACAATGGTAAACATGAGACGGAGAACTGATTATAACATTTATTCATAGCCTCGGATTGTAACAGTTCATCCAATCACTGAACACAATCCTGCGGAGGGAGCTGGTAGGAACGTTGGGTTGCTTGGTCAATGGTTAAGGTGAACGGTGGCGTGGTGTATTCCGCAAATATGTCCAACTGTGAGGGTGGGCACAAGCCGGCGTGAGTAAGTTAAACGTTGAGTTTTATAAGGGCACCACGGGGTGACCAGCCCCTCCCCACCCAGCCCCTCCCCACCCAGCCTCTCCCACCCCCCACCCAGCCCTACCCAGCCCCTCCCTCCCCTCCCCACCCAGCCCCACCATCCCCTCGCCACCCAGCCCCTCCCTGCAACACGGACGGACACAATAATCCCCATGTGGGCTGGTGTAACCAGGAGGTTCCCAACAGTATTAAGTGGCGTGAATCTTTACACCTCGAAACACCGAGCAGCCCCTCGAATAGGTTTACCGTTGTTTGTTGTTCTCCCACGTGAGCCAAATTCTCACCTGGTGAGGCAATGAGAAACCATCGAGTGGGTTCATGACAGATCGTGTCGCACGACCGCCCCGCCCTTGAGTTAATTTTTGTTGTCAAACCGTGGCCAGCCTCGCGTGGAGAGTACGGGTCCCCACCATAGGCATGTGGAATTTCAATTACCAGCTGAGAATTTTAAGTGGAAGGCAATAATTGCCAGCCAATTGCTCTCTGGAGCGAGCGGGGAAGATACGTTTACTCCGACAATCGTGCCCGTACCCTCCCTTCACCTTTAAAGGACATGTTTTGGCTGTCACGGTCGCTGAGCTAGAGGGTATGACTCACTCATTAGACGGCGCCGCGCCCCTGACTCTGACTGTCTCCCTCCTCACACTCTCGCCCATTGTCACACACCCGCTGACCCCACAGTCTCACTCCTCCCTACTAACTTACTAACCAGCATACTCTCACTCACACGCCCACTAACCAGCACACTCTCTCTTGCATTCCCACTAACCCACTTACCTACTTACCAACACACACAAAAGACAAAGATCCCCCATATAGCTTAACAGATTGTTGGGGCAAGTGCTGTTAGCGAGCACCTATGAAGGCCGGTACGGCACACCAGGGGGTGGCTGGCCATCATCACGCCCGACCGCCTTTGTCTCCCCAGTGGCGATGTTTACACACCGCACCAGGTACTCAATTGAAGCTGAGTCGACCTAGGGGAGACCCAGGACCGGATCAGATAATCGTCACTGGTGTTGGCCGTGAACAGGGATCGAACCCGGCTCGCTGGGTTCATAGCGCAGCGCGCTAACCACTACACTACCGCTACCAACACACACACCAATACCCTCACTAACACACCCAATAACCAACACACTCACACATCCTCTCACTCACCCACCAGCCAACACACTCACCAATACTCACACACAAACGCAGTCACCAGCACACTCATCCATACCCTTGTACACACGAACAAAAAGACTAAAGGTCCCCCGTATAGCCTTAACAGACTGTTGTGGCAAGTGCTGTTGGCCGAGCACACTCGTGTTCACACTCATGAGCACATCCACTCGCCCGCATACTCATCATCCACACTGTCTCCCCCACAGGCTCTTAGCCGTGCCAACGGAGTGGAGGGAGATGAGTCACGCTTCCGAGTGGACATCGCGCAGAGGGGCTGAGCAGTGAGGGGCGTGAGAAGCCTGGCGGAGCCATGGTGCAGGGGGGAGGGGGTGGTGGTGGCTCTGCGATCTGCAGATGGAATTGAGTGGGCTGGATGGGAATGTCTGTGTGTGAAAGTGGAGCGCATGAGTGTGCTGAGCTAATTGATAACCTCAGTGTGTGTGGGGTGTGTGTGGGTGGTGTGTTTGTGGTGTGTGTGTGGTGTGTGATGTGTGTGTGTGGTGTGTGTGTGTGCTGTGTGTGTGGTGTGTGTGTGGCTGTGGTGTGTGTGTGGTGTGTGTGTGTGGTGTGGTTGTGTGTGTGTGCTGTGTGTGTAGGTGGTGTGTGTGTGGTGTGTGTGCTGTGTGTGTGGCTGTGTGTGTGTCATCTCTAAGCCCTCTCATGTCCTCTGCTCCAACGCAGCTGGGGAGCGGTGATACAGTGGTTCGTACACCCAATTTGTTGTACCCTTATATCACTTACGATTTACAAGGCAATGATTGCATTAAAACAATGTTCTTCCCCCTAAATTTCGACATTATATGCGGCCAAATGTGTTCCTTCAATTAGCAGCCTACACCGCTTAAAGCAGTGGATCTTCTTAACCTGGGGTGCGAGATGCCCTTTCTGGGGGTGCGAGACATGCCACATTATTTTAGAAGGTAAATCATAGAAACACACTCTGAACACGGGCACGGAAGTACAACTACTTTGTTTAATCAAACCTTTACGTATTTATTATTAACATCTATATTTTTTTTAACGATTGAGAACCAAAGGGGGGGGGGGGTGCGAAGCTGAAGTTAAAGTTAAGAACCCCTGTCTTGGAGCAATACGTCTCGGCATGTGTATGGTGCGCTCCAAATCGGGCGGCCGTGTGATGTCATCCATCCGGCGACGGATGGCATCACAGACGCGTGTGTTGGGTTCTGGGCTTGGCTTGGGGCCTCTCTGCGTAGGTTGACTCGGCCGTGATTCAGCGTCTGTCGCAAGCGGTGGCATAAACACCGCAGCCACCACCCTCCTCCCTCCCGAGTGTGTCAGTGCCGTCCTCAATGGGTGATCGCGTCAGTCATTTCGGTTCTAAATTGTCGCACACCGTTATTTATTTGTGTTTGCGTGCGTGCGTGTGTGTACATATATCTTCGTGTTTACACCCCTTGATTTTCTGGCAATTAGATTGATTAAAAGCAGAGCGTGGTGCCCATTTCTACGACAGCAGTGCCGCCGCATTTTCTTGGCGCTGGTGCCTGAACCAAAGCTTTCGCGTTAATTCTTGCGCAGTATGTTACGAATTACTCTCCGATACAAATCGCTTTGTTTAAATTGCATTAATAACGTATGCACACGTTTACGCTCTGGGACGCGTTCATCTGTATTAGATCTCGAGAACCCAGTAGTGTAAATTCCACATTACTATGGTGGGGACCAGTCTCCCCTTAATGTAATTCGATGAACGACTGTTTTGCTATTTTGAGAATCGGGGTCTTTTTCAAGAGCGTGTATTTTTTTATTGCCGGATCGTGTGCGCACGAGTGACATTTGTGATCGTGTCCATCAGGCTGTGTCCATGGAGTCGCGAGCGGGCTGATGGGCAAAAATAAAGAAATAGCGGCCGGGATTCTACGAAGCGTCGTGTTTCTTAAAATGTTCTCATCGTCCGACGTGACGCTGATTTAAAGCGTCGTGAAAGACATCGACTGCAATTTTTAAAATAGGTGGTACATTTTTTTTCTTCTGATGAGGCAAAATATCAAAGATGTTTTATATTGGCAGTCGTGTAACGTTTCACTCACCGGCGCAGCGGCGACAGTGACCCCCTCACAATCGTTTGAAAGTGAGCACGCCGATCCATGGATGGTTCACAATTTTGGCTTTAGTTTTCGATTTAAAGCTTTCGTGACTGCAGGGATTCATCTTCTTGGTTCTTTCGGTAAAGTCACGTATAAGGGAAATAATAAAAAAAGTAAAAATCAGACTCTGTTGTCTCGACAGACCTGTTCTTCACCTGAGGACGGCTGCTTGCGTTGTGGCCGAATCGTCGTGAGAATTATTTTATAATGTTTTATTTTTTTTATTTTATTATTTCCATTCTACGTGACTTTACCGAAAGAACCAAGAAGATGAATTTTGGCTTTAGATTGTACCAAGAGTCATCATGAAGGTGGCGGAAACAACGATCGAACGATTGCAAATGAGACGGTCTCAAAAATATATATATGGAGACGTTTCTGATGTGTGGATGTGCGCATTGGCCTGTTGGTGTTTTGATGGGGAGGGGGGGGCGGGGTTCCACCACCACCACCAGTGCTGTCTTCAAGCAGAGTAAGAGGAGGGATGTGAAAGCCAGGAGGCGCTGCGGTGTTTGGGCTCGAGCCGCGTGCACTTGAGCCGCAGGGGCACAAGTTGGAGCGTGCCGATGTGTTGGTGGTGTACGTTCGTGTAATGTCTGTTATTTTAATGTATTTGTTGTTGTGTGTGGCATTGTGTTGGGTGGACATCACCACAATGTTCTTCTCATCGTTATGTGTCTCGGGGTGTTTTATGTGTAGGTTTGTGTCTGTGTCTATGTGCTTTTGTGTGTATTTGTGGTGTGTTTATGTATGTGTGCATTGTGTGTTTTTATGTGAATGTTTATATACATCTGCATTTGTGTGTCTTTGCGTTTTGTGCGTTTGTGCGTGTATGTGCCTTCATATGTGCATTGTGTATGTATTTGTGTGTGTGTGGGAGCAGTAATACAGCAGTTAACGGTCTACACTACGAACCCGGCGACCCGAGTTTGATTCCCACTCACGGCTAACACCACTGATAATTATCTGAACCGGTCCTGGGCCTCCCCTAGGTCGATTCAGCCTCAAATAAGTACCTGGTGCGGTATCTCAACATCGCCACCGGGGAGACAAAGGCGGCCGGGCGTGTTGCTGGCCACCCACCCCCTCGTGTGCCGTGCCGGCCTTCATAGGTGCTGCTCGCTAACGGCACTTGCCACAAAAGTCTGTTGAGGCTACACGGGGGATCTTTGTCTTTGTGGTGCTCGGGTCCGCGTGCACGTTGCGTGCGTCAGCGCATTGGGGCCGCACGACGGCCGCGCTCATTTTCGAATGAATGTCGAAATACCCAAATGTCGCAAAGGCCCGTGGATAATTATGATAATGTCCACTGGCCGCAGCACAATGCCGAGTCTGTTGGGCCGCACGCGCGCGTCCGCCCAATCTGCCACTCCCTCTATCCCGTTCCAAAGTTCACTTTCAGAAAATAAATTCCGTAATAGGAAGAGTTGCCCAACAGCTTCGCACGAGCCCATAATGAGAACGCTGGGACTTTGTGCCGTGGGAGATAGAGGTGGTGGTGGTGGTGGTGGCGGTTGTGGGGAAGATATCTTTCTTTCTCTGGTCTCTACTGATTAAGAAAGGGGAAAAGTCGTGTTCACCACTCGCACTGAGCGCTGCTCGGGTCAAACTCGGGGGCATCTCTCCTGCTCGAGCACGGAGCGGGGAACCGTTCGCCTGTCACGATCGATGGAGGATTCCACATTCCCATTGCGCACTGCGCTCGCGACCGTGCCACTGCTTGCACCCATGTGTAATGGCACAGCTGTAATAAGGGGCCGTCCATAAATGACGTCACGCACCTAGGGGGGGGGAGGGGTCAGACATTTGTGACGATGTGTGACGAGGGGGGGGGGTGAGACATTTGTGACGTAACATCAAAAGTCGCAACTTTAAATAAATATAGACAACACGTTCTACTTAATTAATATACTTTTGAATAAATGTTTTCTCCTACAACATCAGGGTGCAGCGGCACATTACATACGCACTACAATGACAATAGTTTAAAGCGATTTGAAGCATGTTTTATTTTCAAATTGGAAATATGGTTTTGGGGGAGGGGGGCAGAGCTTTGTGACGTCATATTTGAGGGGGGGGGGTCTGATTTTTGTGACGCCGTGTGACGAGGGGGGGGGTCAAAAATCTCCTAAATCGCGTGACGTCATTTATGGACGGACCCTAATGGTGATATCGGCAGAACTGCTGGGCTCACGGTAATGGTATCAAGCGATACCTGCCGGTATTGCCAGTCCAGGCATCGCTTGGTGTTGGTTACAATTGCCTGGGACTGTCGCTCAATGCGAGTGGCAGTTGGGTTTAAATAACGGTTAGGATAAACATAAAGTATAAATCTTACAATTGATAAAATGAGATGTGCACATGTTGTATGTATATTCTTAGGCTTTTTTGGGTAAAGTCACGTAGGTAAAAAATTAAAATTAATAAAAGTAAAAATAAAATAAAAATCACGACGTTTCGGAGGCAACACAAGCTTCCGTCTTCAGGTGGAACCGTCACAGCCCGACTGCTGCATCAGCATGTGTGCATGTTGAACGTCTCTCGCACCATGCGTAGCCAACCGTGCTAATTGGAGGTGCGAATGACGACCGGTGAACATTCTGAGTGATTCGGAGAGACCTGAAGCACGTGGAGGCGGAAACGTTATGGCTGCTGTGTATTTGGAGTTTGCGTGCCTCTCTCCCCGTGGTTGGTTTGCGGGGGTTTTCCTCTGGGTCCTCCGGTTTTCCCCTCCACATTTAGACCCATGCGTTTAGAGTATTTGAGCCGCTATACATTTGAACGTGATAAGCCACTTCGTTGAGCTATCATTGGGCTGGGTGGGGGTGAGGGGTGGGTGGGGAGGGGCTGGGTGGGGAGGGGCTGGTCACCCCGTGGTGCCCTTATAAAACTCAACGTTTAACCTACTCACGCCGGCTTGTGCCCGCCCTCACAGTCGGGCATATTTGCGGAATACACCACGCCGCCGTTGACCCTGGCCATTGACCGAGCAACCCAACGTTCCTACCAGCTCCCTCCGCAGGAATGTGTTTTACAGTTTGGAGGAGGAATCCGATGAGATACGAAACTCGTTTTCACAGATGTCCAGTCCGGGCGGGTCAGCGAGTTACAACTGCAAACGATACAAGCGACACGATCGGAGAATACAAACATATTTGTAAAAACTTTATTTTTAACAACACGCTTTTATGAAATGTACTAGTAATGGAAGAACTCCACGACTCCAGGAAGTGGCCCCGAAGCTTGCCATAACGTAAGGGGCCGTGGCCAATTACAGCCAACGTCAGTTGACCGTGGACAATTAGACCCAAGGCGAAACATAACATATAAAAAAGATTGTTTAAAGATATATATTTTTATGATCGAATATAGTATTGTCATCAGGATGACATAAGCATACCAAGTTTTTAGTCGATACCACATTGGGAAGTGGTTTAAAATTGAGTTACAAGATTTGAGGATACGACAACGACAACAGACAGAGTGAGTTAAATGAACGCCATGGAGTTCTCGGTTCCCGGAGGAGCCGTGCCCTGTGGAGGACCTCTCCAGGGCTACACATTGAGCCCCTTCGTCGTCATCTAGAGTCATGGTCTCTCCACTGCTGGGCACAACATCGCCATGAGCCCGGATAGACGCGTGGCTGTGGGGACACAGCACCAACGAGCAGAATGAAGACGCGTCACAACGCCGCTGTTGATGATGTCGCTCCATTGGAACCTCCTTTTCCAGTAGCAAAATATGATAATTGATGTCGCTCCGATTATTACGACTGCTGACCCAGGTGGCGATTCGGCTGTGACGTTGCCTTCCCCGAGCAGGGAATCGCTGGGTTCTATTCATCACCCTCGACATTCATTAGTCACATCGCGCCTACCGCGTGCAGTACAACTCTGGGGGTAGGGGGGGGGGGGTAGAAAAAAGGCAGAATTGCCACCCCCCCCCCCCCCCACATTTATAATTCGAGTACGACGTTTCGCCAGTAATTACAACTAGCATCAATGCCGAATTGTGAATATTGTGGGTTTACTCTCCAACACGCCGGTGTGCTGGACTAGTAACGACGTGACAAACCTTAGTAATTGGTTGTGTCGGTTGATGGCGGGTTTAACGACGCATTTATATTTTTACGCGATCTAACCCAAAGACCTCTTATGGATAATATTAGTCGCGAAAACCTCCGTGTTAAATTGAGATTTGGTGTAGAAGGTTTTCCTGTCATCTTTGAAACTGTCTCAATGGGAACATGCTCGTTCCTCGAAGATAGAGGGCCAACCAACCCCCATGTCGTGGTCCTGTAACCTCCCGCTAGCCATGAGACATGACGTTAGCCAATGTTCACTCATTTCTATGCGTCTACCCCTTTGTGCCTCATGGCTGACCCCCCCCCCGCCTTTAAAAAAATAAACAAATTCCGAAAGAGGGCTGCCCCCGGAGTGAACCGCAATTTAAAGAATTTGTTCAGTGACTCACGGAGTCCCTTTTACACTGTGGGCCCTCATTGCTATGAATAGACGGGGTGAAAATAGCCCTTACAGTGCACACACACACAAAGAGCATGTTCCTGCCATATAGCCTCGAACGGGCTGTTAGGGAAAGTGCCGTTAGCGAGCACCTACGAACCATTTCAGGATTCCAACTCGGGGCACCTCGTTTGTAGCGAAGTGCGCTAACCACTGCGCCACCGCTCCCCACCAACACCAACAGCCGCCATTCGCCACTAAGTGATGGTGACGTCACCATGGCGCCTGTGCCAGGCCAGGTGCACTTTGTGGCCACGTGAATTTGTCGAAGGCTCGCTGACAGGAGGTCACGGGACAGACCCTGCAGGTGCCATTGGCGGATTGAGATGACCGGCAAATTTCACCAGCTGTGCCCCTTGTGTGTCAACTTGCTTCGTTTTAATTACAACTTAAAACTTTCATGGCTGCAGGAATTCATATTCTTGGTTCCTTCGGTAAAGTCACGTAGATAGAAAATAAAAAATAAATAAAAAGTTAAAAACCCACGACGTTTCGATCGCAACACAAGCGGTCTTCATCTCCACCTAATGAAGGCTGCTTGTGTTGTGATCGAAACGTTGTGGGTTTTTTGCTTTTTATTTATTTATTTAAAATTTGTAATTTTCTATCTACGTGCCTTTACCGCCTGACGAAGACTGCTTGTATTGCGATCGAAACGTCGTGGGTTTTTTGCTTTTATTTTGAATTTATTTTTATTTTCTCTCTCCGTGACTTTACCGAAAGAACCAAGAATATTTGCTTAATTTTAGCCGCCCGGCGCTTCGGTCGTTGCCATGAGCGTCGTTCCTCTGCCCTCCGTTGTTGTTGGAGGCTGACTGCCTCCATAAAACCAGTCGCGTCCTTCACAAGCCTCCTCCACCGCTCCCCACATCACACACCCACATCGCTGACCATATGTGAAGTGTCAACAATTCAGAGACAGAGCTTATAGGAGGCACCTTCATTATTAACAACTTCCACGGTCCCGTCCACACACTCTCCACAGTAGCTCAGCCTCGCCTGTACACAACGCCAGCCGTCTAATACTTACGGCGCTGACTGAGATAGCCAACTACTCTCCTTTGTAGCGCGTTATCTAGCGGAGACGTTAGAGACGACGGCGACGAGATGACGGCAACGACAACGAGACGAGACCAATCCCGGAACCGGCAGCCCCGAGCCCCCCACTCTCGACTCCTTTTATGCTCCCAGCGCGGCCTGGCTCCCCCCTGACCGCGCCTTCCTTCTCGAACCCGCCAGCAGGTTCCAAGGGCCTCCAGATGGGGTCCTCCGTGACCCGTGCCCCAGTTCCTCCTCTCTGCCAACACACTCCGTGCACACCCTCACCGGCGTGTGCGCTGTCTGTCCACCGCAGTTGCCGCTGCCATCCACCAGCCGGCACTATCACACTACACATGCACCAAGTGACAGCGTGCGCTAGGCCTACGAGACATTGTCCCATCTCCATACACGAGCGTGGAGCGGTGCTCATCTCTCTGTTGGTGGCCAAGAGACCAGTGAGGAACTAAGTTCTACATTACCATGGCAGGGCCCAGTCTTTATCTAGGGTGACCGTACAAATCACTAAACCCTTAGATGAGTGCAAAAACACGTTTACAAATTGTTGTTTAAGTACGAACTTGGAGTGTTTGTATTACTATTCTCAATGTGATTATTGTAATTATTATGACGAGGTTGCAATGGGTGGGCACAAACTAAAAAACAAACTTTTGTTTTTCGGTAAAGTCACGTAGGTATAAAATAAAATAAATTAAATCACGACGTTTCGATTGCAACACAAGCAATCAACAGGTGAGAAAACCACAGCAAGACATTATTTTGCTGAAGTGGGAGAGAGATGCCGTGGTAAGAGTATATATGGTTTTCCCACCTGATGATGATTGCTTGTGTTGCAATCGAAACGTGATTTATTTTATTTTCTACCTACGTGACTTTACCGAAAGAACTAAAGAGTATGGATCCCTGCAGTCATGAAAACTTCAAATCTAGATTATTTTTTATTTTACCAGGTAAGGCCCACTAAGCTATCTATCCCCTTTTCAGAAGCGACCTGGCCACAAATGAGAGCTCAACGAGGTGGCTTATGTGGAAATGTATTTCAGCCAAATACTCTAAACGCACGTTGGATTCTATATGTGGAGGGGAAAACCGGAGGACCCAGAGAAAAATCCACACGTCCACGGGGAGAGAGAGAGAGACACGCAAACTCCAAATATACAGGCGTCAAGGTCGGGATCGAACCCACGACCTCCATCGTAGCGCCCTCTGCCACCCTGCCCACTTGTGCAGGGTGGCCCTTCGAGTGGTGCCCACGGGTTGGTGACCAAGGGGAAAAGGTGGTGGTGGTGGTGGTGGTGACTGAGAGCTGTGGACGTTGGAGGATCGGAGTCCACTGTGCACTAGTCGAGAGGTCTGGCAGAAGCAAGCCGGGTATGGTGCAGTCATTGATCGATGGTGATCTAGCACTGTGAATTTGACATCTCACAAGCCGTTGTTAACGTCTGAAGCTGCTGCCCGGCCCCGGCACAAACTCACGCCGCTAAACGAAATCGCCAGCCGTGGTCAATCCACTGCTGGATGAAGGCCTTCCCAAGCCATCGCCATCTCTCGTGGTGCTGCGATCATCTAACAATCCACCCAACACCTGCACGCGAGCCGATTTCGTCGCTCCATCTCCACGGTGCGCAGAGCCTCACGCCGGCGTGGGTTCCTTATCAGAGTTGCTTCTTTTTGTTTGCTTTTTTGACTACTTGTGTTGTGGTCATTGCAAACATGATGCCTTGAATAAAGGTGTCAGTTTTGTACCAGTTAAAAGGGTAAAAACCTACTATTATATTTTGCCACTGGTAAAAGAGATCTCATAGTGTAAATGCTTACCCCGAGCTCTCAATACTCTGATATTGCACTGTGTTTGAGTTGTACGCCTTCTGGTGTCATCTGGCCCTACACCAATGGGGACTAGGCTCTAAAGAAAGCTGTCTCGGGTGTGGACCAATCAACTTCAAGGACAGTGCATATATTATCAGAGTTATGTTTTTTGTTTGCATTATGACTGCAGGTATTGTGGTCTATGTAAACATGACTCCTTGTAACAAAGGTGTCAGTTTTGTTTCCAGATAGAAGGGTAAAAAAACTATTATCACGATTGCTTGTGTTGCAATCGAAACGTCGTGATGATATATTATTTTCTATTTACGTGACTTTACCGAAAGACCCACAGAGTAAAAAATCTATCTTATGTACAATACTGCGCACGGATACGTGTGTAGAGAAGTTCCGACGAACGTACTCGTAAACCGAGGTAAGTTAAGGGCTTCCGCCAGGGTATATTAAAGCTAATCAATACTACACAGCAGGGTACACAACTCCCAGGGGCTAGGGGGGTCCTACTCTGAGTCCGGGTCCCTGCCGGCTAGCTCCGGTCTCTCTCTCTCGTGTCGGATCGTGGACTCTGCCGACTCCACCGAGCGGAGGGAGAGAAGCACCTCTACGGCTACCACCGGCTTCTCCCCAGACTCACCACTCGATCCCTCTCTCTACCCACTGGTTCCCTCTTCACCCTGCTTACTCTACCCGTTCCCACAGTGACCCCGCTTACGTCACGGGGTATCCCTTAAGTACCCTAGGAGACGTGACGTCATCGCACTGAACGGCACACCTGACGTCACGTCCCCATTTTACTCCTCTACACGTGTAAGTTCATGAATAATAATCGTGCATGGCTGAACCCTGCTGCCTCCTCCTCCTCCTCACTGGAGGCTGGGAACAACGCCGCGTGGCCTGGGACCCGCGATGGAGGAAGGACGCTTGGGAGACGAGATGATGGAGACGAGATGATGGAGACGAGAGGGCGCCACGCGTCTTCATCCTTCCGCGGCGGTGGCGTCGTCATCGCGGGCAGTGCAGTTACGAGGCGTCAGGGAATCTCGCGGTCAATCGCGAATGGTCGGGGCCACAGCGGCGCGATCGGCGAATTGCACCTCAATAAATTTGGTGCGAAACCACGATGGGAAAACTCCGACAGGAGGGAATGGGTTTCTTGCATTTGTGTTTTTTAATTTAAGCCTCGGGTTGTGAGAGCGGTGGATGACTGCATCGATTCCGACCGATCCGTTCGCCCCAAAGAGATTTGAATGCGGAGGACGACTGGGGAATATTTTGTGTTTTATTGACGGCAAATATAAGTAAAAACCCCCACCCCCCCTCACTTTACACAGTGCAACGGGTGCGATACAATCAGCTTTGGGGCTCATGTCCACGATCGCAATGCCAGGAGCGCCAGGGGCATCAGGCAGGAACGTTGCGCATGGTTGACTTTTTCCATCGCCACCATCATCATCATCCTTGATTGAGTTTTTGGGTGAGGCCACGTAATGACGCGGTCAAATTTATGTCGCAAGACTCTCCATCATCCGACATAGCCAAACACAGGACAAGATCCAGGAAGAGAGATTAAACCACGTCACCTAACCCGGGTTTCTTAAATAGGTGTCACGACATCGCGTGTAAAACCAATCGGATTTAAACTTAGATATTAACCATTATTAATTCAGTGTACTGCAATGATATTTGCCGAGGTTCCAGATGCATACCACGCCGTGGCAAGTCGACAAGAGTCGCTCTATGGAGGAGAGAGGAACTGCTTCTAGACCAGGGACATCAACGAAGATGAACACCGAGGCATTGCTCGTTTGAGTTACGATGGCGAGTTGTTAAATACAGGTCGTGGGTTCGATCCCGACCATGACGCCTGTATATTTGGAGTTTGCGCGTCTCTCTCCCCGTGGACGTATGGATATTTCTCTGGGTCCTCCGGTTTTTCCCTCCACATTTAGAATTCAACGTGCACGTTTAGAGTATTTGGATGAAATACATTTCCACATTGATGGGTGCGGGTCGCACCCTCCGCGCTCGGGCTTGCGAGGGTGTTTGTTCGCCGCGTCGTCTTTAAACGCTTTTAGATGCAATTGGAAATATCCTGTGCCGCCCCATATCTTGTTCGCCAAACGTATTCCCAAAACGTGTTCCAAAAAGCCGTTCGTTCGCCTGCAGAAAGTGCTCCATACCGATCATCGGAGAAGACTCCAATCCGTAGCGAGAAGGTTCGTCGGCAGACGTACTAAATGTTATCTTGACTCGGTGATGAGTACACAAATCCCTTGACGACAACACAACGCATCTCATTCGTAGCGACATAGAGTTGGGCGTACCTACACTTTACCCCACCGCATGCGACGTACCGATCAGCGAACCACGCCAGGAGATGGAATCGAACCGGTCACTTCTGGATTGCAAGTCCAGTGTGCTCGCCATTATCAAGCCACGGCAGCTCTCTCAAGAGACACACGGAAGCCGTGGGTCCCAAAAGTCCGGAGTCACGATCCATGAAAAATATTCCCCTCTGTAATGTTTGCAGTTTACAAAAACTCCAGTTTTCACCATCCACAACCGTGTACCGAGTTTATGTGGCTACCGATAACTCGGATTCGCTCAATGTGAGACTACCGGTGGATGTGACGTGTGCAAAAGCTCGGCTGTGATGAGGGACATCAAAAGGTTGTCAGCGGTAGAAATGTATTTTTAGTGACACACACGGTGGCATCGCTGTGGGCACGGACTGGATGAAGCCGTCAGCCACTCACGACCAAACACCCCGTGGAGGCGTTAAGCGCTAGGTTTGAAAGGAGCCATGAAAAGTTAAATTTCGCCTAAGGCCACAAATGCCTTTGTCAATCAAGAAGACTGAAGAAGAACTCAATTACTTTTACAAGACTAACATCTTCTATTCGTATTAGAAGTCATGTTTCTCGTCTGTAACTTACAGATTTAAAAAAAATCGATTTTATTACCAAACTGTGCGTAACTTTATACAACTGTAAACTTTTGTGCAAGGATTGGCGTTTAGAGAGGGGGGG
The DNA here is from genome assembly GCF_964198595.1 of Lampetra fluviatilis. Classification (NCBI taxonomy): domain Eukaryota; kingdom Metazoa; phylum Chordata; class Hyperoartia; order Petromyzontiformes; family Petromyzontidae; genus Lampetra; species Lampetra fluviatilis. Next base: position 9,214,941 of record NC_136304.1, on the reverse strand, counting down.
GGGATCAACCCCAAGAGACTCTCGGTTTAAGTCAACAAAGATGCATTGCATTTACAGTGTGAGAACCCAGCCAAAGCACCAATAACAATAAAATTATACAACAGCAAATACAAATAATTATTATTTTATAAACACAGCGACGGGACAGCTGAACGAGACCACTGTTTCAGTCGCAACTTTGAGGAGCTAGCTTTCCGTAAAATGTTTTTTTTGGAGAAAATATCTGCTAATGAATAAAATAAGCGGAGAGGTCTGTTGTGTCGTAATAACAATTAAAAACTGGTGACTCGGTCAACCAGCAACGCCGCCACCGACTTCTTCTTGCAGACAAACAGCGAATTTGAATTTAAAAACTGGCCTGTTCACTGTTTTTTTTACCCTAACTTTAGATCCCCAAAATAACTTTATTTGCACACAGTAATATCCCCCCTCCCCCCCTATAAAATTTTACATGATACGAACGTGCAATGAGATCTTCGTGGTTTCCATTGAACTTGCAGAATAAATAATGAGTAAAATTATTAACGAGGTGTTCCTTTCACCGTCCTCTTTACTGCGTTCAGCACAACCAGGACGGCACTACGGGAGCCGCTTGAACAGATCTCTGTAAAAAACTTGGCGGCTGTCAATTTAACAACCAAAGACCCTTTCGGAGCGGACGGGCGGTTCTCTTCGCAATGCCTCTGAAGCCGAGCGACGGTCGGTTACTCCACATCAAACGCCGCCGGGTTTTGCGGGCTTCGTCCCCGCTTGCGGTTTCACCACCGTCGTTCACAAGCGCCCCCCCCCCCCCGCTGGGTTTTCGTGGCCGTTTCGCGGCAACAGCGGAGCCCTCTGTGTTCTCGTGCCTCCTTTCAGACTCACCCCGAGTGCGAGGAACACGCGCGAGGTCACGCAATCGACACCGCGGGCGCGCTCTCCCACTGCGCGCTGCGACTTGTGCCTCTTGAAATGCCCTCTAACGCTCGCAAACTCACGCGCTCACTCACTCGGTCATTCACTTGCCCGGCCACCCACTTCGCTCGCTCAGTCGAATACTCGCTCACTCATTCACTCACTCCTATACCTGCCCTCTCACCCACGTAGGGAAACACAGCTGGTTCATTCGAGCCATTTTCCCAAGGCCCTCGCAGGCCTCGGCCAGGCCACAGCAGGCCACAGCACGAAACCTCCGCGTGCCACACCAAGCCTTCTTGTCCTGTGCAGAGTAGGCATCGCCCTATTGCTCAGACTTCACGACTGCACAGAGTGGTGGAATCCGTCGCGAGCAGCGATCTGTCACTGCTTGGCGACCGCCGGCAAGCACGTTCTATGGGCTCAAGCCTCGAGCACATCGGGGGAGTCCTTGATCGATCGCTGTGGAGAAGGAGGAGGACGTGACGCTGGCCGTTTTTACAGGACCACGTGGCCGCATCGCACCTGTAAGGCGGTGGGTGTGTCGGACTGACGATGTCTAGCAATGGCTGGCCACCGTGTAGCTGCCGCTCAACACAATTGTTCATCGGCCATTGTCCAGCGTGTTGTCGTGACTAACCCGGTCACTGCGTGCCTAGTTTATAATAATACAATATAAACAATTCACAGTCCCTTATCAATCCGCTACCAGATGCTGGGCGAAGGCCTCCCCTGCACCGTGCCGGCCACTGGGGTTGTTTGACCATACCTTACCACGCCGGTCACCGCAGGTTGGTGAAGACTGGTGGGGGCAGGGCGGGGGGGGGGTTCAGATGTCACTCGCTACTGATGTGTTCCGGGAATCTTAACTCGGGTTAACAGCACGGTGTGCCAACCAATGCGCCACCGCTCCGCCCCAAGTATCCATTCAGCGATCGCGAGCGTTTTCACGAGCCCGCTGACCAACGTCAAACGACCAAACGCTCGCCACTTCCCATCGGCCGCTCTCCGGCGCGTAGGCATCCAACCACCAACAGACTGCGGCCCGTCAGCCGCTGTCCGGCGAGCCGAGTCTCTCCGCCAGACGTCAGAATTCAACATCTAAAAATAAAACAGTGCAACGGGTGACTCTCTCCCCCAGGGCAATCGCTGTTGCTCTTTCGCCAGCATCCAGCGCCGGCTGCCCGCCAGCAGCCGCACCAGCGGCCAGTCACGCGGCAAGCGACGGTGGCGGCGCTAAACGGGTGCTGGCGTTGGCGGGTGGCTGGCGGCGGTCGTGTCGGTGCCTCGGGCTAGCGGCACTTGCAGGACTTGACGAGCATGTTGGAAAGGTGCGTGACCGTCTGGTTGCGCCCCTTGTAGTAGAGGATGGTGAGGGACTCGAGCTCGTCGGGCACGCAGCACGGGCTGGCCGATGCCGCCGGGTTCATGGTGTTGTACAGGCCCAGCACCTGTGTGCACAGGTGGGGGTGGGGGGGGGGTTGGGTCACATGCACACGTGGCATCAGATACCCACGTTGAGTGTGTGTGCTGCTGGATGCTGAGGAAGCTCGCTACAACGAGCGGAAGCGCCGTGCGGCTAAAACACAGCAACTGTGGCACGGTAGGGGACACGGGTGGTGGTGCATCTACCCAGTCGTCTCAGTCCGCCAACCCTTGGCACCTGGGTTTGTACCGTGACCTCCTGCCAGCAGCGGGCGTTTGACACTTCACGTGGCCTTAAAATGCACATGGCCTGGCACAAGCACCGTGGTGACCTCACCGCCACTTAGTGGCGAATGGCGGTTGTTGTTGCAAAGAACATTGGTATCTCTGTCTCCCCAGTGCCAATGCTAACGGCACTTGCCCCAGCACTCTATGCGGGCTACACGGGGCACCTCTGCCTGTGTCTCAGTGCCAATGCTAACGGCACTTGCCCCAGCACTCTATGTGGGCTACACGGGGGACCTCTGCTTGTGTCTTAATGCCAATGCTAACGGCACTTGCCCCAACACTCTATGCGGGCTACACGGGGCACTTCTGCCTGTGTCTCAGTGCCAATGCTAACGGCACTTGCCCCAGCACTCTATGCGGGCTACACGGGGCACCTCTGCCTGTGTCTCAGTGCCAATGCTAACGGCACTTGCCCCAGCACTCTATGCGGGCTACACGGGGGATCTCTGCCTGTGTCTCAGTGCCAATGCTAACGGCACTTGCCCCAGCACTTTATGTGGACTACACGGGGCACCTCTGCCTGTGTCTCAGTGCCAATGCTAACGGCACTTGCCCCATCACTCTACGTGGGCTACACGGGGACCTCTGCCTGTGTCTCACCGTGCTGTGCTGGGTGTCAGAGCTCCACAGGTAGGGGCAGGGCCCGGCGCAGTAGTTTGCGTAGTATCCCTTGGGCTCGTGGATCCACTTCCACTTGAGGTCGCGCCTGAAGTCCACGTAGAGCTGACGCAGGCAGCAGTTACGCTCCTTGTTGCTGCGGGGGGCGGGAGGGGTATAGAGCAACAGCGTTCACCTGCGTGTGTATGTAGATGTGTGTCTGTGTGTGTGTGTAGATGTGTGTGTGGTGTGTAGATGTGTGTCTGTGTGTGTGTGGTGTGTAGATGTGTGTGTGTGTGTATGTGTGTGTATGTGTGTCTGTGTGTGTGTGTGTAGATGTGTGTCTGTGTGTGCGTGGTGTGTAGATGTGTGTGTGTGTGGTGTGTAGATGTGTGTGTCTGTGTGGCTGTCAGCGCGCTGCGCTGCAAACCTGGCGACCCGAGTTCGATTCCCGCTCACGGCCAACATTGGTGACGATTATCTGAAGCGGTCCTGGGCCTCCTCTAGATCGACTCAGCCTCAAATGAGTATCTGGTGTAGTGTGTAAAAACATCGCCACTGGGGAGACAAAGGCGGCTGGGCGTGGTGCTGGCCACCCACCCCCTCGTGCGCCTTGCCGGCCTTCACAGGTGCACGCTAACAGCACTTGCCCCAACAGTCTGTTGAGGCGACACGGGCCATCTCCGTCTTGTGTATCACAGTCAGTGTATCTGAGCGTGTCGATGCGTCACTGCGCCGTGCGGTCACCTGAAGCAGTAGTTCTCATCGAGGGCTCTCCTCCTCCTCGTGCCCCCACTGCCCTGCGCCGTCGCGTCTCCGCCCTCGTCGCTGCGCCCCGGCGGGTCGAGCCAGAGCAGGAGGTGCGGCGTGAACCTCTTCTGCGCCGCACCCACCACGGGGCCCATGTCCCAGCGCTCGTTCTCCTCCGACTGCCCGTCTGGAGTGGGGAATGGCCACACACAACCACGCACCTTTATTAGCATTTGTCAGCGTGCTGCGCTACGAACCTCTGAACCTGCGTCTGTGTCGACGTGTGTCTAGTATGTGCATGCTCTTCTCTGCGTGTATTTTTGCACGCACGCATGTCTCGGCCTGCGTGTGTTCGGCTGCGTCGCGGCACCTGAGAACACGGCCTCGAGCACCTCGGTGCGGTTGAGGATGCGTCGCGAGGCGACGTCGAACGTGGTGCAGGGGCAGTGCACGCTCAGCTTCAGCGCAAACGGCGCGGCTCCTGCGAGGGGGACACGCGCGGCTCTCTCAGTGCTGCACGCGCGCGGGGGGGGGGGGGCCCCAACACAACCCCCCCCCAACACAACCCCCTGCCACCCGCCACCCCATCACGGTGACCGCTCATTTCCTACAAAGTGGGATGATGGGACGATGGCGTTGTTGCTGATGGGATGATGGTGATATTGAAGATGGGGCAGTGATGATGTTGATGGGACGAGTACGATGATGTTGGTGGGACGATGATGATGAGACGATGATGATGATGATGTGGATGGGATGTCAACTCTTGAAATCCCGATCGATTGTACGTATGCATGTTGAACTTCTTTTGCACCGCACGTAGCTAACAGTGCCAATCGAAGGTGCGGGGGGTGGGGGGGGGGGCACAACAAACTAAACACAACAAGCAGCTCTAAAGAAATGAGTTTTAAATGTAGATTTAAAAAAAAATAATCCAGCTCACTGACGACAAAGGCAACCCAAGAGCCGGTGCCCAAGACAGCGCGGGGTGGCGGTGGTTGTCGCCGGCGTTTGTCAATGCGCCGTGGCGATGCACGTTTGTCAACGCGCCGTGGCGATGCACGTTTGTCAATGCGCCGTGGCGATGCACGTTTGTCAACGCGCCGTGGTGATGCACGGGGATGTCGCCGCCGCCGCAGCGCCTCTCACCGTCGGCAGCGCCCAGCCGCTCTCGCAGCGCGGAGGTGACGTCGAAGGAGACCCACTCGGGAGGGTCGCGGGGACGCATGTTGCGGCTCGCGATGTAGCGTCCCGGGGCGCCCGGGGCCTCCGCCACGGCCTGCACACACACACACGTCAGGGTTATACACACACACACACACCAGGATCACACACACACACACCAGAGTCACACACACACACACCAGGGTCACACACACACACACACCAGGGTCACATACACACTATATGGTCACACACACACACACGTCAGGGTCACACACACACACCCCAGGGTCACATACACACTATATGGTCACACACACACACACCAGGGTCACACACATCAGGGTTACACACACACACACCAGGATCACACACACACACACACCAGAGTCACACACACACACACGTCAGGGTCACACACACACACCAGGGTCACATACACACTATATGGTCACACACACACACATGTCAGGGTCACACACACACACCCCAGGGTCACATACACACTATATGGTCACACACACACACACCAGGGTCACACACATCAGGGTTACACACACACACACCAGGATCACACACACACACACACCAGAGTCACACACACACACACGTCAGGGTCACACACACACACCAGGGTCACATACACACTATATGGTCACACACACACACATGTCAGGGTCACACACACACACCCCAGGGTCACATACACACTATATGGTCACACACACACACACCAGGGTCACACACATCAGGGTTACACACACACACACCAGGATCACACACACACACACACCAGAGTCACACACACACACACGTCAGGGTCACACACACACACCAGGGTCACATACACACTATATGGTCACACACACACACATGTCAGGGTCACACACACACACCCCAGGGTCACATACACACTATATGGTCACACACACACACACCAGGGTCACACACATCAGGGTTACACACACACACACCAGGATCACACACACACACACACCAGAGTCACACACACACACACGTCAGGGTCACACACACACACCAGGGTCACATACACACTATATGGTCACACACACACACATGTCAGGGTCACACACACACACCCCAGGGTCACATACACACTATATGGTCACACACACACACACCAGGGTCACACACACCAGGGTCACACACACGTGTATGCACGCCAAGGTTACACACATGCACACACACACCATGGTCACACACATCACACACCAGGGTCACACACACACACACCAGGGTCACACACACCAGGGTCACACACACGTGTATGCACGCCAAGGTTGCACACACGCACACACACACACCATGGTCACACACATCAGGGTTAAATACACGAGGATTACACTTTAGAGTTGCGTGAGGACTAGGTGAGGATTAAAGTGGGGACTAGGTGGGGACTAGGTGAGTATGAGGACTAGGTGAGGGTGAGGACTAGGTGAGTACTAGATGAGGACTAGGCGAGTATGAGGACTAAGTGAGGACCAGGTGAGGACTAGGTGAGGGTGAGGACTAGATGAGGACTAGGTGAGGGTGAGGACTAGGTGAGGGTGATGACTAGGTGGGGACTAGGTGAGGACCAGGTGAGGGTGAGGACTAGGTGGGGACTAGGTGAGGACCAGGTGAGGGTGGGGACTAGGTGAGGACTGGGTGAGGACGAGGTGAGGGTGAGGACTAGGTGAGGACTAGGTGAGGGCCAGGTGAGGACTAGGTGAGGGTGAGGACCAGGTGAGGACTAGGTGAGGGTGGGGACTAGGTGAGGACTAGGTGAGGGCCAGGTGAGGGTGGGGACTAGGTGAGGGTGGGGACTAGGTGAGGACCAGGTGAGGACCAGGCGAGGCCACCTGGAAGAGCTCCACGCGCTGCTCCTGACTCCTGGCCGCCAGGTTCGCCTCGCGGTGCACGCGCAGCTCAGCGCGCACGAGGCGCGCTCCGTCCGCCAGCAGCGAGCGCGTGTCGAACCGCAGCAGCTTGAATATGGTGCCCTGCTCGCTCTCTGACATGCAGCGACAAGTTGAAATAAGTTATGTTTTTTTTAAATAAAAAAACACGCTTTAATGAAATGTACCGTACTATTTCGATTTAAAGCTTTCGTGACTGCAGGGATTCATCTTGTTGGTTCTTTCGGTAAAGTCACGTAGAAGGAAAGTAATGAAATAATACAAATAAAACATAATAAAATACAATTCTCACGACGTTTCGGCCACAACGCAAGCAGCCGTCCTCAGGTGGAGAAGAGGTCTGTCGAGAAGGCCGCCATTCAGACTCTGCCTTCTCGACAGACCTGTTCTCCACCTGAAGACGGCTGCTTGCGTTGTGGCCGAAACGTCGTGAGAATTATTTTGTTATGTTTTATTTTTATTATTTTATTACTTCCCTTCTACGTGACTTTACCGAAAGAACCAAGAAGATGTACCGTACTAGTAATGGAAGAACTCCATTACTAGTAAGCTTGCCATAACGTCAGGGGCCGTGGTCAATTACAGCCAACGTCAGTTGAGCGTGGACAATTAGACCCAAGCCGAAACATAACAGATACAAAATAATGTAAAAAAAATTCTTTTTTTATGGTAGAATATGGTATTGTCATCAGTATGACATAAGTATACCAAGTTTGCAGTCGATACCACATTGGGAAGTGGGTTAAAATTGAGTTCCAAGATTTGAGGCTACAACAACGACGACGACAACAACAACAACAACCACAACAACAGCCAGAGTGAGTGAAATGAAAGCGTGTAAACAAACTCAGCGCTCGTCACCTCCGTCGAGATTCACTCTCACCCCACCAGCCGTGGCATCGTTGTCACCCAACCCTCACGTCGTCATCACCTCGTCAACATCCATCGTAACATCACCTCATCAACATCCACGTTCACCTCATCATCACCTCATCCCAGAGGCAGTTAGTTCAAGTGCAGCTCGGGGGAGAGACGTGGCCGATCATTTACACATTCCACTCGCCACGAGAAACAAACTAAACGAAATCTGCGGAAGCTCCGGCCCAGAGCACTAGCAACGCCTCGCGGGTGACGCACTCCCGGGACGCTGCCGCGGATTTCTAGATTAGAAACCCCTCAGCGTGGGGTCCCCCCTCCCACATCCGTCCCATGCTTGACGTCTCCACGTGGCCCACACGGCCAGAGCGAGATGTTGGTTCGTGGGGTCAGGGCGAGTTCGGCCACCGCTGCTGTGGCCGTCGGGTGTAATTGCTGTTTGCGAGCACCTATTGAGGAGGCCGGCGCTGGTGCGTGCCTGGTTGGGTGGGTGGCCACACGCGGGCATCAAGAAACTCATCTTCTTGGTTCTTTCGGTAAAGTCACGTAGAAGGGAAATAATAAAATAATAAAAATAAAACATAATAAAATAAGTGATAATTATTTTATTATGTTTTATTGTTATTATTTTATTATTTCCCTTCTACGTGACTTTACCGAAAGAACCAAGAAGATGAATCCCTGCAGTCACGAAAGCTTTAAATCGAAAAATCAAGAAACTCGTTAAAAGTCGAGTCAACCCATGATGGGTGTGTGGTGGTGTGGGGGGTGGGAAGAAGCCGCCAAATGTTGACGATTCTCATAGCAAGGGAACAGCGGTCACTGGATTCTTTCAGCGAGCCGAAATCGCCACCACGGCGGACGATGTTGTGTACAGTGCGCACAGATTGCACGTGCTCTCTCGCTCGTACGCTCGCGAGAGAAAGGCCAGAGGAGGGAGGGGGGGGGATGTTTGACCCCCGTCTCAATGGGTTTAATTCATCTGCTGGTTAAATGCGGGAGACCGAAATGAATGACGCCGACTGTCAACACGCGCGCAGTCATAGGTGGCCGAGTTTACACCCGAGCCCGGCAAGGTTCCACCAACATTAAACTCTGCAGCCTTGGGCATTTGCCCGATCGCGCACTGAAATATATTCAAATTAAGTAATTGATAGCAAAAATAAGCGTGACAATATCTTCTCCTTCACATATCTGCCCGTCCGCGTAAAAAAATTATACAAATTTAACATTTCCCGCAAACAACGCAAGCCTCTTGGGGGAGTGCGGAATTTCATCAGCGTTGGTTCAACACGAGCACGCATCTGGACCAGTTTCGACACTCGGGTCTCATCAGCAGGAGTGTCGGGCTTGTTCACCACCTGGCAATGCCGGTGAGCTGCCAGATGTCTATAGTCAAGGAGCCTCTCTCTTAGAGATATGGGGTGCCGGGATAAGGGGCTTGGTGGGGTCATCATCTCGCCGTGTTGTGTTTGGGGTCAGGGTTTGGTGGGGTCATCATCTCGCCGTGTCGTTGCCTCGGTGCTCATTGCGCCCTTACTAGCATCGACGTGGGACACGGTGCAGTCGAGGCGGCGCATCTCGCGGGCGTAGTAGTCGTCGTCGAGCGACGGCGACGAGGGGTCCCAAGCCTCGCCGTGCTGATGATGCTGCTGCTGCTGATGCCTCTCCTGCCGTCGCTTGAGTTCCGCCGTCCACTCGAGCGTGGCGTTGTACAGCGCCATTGCCTCTGCAGCACGGCGAGACACAGCGAGCGCGACGGCTATCACTCTACTTTGCAGGGAGATGGCCTAACTTCTAGATTTGAAGCTTTTGTGACTGCAAGGATTCATACTCTTTGATTTTTTTCGGTAATGTCACGTAGGTAAAAAATCAAATCAAATAAATGAAAACAACTAAATTAAATCACCAGCGATAGTTCTCTCGCTGTGGTTGTCCCCACCTGATGACGGACGCTTGTGTTGCGCCCGAAACGTCGTGATTTAATTTAGTTGTTTCATTTATTTTATTTTATTTTTTACCTACGTGACTTCACCGAAAAAAGCAAAGAGTATGGCCAAACTTCTTGACCGCCACGACCTGAAAACTCAATTTATTCTTGCGACTGAGAGCCACGAGACACGGGAATACTCGTGCGTGTGTGTGTTTGTATATGTTGAACTTCTCTTGCACCGTACGTAGCCAACTGTGCTAATCGGAGGTTAACGCAGTTGGCTCCGCTGTGGTCGCTGGATACCAAACGCGAGTAGCCCCTGGGGCGCCCCCACAGAATTTATTTTCCCGTTTCAAATAAAGTTCTTGTGAAAAGATGCAATTTTTTAAATCTGCTTCTCTCTATCGAGGAGCACTTGAACTGCCTGGGCGGCTGCGTGTGTCTTGCGAGCCGCGGTCTGAACTTCCTCGGATTCCAGAAACTCTGGGCCCTCTCTGGCACGGGGTCAACAATTCAGATGAGCGCAGCCAAATGCTCGTTTAAGGGGCAGAAGACTTCTAAACAATCATTGCATTAAACTTTTTTGTTCACTATGTTGAGAGCCTTGAGCAAAGGCGCTCTATAAATATAATCTAAGATAAGATTAGCGCAGAAAAAAAACGCCGTGGGGAATCGAGGAGTTGCTGCTTGAAATGGCTGGTCAATTTATTTATGGCCGCTGTTAGTCACCCCGTCTCCTCAGTGTCTCCACTCGGCGTGTTCCACGTGTGTCCATTTGGCTATTTTTCCCTGATCACTAACAGCACTTGCCCCAGAGGTCGCAACCAGGTACCCGATACCCGTACCCTACCAGATACCCGGCTATCAGTACCCGGCCGGGTACGGGTACCCGTTTGCGACCCTGGTGCGGCCGGGTACGGGTAAGGAATCAAAACCCGTTTGCGACCTCTGACTTGCCCCAACAGTGCGTTCAAGGCTGTATACGGAGGAGATCTCTGTCTTCGGCGTACTCACGGGCGCTGGGCTTGAGGTCGCCCTCGTGTGCCCGCGGCAGCTGCGGGGGCTCGCTCAGGCCCAGCTTGCTCAGGATCTGGCCCCGGACGGCCTCGAGGCGCCGCCGCGCCATCTCGGGGGCATCCAGCGCCGCGGAGCACGTGGAGAGGGCGTGCGTGCACGCGCACGCGCACACGCACAACACCAGGCACGTGCGCAGCATCCCATGCGTGCCGCGTGCATCCATCGCGTGCGTCCGGAGAGGTCGGCAGGATCCTGTGGATACGCAAGGGAGGGCGGGGTCACGGAAAGGCCCCATCGGACTCGGCATGCAGAGTAAAACCTGACGCGAGGTTTTTCTTAACTCGATCGACAATTTCACTCAGAGGGGCAAAGAGGAACCACATACAAGCTGGAAGGAAGCAATCCACACACGGTGATCCGGCACAACCAATAATTGTCCAGGGTTCTGCAGTCATCTATAGAGTAAGGCGTTGTCGGGCAATTAATGAGCGGTTGCATGTGGGAGGAAACTGGAGCACCCGGATAAAATCCGCATGTGCCAGGGGGAAACACTCGATCCCAGAGACGGAACAGGCAGAGGTCCACATATTTGCTGCGCCGCATTCCCTTTACGAGCCAGGGTATGGCACCTTGATGCCCACGGGGAAGGGAGTTTCACAACATTTGTGTGAGCCACCAACTCCTCGCTGCCTCCACAGTTGCTGGATGACAGGCCACTTGTAGTGTAGCCACCAGAGGTGGGACAAAGTCATTGTTATGCAAGTCACAAGTAAGTCTCAAGTCTTTGCTCTCGAGTCCCGAGTCAAGTCGAGTCAAAGATGAGGCAAGTCCAAGTCGAGTCTGAAGTCATCAAAATCATGACTCGAGTCTGACTCGAGTCCAAGTCGCATGACTCGAGTCCACACCTCTGGTAGCCACCACCGCACGGCTAAAAGGCGCTTGGTCTGCCGACAGAGACGTGACTCCGATTTTGATGCTGTTGCTGAGAAGTCGGCGTGGGAGCAATGTGAATAAAGTTTGGCGATCTCACACAAAACCTCTTGTGAGTAATACTGGTCGCGAAAGCCTACCAGGTGTTAAACTAAGTTCCCCTTTTGAGTTAAAGCTTTCGTGACTGCAGGGATTCATATTCTTGGTTCTTTCGGTTAAAGTAACGTAGAAGGGAAATAATAAAATAATATAAATATAAAACAATAAAAATTCTCACGACGTTTCGACTGCAACACAATCAATCATCATCATGTGGTGTGAAAATTTCCTTGCAGTCGAAACGTCGTGAGAAATTTTATTGTTCTATATTTATATTATTTTTATTATTTCCTTTCTACGTGACTTTACCGAAAGAACCAAGAATATAAGTTCCCGTTCTTGCCAGAAGACAGGGGGCGGGGTGATTAACTGTGTCTCTGAATTGTTTGTTTCCAAATGCATGGTGGGGGATGTAATCCCTGCCCAGACCTCCTTGGCTCTCTGGTGTCATTGAGAGCTAAGCTGAGTGCATTGAATGTTCAGGAGAAGTGACGCAGCATCAGAGCTCATTTGCGTATGCATCAGTGGAACGAAACAGGAGGATTTGTCCACAAATCTGGCAGTCGCCTGATGAAGCTAGTTGTAATTACTGGCGAAGCGTCGTACTTAGATTGTAAATGTTGTGGATTTGTTCTCCAACACACCAGTGTGCTGTACTAGTAACGAATTGGCACGTTCTGTTTACGTGACAAACCTTAAGTAATTGGCTGTGTCGGGTGGTGACGGGTTTAACGACACTATTCTTTACGCGATCTAACCCAAAAACCTAGATTATGGATGATATTGGTCGCGAAAGCCTACTACGTGTTAGACATGCATGAGTGGTCGCAGAATGCTGAATTATCAGGTAAACCTCAGGTGGCATCTCACGTGGCTATAACCACTCGTTTATTTTGCGTCACTGGGTTTTAGAGCTCCTCGAGACCAGGATAGAGTCTCATTTGCAAGAGTAGATCGCCAAAATGGCAAAAGCAATAGGTTTGTTCATGAAGCCATCCAGATATACAAACATAAGCATAACTTCAACCGAGAGGATGGAATCAAATTGAGCAATCACTGGAAGGATGTTATTAACCAGGTAAGATCTTAATTGCTCTTATAGCTTGCTTACACTCGCGCATTTACAGTTTCTGCAGCGCGCTACTCCCCTCCCGCTCCCAGACCCACTCATTGCCCAGTCAGGTACTGGGTCTTACCAGCGCGTGTAAGTCGCACAGTCCACTCGTTCGAAATGTTGTACCCTCACTCCTCTCCCACCATCACCCCGCACCCCCCGCCCGCCCCCTGCTTCTCCTCCCCTCCCTCTTGCCGTATATAATATGTTGTTACGAACGGCTCTTGTCCACTACAGTAATTGTATTTCTTGCTGTGGTTGTCCCACCTGATGACGGAAGCTTGTGTTGCTTCCGAAACGTCGTGATTTAATTGATTTTTGATTATTTAGAATTTTTTTATTTTTAAAAAATATATATATATATATAAAAAAGTTGTTTCTTTTATTTTATATCTACGTGACTTTACCGAAAGAAACAAAGAGTATAAACAAGCAATACAGTACAACGATGAATCAAACAGTAATCAGGGCAAAAGCGACCGTCTTTGCAGACGAAATATAAAACGGTGCACAATCGTCGCAGGCAGCTCACACTCCGTTCACACACAAAACATAATACGCGCTTGTTTCTGCGAGGCACCAAGTTCGAGGCGAGTTCATTTTCAACCAGCTGTGAAAGCCTCGAGGCCAGGATTAGAGTCTCGTTTTGCAGGGGAGACCCGGCTCGCCACCATCACGAGCAGTAGCCTTGCGCAGGACACGCGCACGAGGGGTTGCGTAACATCTCACAAACCGGGCAGCGATGCGGAGCCGTCACTAGTGGATTGGAATAGGTATGTGTCTAAACGAACCTAAACTATTTTTTTTCTTTTACCAGGTAAGGCCCCCACTGAGCTATGCAGCTCTTTTGCAGAAGCGACCTGGCCACAAATGACAGCTCAACGAAGTGGCTTATCATCACGTGCAAATGTATAGCAGCCAAAGACTCTCAACGCGTGTTTCTAAATGTGGAGGAAGCAATCCACAGGACCCGGAGAAAAATCCATGTGATTACGGGGAGAGAGACATGCAAACTCCAAATATACAGGCGTCAGGGTCGGGATCGAACCCACTACCTCATGTATAACCAGCGAGGTAGTTAACATCTCCTAGCCACCATGATAACGAGAGAGAGAGACACACAAACTCCAAATATACAGCAGGCGTCAGGGTCGGGATCGAACCCACTACCTCCTGTCTAACCAGCAAGGGAGATAAAATCTCGCCCCCGCGACGTCTGTGCCTGGTAGCCACAGCAAGAGCAAAGAGGTGCTGCTTACTGGATGTGCTGTGTACATTTTCTGGGTCCATGACCCAGACAGACCCGAATGAAATTAAAGCCATGGGATGGGAAAAATTCCTCAAGCGCAAAAATGATCAAGGTGAGTTGTACCCTTCACCTGTTCTCAATGGATGGCACCGCCGCTGATGAACAGGCAATTGGGGGAGTGTTCGAGGTGCGGGGTTGACATCGTGAGAAAGATGATGGACTTAAGCAGGAGAGATGGCAGAAGGAATGTTGACATTGAGATGGCACTGGTGAGGCACTATAGACCAGCGGTCCAAAACCTTTTTGGCACCAGGGACCGGTTTCGTGGAAGACAATTTTTTTTCACGGAGTGGAGGGGGGGGTCATCATTGAGTCTTTCCCCCTTTTCAAAGAAGCTCTCCAGCGACGTTTGTTTTTTACTCATTGTGGCTACTAGGGGTGAGAGCTTGTGGGTTTACTAAAACTGTGTCCGAGACAAGTGCGCAGTGCGGGGCCACGCACGGACTCACCGCTCTCACCTCCTGCTGCTGTGCGGCCCGGGGGTTGGGGACCCCTGCCATAGACAACATCTAAATAAGGCGACAATCTTACCTTAAACACATAGCGTGGACAAACACATCTCGACATTCTCCCATACGGCAGCGTCAGCGGAGCGCTCGATGCCACCAAAGAAGATTGGAACTGAGAATCACACTCCCGGAAGCGTCTTTTTTAGGTTCGAATATTGTCGAGAACTGGGAGTCACTCCCACAGGTCTATGGGAGAGAAGATGATCTGCATCTGGGAATCACACTGCCAGGAGCGGGTGATGGGCTAAGCCAGAGACAGATACAGTTGAAAGGTGGCCGTGAGCAGGCTGCCAGCGTGTGGCTCCCTGCGCGAGCGTGACTCCACAGCCGACGGTTGCCAATCTAAACCGAAGACAAAGATCCCCCGTGTAGCCTTAACAGAGTGTTGGGGCAAGTGCTGTTAGCGAGCACCTATGAAGCTTGGCACGGAACACGAAGGAGGTGGGTGGCCAACACCACGTCCGGCCGCCTTTGTCTCCCCAGTGGTGATGTTTACACACTGCACCAGGTACTCACTTGAGGTTCAGTCAACCTAGGGGAGGCCCACAACCGGTTCAGATAATCGTCACCGGCGCTGGCCGTGATTGGGAATGGACCTCGGGTCGCCGGGTTCGTAGCGCAGCGCGCTAACCGCTCCACCACCACTCCCCACACACAAACACAAGCAGCCCCAATCCAGCGGCGTGGCCGAATCTGCTGGCATTGGCCCTGGAGCGAGGGAAATTGCCCTACACCCACCCCACTCAGCGTCCAGTTTTGCCCGCTCTTCGTAGCACGGGGGCCCGCGAATCTCTTGCGCAGTTGCACCGCCTGCACACTCGCCAGCTACGCCACTGCCTCCTAGGGGGCACACACACACAGAGAGAGGCACGATGATGCCCGTGGGGCTGTATCCCCCACGCTCGTGGTGGGGCCGCCTCCTCCCTTGGGGAGCCAAGCAGCGCCAAGACCATTGCCTCTCAAATGAAGCTGAGCACAATTTGAGGTGATGAGTAAATGGCACTAGATGCTGTCCTATGTGTATCTTGGAGTGCTTGTGCGCGTGATTATTCCTTGCTGATGTTATCTCTTGCGTGGTGAGGACTCTAGAACCAAATGGGGATCTGCTGGGATGAAACGTCAATTTTGCAAGGGAGTTCGAGAACGAACATACCAGACTGGTTAGGTATCATCACATTACACTGGGCATCATCACATTACACTGGGTATCATCACATTCGTAGTGAAGTGCGCTAACCACTGCGCCACCGCTCAACCAGACTGCAGCAATGTCCGCTCCACGCGAGGCATCGAAACGGAAGGAGGATTTCCCAAATCCAGTGTTTACAAAAATTCATCTTTCAAACGTTGCATTTAAAGTACCCCGCACCTACGATTAGCACAGTTGGGGCTACGTACGGTACGAAAGAAGTTCAACACACATACATACAGGCAGCCGATAGGATTATCTTGGCATTGCACTGAGCGACAAGAGAGAAGGAGGAAGGCCTGGTTTAGAGAACATAACCCGATTAGACGCATCATGTTGACTGCGAAGACAACATTTGGCTTGTTGCAGGACACAGTCGCTGGAAGGGTTGATGGCCGAGTGGCTGAGCCGGACGCACATCAGTGAATACGGCCCTCGAGGACACCCGCAAAGGAGATGGAGCGACGAAATCGGATCGGGGGCCCAGCAGCTGGCACGGATTGTTGTCGCACGCCAAGAGCCCGTGGCGACTTCCTTGCGGAAGAGGCTTTCTTCATCCAGCAGTGGCTTGATCATGTCACGGAGATGACGGTGGACTGCACGTGTCGCTGTGTCCAGGGAATGGATGCGATGTCTGCCCGTCGTTCCGAGGACACTTTGGCTGTCTTCACAGAAAACGACACCCCCAGACTAACGACTACAAATCTACTGAGACCACGAGCCGACGCCTTGGCCCAGGTCTGGTAACGTTTTTGGACAAGATTGACATTAAAATAGATTTGGGGTGTTATTTTTAAGTTGTCTTTGCATCTGTCTGTAGCTCTCGTAAAGATGATCATATGTGAGCCAAACTGTGCTGTAAGGTAGTGTGTTGCCATTAGGAACGTATCCTATTTGAAAGCCCGAAAAATAAATGGAATCATTGCCCAAAACTCAAGAGACATAAAACCGGCGCTAACGCATTTTGTCTTGACAGCTACCAGTGCGCTTCCGTACATTTGATGACAAACTCAACATTTTTCGAAGACAAACGCATGTTGGAAAGCATAGCATAATCCATGCGCGTGCATGAGTTTTCTTCCTTATCATACACACACACGCACACAACCCCAAAGATTCCCCGGATAGCCTTCGCAGCCTGTTGGGCGAGCACCTATGAAGGCCGGCACAGCACACGAGGGAGTGGGTGGCCAACACCACGCCCGGCCGCCTTTGCCTCTCTAAGTGGCGATTATTTACACACCGCACCAGGTACTCGTTCGAGGCCGAGGCCCAGGACCGGTTCAGATAATTTCGTCACTGGTGGTGGCCTCGGGTCGCCGGGTTTGTAGCGCATCGCACTACCGCTCCCCAGCCTTGCTTATTATACACGCACACACGATCGCTATGCCACCAGCGCGCACGGCACACGGCTGCATATTATACACAATGCCGTGCGCATGCTGCCCGTGTAAACCAAAGGGAGCGGGAATCAATAAAACAAGGCGATACGTTATGGTGCTGGCAACGTGGCACCAAGAGGAGCAGTGTGAAAACACAATCACTTGCTGTACTCCCCTGTCTTCACCAACACAGTACCACGCACACCAATCAATACACCAGTCGGCCAGCATGGTGAGGTATGGTCAAACAAATCGAATATCGGTGAAAGGAAATGCTTAAGTGGGCCAATGTGATAGATGAACACACGCGCACGCGTGTCACTTGAGCCTCACGAACATCTGCCTTGCAAAGCGCCTCCACGTTTCGGTCTCTCCGCGTGAAAGATATTGAAGTCTTTGTACAAATCCCCATCAGTTGTAAGGCCTTCTGGGAGTGTGCATACTTTTAACAGCATTGGGTTCAACACACGATCAGAAACCGCTTGGACCCGGTTTCGACATTCAGTGACTCCATCAGCAGAGTCAGGCTTGCTGCCAGAGACATCAACAGGAGAGAATCCCCCCTTCTCTGTTAGGCGTTGGTCTGTGCGAGACCTGGGTTGCTTGCCATAGGAACGTGGAATGTCCACGACTGGCATAGGGCCAAACCAAACAGAAATGGGGTGCTTTCCCATCACGACCGGCTTGAGCCTTGGGCTTCACTGCACAGCTGTTTTCGAGGCAAACAGCTCAAACAGCACAATGCGTCGCTGTGCTTACAATGAGTAACAGCTGGCCAAAACTCGCACGCTACGGCTGCTACACAGCGATTATAATGTAACTCACATCTGGCTTCGTACAGGGGGAGCACCCCCTAACACGTACAGCGCCTCTCCAATCCACTGCTGGATGAGGGTCCGCCTCCCCCACCCCCACACCGTGCGAGTCGTCGGAGGTTGCTAGACCATACTTCACCACGCCTGGTCAGTGAGGGTTAATGAAGGCGAGTCGTGTGATCCCCCCCATGCACCAAGCTGTACCAGAGGTCGCAAACAGGTTTTGATTCCTTACCCGTACCCGTACCCGGCCGCACCAGGGTCACAATCGGGTACCCATACCCGTACCGTACCCGGCCGGGTACGGGTAGGGTACGGGTATCGGGTACCCGATTGCGACCTCTGGGATGAAGCCATGTTGCAGGCGCGGGTGGGTTGATTCTAGGAACTTGAATTGTGAGAAGAGACAAGACGTTGGGAAATGAGTGACAAACGGTGACTCACCAGTGACTCACGGTCTACCCGTACCCGTACCCGGCCGCACCAGGGTCGCAAACGGGTACCCGATACCCGTACCCGGCCGGGTACAGGTAGCCGGGTATTGGGTACCCGGTTGCGACCTCTGAGCTGTACTCTGGTGGCCACCACGTAACACCGCAGCCGGTGGCTCCTTTTAGGGATGGTGGTCACCCATCCCAACACTACCCAAGCTCAAAACCCCCTGCGTTAGCTTTCGAGGTGTGAAGCGATCAGGCGCACGAATTGGTTTGGCTTCACCACCGTTGTCCGTCCACCGCACCTCCGAGTAGCACGGCTGGCTACGTACGGTGCGAAAGAAGTCCAGGTGATAGAACCGTAGCCCCAACATGCCGCAGTGGTTATATAAACGCGATTATTGACAGCTGCCGGTCGCAAAGTACTTAAGCGGCCCCGCGTGCTGAAATTGCTCAGAGCGGCCACAACATCTGAGCGCTACGTGGCTGACAGTCAACTCTGTTGAACGTGCGAGCAGTAACCTACCCGCCCTCGTGTGTGACAGCAGTAGCAAGCGCACTACGATTGACAGCCGTCAAACAGCCGTCAAATGCAAAACCGCTGTCTTCATACGCAGCGATGCGTTTCGGTGACAGCAGCAGCAGCAAACAGCGGCTCAGACGCGCTCAAGAATAATTATTCACGGAGTGTCAACCAAAGAACGGACCGTGTCCGTGAGGACATCCACGTGGTGGAGATGGAGTGATGAAATCGTCGCGTTTTTGCGGTGATGATACCTATGACTATGGAGGGAGGGGGGGTGTTGGTGGCGAGGCATTCATCCAGCAGTGGATTTACGAGGCGGCTGCGCGCGTGTGATCGCGCATGGACTGCGAGAGAAGAAGCCACGTGCGCCTTGAGCAGTGGCAGCAGCGCGCGTTTGGTTTCCCCGAAAGCCGCTGCCGAGCGCGGTGGTCCCACAAAAGTTCCCGACGTGAGACAATTTACGAAGCGAAATAATCCTCGTCTATTGCGTTGCGTAGAAAATAAACAACATCTATTTCAATGACAGCAAAGATAAAGAAGAGCTCCCGTATAGCATCGAACAGACTGTTGGGTGCAAGCGCTGTTAGCGAGCACCTATTGAAGGCCGGCGCGGCACACGAGGGTGTGTGTGTGGCCAGCACCACGCCCGGCCGCCTTTGTCTCCCCAATTGTTGCGATGTCTACACGTCGCACCAGGTACTCATTTGAGGCTGAGTCGACCTAGGGGAGGCCCAGGACCGGCTCAAAGAGCGGGAATCGAACTCGGGTGTCCGGGTTCGCGGCGCAGCTAAATGACAGTCGCAACGCGTCGTCCTGTCGTGACGGAATTGACGGCTGTCAAACAGCTGACGACGCTGTCCTCGAGTGTGCTCCACGTGGAGCCGTATCGACAGCCGGTAGGTTAGTTAATTAAATTATAAACTATGTTTTGTTTTACTAGTGAAGGCCCACTGAGCTGTACAGCTCTTTCGAGAAACGAACTTGCTATCAAACGATAGCTCGACGAAGTGGCTTACCACGTGGACATTTATAGCAACTACGGCACTGTAGTCGCACGTTCTCGATTCGAAACGTGGAGGGGGAAACCGGAGGACCCGGAGAAAAATCCCCGCGACCACGGGGAGAGAGAGACACGCAAACTCCAAATATACAGCAGCAGGCATCAGGGTCGGGATCGAACCCACATCCTCCTATATACCAGGCGAGGTAGTTAACATCTGCTAGCCACCGTGATGATGATGAGAGAGAGACACGAAAACGCCAAATATACAGCAGGCGTCAAGGTCGGGATCAAACCCACGACCTCCTGTATACCAGGCGAGGTAGTTAACATTTCATAGCCACCGTGATGATGAGAGAGAGGCACGCAAACTCCAAATACACAGCAGACGTCAGGGTCGGGAAGAAACCCACGACCTCCTGTAGACCAGGCGAGGTAGTTAACATCTCATAGCCACAGTGATTATGATGAGAGAGAGACACGCAAACTTCAAATATACAACAGCAGGCATCAGGGTCGGGATCAAACCCACGCCCTCCTGTATACCAGGCGAGGTAGTTAACATCTCCTAGCCACCGTGATGATGAGAGAGAGAGACACGCAAACTCCAAATATACAGCAGCAGGCGTCAGGGTCGGGATCGAACCCACGCCCTCCTTGCTGTGTGTAATCCCAGGACGGTCTCACCTGCACTTGCCGTCAGCCTCAAACCGAAGATTTTCACTTCGAGTGCGCGCTGCAATCTTCCACCGACGCGGCTGTCCGGATACCGATAGCAGCAGCAGCAGCAGCCAGGGCCACGGAGGCGAAGACAGAGAGAGCGAGAGAAGCTGTCACACGGAGAATTCACACTGTGTGTGTGCGGCCGTGCCGTGCAAGCCCCCTGCCGAGTCTGTGCCGCTCCATACACCGCGCCACCCTCGCGCGCGTTGACACTTTATAGTCGGCAGCTGCCGCTCTCCGAGCTTCTTGTTCGCTCGCTGGCTCGTGACGCGGGAGTGGGAAGCACCGTTCAGACTCTTCGGCGGTGACGGCGCCGACAAAACAACAAAAAGCCTCGCCACCGTGCGTTCGAGCGCCAAACGAAAGCAACGAATGAAAAAAATACATTTCGATTTAAAGCTTTCGTGACTGCAGGGATTCACCTTCTTGGTTCTTTCGGTAAAGTCACGTAGAAGGGAAGTAATAAAATAATAAAAATAAAACATAATAAAATTATTCTCACGACGTTTCGGCCACAACGCAAGTAGCCGTCCTCAGGTGAAAACCAGGTCTGTCGAGGCGCGTGTGCTGTTTCATTCAGACGCTGTCGCCTCGACAGACCTGGTTTTCACCTGAGGACGGCTACTTGCGTTGTGGCCGAAACGTTGTGAGAATAATTTTATTATGTTTTATTTTTATTATTGTATTACTTCCCTTCTACGTGACTTTACCGAAAGAACCAAGAATAAAAAAATATATATAAGAATTGGGTTTTTATCCTTTCTGGCAATTGAAACAGGAGGTGTTCAGGCGTCCAAACACCAAATGGCCAACTTTTGCAAGTAATCGTGTCTGCATTAACCGCACATGGTGCTGCTGGTGAACATGCAAACACAACACGCTCTGAGAGTTTGATACTGGAAGCAAAAGGTCCGATTTTGAAAACAACGATGTTTGTATTTCTACCACCCTCTCGCGTACGATGGCAGCAGGAAAAATGTTGTTCAAAGAGGTCGATGCCATTGTCGAGGGCTGCATCTGATTGCCACGACCAGAGAGAGAGAGAGAGGGTTTCCCTTCGAGGAGAGAGAGAGAGCGAGCAGAGTTCGTGTGGCTTTGCCGTTCCTCCTCCACGGGCATCGAAGGAGCCCAGGCCACAGTGGTTTCACGTCGGGCCCGTTGTTTGGGTTGCGTGGCCACAAAAGCGCTTCTGTGGCCTGACTTTAATGTTACGCGTATCTATGCATTCACATAGGTCTATATGCATCTCTATGAATGTCGGTGCGTCTCTGTGTGTCTCTATGGGTGCGCTACGTATTTATCGCCCTGCTGTGCCGTGTGTGTTGTGGATGTCCTGATGTGGTTGATGGTTCCACCAAAAATACAAAACAATCATTCACGTCGGAGATAGGGGACCCCCTTGTCTATAAACATCTGGGCAGTTCACCAGCATTGATTCAGGCAATGCCTTGGTCTGCTGCTGATGAGACAGCGAATGTCAAAGCCGGTCCAGAGTTTGTGCCTGTGTTGAACCAATACAGCTGATACGATACACTTCTATAAGAACACTTCATGGCGAATGGGATGCGTTTATTTTTTTTGCGTAGGGACAGGTAGATATAGGAAAGATGTGAATTGTCTGCGTGTTTATTTACCACAGTTTAGCATTCCAGCGCCGCTGACCGGCAGATGCGCTACAACCCGCGTTAGAACTCCGACTAATTGCGACTTGCCATGCATCTCTCAATCCATCACTCACACTCAACTGACGGTCTACGGATCTCTGAGCGAGTGTGTGGCTCTCCGTGTGAGTCTATGGCTTTCCCTCTGAGTCTCTGAGTGCCACCGAATTGCACTCTAAACACGACGCCCATGGAGTGGCATCACGGGATATACCACGAGGGAGACAAAGGCGGCCGGGCGTGGTGCTGGCCATTCACCCACCCCCTCGTGTGTCGTGCGGGCCTTCACATGTGTTCGCTGACAACGCTTGCCCCCGAAGTCTGTTAATGTTGTACGGGGGATCTTTGTCTTTGTTGAATCATAAAGGAGTTAAGCCCATACGGCTGCAGTGTGGCTCAAAAAATCAGGACACATCGGGTTGTTTAATTTATTTTAACACTGGAATTAAAATGTTTCATTGTGTAGTACTTCATGTTTACAGCAATGGGACGTAATACTCGTGTCAGAAAAGCCCCCCAGGGTGGGCACAAAGTCGTCACCCGGTGTTTGTTTACGAGGGGGGTTTGTTTTATTACAGCGCACCAAGACAAGACGTACACAGCAACAAACTCCGATTTAAAGCTTTCGTGACTGCAGGGATTCATCTTCTTGGTTCTTTCGGTAAAGTCACGTAGAATGGAAATAATAAAATAATAAAAATAAAACATAATAAAATAATATAATACTTTATTATTATATTACTTTATTATATTACTTTATTATGTTTTATTTTTTCTTATTTTATTATTTCCATTCTACGTGACTTTACCGAAAAAACCAAGAAGAAAAAAGAGTAACAAACTCGACGAGTGATTGACCCCGCCGTGAGGTTCAATAACGCAGCAAGTCAACCATCGGGCAGCCTCCTCGGTGGGATTGAGAGTTCAAATCGTGGTGAGGAGGAGTGGGGTTGATAAATTCATCATCAACCCCCCCCCACACACACCCCCGGGGTTGACAAAACGACAACTGTCCACGGTTGATTTATCTTCATTCACACCCAACCACACAGCATTGCATTGCTATAAATGTCGCTCACATATATATATGTGGGTTTTATTTTAAGGCCATAGTGTTTTGACGTATACGTTTAGTTTATTTTTAACATGAGTTATAACCAAATTATGAATGCCCATAAGCAATTGGCCTCCTAAAGGCGGGTGTCACGTCTCTCCCAGCATAAACTGTGTTGTTTTCATTTATTAAACAAAACATCCTCAATAATTTTTTTAAAAATTCAATCAACGGTGTATAAGTTACCCTCTCACTAAAAACCGTGGCTCCGTGACTACGTGGGATGATGTCCGCTCACGTAACATCGACATACGTATGTATTCTTTTTTTATTATGTATCTGGTACTCAAACTATGTAAAAGTCACGTGTAAAAGCATTCTCTAAATTTTAAAAAACGACAAACCATGCTTCACCAATTGCTGCGTCTTGCCGTCGGACGTAACAACCGCCTTCAACAATCCAACCCAAGAACGCCTTCTAGATGTTACTGTGCCAACGTATCCCTATTAATATTCCACACCTTCAATAAACTATCAATTCTCTCCCCAAAGTTGCCGCGGCGCAGCTCGCGATGAATATTTTATTGACATCCGAGCGCCCCCTCGTGGACGAAGCGCGGAGGCGAGAGTGGAGAACAAGGTGCTGCAGGATGACGACACGAAGGTGGGTTGGGAGTGGTGGTGGTTGTTGTTGGTGGTGGTTGTTGTTGGTGATGGTTGTTGTTGGTGCTTGTTGTTGGTGGTGGTTGGTGGTGGTTGGTGATTGGTGGTGGTGGTTGTTGTTGTTGGTGGTTGTTGGTGGTGGTGGTTGTTGGTGGTGGTTGGTGGTGGTGGTGGTTGGTGGTGGTGGTGGTTGGTGGTGGTGGTGGTTGGTGGTGGTGGTTGTTGGTGGTGGTGGTTGTTGGTGGTGGTTGGTGGTGGTGGTGGTTGGTGGTGGTGGTGGTTGGTGGTGGTGGTGGTTGGTGGTGGTGGTGGTTGTTGTTGGTGGTTGTTGGTGGTGGTGGTTGTTGGTGGTGGTGGTTGGTGGTGGTGAATCGTAAGGGGAGCGAGCGGTGGTTGCAGCGGTTAGAGGGCTGCGCTACGAACCCGGCGTCCCGAATTCGGTTCCCACTCACGGCCACCAACACCAGTGATGAATATCTGAACCGATCCTGGGCTTCCTCTCGGTGGACTCAGCCTTAAATGAGTACCTGGTGCGGGTTGTAAACATGGGCACGGGGTAGACAAAGGCGGCCGATGGCTACTCACCCACCGCCGTCGTGCGGGCCTTCACGGGTGCTCGCTAACAGCACTTGCCCCACATGTCTGCTGAGGTTATACGGGGGATCTTTGTTGAATCATATAAAGGCTTTAGGCCCGTAAAGGGGTTTTTTTGCAGGGTGGCTTAAAAGTCAGGACACACTGGGTTGTTTAATTCATTTGAACACTGGCATTAAAACATTTTATTGTTTGTTCTTGAAGTTAATACTTTATCATTATTCAAAATGTATTTTTCTTTTCGGATGACATTTAAATATTGAAATAAAAATTTACTCAGCACAAACGAGTTCAATTAGTTTTCATGTATCCTGATGAAGGCAGCTGTAATCTGTAAAAAAAAAAACGTAACTAATTTCAAAAGATAATTCATGTGTACATTAATGGTAGTTACTTTGAACATGTGTTAAAATAAATGAAATAACCCTGTGTGATTTATTAAAATAAATGTAAACTATGTTTATTTTACCAGGTAAGGCCCACTGAACTGTATATCTTTTTTTTCAGAAGCGACCTGGTCACAAATGATAGCTCAACAAACATGGCTTATCGTGTGCACTGTATAGCAGAGGCCAAAATGCTCTAAGCGCGTGATGTTGATTCTAAACGTGGACGAAAAACCCGGAGGACCCGAAGAATAATCCACGCGACCACAAGGAGAGAGACACGCAAACTCCAAAAATACAGCAGGCGTCAGGGTCGGGATTGCACTCACGACCTCCTGTATAGCGGGCTGAGTTCCCGTCGATGTTCTTGTTATGAGCGCTGTAAAACCGTGAAATGCACCGAACGGTACCGGGAAAGTCCCCTACCCTGGTTCACCTGAATAGTTCATGTTGACTCGCGTTGCTCATTCCAGCATAACGATGCGTCACGCGTTTGTTCAATAATTAACATCGGGGTTTGAAAAAAATTCCCTGCTACACCCCCCACTCCACCCAGGGGGTAAATCAAATTAAATACCTGCTAACAGGCAGACCTCGCTTAGCGCGACCCCCCGTACAACGCTGATTCGTTACAGCGCTCTTTGTCCCGTAGAGCATTTATCTAACGACAACAACAAACAGTCAAATACTCTCTTGCATCTCATTGGTACGCACAACATCACCTTGTGCATCGCTTTACCTGAGGCCCTTCTAGCAGAGCTTGAGTGTGTCTTCAGGGGCCGTCCATAAATGACGTCACGCGATTTTGGACGATTTTTGACCCCCCCCCCCCTCGTCACACGGCGTCACAAAAAGTCAGACCCCCCCCCCTCAAATATGACGTCACAAAGCTCTGCCCCCCCCAACCAAAAAATAAAACATGCTTCAAATCGCTTTAAACAATTGTCATTGTAGTGCGTATTTAATGTGGCGCTGCACTCTGATGTTGTAGGAGAAAACATTTATTTAAAAGTGTATTTTATTAAGTAGAACGTGTTGTCTATATTTATTTAAAGTTGCGCATTTTGATGTGACGTCACATTTCTCAAAGTTGAAACGTTACGTCCCTGGGTTCTACAAACTAAACAAGTAACTTTTGTTTTACCAGGTAAGGCGCACTGAGCTATATACAGCAGCTCTCTTTCAGAACAGACCTGGCCACAAATGATAGCTCAACGAAGTGGCTTATCGCGTGGACATTTCTAGCGGCCAAATGCTCCAAACGCGTGTTGATTCTAAATGTGGAGGGGAAAACCGGAGGACCCGGAGAAAAATCCACGCGACCATGGGGAGAGAGACACGGAAACTCCAAATGTACAGAGCAGGCAGTCAGAGTCGGGATCAAACCCACGACCTCCAGCATACCAGGCGAGGGAGTTAACATCTCCTAGCCACCATGGCGCTGTAATACAGCGAGAGCAAGTTCAAGTTCATTTATTAGGTATAGCCCTGTGAGCCATTCGGCTCTTGAATCGGGTGCAAACGCAACAAACAAAAAACAAAAACATGAACAAGAAAACATCTTAAAGCGAGGCGCGGCGTGAGGTGGCTTTGGAGGGAGATTGTCATTAATAATTTCAGTAAAAAATTTACATTAACATTTTTCAAATTCCTCGGACAAATCATTGAGTATAACCAAGACCAACATGTAATCAATGCCAACGATGCATTCGTGGATCGAGATGGTCACCTCATGGGTCAAGTGTCACTCTTTCATTGCCTAAGCACCGTTTTTATATCATGTCAGCTGTTGATCATATTTACAGCGCCCTGTTCTGGGTGATCGCAGTCATCGCACACCGACCGAAGAGTTTGTTTCATTTTCAATTTGCGCACAAAAAAATCACTGTCGGTGAGGAGTAAGTTGGGGAGGAGGGGAATAACTTGACTGGGAAGAGACGAGGGATGACAACTATTAATAAAGATGATGATGACGATCGACGATTGATTAAGTGTTATGATGGTGTTGAATGCCTGATGATGATCGATTAACAAAGATATAGTTTATGATGATGATTGATAAGTGTAATGATGTTGATGATTGCCTTACGATGATCGATTCTGGACCGGGTTGAATGTAAGTGCTCTAACAACTGAGCTCTCCATTGCTCTATCGCACGACGATGCATTGAGGAGTTTGTTGGACTTGCGATTGAGTGGGGGAAACCCCCTACATCTATTCAAACTTTAATGTGTACCTCATTATACTATGGAAAGTGGAGCTATACTGGGAATTCAGTGCGGTAGTACTGGTGACGAAACTGTATTTTTTCAGGGGAATTGCCCAGGTAGCCAGAGGTCAGCAGCCAAAGTGAAGGCCAAAGGTCAGATGCGGCCATGGGACTTTAAGAGAGATCTATGAAGGGCGGGCGTCACCTGTGTAGTGAGGGGAAGATCTGAAGCCAGGTGTGCCAATAAGAACATGAGATCCTATGAAAGGGACAGGTGTCAACTTTGTAATAAGCTGGAGGAGCTACATCATGGGACCTCCTTTGCCAGTAACAAAATATACTAATAGGGGGTTCCCCCTTTTTTCTGGCAACAAAACTGACACCTTTTGCAAGGAATCATGTTTACATTCACCAAAAGGTGTCAGCTTTGTTGCCAGAAAAAAAGAGGGAAAACCCTATTAGTATATTTTGGTACTGGCAAAGAAGGTCCCATGATGTAGCTGCTTAACCCGAGCCCTTATTACTCTGGTAGTGCGTTGTCTTTGAACTTTGCGCCTTTTGGCGTCATCTGGTCGAACACCATACGAGACTAGGCTCTAAAGAAAGCTGTCTCTGATGTGGACCAATCAGTTTCAAGGACAATGCATAAATGATCAGAGTATTGTTTTTTGTTCGCATTTGACTGCAAGTATTGTGGTTAATGTAAACATGATTCCTTGCAAAAAGTGTACGTTTTGTTGCTGGAAAAAAGGGGGAAAACCCTATTAGTATAAGCTGGAGGAGCTAAAGCCAGACACGTGGTGGTGGTGGTGTTGAGAATGTCAGACTTTGATGTGCCAGCGACGACTGTGAAGCAGTTGTGGATTTTGGTTGAAGGAATAAAATGGTCGAGAGGTGTGATGGTGTAAATGGTATTGGACGTGATGGCCTCTAAATCTGTATCAACACATTAACATTTCACACTTGCCTAGGCACGGGCATGTCAATGTGTTTGCCTGTGTGAAGGAAATATATTAATGGAATAAAATACCATGATTATTTTACCAGGTAAAGCCCACTGAGCTATACAGCTCTTTTTCAGAAGCGACCTGGCCACAAATGATGACGAACTTTCTCATCATCACGTGGACATTCATAGCAGCAGCCGAAGACTCTAAACGCACCGCTCTGTGCGCTACTCTCGGTAGGGATACGCGCAAAGTAACGCCAATCTCTTCCATCGGTGACGCAAACGTTCCTTTGGACCCCCAATGGGAATAAACCATCGCACTCGGCTTAGGATGACGTGAACACGTGACCACCCTGACGAAGTAATTTGCTAGATTGTATGCATCGTCGTCAGATAAAATATATTTGTTTAATTGCTAAGTGCCCGGCGAGTTGCATTATCTCTCGCTCGGTCGATCTTACCGCAGCCACAAAGGGAACGTTATGGGTTCACTGTTATTGTTGGGTACATTTTTAATCTCGGGTAAAAGCTGTGACTAACAGTGGGTTAACAGTGGTCGCAGGATCAACTCAGCCCATCATCCCTCCGGGGTCGCTAAAATTAGGAGTGACCCCGGAGGGATAACGATCGTCCCAAGGAGAACGCGTTCCCTGCCATCGGAACGTGGAATTTCCATTGCCTTACGGCTGCCCTATGAAGCTATAGCCAGGAGACAAGTCTACGTACAATATTATTTGCATTATTAATTAGAGGCATGCAAATATACAAACATTACATGTGAACACGTGCATTGCTCAGGTATACCTCGTTCCTGTGAATGGCCTCACCAGCAAGGCACTCATAAATGCTTTTTAATCTTCTCCAGAGTATTTGATAAGAGGAAAGTGAGAAGAGTTCTTCGCCAAATCGAGAAGGCGCCTGCGTGGTTCGGGGAGAGGGGGGGGTGGTCAGAATGGCTGTGTCGGAGTATTTCGCCAGCGCTGCTGGAAAGTCTGGGTTGAAGCCCTGGCAATGGGGTTCCTGTCTCTGTCGGAGCACTGACCCAGCACTGCCCCCTGGTTACGCTTGCAAATCAGACTCTTACCCTCGTCTATGAGGTTCTCACCTGGCAAAACAAAATAAACTCAAAACAGCTGTCTTCCCAACGTTTGGATTGGATGAGTGTGAAGGACGCTATTGCATCACCCTTCGTGTGACACACACAGTGTCTGTTGTTGAATGAATGTTTGTTTTAACCTCGTTGTGTTTGTACTTTTGCGACGTCCAGGTCGCATGTTCTTGAAATGTCCTTTCGGGCATTGCACTGTTTTCGCCGAAAACCTGTTAACATCCATTCGTGAACAAAAATAATTTACTTTCAAACATCTACGCAATCATAAACCCCGCACGATAATCTCCAAGGCTTTTTTCCGTGTAAACATTTAAATGATTAGGCACAGCACAAAACCCCCGTACTCTGAATTGCACCTCAACAACTCCCCAAAATCCCCTCCCCCCACCCGCCCTGGCTCGTGACTAATCACAAGCGCACGTGGTCACGGGGACTCGCCACGGACAGGCCTGGACTGGCCATTAGGGCAGCAGTCCAGAGGGCAAATGTCACTGTGGGCCGGTTTGTTTGGGGAAATTGCAAATGCGATCAGAGTAAAAAAAAAATGTTTGTTCGTTTCTCGGTCTGTGTTTGTCCTAGTGAGGGTCGTGGCGGCAGCCCGCTGAGTAGTGCGGTCCAGACCTCCCTGTCCCTGGTGACTGACTCCAGCATGACACTACGATACACTATACACTACTATACACTACTATAGACTACTATACACTACTACACTATGCATTACACTATACACGACACTACTCTATACAGTACTATTCACTATGCATTACACTATACACTACACTACTCTACACACTACTACACTATGCATTACACTATACACGACACTACTCTATACAGTACTATACACTACTACACTATGCATTACACTATACACTACACTACTCTATACACTACTATACACAGACTCGAGTTCTTCCTGGGGAATTCCCAGGCGTTCCCAGGCGAGCCGAGTGACATCGTCCCGGTCAGCGTGACCTGGGCCGACCCCGGGGTCTTCGCCCATTGGCACGTGCTGCTGCTTCTGCTGCTGCCCGGTAGAGTTCCACGTGGAGTTTACCGGGGGGCATCCTTGCCGGGCACACTGAATACGGTGTCGCGATATGCAGTTGGGCATTCGCGTGCATTGTGATAGCATTGCAGTCGTTGTAGGGTCAAGGGTTGACAGGCAAGCCATCATTGCCATCTCTACAGGATCATACTGGTAGGAACCTCCTGGTTACACCAGCCCACAAGGGATTATTGTGTCCGTCGTGCAGGGAGGGGCTGGGTGGGGAGGGAGGGGCTGTAGAGGGGCTGGGTGGAGAGGGGCTGGGTGGGGAGGGTGGGGAGGGTCGGGCTGGGTGGGGCTGGGTGGGGAGGGGCTGGTCACCCCGTGGTGCCCTTATAAAACTCAACTTTTAACCTACTCACGCCGGCTTGTGCCCGCCCTCACAGTCGGGCATATTTGCGGAATACACCACGCCGCCGTTGACCCTGGCCATTGACCGAGCAACCCAACGTTCCTACCAGCTCCCTCCACAGGAATGTGTTAAAATAGGTACCGATTTGTGCATTGTGGTTCTTAAAGATGACCACTGCCATGGAAATGTAGAATTTCCACTGGTGGGCATGAGCAGCGCACACTGCCAGTAAGAGCATAAAGACCATTTGTCAATCCACTGCTGGATGAGAGCCTCCCCACGCCATGCTGGTTGTGGTGGCCGTTTGACCATACTTCACCCCGGCTGGTCAGTGCGGATTAGTAAATGAGGGCAGCATAGACGTACAGTACAACTCTATATAACACAAAGTTGCCCCACAGCCCAATGACAACCAGTTTGTGCATGGTAGGCACCCATCCAGCCACTGACCAAGCTCAGCTTTGCTTGCCTTTTGAGTTCCAACCATATCAGGCACATTTCAAGTCCAGGTTTACCGTATTTGTTCATAGGCGTAGAGGGTTATAGTGATGCTGTTCTTAACAGTTAACATTTCGCGGTGCGAGATGTTAACTACCTTGCATGGTATACAGGTCGTGGGTTCAATGCTGACCCTCACGTCTGTACACTTGGAGTTTGCATGTTCTCTCTGTGGTCGGGTGGATTTTTGTCCGGATCCTCCGGTTTTTCCCTCCACATTACACACAAGTGCTTTGAGTATTTGGCTACTATAAATTGGCACATAAGCCACTGCATTGGGCTATCGGTTGTGGCCAGGTCGCTTCCGAAATAGTTCCAGTGGGCCTTACCTGGGAAAATGAAATAGCAGTTAAATAGTTAAAATAGTTTTGACGGTAAAAAGTTACGTAAACTAGTTTTTCAATGTACACACTTTTATTTGCACACAAAAGTATAAGATACATTTGACCCCAAAATTAATAACATTTTTTACGTGCTGAATAAAAGTGGGTGGCTTGCAGGAAGACAAACGTATTGAAAGGAAACCACCCATTTTTATTCAGCACATAAAATGTGATTAATTCTGGGGTTAAAATATTTTTCCTTCTACTTTTGCAAGCAAATAAAAGTGTGTGCATTACAAAACTATTTTTTTTAACCAAATCTTTGTTGGTTAATTGTGCCTTCACACCAACGCAACAGCAGGGTCGCCAAATAATTGTTCACGTTCAATCGTGGGCATAAATCTCGTCTCTAAACCACCCATTTTGCGGTTCAGTCAGCAGCTGCGCGGTGCTCATCTCCCATCGTGACCCTGAGAAAGTGGTGGAAATTCCACGGTGCTATGGTGGGATCCAGTGTGTGCACACACGACAAATGCCTTAGCAAGTGGTGGAAATTCCACGGTGCTATGGTGGGATCCAGTGTGTGCACACACGACAACTGCCTTAGCAAGTGGTGGAAATTCCACGTTGCTATGGTGGGATCCAGTGTGCGCACACACGACAAATGCCTTAGCAAGTGGTGGAAATTCCACGTTGCTATGGTGGGATCCAGTGTGCGCACACGACAACTGCCTTAGCAAGTGGTGGAAATTCCACGTTGCTATTGTGAGGTCCAGTGTGCACACACGAACAAATGCCTTAGATCGACGACTCGAGCCTTTAAAATCTCTCACTGTACCCCGACTAAAACGTGCAAACACATGTAATTATAGCTTTTATTTCCACAGCTCATTCAAATATTGCCACATTCCGTTGTAGTTGGAATTTTTAATTACTAAAAAAATAAGCGACTGTGCAACATTAAAATTACAGTTCATTGTAAAGTTCTATGCAATGGGAATGTAATAAATTACACGTGAGCCCCCCCCTACTCCCCTGACTGATCAAACTCCGATGAAATCCAGTGACCCCTTCAGCAGCAGCAGCTCGTGATTGTGCTACCTTCGCTGTTGTGGAAGCTCGGACAGTCGTTCCCGCGAGTCCCAGAGAAATGTGCTGCATTTCCACGGCCACTGCAACGCAGACCGCCGAGCCGTGCCGAGCCGTGCCGAGCCGAGCCGAGCCGTGCCGAGCCGTGCCGAGCCGTGCCGTGCCGAGCCGAGCCGAGCCGTGCCGAGCTGTGCCGAGCCGAGCCGAGCCGTGCCGAGCCAAGCCGTGCCGAGAGGGGGGTGCCAGGCCCTGCACAGCTCGTTTCTTATCCCAAGAAATGGTGGCCACTCAACTTGGTGGTTTTTGCCCCGTATAAGTCGGCACCCACCTTCCCCACCTCCCTTTCTTTCCTTCATAGGTGGACTAGCCCCGAAGCGGTTGAAAATTTTACAAACAATATTTAACAAGGTTAGGTTTTTCACCATTCCGATGTATTTTGTTATATATATTTTTTGCCGTTGGGGTGGGTTTTTTGTATTGTTATACCCCCTACAAATCTGCCAAGTATCGTCCTGTCCGCCTTGACGCCATGGCCGAGTTTGCTCGAATGCTTTGCAGATTGATGCTTAGAGCATCCCTACGTGACATCAATTACCACCTGTGGCCACGACGAAATATAGTTCACAGTGCGTGGTAAGACGTGGGTGGGGGGGGCGAGAGAGGGAGGTTTGAGGTGTTTCGAGCACGGAACACTTAAAAGTACATACAGGTTGATATGTATAGGCTTAGTTATTAACACGCAAATCCCTGATGTCAATGTGCTTATTCGACTACAGTCTATGATAGGTGCCATCGTTTTGGAAACTTCACTTAAAGCTGGTGAATGCCCACTGAGATGCATTCAAAAAGGAGAACTGGGACCATTACTATGCGAGTAAAACATGCGAGTATACATTTAAAACAAGTCGAAAAGTCCATCGTGGCTCAAGGACTCGTAATTATTTCATTGTTACACTCACGACTCGCCTTCAGGAGGCTCCTGCCACATTGTCGTCGTGGGGGAGGCGACGTTTGCTGCTGGGTATTATTCCCCATCGGGTGAGAGAACACGGACGATGGCTGTGTAAAGCGAAGCTCGGACTGTTGACCGGGGCCCTTCCCCGGGCCGAGGTGGCACCGGGCCGGCTCGGCCGCCCCCCCAGACCCCATGGAGGCGAGGCGCGAAGCAAGATCGAGGCTGTGAGGCAGAGGTCGCAACCGGGTACCCGATACCCGTACCCTACCCGATACCCGGCAACCCGTACCCGGCCGGGTACGGGTAGCCGTTTGCGACCCTGGTGCGGCCGGGTACGGGTAAGGAATCAAAACCCGTTTGCGACCTCTGCTGTGAGGCCTTGGGGAGGTCTCCTCTCTACCATATCGCTTCTCTCGAGCCAAACGAGTCGAGCGTGGACCCGACAGTAGCAGCAGTGCCACCGCCCGATTACCCCCAAGCGCCACCCCC
Source organism: Lampetra fluviatilis (assembly GCF_964198595.1). Taxonomy (NCBI): domain Eukaryota; kingdom Metazoa; phylum Chordata; class Hyperoartia; order Petromyzontiformes; family Petromyzontidae; genus Lampetra; species Lampetra fluviatilis. The sequence goes on along the minus strand of NC_136304.1, from coordinate 9,180,666 downwards.
CTTCCTTTGGATTACGCCAGGGAGGCCGAGAGGGGAGCCATGTTGCCTGGGCAACACAGGGCCTCCATACACCTTGCCCAGGCTTTCCGTGCCCTGGAGAGGCAACTCCAGCCTCACTGTGCAGCGAAAGTGAAGACACCAGCATTACGTCTGGGATGCTGGAACGTCGGGACTATGACAACTGTACTAACCGACAACCTACGAGAAACAAGCGATGCCTGCATAAATAACAAACACCAGAAATAACAAATTGACATTTGCACCCTACAGGAAACCCAACTCCACTCATCAGGCTCCCGGAGGGAAAAGGACTACACCTTTTTTTCTGGCAGGGTAAGCCCCCCAAGGAAACCAGAGAATATAGAGTGGGTTTTGCGGTCAGGAACACCCTGCTGGAAGCAATACAACCACCCACAGGTGGCTCAGATAGAATATTAGCCCTCTGCTGAACACCACCATGGGACCTGTCCACCTGGTGAGCGTGTATGCTCCAACACAAACATGAACAGCTTTACCTGCTTGGTGACTTGAATGCTAGAGTAGGATGAGAATGGCCAGCGACTCCAAGTTCTGCACATGCCACAACTTATGCATCACCAACTCAGACTTCCAGACCAAACCTGGAGACATCCACGGTCAGATCACTGGCACCAGCTGGACCTGATCCTAACACAACGAGCCGATCTTCCAGGCATTCTCCAAACCCGCAGTTTCCACAGTGTAGACTGTGACACTCACCACTCCCCCGTGTGCTGGAGAGTCAAGCTACAGAAAAAAAGATACACAGAGCCAAACATGAAAGAGCCCCCCGCATCAACAGCAGCAAAACAGCTGACCCAATAAAAGCTGCAGCCTTTCTATGCCCTAGAGGAATCACTTTCCCACATACCCCAATCCCACTATGCCCAGCAGAAATGGAACAGCACGGCCTTGACAGCTTTTGGCAAAAAGCTGAGAAAGTCAAACGACTGCTTTGAAGCCAATTCAATGCAACGAACTCCCATCCTGGAAGAAAAACTCATTGCCCTCACCAATTATAAATGTACCCGAAATGACAAGACCCTAAATGCTCTCAGAGCGGCGAGGAAGAAACTCCAGCAAGTCTCAATAGGCTGTGACAACGATTACTAGCTGCAGCTCTGCAAAGACATCCACACATCAGCTGACACAGGCAACATTACAGAGGCATGTGCGTCGGCATCAAAAAGGCACTCGGACCATCACCTCGCACATCTTCACTAAAATCAGCCACGGGAGAAACAGTCTCTGACCGCTCAAAACAACTGGCCCGCTGGGTAGAGCACTAGTCTGAGCTCTATGCCAGCAAAGATACTGTGTCCGACGCAGCATTCGGCCATGTGGAGCATCAACCCACCAAGGAGGAGCCCGACACAGAACGAACTGAGGAACTCAGCAAGGCAATCGTCAGCTTGGCCAGTGGAAAAGAACCAGGCAGTGATGGGATCACAGCTGAAGCCCTCAAATTTGTGAAGCCTGCTCTTCACCATCTCCACGAGCTCCTGTGTCTGTGACGGAGAGATGGTACTGTCCCACAGGACGTGAGAGATGCCAGTATTGTCACTGGTTAAGCTCTTTGCTAGTAGTTGCACTAAATAGACTTTAGGTCCTCGCAGAGAAGCTTTACCCAGTGTCACAGCCAGGTTTCAGAGCAGGAAGGTCCACCATGGACATGACCTTCTCTCTGAGACAACTCCAGGAGAAGTGCAGAGAGCAGAGGAAACCACTCGACACGGCCTTCATTGACCTCAAAAAAATTAACCCGTAAAAACAAAGTTTTTCACTATAAATCCTTTATATGCGTGGCGGCTAGAGTCCTCGCGTCCTCTGGCTTGAGATGGCTGCCACCTATGGGTCAGATGATTGCCTGCCACCATTAAGCAATTGGTAATTAAATATAATTTATTTTTTCCTAAAAAGTGTAACATTTAGGGAAAAAAATTTTCACGAAAATAAATTGTCATGCACAACGAGTCTGTGTGCAAAAATGTCAGCTCGATTGGATCACGGGAAGTGGGTTAAAAAACGACCGAAAGATTTGCACGGTCGTAAGCGCGCAAGCAAGCAAGCAAGTGAGCTTAATATAAAGGATTTAAAAAACCTTGTGAGCAGGAGCAGTTTCAATAAGATGGTCGAACGGATAAGTTGCGCCCCAAGACTCCTCAGCATTCTTCAGTCCTTTCACAACAAGATGCAAGGCACCATCTAGTTTGATGGGTCTACTTCAGACCCTTTCAAAATCTGTGGCGGAGTTGAGCAAGGACATGTGCTGGCACCCACACCCTGTTTGGGATATTATTTTCCCTCCTCATTCGGCAAGCCTTTCGGACATCCACTAAGGGAATCTACCTAAACACAAGCACAGACGGGAAACTATTCAGCCTGCTCGGTTAAAAGCAAAAGCAAAGGTGCGACCACTCCTCATTCAGGACATGCTGTTTGCAGATGACGCGGCCGTATCAGCACACCCCCAGGAGCACCTACAACCCCCAATGGACCGTTTCACCCAAGCATGCCAGGACTTCAACCTGACCATCAGCCTGAAGAAACCAAAACAGTGGTACAGGGTACTGCACAAGACCCCTCCATCAACAACGACACACTGGCAGCTGGCAGCACTTTGACTTACCTTGGGTCCACTATCACCAAGAACCTGTCACTCGATGCCGAACTCAGCAGCTTCATCGGAAAAGCATTCTCCACCTTTGGAAAACTGACATCTAGGGTATGGAATTACCAAAAACTCACAGTCCACACAAAGGTACAAGTGTACAGAGCCTGCGTCACCAGCAGTGAAACCTGGACAACATACTCGCATCAAGAGCGGAGGCTAAACAACTTCCATCTGCGCTGTCTGAGTGAATATTAGGCATCACCTGGAAGGACAGGATCACGCATCCAAGAGTCCTGGAGAGAGCACAGCTACCCAGTATGTACTCTCTCCTGAGGCAGCGACGTCTCTGCTGGCTGGGGCCACGTCCGTCAGATGGATGATGGACGAATCCCGAAGGACATTCTCGATGCAGAATTGTCCTCCGGAAAGAGGCCAATTGGCCGCCCACAGCTACGCTACAAAGATGTCTGCAAGTAAGACCTCAAGCCCTTCACCATCAACACCAACACTTGGGGAGATGCGGCTCAGGACCGTCGTTGCTGGCAACAGGCACTTTGCCGCAGGCTGCTGATAAACCAAACAACTCTGGCTCATCAACGAGAAGCAAAGAGCGAAGAGGAAGGAACAGCAGGACACCACCACAACATCCGGGCTGGCCTACAACTTTCACAACTGCGACCGAGCCTGCCTCTCACGGATTGGACTTCACAGCCACAGCAGATGTTGTGCTAAGACCTCGCCTCCAAGGCACAAGAAATGTATGGTCTCCCAAGACTGCGATGCCGATGACAACGATATTCCCCATCAAGTAATTTGCGGATAATTTTCAAATGTGGAAAATTCGTGAACCACGACGCCAGCCACACAATGCGCTGCTACTCTTGCAAACGACGTACCGGGATGTTTTAACGTTCGCTGTGAGTGAAGCAGACGGCGCGTACTATTGTTACGGTTAGTACACAAGCCGCAGTATTAACCAGGGCAGTTAACTGAGTCGAACCGCAAACCTCTGCAACAAGCGGTCAAACACGCTACCACTGGGCAGCGTCACCACCCCCACAACGGCGACCAGAGCGCCAACCTAACAGAGCTGAGTTGGAATCCGGGTTCCAGGCACGTTAAACCAGATTCTCAAGTCGAGCGGACAATAGTCTTGAGTCAGCTTGGTCACCAATGACGGTATTGTGAGCAATCAAATAAAACACATTTTGCCGAGCCTAACAATGAGAAATTGAAATGGTCACGTAGAAAACGCTGAAATTGCTAAATTTCAGCAATGTCTGGTGTCTCATTAAGAGACCGGTTCTGTGATTTCATCATCCTCATCTTAGCTCACCAACAAATAAAAACGCCACTAAACTGCCAATACAGTGGTCCACAAGACATGCTTATGCCATGTGACCTGACTCGGATGACAGCGCGACCGAGATATAATTGGTGATGAAATTTTGCGCAAATTCCCTCGGAGCATCTTGATCAAAACGTGTTGTCCTCCCCACGTACACATCGAACCCGCATGCACGGCATGCAACGGCTGCATGCGGAGCGCCCCCCCACGAATCACGTGATCGCACGCGCCGAGTAAAAGACAGGCAGTACGGGAGAGAGACGCCGTTCGCTCGTCCATCCGTTCTTTGTAAGCAAACTTGAGTTCTTTCCGCGAGAGTCGTCGAATTTGGTGGAGGAGCATTAAAGAAGACATCGCAGAAGTAATGATAAAAAAATTGACGGCGACCGCTTATACCGACGGGGAGACGAGCGCTACACGAAAATGTCTCCGGTCGTTTCTAAGAGTGTGCCTCAAACGATGGCCATTTTGTTTGCCAATTGCCACACGTCTGACAAGACACACGCACCTCGCTTGCATATATGTTGCGAAATTCCTCATCGCGATTGAACACAATCCCAGTTGTCCGGCGGCGGCATGAGGAAGGGAGGCGAGGTGGGGCTGAGAGCTTCGTGCGCCACACAAGCCCCAAGCTGCGGATGTCGGAGAGCAGCTGTGGAAGACGAAGCACGACGCCACGGAGTCCGTGGGTGGCAGCCGTGCCTTCCCGGCGAGTGGCGACGCCACTGCGCACGTTGGCCAATCTTTTCGGCAAACGAACGGCCGTGCGGAGCAAACTTGCAGAGTAATGCTGCCATTCGTTATGACAGGCCGCAGGGCTGCGTCGGTTGAAGGTTGAGGCAGAGATGCGATTGGGCAGTGCTCAACGAGGTGAGTAGGGGAGGCGAGCACAGGGCAGGGCAGAGTAGGGGGCCGTCAGAGCAGCCCGAAGCCCTCGCTGCCCTCCGTAATGGCGTAGCGCAGCATCTTGTGCAGCTCTTCACAAGAGTCGTAGGTGGGCAGGCAGAGCTGATTAAAGCTGCGAGAGAGGCACGCACACGGGAACGAGGAGAGAGAGAGATATGGAGAGATACACGTGAGGGATAGGAGATACACAGAGGCACAGAGAGGAGATATAGAGGCGGATACAGAGCCACACGGGGGAACAGAGACATATAAACACAAACACACGGGAGATAAATGAATCATTAATGGTTCAGGGGTCATGATGGCGATTGTTTTTGATGCCATCTCTCACCAACACTTTGTATTTCTAGATACCATAGCTTTTATATAATTAACACCAGACTTACATGGTTTGTTGGTACACGGGTACGGTACCGAAACTATGATAGGATCAGTTACACAGGATTTTGTTCTCAACATCTGATTGAATAATGTGAAAATGATGGCGCCACATCTGACAGGGGAGAGTGTTAAAGAATTTAATGTTAATTGAGATTGCCTAGACAAGCAGACATTAACATGAGAATAGGTTTTCCACTTTTTTTCTGGCAACAAAACAGGTGTTAAGATGTTAAAACACCAAACTGAAACCTTTTACAAAGAATCATGTCTGCATTAACCACAATACTTGTGGTCAGAATGCAAACAAATAACGTACTCTGATAGTATATGCATTGTCCTTGAAACTGATTGGTCCACACCAGAGACAGCTTTCTTTTGAGCCTCGTCTCGAAACGGTGTTAGACCAATCAGTTTCAAAGACAATGCATATATGATCAGAGTACGTTTTTTGTTTGACCACAAGTATTGTGGTTAATGCGGACATGATTCCTTGTAAAAGGTTTTAGTTTGAGTTTTAACATCTTAACACCTGTTTTGTTGCCAGAAAAAAGGGGAAAACCTATTCTCATATTTTGGTACTGGCAAAGGAGGTCCCATGAAGTAGACATGAAGTAAAATATAGTTTTATCTAGAATTTCCTATTATCTTTGTGGGATATCTATACATGAATCACTGAGTAAAAGAATGCTCCCACATCTTGGCTCCGACCTTCACCAATCGACATTGACCAACGTGGTGAAGTATGGTCAAACAATCCCCTACTACCCACACCCCTTGGAGAGGTCCTCAACCAGCAGTGGATTAACAAAGTGCTGGAAATTTACAAACAAAGATAAAGTTCTACAGGAAAGCCTTTAACAGACTGTTGGGACAAGTGTTGTTAGCGAGCTCCGATTAAGGCTGATACGGCGCACACGAGAGAGTGGGTGGCCAGCACCACGCTTGGCCACCTCTGTCTCTCCAGTGCTGCTATTGTGACAGGTTGTCGACCTAGGGGTGACCCAGGACCAGTTAAGGCATTCGTCACCGATCTTGGCCACGTCACCGGGGTTCATTGCGCAGTGCGCTGACCACTGCGCCACCGCTCCCCACTATGTACGCTCACAAACGTATACAGAATCAGGATATGTATTCATACTGGAGGAATCCGATGAGCTATGAAGCTCTTTTTCACATGTCCAGTCGGGGCGGGTGAGAAGGTTACAACAGACAGGACAAAAACACGACAGGAGTGCAAAGGATGGGAAAGGTCAGCAAACAAATACAAAAGAAAACTACATTTGTATTTTACTGGGTAAAGCCCACTGAGCTATTAGCTTATTTTTCAGAATCGACCTGGCCACAAATGATAGGCTCAACGAGGTGGACCTTATCACGTGCAAATTTACAAGAACCAAATAACCTAAATACCCTCACTCGCGCATGCACGCACGCAGCGGCTGCTCACCAGGTATGGGCGGTGGGCAGCGTCCCGTGCTTGGGCGAGCTCACGATCTGGAAGGGCGGCGAGAGGGCAGCGAACCCCCCCGTGGGCAGCAAGGATGAGCCCGTGGAGAACTGCAGCAGGCGGGCCAGCTCCTCCTGCGTGAAGCTCGACACCACGGCCCAGAACCACAAAATCACCTGCACCAGCGGCGGCGGCGGCACCGGAGAAACAACAAAGGTCACCCGTTGTTGCCTCAGCAGACCGATACATCTTCTTGGTTCTTTGGGTAAAGTCACGCAGAAGGAAAATAATAAAAATAAAACATAATAAAATAATTCTCACGACGTTTCGGCCACAACGCAAGCAGCCGCTTGGAGCCTGGGGCGTGCCATTCAGACTCTGTCTACTTGACAGACCTGTTCTCCACCTGAGGACGGCTGCTTGCGTTGTGGCCGAAACGTCGTGAGAATTATTTTATTATGTTTTATTTTTGTTATTTTATTATGTTCCTTCTGCGTGACTTTACCGAAAGAACCAAGAAGGTGAACCCCTGCAGTCACGAAAGCTTTAAATCGAAACAGACCGATACAGTTGGAAATTGTCCATGAGCTCCCTGTGCAAGCGTGACTCTACAGCCGACGGTTGCCAATCCAAACCAAAGACAAAGATCCCCCCCGGAAGAGCCTTAACAGACTGTTGGGGCAAGTGCTGTTGACGAGGACTTTTGAATCCCGGCATGGTGGTGGCACGCGAGGGGGGGGGGGGGCGGCCAGCACCACGTCCGCTGTGAGCGAAGCGGACGCTGCGTAGTATTGTTACGGTTGGTACACACGCCGCAGTATTAACCGGGGCGGCCAAAGGAGTCAAACCACGAAACCTCTGTAACAAGCGAACGCGCTCCCGCTGGGCCGCGTCACTGCCCCCACATAATGGCGACCAGAGCACCAATCTGACACGACCGAGTTGGAATCCGGGTTCCAGCCACGTTAAACCGGATTCTCAAGTCCAGTGGGACAACAGTCTGGAGTTAGCTTGGTCCCGAATGACTGCATCATGAGCATGAGCAAACAAAACACATCTTCACAGGCAAAACGTGACCTCCCCAGTGGTGATGTCTACACACCGCACCAGGTACTCATGTGAGGCCGGGCCGACACCCACATATACACACACACATCGACACGCGCACATGTAAGTGAATACTGTTGAATACTGTTGCTCCATGTCTTTTGCACACCACACCAGGTACGGATTTCAGGTTGAGTCGATCTAAGGGAGGCCCAGTACCGGTTCAGATATTCATCGCTGATGTTGGCCGTGAGTGGGAATCGAACTCGGGTGGCCGGGTTTGTGGTGCAGCGTGCTCGCCGCTACATTACCGTTGCACACACGGGTGCACGCACACACGCACGCACGCACAAGCACACGAGAATGAAACTCGAGCAGCCAAATAAACAGCAGTTGGACAAAAAATGACGAAGGCAGATGGGTAAAAAGACCGACACAGGACGGTTTGGCTTCATGTGCAAGGGGGCATCACTGAGCTCATGTGATCACATCTAATCGTTGTCTTTTACCCCGATGGAAATTACTCACAAACACATGTTGCGACGGGCAGAGAGAGCCTTAGGCAAGAGATGCAGATGTGAGGTCTATCCACCAAACTATGTCATCGGATTCAGATGTCCCTGAGAATTGTTGCGAGTGAAACGAGTGGAGAGATCACGTGATATTTATTCATTGCTATCCAGCGATTGTGTGAGGCTCCCCGCGGCTCTACGAGGCTTATTTGAGCGTTTTACAGATGTTGGCAAAAGTAGAATGTATGGGATAAGTTTAAAATGAAGGCCTCTAACAGATCCATACATATCGAGAGTAGATTTAGAGTATTTAAAAAATAAATATGGTCACTGTGGAGAGTATTTTTAGGGCCATGGCAGTTATACGGAAACTTGGGAGGTGGTGTTAGTGAATCATGACGAGATGCAGCCATTGCCAGCATAAGACTCCCAGCCTACTGGGGCTAGGAGGTGGCCAGTAGATGGCTGTACAGCAAGTAGGACTCATGACTGTGATGCATCCTTTCACGTACGTGAGTTGTCTCTGGAAAGACAACCTGTCGGCTACGTTCACACGCAGACAACTTTTGTCTTTCTTCGCACTGTCGCGTAGACAAAACGAAGCTGAAGATCAAACCCACACGGCCGAGTGGGGCAGGCCACTCTCCCTCATGGGCTTTGCTAGACAAATGGAAATGCCAGAAAGCCAGCTGCGTTCCAACTTGGCTCATCATCCACAGGGATTCAATAAATAAAAAAGTTAATCAAAAACGAGCTGCCCAATATTTATCCGCAAAATCCTCGCCGAGTTTCAGGACTGGATGAGACGCAGGCAGAACGCGACCTCCCACTCCTGTGAAGGATTGTCAATCGATTCATGTTATTACATCACTGGCAAAGACACAAAACAAACAGCACCCCATGTTTGGTCTTGGCAGTGAGGCCGGCACAGCACACATTGCGCCCAGCACGGCACGCAGCATGTATGTACAGTATGTTGAACTTCTTTCACACCGTACGTAGCCAACCGTGCTACTCAGAGGTCCACGGGAAAGACAACTAAACACAAGAAGGTTTTGCACACGATGCACCCGGCACGGCACGCGGAGCGCGTCTGTATGGGCCTTAGTTGAATCGTCTCAGTGGCATCCGCGCTTCTCCGATTTTTTCTGAATATGGCGGCGCATTACAAATCTTGGTTTGACTGATTGTTAGGAAGGTTGTGCTGCCAGTGCCGTGATGGTCCAACTGTGTATTTATGTTGACACCCTCACACCTGATATTAATGTAAGGCTGAGCTGACCTAGATGTGGCCCAGGCCAGGTTCACATATCAATTTCCAAGGTCGCTGGGGTCAATGTGTGAAGAAGCTAACCTCTACTCCCCCACCGCTTGCAACACATGCATGCACAAACCCATACACAATCCAAAAGTCCCCTGCATAGCCTGAACAGACTTTTGGGGCAAGAGCTGTTAGTGAAGACCTATGAAGGCTGGCACGGAACACAAGGGGGTGTTGTGGCCTGCACCAGACCCAGCCACCTTTGTTTCCCCAGTGGCGATGTTTACGTATCACACCAGGTACTCATTTGAGGCTGAGTCAACCTGGGGGGGCCATGGGCCGGTTTAGATAATCATCACTGGCGTTGACCATGAGTGGGAATTGAACTCGGTTGGCCGGGTTCGTAGCGCAGTGCGTTAACTGTTACACTAACAGATTCAGATGAAGCAGCCACTCCATATCCGAGATAATTTCCTGATGAAGCTCAAAGAGAAAGCACACCGCTTAAGTGTGTCTCAGCGGTGTGTGCTTTCGCTAAGTTATCCCCACCTGAAGAAAGACGCTTGTGTTGCGCCCGAAACGTCGTGATTTAATTTATTTTAATTTTTAACCTACGTGACTTTACCAAAAAAGAACAAAGAGTATGAATCCTTGCAGTCACGAATACTTCAAATCTAGTTTGAGCTTCATGGGTGGACAGTAAATTAACTCGTGAAACATTTTCAGCTGTATACAGCTTCTAAATAACAATACGATGTGTATTTATGTTGTAGGTATGCATGTTGAACTTCTTTCGGAGCACACATAGCCAACCGTGCTAATCGGAGGTCCTGGGGGAAGGACACCAAACTAAACATAAAAACAATCTTCATTGAGGATCTGTATTGGTCAGAATTTGATCAATACGTCAACACGGTATAAACAATAATATCTTTGTAAACGTGACAATTGTGTCACTGTGGTTGAGGGTTAATTACAAAGAAATCTGACGTAAAACTAACCACCACGTGACCAACCCCAAAGAAGAAACACGAATCATTTCACTGGCTACGGGAACCTACGTTTGTTTTAAGCACACGTGCTTGGAGACGTGTACGTGCCTTCATGAACGTCGGCGCACGTGAGCGCTTGCGTTCGCGTGTCTCTGCGTCGCACATCGGTGAAAGCAGCCCCGATACAAACCAAGTGACCTCGGCCTTGGCCAACATCGCCGGGTAAGCGGTAACTATACACACCAGTCTTGGGGTCTTCCTTTGGTCCACTCGGTACATCGCCCAAAAGCAATTATTAGTTTGCTGCTATAAATTACCACGTGATGAGTCACTTTGATAATTGGTTTTTTACCCTTTTATCTGGCAACAAAACTGACACCTTTTTTACAAGGAGTTATGTTTGCATTGACCACAATACCTGCAGTCATAATGCAAACAAAAAGCATAACTCTGATAATGTATGCACTGTCCTTGAAGTTGATTGGTCCACACCCGAGACAGCTTTCCTTAGAGCCTAGTCTCACATGGTGTTGGACCAGATGACGCCAAAAGGCGCACTTTGTTGAGCTATCATTTGTGGCCAGGTGACTTCTGAGAAACAAGTTAATACCTCAGTGGGCTTTGTCTGGTAGGATGGGGATGGTTTAGTTTTATTTGTGTGTTTTTGGCCGATTTGTGTGCCTTTCCTGTGCTTTGCACTCCTATCGTGTTGTTGTACTGTTTGTTGTTCTGACCCCGTGCCCCAACTGAACCTCCGGGGAAAAGAGCTTTACAGCTCATCGGATTCCTCCAGTATAAATAAATATTGATACTGGAGGAATCCACAACCCCACGTAGGTACCTTCTTGCGGAAATGCCAGGAGGCTCCGACAAGCACGGCGTTGGCTTTGAAGTCGTCAACGCTGATGTCCTCCGTGCCGCACATGAGCATCTGGGGAGAGGCCCAGGGGTGGGGGGGGGGAATGGGGAATGGGGGGAGAGAGAGGCGGTTGAATCGTTTGTTGTTGTCATGACTGGACATCTGTGAACAAGAGCTCTGTAGCTCATCGGATTCCTCCAGCGTAAATACAGATTCTGATTCTGAAGTTGTAGAGAGGGATCGCAATACAGAACAAGGTAGCTTCACAGCGCGTCTTGAGAATAATGCGGGCGGACGCACAGTGTCCTGCACACGACAGAGTTTTTGTTCGTGCAAAACAAAGCATTCTAGTAAAGTTCAAAATTCGAACAGCGGGCAAAGCGAGGGCGACTCTCGTGTGTTTTCCTCGTTGCGCAGCGACGCTGCGGAGATGCGTGCGGGTCAACGTGAACCCCCCACCAACCCCACCCCGCCCAACCCCCCCCCACCCATCCCCACACCCACCCCACGGTCCTCTCACCTCCAATTCGTTTTCATCAAAGATGGCCAAGAGGTTTTCTGGAACCATCTCATTCAGTCCTGTGATTGACAGCGCAGGAAAAAACGGGAGATGGGGAGGAAATGGTTCCAGGGCAGGGTGCGAAACACAGTCACACACCTTAAGGCTACACCAGTCAGCAATGGCTTTTGTTTGTAATTGTAAATTATCGTAAGATTGTGCTGTGATCCCCATCACAGGTAGACATGGAGACATCTCCACGCGGAACGCTCATCGCGGGCAGCAATGTCGCAGGATGCCATAGAATGGTGTTCGGAAAACGATGTTAAAGAACGATGTTAAAGAACTACTACTTTAAAGCAATTTCAGCACCCTCGAAGACACACACACAAATACATTCGTGACGTCATAACTATACCTCGTGCTATATGTACACGTACAGCGCTGTGTGCCACCCATCCACTGCCACTGGGCCAATTGCTTGACACGTCCGGGGGAAACATCAACCGAGGAGATGGAGCGATGCAATCGGCTCGTGTGCAGGTGATTACAGATGTCGACGGCTGGGGGAGGCCTTCATCCAGCAGCGGATTGATTACACGCGATGAGACGTCGATGAGGATGTGTACATGGTGGGGCAGACGTAGCGGCTTGAGAGCGGATGAGAGTGAAATTTCCTCATGACAACAATGCATTGGGATGTGGATTCACATAATGTGACCGTGTCTCACGATGATGACAACACCGAAAGAAAGAACGAGCGAAGGGAAGGGGGAGCCCACCTTTGAGAAAGTGCTCCACCTCTGTGCGGACCTGCGTGGCGAGCCGGTACTGCGCCAACACGTTGAGATACGCCAGCTTGTTGGCATTGGTGACGCTGATCCCCGACCCTCCCGGCACCAGGTCCACCACCTGTGCCGGGCAAAATCGTCGGCCAAGAACCACGCGGCAAACTCAAGACGCGCGCGTGCGGATCCCCCCCTCCGCTATGGTCCCTTGAGTCAAAACTTTGAAGTACAGTCTATTCTATAACGCGTGTTGTTTTAAGAACACAAATTGTATATAACGCAATGAATGTATTAGGGAACACGTATTTATTTAAGTGGATGCAAATTGGATATATAACGATCAAGTGAACGGAACGACGTCACGCGAGTAGGAATAAGCGGTTGTATGGCTCCCTCGGCGCAGCGTCGCACAAGGCGGGATGCTGCTGGATGCTTCTAGATGCTACCCACATGCCTCAGTATTTGTTCAGCCTGCCTCAGCATCTCTCGTGTTATCGCGGACTGTGCTTTACCCGACGTTATTTATTATAACGCAATTTTTCCATACCGTGATGTTCTTCAGGAACGCAACTACCGCGTTGTAGGAGAACAGACTGTACGGTGGCGTTTCAATCGTTAACAGAGGAGAGTAACATTTCAGAGAACAGAGCCGCGCGACATTGGGCAAGGTCGTTCTGTCAGCGATGTCGGCATCACCCCGCGCGATCTCAACAATCAATCGACCCCGACCTTAACCACCCACTCAGGACTGCTCGGTCTACTATCAAGGCGGAGCCTGTGTCGCACCTAGTTTGCCTACTAGATTGACTGCCCACATTAGGGAAACTGGTAAGGATATATGGCGTTATTGATTGTAAATTGGCGACAGACCAGCCTCGTTCGGATATAGACTTGGTTCTTTTCCTCTGGATACGACTTCCTCAATCAATGTAATCTGCTCACCGTTTCTGTGCATCATCCTGAGACGCAGTGCAAATGCATTGTTACGAGGAATCCCACTCTCATCTGCTCTCAAGCCTATAAGTCTGCCCCACGTACACATCCTCATCTGAACACTTCAATGTCCCTGTGCATGTGTGACAAGAGTGGCGCATTCGTCATGGACCAGACTCATAAGGGTGCGTGAAAACAAACGTATATTTTTATTTACCGTGTACATGCGTGTATGTGTGTGTGCAATGTGGCCACAGCCGCTTGCTCACAGCACTCCCCCCAACACGCCCTGTATGCTGTTGGGGGGAGTGAGTGTGTGCGAGCCCACACGCCCATGTGCCCGTGCTCACACCTGCACACACTTGCCCTGCTCGTCATACACCTCCTCCGAGAGGGTGAGATCCATCTCCGACACGTCGTTGTTGAGCACGAAGCTCACCTTCGTCTTGTAGAATTCGGGGTCGTCTGTTTCAAAATACTGCACCCGTGCATGCACAAACAACCAAGACAAAGAGCCCCCGTTGTAACCTTTAACAGACTCTTTGGGGCAAGTTCTGTTAGCTAAATAGCACCTTATGAATTCTAGATTTTAAGCTGTCGTGACTGCAAGGATTCATACTCTTAGGTTTTTTCGGTAAAGTCACGTAGGTAAAAAGTAAGTAATAAAAGAAAAAATAATAGAAATTAAATTATAAATCACGTGATTTTATTTCTATTATTATTTCTATTATTTATACTTTTATTATTTATTTTTTACCTATGTGACTTTACCGAAAAAACCTAAGAGTAAGCACCTTATGAAGGCTGGCATGGCATACGAGGGGGTGGGTGGCCAGCACTATCCCCGGCCACCTTTGTCTCTCCGATGGTGAAGTTTACACAAAGCAACCGGTGTTCAGTTCAGGCTGAAGGAGACCTCAGGTAATCGTCTCTGATATTGGCCATGAGCGGGAATTGAACTTGGGTCGCTGGGTTCCTAGCGCAGTATGCTAATCAATATGCCACCGCTACATCAGCACAAAGACAATGCTCCTCCGTATAGCCTGTAACAGACTGCTGGGGCAAGTGCTGTTAGGGAACACCTATGAAGGCCGGCCGCCTTTGTCTCCCCAGTGGTGATGTTTACACACCGCACCAGGTACACACACGAGCACACAATAATAATGAAACTTCGACTGACAAATAAAGAAAACGAACATCTGGATGGAAAATCACATGTGTAAGGAGGCATCACTCAGCTCATGCGATCACATCTAATCCTTGTCTGTTATCTACAGCCGATTGAAATGACTCACAAACACTACGTGTTGCGATAGGTAGAGAGGGCCTCAGCCAAGAGAAGACAAAGATCCCCCATATAGACTGTTGGGGCAAGTGCTGTTAGCGAGCACTTATGAAGGCCGACACGGCACACAAGGAGGTGGATGGCCAACACCACGCTGGGCCACCTTTGTCTTCCGAGTGCCAATGTTTACCCACCGCACAAGGTACTCATTTGAGGGCGAGTGAACCCGGGGGAGGTCCAGGACTGGTTCAGGTAAACGTCACCAGTGTTGGCCGTGAACGAGAATCGACCTCGAGTTCGCCACGTTCGTAGCACAGCATACTAATCACTACACTGCCGCTCCCCACACACACGAGCGCACACACGCACATACCCGGTAGTGCATGCGCAGGCCGATGAGCTGCGCGAGGAAGGAGCGGGTAAAGCGCGCTCGCACCAGCTGCCTGTAAGTGTCACCCAGCGACGTCTCGAAGAGACACTTCCCGACGAGGCGGCCTGCCAGCTCGTACAGACGCAGGCGCATGTGGTGCGGCCTGTGTGGGTTCGGATGCACCTGCCGGGGAAACCCAAAATTAATGCCAAAAAGTTTCACCGACAACGATGTTCTGCTCGCTGGACCAGACTGCGCAAGTTGGGAGAAGTGTTTGGATGTATGTCGAACTTCTTTCGCACCGTACGTAGCCAACCGTGTTCATCGGAGGTGCAGGGGAAGGACAACAAATTAAATACAAAAAGGAGTTCTCAACAAATGAGTTTGTCAATCTCAATGATTTTAAAGTGCATCGCTCCCAGTGGCTTCCTAATATCGGAAGAGCGTTCCAGACGGCCGCAGAAGCGAGGTGGGGGGTCTAACCGGCTCAGTGTCGCTCACACCGAGCCGGTTTGAATCTGGGCATCAGCCGCTCGTGGATAAATGGGGTTCTCATGTGCAGCGAGCGAGCTGCTGTCATCACCGCCACCAGCATAAGAAACCATTAAATTAAACTTGCCTTGTCACGAGTGTCGGAACATTTTAGCTCTAAGGATTAAAAATTCCGGCTAACGGCCGTGCGACGAGCACCCCTTCACAGGGCATTGTTGTGATGGTGAAGCCCAAAACCGCATTGCCCACAGTGCGCCCTATCTCATCGGAGCTTGTAAGCTAAGCAGGCGTGCGCTTGGACAGTGTCCGGGTGTGTGGCCACCAAGCACAGAGGGTTCATTATAGGCTGCTGCTGCTGCGCAACAGCGTGGTGGGTAACAGAGGGCAGTTCAGCAAACTCCATGTTGTAATGTACTTCTACGATCCCACATCTTCGGCTTCCCGTCTTCACCAACTCAGACCACGTATGTCTTGCGTGGTGGAGGCGGCACAGCCGGTGAGCATTGCCTCAAACAATTTGCCGCCTCTTTGCGTTTTCCAGACTTGACATTCGCCGCTTTGCCCACTCGGTGAAGCCGGCCCGGCTTTCCGCTGGGACTCTGCGACCCCGAGACCCCCCAGCAGGCCTCACCAGCGCCTGGTTGTCGTCGACGAAGTGCGTGAACAGCTTGTTCGCAGGCTCGAAGAGGGCCTTGCACATGAGCTCGAACCACTCGCGGCGTGGCCCGCCACGGTCCAGGGCTGCGCAAGAGACAACCAAACAAAAAATCAGCGCGTGGAGCGAAACGTCGGACATCATCGCGGCCGAAGAAAATGTGGCGCTCCCAGAAAATGCACCCGAGAGCCACGAAGGTCGATACGGATCGTCGAGGCAAGTGATGTTGGCGAGCGCCCTGTTCAGGCTGACAGAGTGCCCGAGAGAGGGGGTGGTATGGTGCTGGATTCATGTACGACATCAGATGTTAACATTTGAAAATCCACACTTTTCTTTTTGGTTCTCCCAGGTCAAGCCCACCACGCGATCGCCCACGCACATGTCGACAAGATCACACTCGAACAATTGCCCAGGCACATGTACACCAGGTCAAGCCCACCACGCGATCGCCCACGCATGTGTACACCAGATGACACCCCACACCCTCGCCCACCCACATGTACACCAGGTAACACTCACCCTCCTCGTTCTCAAAGGTGACCTCGAAACTTCTGAACCAGTCGTTCGAGGAGAAGTTGCGTACTGCTTTTACAGACTATGGGAGGAGCAGGGTTAGACACGGGGATGGGAAGAAAGGAGATCAGATGAGCAGCATGTGTGGGTTAGAGTGTGTGTATCTATTGCTGTGGGGGGCAGCCGCGCTACATTTAGCACGCTGCACTACGAACCCGCAGAACCGAGTTAGATTCCCGCTCACGGCCAACACTAGTGATGATTCCCTAAAGTGGCCTTGGGCATCCTCTAGGTCGACTCTGCCTCAAATGAGTACCTGGTGCGATGTGAAAACTTTAGCACTGGGGAGACAAAGGGGGCGTGGTGTTGACCACCCCACCCCCTTGTGTGCCGTGTTGGCCTTCATAGCTGTTCACTAACAGCACTTACCCCAACAGCGTGGTAAAGGCTATATGGGGGATATTTGTCTTTTTATCTATTGCTGTGAGCAACAATAGTGTAGTATTCCACACTGTGCTATGATCCTGGTGACTTAAGTTCGATGCCCCCCCCACAGCTAACAGTGGAAATTGTATTTGAACCTGTCCAAGGCACCACAAGGTTAACTCAGCCTTAAAATGAGTAACTGGTCTGCAAATATTATCATTGGTGAGACAGAGTTTAGTTGGCATGGTTCTGGCCACCCACCTCCTCGTGCGCCGCGCCTGCCTTAATAAGTGCTCGCTAACAGCACTTGCCCAAGCAGTCTGTTAAAGGCGATGTGGGGGGCATCGTGTGTGTGTACACGAGCAGGTGTTTGTATTTAAGGTATCGTATGTGCATTCATTCACATAGTTAAACGTAAACAGTCTGTTGTCCTATAACTCCCCGTGTTGTTTTCAGTGATGTCGCCTACTTTACATATACATACCTGTCAACTCATACGGTTCACCGTATTCTTGTTTTCAAGTCCAAACGGCGTACAGCCGTTTCAATATCGGCAAAATATATATATAGTCTACTTGTGTTTCTCCTTTATGATGGGACTTTGTAGGATGAACGTTGAGATTTATAAGAGAGTCTGTAATAATGTAGGCACTGATAAGGGGTTGACAGGTATACATAAATTTAGCATTATCAGAGTTTTTGTTTGATAACAATTCCACCTTGTAACCTACCACACAATATTCGATCACTATGGAAGGGAGAGGACAACCCAGAGGCACGAGAGAGGCAGCAGCAGCAGCAGCCAGGCGGTGAGCCAGCACCCAGCTCTGCGGTCCTCTATGTATGAAGGTGTTATCGGCCAATTAATGACTGCTTACGTGTGGGAGGAAAGATGAGCACCTAGACGAAACTCACACGTGCGAGGCAGCAACGCTCTATCCCATACAGATAGAAAGTACGTAGTCCACATTGACTTCACTGGCAAGCCAGAGTATGGCACCTTGACACCCAACAATCTGTGCGATCCACCAACCCTCGCTGCCTCCACACTGCTGGACTACAGGCCACGTGGCCTCCATCGCGCTGGACAACTGAGAGGTGACTGCGTGCGATGTCGTGAAGGATCCAACGCAGAGGCGTCGTCTCGCCAGTGCGCGGCATGGGTGACGCACGCTGTCAAGCAGGCATTGCCGCGAGACTCGCAGCGAGATTTTGTTGCGAGGCTTCTTCGCGTGGAGTTTCCGCAGCTCCCGCTGGAAGAAGACCATCTTGTCCTGGCACGTCTCCGAGCCGCCTGAACCCGACACACAGCCCCACACACACACAGGCCGGTGCGTGGTCACAGACGCGGTTACTCGCACGGCCACAGTGTGAGTGTGCGTGATGAGAGTGTGGTGCGTGAGTGTGCGTGTCCGAGTGCGCTCACTGTGCTTTGACCCCAGCGACCCGAGTTCAATCCCCCTTTATGGGACATCAGTGATGAGTAGCTGAACCAGTTGTGGGCCTCCCCTAGGTCGACTCAGCTTTAAATGAGTACCTGGTGTGCTGTGCAAAAACATCGCCACTGGGGAGACAAAGGCGGCCGGGCGTGGTGCTGGTCACCCACTCCCTCGCGTGTCGTACCGGCCATCATAGGTGCTCACTAACAGCTCTTGCCCCAAATGTATTTTAAGGCTATACGGAGGATCTTTGTCTTTGTGTCTGAGTGAAAAATGTGAGCGTGCGGAGCGGTGGTGCAGTGGAGACCTTTCAGCACTGGGGAGACAAAGGTGGCTGGGCATGGTGCACACCACAATACACCACCCCACTATCTGCGGTGCTGGCCTCCATGAGCGCCTGCTAAGAGCACTTGCCCCAACATATTGTGAAGGCTATACAGTGGCGCTTTGTCTTTGTCAGTCTCAGTGATTTTATGAGTGTTGTGTTTACAGGAGTGACTGCATATGAGTGTGTGTATAAGCACAGGTGGTGCGCATCTGCAAGTTATCCCGAATGATCTCAGTCAGTCAACCCACAATACCTGGGTCTGTCCCGTAATCTCCTGTCAGGGGGCTTTTGACACATCACGTGGCCCCAAGGTGCACCTAGCCTGGTGCTTGTGCTGTTGCGACATCACTGCAACCTCGTCGTCAATGGTGGCCATTGTGGTCGTGTACGAATTTCCGCGCGCGCACATATAGGTGCCACGGTGGTGAGATGTTAGCTACCTCATCTGGTATACAGGAGGTCGTGAGTTGGATCCCAACCCTTACTCCTGTATGTTTGGAGTTTGCAGTGTCTCCCTCACCGTGGTCCCGTGGATTTTTCTCCGGCTCCTCCAGTTTCCCCCCCCCCCCCACATTTAGAATCAACATCACGCTTTAGAGTATTTGGCAGCTTTAAATTTCCAAATGACGAGCCACTTCGCTGAGCTATAATTAGTGGCCAGGTCGCTTCTGAAGAAGAGGCTAATAGCTCATTGGGCCTTACCTGGTAAAATAATATATTTAATAGTTTTTTTTTAAGTTTATAGGTGCGCAAGTATATTAAGCGTGGACGTGCGTGGGCGTGCGTGGGCGTGCGTGGGCGTGCGTGCGTGGGCGTGCGTGGGGGTGCGTGGGCATGCGTGGGGGTGCGTGGGCGTGGGCGTGCGTGCGTGGGCGTGCGTGGGGGTGCGTGGGCGTGCGTGGGCGTGCGTGGGCGTGCGTGGGCGTGCGTGGGCGTGCGTGGGCGTGGGCGAGCGAGCACGCGTCATCACCGATGCTGCGCAGCAGGAAGCGCGTGAAGGTGGCGGCGAGGACGTTACGGTCGCGCAGCACCAGCTCGGCGGGCGGCTGGGTGCCGTCGTCGATCACCAGCGTCGGCAGACCCGTGGCGGCGTCACGGCCATAGTAGTGGAACTGGGGGGGGGGGGGGCGGGGAGCAAAAGAAAACATTTGGACGTATTTTGCGGTACACCGGTGCAGCGTAACACACCAGAGTCCCCCATAAAAAAGGTCTAAAATCACGATTTTTACGGATATTCGTCTTCCAACTGCTTTTACATCACGAGAAGTGATTTTGACACACCCCGCAATATTTTTGTGACCGGGTTCCAGTTGCGAATCGCAGGAAAGTAAATAATAATTAACAATTATGGCGTAAAATTTGCTTTTTTTATACGGCGCACTGGTGTTCCACCAATATATTAATTTGCTGAATTAACGGGTGGCCACGATGTTAATAACTGGATGTGTAATGATTTCATCCCCCACTTCCCCCTTCGTTGCACTGTCACCTCCGTCTAGCACGATTGGCTACGTACAGTGCGAAAGAAGTTCAACACACGGATTATGCACATGTGACAACTTGAAGTCACGATCCGATTCAAGGACTGATTATTTCGTGTCTTCTTCATATGGTCTCATTTGCATCGCATCTCTTGTTCTGTCTATGACGTTTTGTCCCGTTGGCTTTGTCTTGTTAGGACTGACCGTTTTCGTTTGGGTACGCTGTCACAGCTGTTGTGCCTTTCTGACTTACTCAGTCTTCGGTTGAGGTTTTAAGCGTACTTCTAGATTTGAAGCTTTCATGACTGCAAGGAATCATACTTTGAGGTTTTTTCGGTAAAGTCACGTAGGTAAAAAATAATAGAAATATTCCTGTGTACCGTCTGAGGGTTTGCAAACATCAATGACCATCTCTGAAGATTTCAACTAAAATATTCATTACTGTCATCGGTCATTATGCAAGAGAGTCCTGCGATTGCTTGATATTTATTCATTCACGAACTCAAACTCTCTTCGCTGAATTTCCACTGAACGGCAATGGAAGTAGAGCAGAGGGCTTTGCCTGGCAGCCGTGGGGCCACACTTGGTCTGGGCGCGATACAGGCACACGAGAGGCACTCACTCACCTTGGTGCCCGGGCACACTCGGAAGGTGAGCAGCCTCCAGGGAATGATCCGCAGGTAGTACTCTTTGATGGTGAGTTGCTGAAGACACAAAGACGTGGGTTTCAGAAAACTTCCAAAAGTAAAATGATGCAACGATAATCGCAGCACAGCGGAACTTTGGAACGTGGCCAATGCGATCATGGTGGATCCGATATTGGAAATGTAAACTAAACTATGTTTTATTTTAGAAGGTAAGGCCCACTGAGCTATACAGCTCTTCTTTAGAAGCGACCGGGCCACAAATGATAGCTCAACGAAGTGGCTTATCACGTGGAAATTTACAGCAGCCAAATACTCCAAACGCGTGATGTTGATTCTAAATGTGGAGCGAAAAACCGGAGGACTCGGAGAAAAACCCACGCGACCGTTGACTGCAAGTATCACCGTATCACGGCAGCCCTGGCTCCAAGCCTCTCCCTTTCCCACCCCGCGCGCACCTTGGGCGAGATGTAGCAGTAGACCTTCTTGGCTTTCCTCATCTTGTCGGCCAGCACAGTGGGGGAGGTGGGCAACGCGGGAGGCCACGTGGCGGCCGCCGCCGCCGCGGAAGCCGAGGGTCCCGGCATGGCGGGGGGCGACTCGGGGGGCCCCGTGGGGGGCCCGCAGTCTGGGAGGGCCCAGTGGACGTGCGCGTAGCTCGGCGCCTGCTGCAGGAAGGCCTCGTGGTACACAGACAGGCCCGTGCGCTGCACGTTCTTGTCCACTTGCGCCACCTCCTCATCTGTGGTCACGTGAGCAGGACAACGGAAGGTAAAGTGTAACCGAGCATGGTCATGGCGACAGACGAGGGTCAGGGTTAGGCTTTAGTGTCAGGGTTATGAATAGGAATTGGGCTTATGGGTCAGGGTTAGGGCTAGGAGTTGGTTTATGGGTCAGGGTTAGTGCTATGGTGAGCTTTACGTGTTGCTCCTCATCAAAAACCGCTGGAAGTCCGGGGTCAGGCTGGTGGTCGGGTTCGGGATGAGGCTCATAGTCGGCTCGTGGTGGGGCTTGGGGTTGGGCTGAGGGTCAGGCCCAGGCCCGGGGTCGGGCGTCACCGGTGAGGACGATGATGTCGAAGTCCCCGTTGGCAAGCGGCTGGCCCCCGCGGTGTGTGATGCGGGCGCGGAAGCAGCCCACGTGCTGCACCTCAACACGCAGCGACAGCTGGCAGAGTGCAGGTGCCGCATGCAACTCATATGAGTAGCACACACCCCCCGGGTACACCTCGTTCTCCACCGCGCCCAGCTGTGCCACACACAAAAAGACCCCCCCGTGTAGCCTCTTACAGACTGTTGGGGCAAGTGCTGTTAGCGAGCACCTATGAAGGCCGCACACATAAGCACACACAACATGGGCACACATACACACAGACAACACGCAGGTGAAGACGCGTGTGTTACGCGCAACAACACGAAACAAGCGTGGGCAATATACACGCAATGTACTGGCAGATGCTCGCGACGTACACACACACACACGCGTGTTTTCATGTGCGTGTGTGTTCATCGGGAGCGGCAGTGCAGCGGTTAGCGCGCTGCGCTATGAACCCAGCGACCTGAGTTCGATTCTCGCTCATGGCCAACACCAGTGTCGATTATTTGAACCGCTCCTGGGCCTCCCCTAGGTTGACTCAGCCTCAAATGAGTACCTGGTGTGGTGCGTAAAAAGATCGCTAATGGAGAGAAAAAGGCGGTCGTGTGTGGTGCTGACCAATCCACCCCCTCATGTACCGTTCCGGTCTTCATAGGTGCTCGCTAACAGCACTATCCCCAAGCCTGCTCAGGTGATACGGGGGATCTTTGTTTTGTCTTTGTTGTGTACACATGTAGGTACATGTGTGTGTACATGTGTGTGTACCCAGACCTGTACATGTGTGTCTAGGTATGTCTGTGTGTATGTAGAAGCGGTAGCGTAGCGGTAAGTGCACCGTGCTACGAGCCCGGCGAACCGAGTACGTCTCCCGCTCAAGGCCAACACCAACGATGATTGTTTAAACAAGTCCTGGGCCTCCCCTAGGTCAACTCAGTTTAAAATGAGTAGCTGGTTTGGTGTGTAAAAACATCAGCAGCACTGGGGAGGCAAAGGGTGGTACTGGCCACCCACCCCCCCTCATGTGCCGAGAGTAGCACCTTCCTAGGCGCTACTATCTCACAGCACTTGCCCCATACGTCTGTTCAAGGCTATCCGGGGGGGCCTTTGTCTGCGTGTGTGCGTGCGTGTGTGCGTGCGTGTGTGTGCGTGTGTGTGTGCGCGAGCGCGTGCGTGAGTGTGTGCGTGTGTGCGTGTGCGCCCCACCGCTGTGAGGGAGAGGCTGTACGCGTCCTCCTCTTGGAGCCCCACCGCCGTGCGGTTCCCGAACTCGTCGTGCGGCGTCACCGTGAGCGTGTGCAGCTCGCCCTGGCGCAGCACCAGCGTGGACAGGTGGTGCAGCACACGCGTCTTGGAGGGCACCACGGGGCCTGCGGGATGGGGGGGGGGAGAGGACACACAGGCACGAGACGCAAGCCGTGACCGCACTGCGTGGGTTATCGTGCGGAGCTCCTGACTGCCCCAGGTCTCGACAGCTTCTTCCTGGAATTGAGTTCACTTCACGAGCTGGCAGATTTTTCGGCAATTTGAATCGAATTCCGGAAGAAGCTCCCAGCGCATGGAGCGAAACGTCGGGAGTCAGAATCTGAATATTTATTGACACTGGAGGAATCCGATGAGCTATAAAGCTCTTTTATCACAGATGTCCAGAAGGGGCCGGGTCAGAACGTGACAACGATGTCGTGCCGCGCGGAACAACCCGGCAACACGTCGGAGAGCTGTACCGCCGATACTATAAATTTCAACATATGGCGAAAAGCCACTACGATGAGCTCTTATCATGTGTTGCCAGGTCGCCTCTGCAAAACAACTCGGTTGGCTTTACCTGATAACTAGTTTAGTTTATCCAGCAGTCAAGTGCCAAAAGGCTTGTAAACAGGTACACGTGATTCAGTGGTCACGTAACATCGGCAAGTAAATTGACTACTCTAAATAAAAGACGACGTAGATGAACAATGAACACATTGTTCAACCATAATTTATACGTTTGCATTACCCATGTTGTGGTTTTATCGGGATCACCCCACCAACCACCCTCCCCCCTCCCCCCATTACCCCAGCTGATCAAAAACTGACTTGCAGTGTTCATCCGATGCACAATTACTATTTAACAAAAATATATTTTACCAGCTAAGGCCCACTGAGCTCTACAGCTCTTTTTCAAGTGACCTGGCCACAAATGATAACTCAACAAAGTGACTTATCACATGGAAATATATCGCAGTCAAATACTCTAACTGCATGTTTCTAAACATGGAGAAAAAAACCGGAGGATCCGGTGAAAAATCCACATGCCCACGGGGGAGAACATGTAAACTCTAAAAATACAGGCGTCAGGGTCGGGATCGAACCCACGAACCCCCTGTATACCAGGCGAGGTAGTGAACATCTCGACACCATGGTGCCCCATCTCTGGCCTGTCACGCCACCATGACTGATCACTGCCATGGTAATGGTAAATCTATACGAAACTAAAAGACCATCAGAGAGGCTCTGGATTCGGGAGATCCGCAATGCAGCCGCCACCCGTTTCCCAGCAGCGTGGCTTTGCTGCGCTCCACCCGCGAGCCGCGCGGAGAGACGCGCGTGTGGCAGAAGCGTGACGTACCCGGCGAGAATGAGCGCAACGCGGGGCTCCCGTCGACGTGCCGCCCTGCGACTGTCACCGAGATCTGGTAGCGCCCAGCCCTCCGCACCGTGAACGCCGCCCTCAACGTGTTGCCCAACGTCACTTCCTGCGATTCACACTCCGCCGCCGCCGCCGGCGCCGCCGCTGCAGTCTCCTCCCCCTCCTCCTCCCCCTCCCCCTCCCGCTCCACCTCCTCGGATGCCGTGTCGGCTTCGTGAGCGGCCGAGAAGAAAGAGGCGGCCGACACGTCCTGCGCCAGCGGCACGTTCATGCCCAGGTCGCAGTGGCGCACCGACATGATGGGCATCGCCACCTGGTGCAGTGGGCACGGCTGCCCGTTCTTGTAGAAGAGCTGTGGGAGGTGACAGAGAAGGGGGGGGGTAACGCCGGAGTTACCCTCAAATCAAATCAACAGCACATGAGGCTCTGTGTTTTGGGTTGCGCTTAGCGTCCAGGTTAGAGGCATTAAGGATAGGGTCATGGTGGTGTTTTATGGTTTTATCTGAGGAAGAGGGTTGTGGTTAGACTGAGGGTTGAGTGAGGGTTACGGATTAGTGTTGAATCTTATGGTAATGACTAGGGTTTGGCTAGAGCTAGGATTAAGGTTGGGGATCAGGTTAGGGTTAGGTTTAAAGTTACAGTCCGGGTTAAGGTATTGTCTTAGGGTTAAGGGTTTAGGGTTACGTTCAGCATTATGGCTAAGGTTAAGGTGAGGTTTATAATTATGGTTCGGGTTGAAGCTTTGTCTCTGCACTCGAGTGTTAGGAGTTGAGGTGACGGTGCAGGTTAGGCTGCTGCTCACCTGGAAGATGAACGTTAGGCTGAGCCTTAGAGTCATCTCGCCACGGCGGCGAGATGTTAATTACCTTTCCTGGTATACAGGTCGTGGGTTCGATCCCAACCCTGATGCATGTATATTTGGAGTTTGCATGTCTCTCTCCCCATGGTTGCGTGGATTTTTATCCGGGTCCTCGAGTTTTCCCTCCACATTTAGAAACATGCATTCAGAGTACTATGCTGCTATAAATTTCCACATGATAAGCCACTTAGTTGAGCTACCATTTGTGGCCACGTCGCTTCTGAACAAAGCGCCATATAGCTCAGTGGGCCTCACCTAGTCAAATAAAAATAAAAGTTAAATTTTAGTTTAGGGTTGAGAGTCAGGGTTAAGTTTCTGGGTTGAATCTTAATTTTAGAACTTCTACGGGGAAGTTTTAAGCTTATCTTTTTTCTCTCTCTCTGGCGACTTGTTTTCTCTGCCTGTGTCCTCTTTAGAATGTTCACACTTAAATTCTAACTTAGCAATCTTTGAAATACGTAATCAACCAGGCTATGCGTTAATTGTGTGTTGACCGACCCTCTGTGTTGTATTACATTACATTTCGATATTTTACTAGGTTATTTAATTTTAGTGTGTCTTTCTCCTGATTTTCAGGCTTGCTTGCTGTGCCATCGTACTCGCAGCACCACGTTTTCTTTTGGACCACTCATTGATATGCTAATTTTTTCTAACCCCCCTCCCTCTCTCTGCCTCCGCCCCCCCTCTGTCTATTTAAGGCCACCCCACAGAGACGATCACCCCTCTCTGTCACCTGTGTTGCTCTCGCTATGTATGTATCTTGTGATATCTGTCTGCTAATATGTCTGTCTATAGTTTTCTGGTTAGATATTATGTCGCTATTTCATTATACCTGATGATGATTGCTTGTGTTGCAATCGAAACGTCGTATTCTATTATTTAATTTAATTTATTATTTTATCTTTAGACGTGACTTAACCGAAAGAACCAAATAATAATTTCTGGGTTGAGGCTACGGTTACGCTCGTGGTTGGGGCGAGGTAGTCGTGCCACCCAACCTGCAGACTGAAAGTCATGGTGTGGCCCACGGGGTGGGGGTCGTCCCAATCACAGAGCAGGCGGCAGCTGCGCGGCTCCACGTAGTTGCCCCGCACGTAGTCGTAGAGGCTGCGCGCCTGCGGCGCCAGGTCCACCTCATCGCGCCGCCGTAGGAACGAGGAGAGGCGCAGGAAGAGCTCCCACGCCACGATCGCTGTCACCACCGTTGCCAGCACCACCGACACCCCCATGCCTGCACCAACCCGCGGTGGGAGAGGGGGGGGGCGGGCGAGGGGGTGGGGTGCGAGAGCGGGGGTACAGAAGGGTTGTCGTTAGAGTTAATAAGAATTAAAGTTGGGGTGAACATGAGTTGGGGGAAGCCTAAATCGTTACATGTGTGATGACAGGGTGACACCTGCCGGCCTGAAAGGGTCATTACGGGTATAGCTGCATTACATAACGCCTTATTATGAAGGGGCGTATCTGGGGTAAAGGTGAAGGGCGGAGTCAGTCGAGAAGCTCCTGGGAACCATCCCGAAGGGTCTAGTAGGTTCTAGAAAGGGGGCGTGGCCAGAGGGGGAGCTTGGCCACGCCAGGCGGATATAAGGAGCACCGAACCAGAGCTTCGGGGCTGTTAGTGTGGGGTCTGGGTCCTGGTTGCGTCACTGCCGTCGTCATCTCTTCGTCTACGACCACGTGGCTGTTCTTCAGCGAGACCAGCTCCGTCGTCGCCGCTACGCTCGTCGAGCAGCCAGCGTAGCGCGGGACGGAGAGGGGCTGCGTGTTAGAACAGCCTGGGTGTAGCTGCGTTACGAAGTCTATCGCCCTGTGTGCGCTGAATAAATAAGAAGCCTTCCTACTAGACGTGTGTCGGAAGTTGCTCACTACACAAGTCTAATAGTTGAGGTTAAAGTGTTAAGGCTAGTGTTAGGGGTTAGGGTTAGTCCTAGCGCTTGGGTTATGGGTAAGCATTTAGCTAGGATTATGAATTAGCCTAGAATTCATGCTGATATAAGAATTATGGGTACTGTTAGGCTAGTATTATAAACCTGGTCTAGTATTAGAGTTGAGTATGGGGATATTAGGGTGACTATAAGTGCAAGTTTGAGTGCTCGTGCTATGAGTATGGGTGTTATGAGTCTTGGTGCCATGCGTATGGGCTTGGTCAGAGCTATAGTCATGACGAGGACTATGGTATAGTGGCAGCCTGCACACGCACCGGTCTCCCACGTCTCCCCCATGGCTCTGCGCACCCACTCCAGCGCCCGCTGCCACCTGCTCGCAGTTCGGCCGCTATCGCGACGACGGGCGGGCGTCCCAGGCGGACGCTCACGCCGGCGCCGCTCACCGCTCTCCCGCAGAGGCACCAAGGGTAGCGACAGCAGTGCGCTCAGCAGCGGCGGTGGCGCCAGCAGCCCTCGCAACCTGGGCACACAAACACACGTGGCGAGGGTGCGCGTTCACATCGATAGAAACACACGTGGTGGCATTTTTACTCTTTGCCTTGCTCACAGCTCCTCTGTGCATCGACGAACGCACAACAAACTAAACCGCCGCGAATCGCCACTGAGCGGTGGCGACATCACCACGGCCCTTGTGCCACGCTAGGTGCACTTTGAGGCCATGTGAAGGTCGAAGTCTCACTGGCTGGCCACGAAACAGACACAGGAGCGAGAGGTTGACTGAGATGACTGGAAGTACCACTTTGCTCCCCCACTGTGCCGACTTTCTGCGTTTTAGCCGCCCGGCGACTTTAGAGTATTACTTTCTCCTGAACGAAGCTTCAAACCCACGTCGGAGATGGGCCGGCTTGACACGTTGTCTTCGTGGTGGCATTTTTACTCTTTGCCTTGCTCACAGCTCCTCTGTGCATCGACGAACGCACGCACGCACTCACAGCCACCGCGACACGCGCGGCTCGATCAGCTCGCTCATGCGCGGCTGTCCTCACATCCGTGCGCGTTGCCAGCGTGGTCTGCTCGACTGCGGCTTCCCGATACGGCAGTTTTGCTTCCTCTCAGTCAAACTAACCACAATCTGATTTTTGCGTTTTGTTTGTTGTCCTTCCTCCCCGTACTTCCGATTAGCACAGTTGGCTACGTATGGCGTGAAAGAAGTTCAACAAATATTACTTATGTAGTGAGTTCAACTGAGTCGCAGACGTACTCTTGGAGGCAACGCATTTATTTAATACCAACACACGAGGTAACTGCCCCTTAACAGAATAAAAACCTATGGTGGTGACCACCAGGCTAACTACACTAATTACAACGTCACTAGCTACTACGGACCGGGACCACAACTGGGGTCCAGGTCCACGTGTTGGAGACTCGGTAGAATGTGGAACGTAGACGAAGGTTTCTTCAGGATGAACAACGCCGGTCCCTCTGGGGACCCGGCTTATATCCTCTGCGGCGTGGCCTGCTCCGCCCTTGGCCACGAACACCTTCCAGAATCCTCGGGAAGCATCTGGATGCTAACCACGTGACCACCCCTAGCCCCCACTTGGGCCCCTTTGTAGACTTAACTGGCCACGTATCATCTCGGGTCAACCAGAGTGCCATGGCCTCTAATAACCTCATTCCTACCGCCGGCACACCCGCACCCTGTCCTGTAGGGCTGGCACTGCACGCCGAGCGTGGTGCCATCCAGCGCTATCAATCAGCGCTCACCGAGCCCCTCTAAGGCATGTACTACACCCACACCGCTGTGAAGTCCGCGGTGTCGTTACACTGCACGCCGTGCCTCCCGAGGACCGGCACTACACAGTGGCATCCCGTGGTGTCACTGCACTTACATTGACGTCTGCCTAGATGGATGCGCCACAACTCATTCGAGCGGTCCGTGTATTTTTCACACGATCTTTGTGTTATCCACCAAGACCTACCTCAAATGCTGGAGGTTAGGGGGTCCGTGTTACTCTCAGAACTAGCGCTAAGGTTTGAATTAGGTTGAGGATAAACATTGCAGCTGATGATAGGGTAGTAATAACAGTACAAGTGAAGGTTAGCGTGAAGAGCCCAGCATGTGGAAGGGAATGTTGATTTGTTGGCTGCTATAAATTTCCACGTGATAAGCCACTTCGTTGCGCTATCATTTGTGGCAAGGTCGCTTCTGAAAAATAAGCTATTAGATCGGTGGGCTTTACTTGGTAAAAAAAAGAAAATAGTTGCATTTTATTTATATATATACTTTTTGGGAATTAACTTCCCTTTCCTGTACTTTGCACTATCAGCTGGTTAAACAAACGTAACTTTACCGAAAAAACCTAAGAGTATGAGTTTGCACTATCACGTTTCTGTATTGTTTGTTGTTGTAACTTTCTGACCCGCCCCGACTGGACATCTGTGAAAAAGAGCTTATAGCTCATCGGATTCTTCTGGTATAAATAAATATTCTAATTCTGTAATGACAGCACACCATCCTGTAACCATGAGCTGTGATTTTAAAGGTGAATTGGCAGGCTTTTAATTACACAAGTAAATATTAACCGATGTACTGCCGTTGTCTGTTGCAAAAATGCAATAAAACCCACATCAAGTTGTTTCATAATTAACATCCAAGGTTCACCAACAAAGCGGAAGATGTAAAGCCAAACAATGCTAGTGATGAAACTGTGACAGAAGCCTCTGGTGGCGAGACGTCAACTTTGCAACAACTACGGGATCGGTCACAAGCAGGAAACCTATGGCAGCAAAGAAGGCGATTGTGAACAATAACAGCATTGGCCGTGATGACCTTAAACAACCGTGAGTTCTTATATATGTACAGTCATACCTCGGTATACGACCGCTTTGGAATACGTAGAATTTGGTACACGTTGTGTTTTGACGAGAAAAACATGTCTTGGGATACGACGCGCTTGTTAGAACTTTTTTTTCGATTTAAAGCTTTCGTGACTGCAGGGATTCATCTTCTTGGTTCTTTCGGTAAAGTCACGTAGAAGGGAAGTAATAAAATAATAAAAATAAAACATAATAATATTTTATTTTGTTTTATTTTTAATAATATTTTATTATGTTTTATTTTTATTATTTTATTACTGCCTTTCTACGTGACTTTACCAAAAGAACCAAGAAGTTGCTAGAACTTGTATGGGTCGGGATGAGTCGCCGCGTGCAGTACACAATACTGTTATGGCTCTAACATACCGTAACAGTATTGTGTGGAATGACCAGACAATGTCACAGTTCAGGAACATTCTTGGAAGAAGGCAAAAACAAACTTCAATGGACAGGTATTTAGTAAAACTCAAACCTGGTGAGCCTCAACCAGGTCCAAGTCAAGAAAAGAGACAGAAAAGAGAAAAAACCCCAGAATTTCATCTTCCTGAAGTTGTAATGGAAGGGGAGTCTCCTTCCAAAAAATAATACCTCCTCCTCCTCCCCTTCCTCACCACCTTCCTCGTAGGCTATCAACTCCTCTCAGCAAGAAAAAGTGATGTTTCATTTTATTTTTATTTCCATTTATTTTAAATTATTTGTGCATTTATTTTAATTTATGAATGCATTTTAATAATAAGTAATGTCTAAATTATTTTATACAACCCCATTAATGTATAATATGCCATATAAAATATAATTTCTTATACTCTGGAACGGATTATTTCCTTTCCCTTTATTTCATATGGGAAAAATTCTTTGGTATCTACGTCATTTTCGGTATAAGTCCGACCTTCTGGAACGAATAAACGACGTATACGAAGGTACCACTGTATGTTGAACTTCTTTCGCACCACATATAGATAACCGTGCTAATCGGGCGTGCGGGGGAAGGACAACCAACTAAACAAAAAAATCAGCTCTAAATAAATTAGTTTTCAATCTTGATTTAAAAGTGCAAAGCTCGAGTGATAAGGTAATATCGGAAGGAAAGGCGATACAGTGATCGTCTTCGTTCAATGGCCAACCAATAAAGGATTGCATTTCACAAGAACCACGTGGGTCTTATGCCCACCAACGCCACTGCATGCGAGTATAGACAGCGTCGTGGTGCCTGTTGCACAATACGTTACTAAATGGGTCAAGGGTATTCGCTCGCTCACTTTTGAAGCGCATTTATACGTTGTGTTTTATACGGATATAATCATTGCTCTGATTTGGTTTCTATGTTTTAGGTAATACAAGTCACTCTTGCAAAGAAGACCATCCGGATCTGTTGAGATCTCACCTGGTTAAACAAACAAACTTGACTTGACCTCTACATCTTTTTTGTGAATTTCTGTTTCCTCGAAGTAACACGAAACCCATTTGGTTTATTGCGGCCCTTTGGTCAAATCACGCCCGGGGCTTAAAGTGGCAGCACCGAGCCATTGGGGGATTCACCCCAATTGACTTGGGGTGGATGACTCTGATCTCGGTAAACCGCGATAAGATCGCACCTCGGACACCACTGCCCGCCGCTGGGAATGCCCCGCCAGCCTGGGACAGAGACCACCTGTCCGGTTGGAGAGGTAACGGGCGCTTGGCTACCAGGCGCAGAGAAATTAGAGCTCCGATGACACCTCGCATCGCAAAAACATGAAGAGCAGTCACGAGGCGGTGTCGCTGTCGACAGCCTCGCTGTTCTACAGAACTCGTCATTGCACATGAAGGCAGTGCTTCTCAGCCTCTTGCATTCCACGGCACCGCTCACACTGTCGAGCTTGCCTGATCTTCGCGGCACGCCGAACCAAAACATCACCGTGGGCCCAGGTGTGCGAGTGGGAATGCGTTGTAGACGAGAGAGAATTCACGATACCTTGCTTAGACGAATCTCGCCGAGAAACCATGAAATCAAGTGGCACTGGCAAATTCCGCGTCAAGAATTTGCCCAACTGTGTGAGTGTGCGTCTCCGTATATCTGTATATGCCTCCGTGTCTCGGTGTGTGTCAGCGTTTTCGTGTCTCCGCGTGTCTCCACGTCGTGTCTGTTTGCCCACCTGCGCATGCACGACCAAGGGAGTTGAGAGGGCTGGGGGTGTGGGCTGATGGCCCCGTCTGCTGCTGTACTGCACCGCGACCAATGAAGAGGGGAGGTCAGGAGGTCAGGGGGGAGCTTGAGGTTCTTTCCTTCCCTATAATTCTGATAATAGCGCAGCACACCTGGGACTTGCCACGGCACACCACACAGGTCGAGATCCACTGCGCTGAGGTATTAAGTGTCACGCACTGTATGAACAAAGGCCTCCGACACAGTGCCGGCCGCATGCTCGTGTGAGCGAGCAGGCAGACGTTGACATTAATGCCAGGCGACTCATCACTATATTAAAGCCGAACTTTTACAATAATCGTAACGATGCTGACATTCGTGATGAGGGCGCGGGTTGCGAGCAAGCCCACCCCGCAGGCACGGTGACATCAGGTCAGCGATGAAAGGGCACGGGGTGTTCAAGAACAGCCCATCGTTGACTGAGGTCGCTGAGAAAATGCAGCTACACCTTTCTTCGCAAACACGGAGACTCGTAGCCATAGCCCTCACGTAGATACCAAAAAATAATGTATTCATTTACACGTAAGTTAAACTATTGATTTATTCATTTACGGAATTTGTGTGAGGTGGATACGCCTCATAATGGCTGTGTCAGAGCACTGAGTCTGCACAACTAAGATTCTGCGTTTTCCAACACTGGTCTGGGTCGCCTGTGCTAAAACCGGGTTTGCAAGTAAATCGCGTTGATGATGATGTCAGCTGGGTACAAGAATGCGGTGCGTCAGGGTTCAACACTTAACGCAGTTATGAGAGTGAATGGTTGTAAGCGCATACAACTGACATTTCGTGGAACTTCTAGATTTGAAGCTTTCGTGAATGCAAGGATTCATACTCTTAGTTCTTTCGGTAAAGTCACGTAGGTAAAAAATTTAATTAAAATTTATAAAAAAAAATACGTGACTTTACCGAAAGAACTAAGAGTATATTCCGTGGAAAATCTTTTTTAAAAAATCGAGGTGTCAAATGTAGTGGTGTGTGAGAGAGGCGGCTAAGCCTGTTGTAAGACATAAAAATAAAACAAGAGCCTATGGGTATTCGAAAGCAATATTTTGCAAAGAACCATTTGTTTTCTAAAAGACAACACACACGTCAGTGTCCCTAAATCTGTGGTGACAATTCCACGTTTCTATGGCAGAAGCCAGTCTTGCATTGGAAAGACTTTTCACAGAGAGTGAAACCCATTTTATCAACGCAATATTGATGACGATGATGATGATGAATGAGTCAACACGCAGCCTGGATTCTTGGACTCGCAATTCGGAATGTTTTGCTTGCAACTTCCTGCTTTAGAAATGATGTGCCTCCAGTTACTCTCCATTGGACATACGAAAGAAAACACCATCATCACCACAGCCCCACTCACGTGAAACATCAACAACACATCCGCGAACGCTGCCGACCACAGCTTTAACGCCAAGTATGCTCTCCGGGCCAGTTTAAACCCAAAACGAGCTCGCCGCAGTTACATCTGTCCAAGGAAAAACATATGGCTAGAGAAGCACTGCATCCCGTGAATGATTAATTAGGAGTAAACCCCTACAATGTACTCTGCACTCTGGCACTCAGGGGGCATGATCCAGCAAACAATGTCATACAATCCCGAAGATTCACACACGTCAAGTAGCAGCCAGTCAACCGAAAGACAAAGTTAGGGCACCTGCATCTGAAAATGAAGGGTTCAAATACTGGTCTGTTGGGGTTTGACCATCAGTATCATCCCCGCAGGGTGACGTGAGATGAGCCCCACTTTGTGGGAAGTCAACTGCGGTCATCCCACGGGTGACATTGTTTGCTTGCCATAAACATTTCCTGGAAACAATGTTTTGTGAGTGTGACATATTTCTCCATTGACTCCAGGTCACAGAAATGGAGGAGTACAATACTCTGACATTACCGCACGTTGAGTTTATAAGGAGGACTTTATGAGCTGGTTTCAACTTCATTGAGTTTCATCGGATTCTCCTGGCACCATACAGGTTCTGAGAGCTACTTGACCACATGTCACCACGAAGCCAGCCCGGGGTGTTAACGGTGGGGAGCATAGACGTTGCAGCAAAGATGGATATGGCCCAATCCCATGAACGTCTTCACAGTTTGGATTGTCAATGAATGGGGTACACGTTCTCTCATTCACGTCTTCCTATTTCTGTCTCCCAGTGTAATCCCAAGCGTGTCACTGCAGACAACACTCACTCATTAACATAGCAGTCCTTCCACATGCAATAGTGTTTTAACACATCCCATCAGCAACACTGCCTGCTGGGACTGTAAGGCCGTGTGACTGATGAGATGTGTGTAAAAACGATGTTTTAGTCATACCTTGAGATATGAACGAGACGTATTGTCCGCTTATTCACAATGTTACTGATATTCTTCACACCAATCAATTATTCTGGACTTTTCGGCAGCAGAGGCAAGTCACCCGTGGACATTCGAAGCAGCGCATAGCAACAACAGCTTTAAACATTTACGTTTCCTCCGCCGATCCAACAAATTACTGCCGCAATTCACTAAGAGGATTTGCCCATTCGCTTTACACAGCTCAAAGGAAAATCCACAGCCAAGTTTGGAATCAATACAATGAACAACCACCGAGCAAAACACCGGCATGTACACGTACGTCGAACTTGATTTACACCGTGCGTACGCAACCCTGCTAATCGGATGTGTGGGTTAGGGGGGGCAAATGCACACTGGCTGCAAACTACATTTAAGCAACCATGCAACTTACACATTGTATGCGGTTTCAGACAAAGTGGTGGGCATCGGCCTCAGCTGTGAAAGCCACTGCAGGGATGAGGGGGACCCCCAACCTCCTCCCCACGCCGTGTCGCGGTAACCGATGTCACTTGACCATACTTCACCACGCTGGTGAGTGCCGGGACAGGTGAAAGGCAGCGAAGGATAGACGGCGGTGGGGGAGCAGAGCGGGTGCCATAGAAGTGCAATACAACAACGTGCTGTACATGAACGCAGTGGTCAAACATTGTGCGAATCGAGCGAGTTTTTGTTTTTTAATCGTGAGGATGTTGCTGCTTTTCGGGCAAACTCTCGCCATCATTCAGCAGAGGGTGACGTTCACCGGGGAGAGACGGAGCGGCGGTGATGAGTGAACTCACAGAGAGAGTGGACCAGAGGTGGTGGACCAGAGGTGGTGGACCAGATGCGGACGGGAAGACTGTCAGGGTGGCCAGCACGGGCACGAGGAGGAGGAAGGGTGCTGGCGAGAGAGGAGGAGGAGGCACGCACCGCAAAACTCCCGGAGCAGAAGTGAAAGCGGAAAGGGCAGGACGCAAGGAGGGCCGGGGGGGGGTAGAGTGTGCAGGAGTGAGTGTGTGTGTCAGTGTGAGACTGTGAGTGTGTGTGTCAGTGTGAGACTGTGAGTGAGTGTGTCAGTGTGAGACTGTGTGTGTGTCAGTGTGAGACTGTGAGTGTGTGTGTCAATGAAAGACTAGGGGTGTGTATGTGTCAGTGTGAGACTAGGGGTGTGTGTCAGTGTGAGACTGGGAGTGTGTGTGTATGTGTCAGTGTGAGACTGTGTGTGTAAGTGTGAGACTGTGTGTGTGTGTGTATGTGTCAGTGTGAGACTGTGTGTGTAAGTGTGAGACTGGGAGTGTGTGTGTCAATGAAAGACTAGGGGTGTGTATGTGTCAGTGTGAGACTAGGGGTGTGTGTCAGTGTGAGACTGGGAGTGTGTGTGTATGTGTCAGTGTGAGACTGTGTATGTAAGTGTGAGACTGTGTGTGTGTGTGTATGTGTCAGTGTGAGACTGTGTGTGTAAGTGTGAGACTGGGAGTGTGTGTGTCAATGAAAGACTAGGGGTGTGTATGTGTCAGTGAGACTAGGGGTGTGTGTCAGTGTGAGACTGGGAGTGTGTGTGTGTGTGTGTCAGTGTGAGACTGTGTGTGTAAGTGTGAGACTGGGAGTGTGTGTGTCAATGAAAGACTAGGGGTGTGTATGTGTCAGTGAGACTAGGGGTGTGTGTCAGTGTGAGACTGAGAGTGTGTGTGTCAGTGAGACTGGGAGTGTGTGTGTATGTCTCAGTGTGAGACTAGGAGTGTGTGTCAGTGTGAGACTGGGAGTGTGTGTGTCAATGAAAGACTAGGGGTGTGTGTCAGTGTGAGACTGAGAGTGTGTGTGTCAGTGAGACTAGGGGTGTGTGTCAGTGTGAGACTGAGAGTGTGTGTGTGTCAGTGAAACACTAGGGGTGCGTGAGCATGGAGTGTGTGTGTCAATGAAACACTAGGGGTGTGTGTGTGTCAGTGAGAGACAATGAGTGTATGGGAAGGAGTGAGACTAACAAAGTGTGTGAGGCTAGGAACGCAGGAGTGAGACTTATGAATGTGTGAGGCTTGGAGTGTGAGTGTAGGAGTGAGACGAGGGGATTGCGTGAGATTAGGGGGTGTAGGGGTTAAGACAAGAAGTGTGTGAGGCTTCTCATGTTTACCTGCCTTGATCAGCTCGCTCTATGAGCCTGGATGAACCTTCACTGGTGTACGTGTGGACACATTGACTCTTGCCAACGTGACTCGATGCGTGTTATAATGTACTAGCGGTAAGTACCCGGCGTTACCCGGGCGAAAGAGACAGACACACACACACCGACTTACACACAGACATCGACCCACACACATAGAAACACATGGACTTACACGCACACACACACACATGGACTCACACACACAGACATCGACTTTAGACACACACACACATGTAGTGACACACAAATCGACTCACACACACACTGACTTACACACACACACCGACTTACACACATAGAAACACATCGGCTTACACGCACACACACAACAACCGCCATTCGCCACTAAGTGGCGGTGACGTCACCACGACGCTTGTGCCAGGCCATGTGCACCTTGAGGCCACGTGAAGTGTCGAACGCCCGCTGGCAGGAGGTCACGGGGCAGACCCAGGTGCCACGGGTCGACTGACCGAGATGACCGAGATGACTGGCTGATGCACCACCTGTGCCCCCTACTGTGCCAACTTGCTGTGCTTTAGCCACCCGGCGCTCCGCTCGTTGTTGTGAGCGTCGCTCCTCCGCCCTCCGTTGTTGTTGGAGGGCGACTGCCTCCAACTGCCCAGTAGCGTCCTTCACGAGCCTCCTCCACTGAGGCCGATCTTGACACCGCTGGTACCAGTCATCGGCAAGTCCACTCAGCTCCACGTCCTCCTGTACCACATCACTCCATCTCTTCTCTAGCCCGTGCCGCGCCCGTTTAGCCCCCTCGATCCGGCCGAACAAAAGCTGTTTAGGCATGCGGTGGCTGGGCATGCGGGCTACATGACCCAGCCAACGCAGCCTTGCCTGCCGGAGGAGCTCACTGATGGGACTTTGCCCAGATCTTTCAAGGACTTGTGAGCTCCTCACACAATCCAGCCTGGTTAAACCCAGGATGGATCGTAGGCAGGCCAGCCTAAATGTTTCCAACCGGCGAAGATGCTCCACTAGGGGGGTCCACGTTTCGCAAGCATAGAGAAGGGAGGGAATGACCGTGGCCGAGAAGACCTGAAGCTTCGTGCGGAGCGACAGACCAGGTAGCTTCCACACAGCGTTACGCAACCGATGAAAAGATATTGCCGCTCGACTGATTCGGAGTGAGACCTCTGCTGATAAACTGGAGCCGGTCATGAGCACACTGCCCAGGTATGGGAAACTCTCTACTCTCTCCACAACTGCCCCATCACCGATTGGGAGTTGTGGGGGCGGAGTGCCCGATGGTACAAAATACCCAGGCAGGTGCTTAGTTTTGGTGGGGCTGATGGTAAGGCCCCACCTCTTAGTGGCACGCTCCAGTCTCAGCAGCAGCGTCTCCAACTCCTCTTCTGAATGAGCAGCTATTACCAAATCATCGGCATACATAACGTGGTTGACCAATAGGGAGCCATCCCTTGATCGCACCCGGGCGTCGATCAGCCTCCCATTGTATCTGTACCAAATGGTAATTCCCCCGGTACAGCTATTGAAGGCTTCACGAACTATGCAGTCGAAATAGATGTTAAATAATGTGGGAGCCAGAGGACATCCCTGTCGCACCCCAAGGTGTACAGGGAAAGGCTCCGACTCCCGGCCACGTAGTTTTACCCGGGCCCGCTCACCATCATGAAGGTCCTTAATGATCGTGAGCAGAGGGTCAGGGACTCCGAAAGCACGAAGAACAACCCAGAGCCCAGTCCTACTGATGGTATCATAGGCCTTGACCAGGTCAATAAAGCAGAGATGTAGGTCTTTTTGGAATTCCCTACACCTCTGCTGTAGCAGACGGACAGAAAATATGGCATCTGTGCAGGACCGCCCTTTCCTGAAACCACATTGGGGCTCCGCAAGCCTCTCCTCAGCATGCCTAGCAAGGCGATGTTGAATAATCCTTGCCAGGACCTTACCCGGCACACTGAGGAGTGAGATGCCCCTGTAGTTGTTACAGTCGGTACGGTCCCCCTTCTTAAAGAGGGGGACCACCAGGGCATCCTTCCAGTCCTGCGGAACCCGTCCAGTGGTCCAGACTGTTGTTATGATGTCATATAGGGCAGTCTGTGCACAAACGCCACCCTCCCTCAGCATTTCGCCTGGGAGATCATCTCTGCCCGGTGCCTTCCCTGGTCTCAGACTCCGGATCGCCCTCAGTACTTCCTCAACAGCCGGTACCTCAGCCAGCCACTCACAGGGGGTGACCTCTTCCAATATTTGAGGCACCGCAGCCTCAGCAGGGTTATCCCCACTTTGTGCCATGATGTTTTCCTGGCTGAGAGATTTTCCCTCCCCCAGGACCTCACAGAAATGCTCAGCAAATCTGCAAACCTGTTCCTGGGGGTCGGAGATTGGATCACCGTTTTTTCCTCTAATGATGGTAATAGGTGTGGCGCTGCAGGTTACTTTTTTGATGGAGTTAAATCGACTCACACACACACATAGACTCACACACACATATCGACTCACACACACATTGACCTACACACACACATATGGAGTTTAACGTCCCCTAGCGAGGACGATGCACTCACTTGAACCTTGAACTCCGAGGGACCAGCAGCAGCACCCAAGTGGGTGACTACCTGCCCACTTGGGTGGGTGACGAGGTAAGTGGCCTATGCCCTCAGTGGGTGACTATCTGGTTGACGAGCTGGTTGTATTTCTGGTTCACCGAGTGACTGCCGGATTTACAACCAAGCACTTTCCCGACTTGCCTATCCAGCTGAACTATTTTTCATTTTTCAGTTGAATTTATTTGGTATAGCCCTGTGAGCCATTCGGCTCTTGAATCGGGTGTAACCTCAACAAACAAAAAACAAAAACGTGAACAAGAAAACATCTTAAAGTGACTATGTGCAAACAGAAAATTCCAGGAAAAAACTGCAAAATCTTTCAGAAAAAAGCACCGTACACCAACGCACTGTGCAAAAATCCCAGTGGCATGCAAGTCAAACAACAACAACAACCACAAGACCACTTAGATTAAAGCCATCAGTCTATTTAGCCACCCTACCAATTTCCCTGGCTATCTGCCTGTTTGAATGTCGGCCCGACCACGTCCATGACCACAATGACCGACTCTCTGAATGTCATCGCTTCGCTAACCCCATGACCAAATTTGCCCGGCGACTTGCGAGAAAGACTTCAATCTCAGATACAACATGCACATACAACATACACACACATACAACATACACATACAACATACACATACAACATACATACACATACAACATACACACACATACAACATACACACACATACAACATACACACACATACAACATACACATACAACATACACATACAACATACACACACATACAACATACACACACATACAACATACACACACATACAACATACATACACATACAACATACACACACATACAACATACATACACATACAATATACACACACATACAACATACACATACAACATACATACACATACAACATACACATAGAGACGTAAGTCACATTCAAGTAAACACACACAAAACACTTTTTATGTTTAGTTTGTTATCCTTACACCCACTACACCTCCGATTGGCACGGTTGGCTACTTACGATGCGAACAAAGCTTAACGAACAAACATTCGACAACGTTACCAAGTGACATTCGCCACTAAGCGACGTCCCCAGAGTGCCCGTGCCAGGCTAGGTGCCCTTAGTTTCTGGCTTGAAGACGCGCGACTTTTGAGAACTTTGACGTTCTGAATGATCCGCGTTACTTTGAGGCCACGTGAGACGTCAAGGGCTCGCTGTCAGGCCAGATCACATGTCTGTGTGTGTGTCATGGGTGAACCGAGACGAATGTACTCTCACAAAGACAAGGAGTGACCCACTCTCTGATACGGAATAGCCGTCGCACAGACGCTGGGCACGATTCATCCCGGGAGCGTTCATTGAAAGCAGTGGCGGTCGTGAATGACAGCAGAGAGATGCCCCTCCACACCACCACCACCCCCCACGTCAAACAACAACAACAACATCGTCAGCCTTTCACTGGCCATCTCCCATTGCTGCCGAGAGCAGCCACCGCATTGCAGGTGCGTGTGTGCACGTGGGTGCGTGTGTGCACGTGGGTGCGTGTGTGCACGTGGGTGCGTGTGTGCACGTGGGTGCGTGTGTGCACGTGGGTGCGTGTGTGCACGTGGGTGCGTGTGTGCACGTGGGTGCGTGTGTGCACGTGGGTGCGTGTGTGCACGTGGGTGCGTGTGTGCACGTGGGTGCGTGTGTGCACGTGGGTGCGTGTGTGCACGTGGGTGCGTGTGTGCACGTGGGTGCGTGTGTGCACGTGGGTGCGTGTGTGCACGTGGGTGCGTGTGTGCACGTGGGTGCGTGTGTGCACGTGGGTGCGTGTGTGCACGTGGGTGCGTGTGTGCACGTGGGTGCGTGTGTGCACGTGGGTGCGTGTGTGCACGTGGGTGCGTGTGTGCACGTGGGTGCGTGTGTGCACGTGGGTGCGTGTGTGCACGTGGGTGCGTGTGTGCACGTGGGTGCGTGTGTGCACGTGGGTGCGTGTGTGCACGTGGGAGCGCGTGAGGGTGCGCGTGTGCACGTGGGTGCGCGTGCACGTGGATGCGTGTGCACGTGGGTGCGTGTGTGCACGTCAACGTGGAACTGGGCTCACCTCCAATGCAATCGCATGCCCCTACAGCCTCGCCACGAGACACGAGCTGCTGGACATCGCACGGGGTACCACTGCTGCTGCTGCTATCACTGCTACTACTGCTGCTATCACTGCTGCTACTACCACATGGCACGCGTTGACAGGGCCACAGCAGCCGGGGCGAGGGCTGCGCGGCGTGAGACTCGAGGAAACGCGGGACCCCGGGCGCTGCGGCCACTCCTCCCGTGGTGGTGGTGGGGTGGTAGGGGGTGGTGGGGGTGGTGGAGGGGTGGTGGGGGGTGGTGGGGGGCGGGGTGGGGGTGGTGGGTGGTGGGGGTGGGGGTGGTGGGGGGGTGGTGGGGGAGTGGTGGTGGGGGGTGGAGGTGAGGGGGTGGTGGAGGTGGTGGTGGAGGGGGTCGTGTTGGAGGGGGTGGTGGGGGGGGTCGTAGTGGGGGTAGAGGTGCAGGGAGGGGGTCGTGGTGGGTGGAGGTGGTGGTGGTGGGGGGGAGTGGTGGAGGGGGGGGGGCGCACATGGGGTGCCTCTGATTGGTCAGTAGCGTCGCGCGTCGGCAACGGGCTCTCGCGTGATTGGTCATTGAGGGACACGCCCGCGCGGGTCGAAGGTAAATCGGTTATTGACATCACGTGACGAACTCCACAGCAATTCCTCTTCCGGAAGGCAACTTCTGAGTTAGGAATGTGAAGAACTGAACAATAATTAATCTGCCGGAAGTAATCTTCTGAATTAGGAATACAACCAACTGAACAAGAATTTGTCTTCCAGAAGTAATCTTCTGAGTTAGGAATACGATCAACTGAACAATAATTTGTCTTCCGGAAGTTGTATTGTAGTAGGAATGAGACCAACTGAACGAGAATTCGTCTTCCGGAAGCTATCTTCTGAGTTAGGAATGAGACCAACTGAACGAGAATTCGTCTTCCGGAAGCTATCTTCTGAGTTAGGAATGAGACCAAACGAACGGGAATTCGTCTTCCGGAAGACGTCTTCCAGAATCGGTGGCGGTAAACTCCCGCGCCCCACGTGACCTGTGCCCCACCCCCTTTCCGCTGTAGCCGGAAGTGCAGTAGCCGGAAGTGGAGGGTTAAAGGTCGCGGCAGAGGCTCTCTGGGAAGGTGGAGGAGGCCGCACGTGGACGTCGTCGCCAGCGGGGAGAATGGTGACCCACTCCGCGCGGACCGCTTTCTCTAGCCGCTGCTGAATGAACGCCGCGTCACCGTTTTGTTCGGACATACTTCACCACGCCGGTCATAGGCGGGGGGGGGCGCTTCAGATCTCAATCTTAATTTTATAACTTTCGTGACTGCAGGAATTATTATTTGGTTCTTTCGGTTAAGTCACGTCTAAAGATAAAATAATAAATTAAATTAAATAATAGAATACGACGTTTCGATTGCAACACAAGCAATCATCATCAGATCTCGTTCGCTGCTGGTCGTGGCCGCGGCCTGGTTCACTGCGCGGCGCATTGAACCACTGCGGTGGTGAATGATTTGAGAGCACCGATTATTCGGTGTCATTTAGCCTTGCTCAATCCGCTGATGGACGAAGGGCCTCGCCAAGCTGTCATCTCGAAATATCCTGCGATTTTTATTGAGCAATTGTGGGAAGCAATACGCGACTAACACCGAAATGTGGACACGGACTCGCCCCCACCCCTTGGCTCGTTTCGAGAGTGTGGGGCAGAGGTCGCAACCGGGTACCCGATACCCGTACCCTACCCGATACCCGGCTACCCGTACCCGGCCGGGTACGGGTAGCCGTTTGCGACCCTGGTGGGGCCGGGTACGGGTAGGCCGTGAGTCACTGGTGAGTAACCGTTTGTCACTCATTTCGGGTAGGGTACGGGTAGGGAACGAGTACCCATACCCGGCCGGGTACGGGCACCCATTTGCGACCCTGGTGCGGCCGGGTACGGGTAAGGAATCAAAACCCGTTTGCGACCTCTGGTGTGTGGGGGGGGGTAGACGCCGACGCGGTGTGAGAGAGCGAGTTCAGGGTGACGCTTGTCATTCCCCGCGTTTGGCGTAACGTTGCTCATCCGCTGCTGTTGTCTGTCACCGTTCCCAGGGCAAGGCTAAGAAGACCAAGAAGTTCGCGACGATGAAGCGCATGATCAACCTGCGGGACGAGCGCCTGTACGTGGTTCAAGCAAACACCGCGACGTCGAGCTTCGCAGTAGCCTTGCTGCATCGTTCGCCTTGCTGAACCTCTTCTCGATTAAAACTCTGTTAGACGTGGCGAGATGCTATCTCCCTCGCCTTATATGCAAGGAGGTCGTGGGTTCGATCCCGACCCTCTCACTCCTGCTGTATATTTGGAGTTTGCGTGTATCTCTGTCCGTGGTCGCGTGGATTTTTCTCCAGGTCCCTCCACATTTCAAATCAACGTGCATTTCGAGTATTTGGCTGCAATACATTTCCATGTGATGAACCACTTTGGTGGCCAGATCGCTTCTGAAAGAGCTACATAGCTCAGTGGGCCTTACCTGGTATAATAAAAAAAATCGTCTTAAGATATCGGCAAAATACAGTAGATGCAAATAACCTTACCAAAGTCACGTCATTTAGAGTAAAATTAACTACACCGTGTAATTTACAAAATACTCATTAAATTACATTTAAATCGCGTGTAAAGCTTAAACTCGGGCCAACAGTCCACGTAGGCGACACGGGAGACCGTGATCCCTGTATGCACGCTTGTCAAGAATAGTTTTTACCCTTTCTGGCAATAAAACAGGAGGTGTTATAATGTTAAACCACCAAATTTAA
Organism: Lampetra fluviatilis; assembly: GCF_964198595.1. Taxonomy (NCBI): domain Eukaryota; kingdom Metazoa; phylum Chordata; class Hyperoartia; order Petromyzontiformes; family Petromyzontidae; genus Lampetra; species Lampetra fluviatilis. The sequence continues at coordinate 9,136,003 of NC_136304.1, read as the reverse complement.
ACCTTTTGCAAGGAGTCATGGCTGCATTAACCACATATACTTGTGGTAAACATGCAAACAAAACACATGCTCTGATAGTGTATGCATTGTCCACACCAGAGACAGCTTTCTTTAGAGCCTAGTCTCAAAGTGTTAGCCCAGAGGACGCCAAAAGGTGAACAGCATAAAGACCATGCACTATGAGGGCATCCTCTGGTCTAACACCGTTTGAGACAAAAGAAAGCTGTCTCTGGTGTGGACCAATCAGTTTCAAAGACAATGCATCATCATATACTACCAGAACATGTTTTTGTTTGCATATCCACCACAACTACCGTGCGTGGTTAATGCAGTAACATGATTCCTTGCAAAATGTATCTATTTTGTGTTTTAACGCCATGTTTCATTGCCAGAAAGAGTAAACCTATTCTTATATTGTGATACTGGCAAGCGAGGTCCCATGACGTTTTTGTCACTTTTCTGCAGGAAAGCCAAGGACCGGGTGAAGCCGAAGGAGATCAAAAAGAAGAAGGACCTGAACGCCATTAAGGAGGTGGACGCGTGAGTCAACCTTTGTCCCCCGTTCACCCTGCGAGCCGCTGGACGCGAGGAGATTATGAAGTTGTATTTACTGTCCTTGGGGCCGACCGTGATATTGGAAATTGCCTCGCGCCGTGTCCCCCCTGGGTCTGGACTGCAGGCCCCAGTACCCGTCGTGTCTGTTCTTCCAGTACAACACCCAGCTGGGTCCCCCCTACTATGTACTCGTCGACACCAACTTCATCAACTTCTCCATCAAAGCCAAGCTCGACGTCATGCAGTCCATGATGGACTGCCTCTACGCCAAGTGTACGACACCTTGTGTTTGCGTGTGGGTGTCTTGTGTGCGAGTTTGTGCGCACGTGGTTTGTGTGTTTAGTGGTTGTGGTGGTGTAGTGGTTTTGGCACTGCGCTACAATTTCCGACGACCTGCGTTTTGATTTCTGGTCACGGTTTATATCAGTGGAAAGTGGCATCTGAACCAGTCCTGGACCTCCGTAGGTTGAGTGTGCGTGTGTGTGTGTAAATGCGCAGAAGTGTCGTGTTTAGCATGCTGTGCTATGAACCCAGCAGCCTGAGTTGGATTCCCGCTCAAGACCAACACCAGTAATGATTATCTGAACCGGTCCTGGGCCTCCCATAGGTTGACTTGGCTTCAAATTGGTGCCTGGTACAGTGTGTAAAGATCACCGCTTGGGAGACAAAGGCGGCCGGGGGCGTGGTGCTGGCCACCCACTCCCGAGTATGCCATGCCAACCTTCATAGGTGCTCGCGAAGAGCACTTGCCATAACAGTATGATTGGGCTAATTGGGAGCTGTGTGTTCAGTGCTGGTACATGTGGTTTGACACGTGTGCATTTTGCTTGGACTTGGCAGGTGTTCCTTGCATCACCGACTGCGTCATGGCCGAGCTGGAGATGCTGGGACTCAAATACAGAGTGGCGCTCAGGTGGGCCGAGCTCCCGACTCGCACACCTCAAAACATTACCGTATTTTCCTGCAAATAGCCCGCATACGCATATAACCTGCAGACGCATATCCCCCACAAAAATTGCGTAAAACTAATTTCAGATAGCCTGCACCTCCATATACTCCGCATGCATTCATATCTTTGACGTCGTTACCGCAGCTTAATTCCATCATATTAATACGAAGTTTACGTTTGTAATACATTCCACTATCAATTGTTAACATTAAAATCATAACGTGCATAAAGAAAAAAACTAACCGGAAACGAGTGAACTTAAAACAGTAAATAAGTAAAGGTAAATATCCAATAAGTAACACATAACTGGTAGATAAGTAAGTACAGTTTTAGCACTGGTAGATTGCGCACTGCGCAGACAATAGCGGCACTACCGTAACGCCGTTGCCCCCCCACCTCTCTCTCTCCCCAGCTCTCCCGTCGCCGGTAAACAGTGTGCGCACTTCAAACATTGTCGTTTCATTGTACAATCAATTCGAATAATTGAAATCGTGATAACATGTGCAATTTTAGTGTTGAGTGGTTTATTCAGCAGTATCTTAGTCAAAGGTAAGTTTTGCATAGTGGATAGTCCTACCATGAAAACATTAAACGAGTTATGACTTGTCACACGTGCAAAATATTTGTGGGATAGCCCGCACCTCCATATACCCTGCAGGGTCTTGATTTGTTTGTAAAAAGTGGTATACCACGCGGGTTATATGCGGGAAAAAACGGTGGGGCCGCATAGCGTTGAGGAACGAACCCAGCGACGTGAGTTTGATTCCTGTGTGCGTGCACGTGCGTGGCATAGCTGTGCACGTGCACGGTGCCTCTGCATGAGTGCACATGCATCAGTGTGTGGTCACTCAAAATCATAATATTTATACTCGAGGAATCCAATGAGCTATAAAGCTCTTTTTCATAGATGTCCAGTAGGGGCGGTTAAGGAACGTTACGACAGACAATACAAATACGTGATAGCAGTGCAAAGTATAGGAAAGGTAAACCAATCACTTCAAAATATACACAAAAAAACATAAATTTTCATCTTGCAAGATAAAGCCCAGAGGTATTAGCTTATTTTTCAAAAGCGACCTGGCCACAAATGATGGTTCAACAAAGTGGCTCATCAGCTGGGTCTGTTCCGTGACCTCCTCCCGGCGTGCCTTCAACACCTAATGTGGCCTCAAAGTGCACCTAGCATGACACCAGCGCCATGATGACATCACCGCCACTTAGTGGTGAACGGCAGTTGTTGGTCCATACGTGTCCGCGGTGCGTGCTCATGTGTGTGTGCTCATGTGCTTGCATCATTGTGTATGTGCGTGTGTGCAGGATCGCTAAGGATCCTCGCTTCGAGCGGCTGCCCTGCTCACACAAGGGCACCTACGCAGACGACTGCCTCGTGCAGAGAGTCACACAGGTACACACGGGCATGCGTGCTTGTGGACATGCAAGGGGATACACAGTACACAGGGCATACATAGGGGTCACCTAGGTTTTTTTACAGGAGGATATAGGGGACACAGGTGTATATTTTTTTCACAGGGATAGGCAGGCGACATGGGTACATTGGGAATGCAGGTTAATTGGGAACACGATTAAGTAGGGTTATAGGTACGCAGAGATTGAACACATTCCTGCGGAGGGAGCTGGTAGGAACGTTGGGTTGCTCTGTCAATGGCCAGGGTCAACGGCGGCGTGGTGTATTCCTTAAATATGCCCGACTGTGAGGGCGGGCACAAGCTGGCGTGAGTAGGTTAAACGTTGAGTTTTATAAGGGCACCATGGGGTGACCAGCCCCTCCCCACCCAGCCCCACCCCTCCCACCCCCCACCCAGCCCCACCCAGTCCCACCCTCCCCACCCAGGCCCTCCCCACCTGGCCCCTCCCCACCCCTCACATTTTTGGATGCACGACGGATGGATGGACACAATAATCCCATGTGGGCTGGTGTGACCGAGAGGTTCCTACCAGTAAAAAGGTTCATAGGGGACATGAGAGTGCAAAGAGCATCATCAGAGGTATTTAGGGGTGCATAGGGATCAGGAGTACATCCGTGCTGTCGACTGCCACCTGCCCCAGTCCAGGCAAGAGAACTTTCTCTGCTCTTCCAAATGAGAATCTCATCATCACGGTCCATGGGCAGCTCGCCCGTAGGTGTCCACTGCACATTTCGTTATTTGTAAACACTTTCCTCTGTTCTAGATTTGAAGCTTTCGTGACTGCAAGGATTCATACTCTTAGGTTTTTTTCAGTAAAGTCACGTAGGTAAAAATAAATAATAAAAATAATCGAAAATAATAATAGAAATAAAATAATAAATCACGACGTTTCGGAGGCAACACAAGTCTCCGTCATCAGGTGGGACCGTCACAGCTAAATTTACTGTATCAAGTGAGGCAAAATTCCAAGAGACAAGCTCTTAAATACAAGTTAAGGGGGAGGGGCTTATCTGAATGTGGTAGCCAATGAATGGAACGTGTTGGGGGTGTTTTGTGTGAATATGCTCACGCAGTGCCACATCTCTATGACACCAATCTCTGATGTCGTTAAGCCATTCATTTTCTGTTCGGACTTAACTCTTTTGTCCGGTTCCTTCCATTTTTTCCAAACAACAACTTTCATTTTCCTGTAGTCCACCCGACATATGTGGTCCAAATCGTGCCAGTTTTCTCCTCAGCATTGCCTGCAATCAGGTCGTCTTCTTTGTGCAATATTTTCCTCACTTAGCGCGTGTCTGTGAATTGATAAGTTATCCTCCTTTCAGTTTAACACGTCGTCTTTCGTGACCAGTATCATCCATAAGAGGGTTTTTTGGGTTCGATCGTGTAAATATATAAATGTGTCGTTAAAACCCGCCACCACCCGCCAGCGCCAACTGAGTACCCGAATCCGAGTACCCAGATTGTAAATGTTGTGGCTTGGCTCTCCAACACACCGGTGTGCTGTACTATTATACTACACTATACACTACTACACTGTACACTACACACTACTACACTATACACTCTACACTACTACACTATACACTACTATACTACACTATACACTACACACTACTACACTATATACTACACTATACACTACTACACTATACACTACTACCATATACACTACTACACTATACACTACTACACTACTATACACTACACTATACACTACACTATACACTAGTGCTGTACTAGTGACAAATTGGCCACGTTGTTTACGTGACAACCCTTACTAGTTGGCCGTTTCGGGTGGTGGCGGGTTTTAACGACACATTCATATATTTACAGGATCTAACCCAAATAAATAAGTAATATTTAAAAATACTTTTTTTTAAAACACACTTTAATGAAATGTACCGTACGAGTAATGGCAGAACTCCACGACTCCAGGAAGTGGCCCCGAGGCTTGCCATAACGTAAGGGGCCGTGGTGATTTACAGCCAACGTGGACAATTAGACCCAAGCCGAAACATAACATAAAAAAGATTGTTTACATTTTTTTTTTAATGATAGAATATAGTATTGTCACCAGTATGACATAAGTATACCAAGTTTGCAGTCGATAGCACATTGGGAAGTGGGTAAAAATTGAGTTACAATATTTTTTGAGGATACGACAACAGAGTGAGTTAAATAAAAAGTGTATGAAAAAAAACCTATCCTCCTTTACCCAAAATCAACGTTCCATTTGCTGCACTGCCACCTCTTGGCCAGCTTGCAGCCCAGCAGGCTTGGGAGTTTCACAGATCTGCGCGATCCAGCGAGCCGGATTGTAGATGCTAGAGTTGATAGCGATGCGATGGTTGTGCAGATTCTTTGCTACACTGCGTGGTGGTGCTGGATACGAATGTGAGGGGTTTGTGTCTGCACGTGTCTCTGTCTCTCTGCAGCACAAGTGCTACATCGTGGCAACAGTCGACCGTGAACTGAAGAGGCGAATCCGCAAAGTCCCTGGAGTCCCCATCATGTACATCTCCAACCACCGGTGAGTAACGGCGCACACAGTGTGCACCACAACAACAACAACAACCGCCATTCGCCACTAAGTGACGGTGACATCACCACGACGCTTGTGCCAGGCCATGTGCACCTTGAGGCCACGTGAAGTGTCGAACGCCCGCTGGAAGATCACGGGGCAGACCCAGCAGGTGCTACGGGTCGACTGAGATGACTGGCTGATGCACCACCTGTGCCCCCTACTGTGCCACCACTACACGCACACAACCCCCCACGATACATGTGTACACACACACTATTCTACACCAATCACCATACACCCCCACTATTCAACACACCACCGTGCACCCACCACACTTTGCACCATGCCATGTCACACTACAGACACCATATGCATGCTTTAATCTACTACATTGTCCACAAACTGCCCGCCAACATACACACACACATTTAGAAACATGCGTTTAGAGAATTTGGCTGCTGTACATTTCTACATCAGGCACTTTTATAGCTATAATTTGTGGCCAGGTAATTTCTGAAAAAGAGCTGTATAGCTCAGAGCCTGACTTGGTAAAATAACAACAAGGTTTTGTTTATTTGACACACGCGTGCACACACCACTACACATGGACACTCACCGAAACGTGGTGCCGTTCTGACCTCTGGGCAGTGGCGACGCTGCCACACTGGTCACCACCCAGCTTGTTGGGCCCTGTGCACACTCTGCAGGTCACGCGTAACCCCCCCCTTTTAGGGTCACCGCACCGGCACATGGCTCCGGGTGAGCGGAAGTGACATTCGAGACGTTGGGACAGCAAGCAAGTTGCTGTGTTGCCGTTGACTTTGCACACAAGAAGCTGCTGAATTGTTTGCCTGTGCAAGCCTTGATGCTCATTATCCACTCCCTCGCCCTCCCTCCCCCACCTCTGCCCAGGTACAACATCGAGCGCATGCCAGATGATTTCGGAGCACCCAGGTTCTGAGATGCTGTGCCCTTTCCGCTCTCTTCCTCTCGCGTCGCGGATTCGAACCAATCTTACCCTGTCCTGGTGTACCCTGAGTATAACTGGATCGATAAAGTCCGTGCATGACCTGGCATAGGAGTTGTGCTAAGAATGACGAAGGGTGATTGTTCAGTTGAAAGTATTTTATTGTTTAGGGTCGAGCAAATTTCCTTTCCGAGTGGTGGATCAACTGTTGTTTTTCCAGAAAATACTGAAACATGGATGCACATCTTGAAAAATCCAGAGACATTTGGAGAGAGTAAAAACAGAGAAATCTAAACAGCCATACAACACTCACCAGACCTGGCGCCTCCTAGTGCCCTGCATTCTGCTCACCGTTCCATATTTGCCAAACACCCGAATCGTATAACCCGCATCATCAAGAGGTTGTTTTTCATGTCCGAGGATATTATCTTTCATCATTGTATAACTGTATATATAAATGCCTGTGGAATAAAACAAACTTCAGCCCACAATTTCCTTCCATGCTCTGACTTTATTGAACTTTAAAAAATAAAAATGAACGAACTTAAATTAACACTTAAAATTGTACACAGCACTATGGGAACCTCATTTGCCAGTAAAAATATGATAATTGGTTCTTTACCCTTCTATCTGGCAACAAAACTGACACCTTTTTACAAGGAGTCATGTTTGCATAGACCGCAATACCTGCAGTCATAATACAAACAAAAGAACATAACTCTGATAATGTGCACTGTCCTTGAAGTTGATTGGTCCACACCCGAGACAGCTTTCCTTAGAGCCTAGTCTCATATGGGTTGGACCAGATGACGCCAAAAGGCGCACAACTCAAGGACAATGCACCATCAGAGTATGAGAGCTCGGGGCAAGCATCTACACTATGGGAACCTCATTTGCCAGTAAAAATATGATAATTGGTTCTTTACCCTTCTATCTGGCAACAAAACTGACACCTTTTTACAAGGAGTCATGTTTGCATAGACCGCAATACCTGCAGTCATAATACAAACAAAAGAACATAACTCTGATAATGTGCACTGTCCTTGAAGTTGATTGGTCCACACCCGAGACAGCTTTCCTTAGAGCCTAGTCTCATATAGGCTCTAAGGAAAGCTGTCTCGGGTGTGGACCAATCAACTTCAAGGACAGTGCACATTATCAGAGTTATGTTCTTTTGTTTGTATTATGACTGCAGGTATTGCGGTCTATGCAAACATGACTCCTTGTAAAAAGGTGTCAGTTTTGTTGCCAGATAGAAGGGTAAAGAACCAATTATCATATTTTTACTGGCAAATGAGGTTCCCATAGTGTAGATGCTTGCCCCGAGCTCTCATACTCTGATGGTGCATTGTCCTTGAGTTGTGCGCCTTTTGGCGTCATCTGGTCCAACCCATATGAGACTAGGCTCTAAGGAAAGCTGTCTCGGGTGTGGACCAATCAACTTCAAGGACAGTGCACATTATCAGAGTTATGTTCTTTTGTTTGTATTATGACTGCAGGTATTGCGGTCTATGCAAACATGACTCCTTGTAAAAAGGTGTCAGTTTTGTTGCCAGATAGAAGGGTAAAGAACCAATTATCATATTTTTACTGGCAAATGAGGTTCCCATAGTGTAGATGCTTGCCCCGAGCTCTCATACTCTGATGGTGCATTGTCCTTGAGTTGTGCGCCTTTTGGCGTCATCTGGTCCAACCCATATGAGACTAGGCTCTAAGGAAAGCTGTCTCGGGTGTGGACCAATCAACTTCAAGGACAGTGCACATTATCAGAGTTATGTTCTTTTGTTTGTATTATGACTGCAGGTATTGCGGTCTATGCAAACATGACTCCTTGTAAAAAGGTGTCAGTTTTGTTGCCAGATAGAAGGGTAAAGAACCAATTATCATTGTACACAGCGTTAACTTAAAAAGTAACAGACGGCCGTTTGACAAAATACGTCGCCAACCTGCGAAGACAACCATCTGCGGTGCGGTTGTGGATGCACAAGGCAGAGTTTGAGACGTGAACGGTCGTGGTCTGTGATGAGATCTCGATGCTTTAAACACAAACCTCGAGTCTTCATGTGCCACTGACGGATGGGGGGGGGGGGGGGGAGGCACATGCATTGACATGGGGGGGGGTCCAAAAACCCCACAAGTATTCACACAAGTGCTTGGCTCATCACTCTCAACAGATGCCTGTTGCAGCGATGGTAATTCTCCTTTGCGGAGATCTATTTTCAGTGACCAGCATTCACCAAGGGAGATCTGTTAAAGCAGTGTTCTTCACATTTTCAGATGGGGGTGGTACATTTGCCAATAAGGCCATCATCAGTGTGAGGGCTGCCACACATTTGAAACCATTGGGGATTTGACAGCACGAAAGACCACCAGGGGCTTTTCAATGAAGAACGCTGAACTAGAGCGCCATTCGCTCCCATGGAGCTCGCAAGCAGTTCCTGCCGGGTTGAGATGCGGCCAAGGTGGCTTCGATGGGGGCGTGAGGTGGCGAGATTGCTTCACGGATCTCCTCGAAAGCGAATGTTGGGTCGCTCCAGCAGCAGAACGCAATGGGAATGGTCCCGACCGATGCCCTTTTTGCAGTGCTTCAAGTGTTTACAATAAGCGCCGGAATAAAATAAATTAAGTTACAGGTCCCACGAACGTGCGCACAGCGTACAAAAATAAAAAAATCGAGGAACTCTGCGCGTTGACACATGGCAAAGAGACTTCATTGATGGAAGCAGCGGGGGAGAGACAAAGGTCCACTCTTTTACAATTCAAATAATTCACTCCCAACTGTTATAGGACTCATGTTAACCACTACGGTACGTTGCCTAGGAGGCGTGTTCGCAGCTTTTTAGTTTGTTTATAATCTTAAATGCGTCTATACACGGATACTCTTTGGTTCTTTCGGTATTGTCACGTAGGTAGAAAATAAAATTAAATCACGTTTCGGGCACAACACAAGCGCCCGTCATCAGGTGGGACAACCACAGCAATTGTTTCTTGATTTATTTTATTTTCTACCTACGTGACTTTACCGAAAGAACCAAAGAGTAGAGATCCCTGCAGTCACGAAAACTTCAAACATAGATTATACACGGGTACCAAGCGGAAGAGAGAGAGAGATACAAGCCAGGGCACAGGTCAGTCTGTCGGCGAGCAGGTTTGCCAAACGTTGAATCCTTGCCTGCAAAACGAAACCCAACTCGTACAAACGTCTCAAAAAGGTCGCAGTCGTAAAGCACTTCAAAGCGACATACATTACAAGCGAGGCAAGCCAGCCCAACACGACGACTTGTGTATATACAGTACAGGCATAATTTAAAGCAGTTGTTGGTGTAATGGAGTGTTTCTTAGGCAAGGCAGTCCCTTTAGTGGCAACTGCGTACACGGGTTTCTAATGTATTGCATTTACAGCTGAACCTTAGAACAGTCCGTGGTAACATTACAAGTTCGGCAAGCCATGTGGCTTCTCTGCAAGCGGCCCACATTTTAAAGAAGGCCGCAACAACAGCGTTAATGTAAAGGTGTGTGGGTCGGCCAGGTAAAGTTTCATAGGCTTGTAGTTTAAATCCGTTTCATAGCATCGCAAGTCAGCCACGCCAGCACACTTCATGGAGCCTGTTGAGTCGAACCATGTGTGTTGAAAGATTAGGGTTTCCATAGGCCAGCTAGCTGGGCGTTGCCAAGACGTGTACTTTAATGCAGTTATATACAGGAGTGGCGTTACGAGCTAGGCAAAGCCAGTCCATTTAAGTTATACATTTTTGTTGGCCTGTGCGTTTTCAAACATGGATTTCTCCAGTACAAAATAAAGTAATCAGACGAGTAATCAAGCAATCAGATTTTGTTCCAATTAAACCACCACGTATGGAATTACACGATACAAGTGAGAAATGCACGTGTGTGTGTGTGTGTCTTGTGTGTGTGTGTCTTGTGTGTGTGTGTCTTGTGTGTGTGTCTTGTGTGTGTGTCTGGTGTGTGTGTCTTGTGTGCGTGCGTCTTGTGTGTGTGTCTTGTGTGTGTGTCTTGTGTGTTCGTGACGCGCTTCTGCCAATGGCCAACGTCAGCGACGGTTATCTGAACCGGTCCTGGGCCTCTCCTAGGTCGACTCAGCCTTAAACAAGTACCTGGTGTGGTGTGTAAACATCGCCACTGGGAAGACAAAGGCGGCCGGGCATGGTCCTGCCCATCTTCCCCAGCCTTCGTAGGTGCTCACTAACAGCACTTTCCCCAGCAGTCTGTTCAAGTCTGTCCAGGGGGATCTTTGTCTTTCGTGTGTGCGCGCAAGTACGCGGGCGTGTGTCTGTGTGCACGTGCGCATGTGGCTGCCTGTGTGTGTGTGGCCACGTTGGAAGGCAAGGCAACGGACATTAGAATGGCTCAGAGCGGGGCAGTCGCGAATTGCAGCAGCACACAGCCAGGCACTCGCGCGGTCCTGTGCACAAACACCCCTCGCCGCACGCTCAACAAAGCAGGGGGGCGGCAACGCTGTATCTCTCTCTCTCGAGCGACGAAGGGTCAGTCATCCCGCACGTCGCATCGCGGAGCGCGCAGTGCGACTGCACGTAACGAGACGTCGACCAAACCCGGTTGGCTACGCTCACGACACTTGCGCACGGATTATCCGCGCGTTGAGAGTCGATTATTCGTGATATGTGCAAATTATATGGAAGTCGTGCGCGCTTGCTCTGAGGCTCCCGGAGCAAACGACACAGTCCGGACAGAACAAACAACACAACAAAACAATAGATTATTGAATTGGATCGCCACCCACCTTCTGCACGGTACAGTTTTGCGTCAACGTCCAGAGTTCAATTGTAATTTCCCCCCCCACCCCCTATTTCGTCAAACAACGACCTTGCCGTCGGTGCTCTCGCGATGTCATTCGCGAGAGCAGCAACAGTCGCCCCCCTCCCGCAGCTCGTGCAGTCGCGGCTGGGTCATCGCGTCGCCTCAGCAGGGGAAAGGGCGCGGAGGGGAAAGGGCGCGGAGGGCAAAACCCCCACGGAACCGGGCCACGCTTCTCACCGAGTCACTCCCCGCAAGGCCAACCTCCACCCGGCGCCAGAGGGCGATCGTTCGCGCGCTCGGCTCTACAAAAAGAAAGAGCAGCTCGCCACCTTGCCGACGCTCCGACAAAAAAAGAAACGTGTCAAGGAGCAGCCTTCGTTAGCCACGTTCCGTGAGACTCTGGTTCAAATCTGGCTAGATCATTATTCGCACCCAACATAGCCAACCGTGCTAATTGGATATGCGGGGAGGGGGGGGGAGGTCAACAATTATTACTAGGCGTAACCCAAAAATCAATCGTGAATAATTACATTTTTCTTAGGTTTTTTCGGTAAAGTCACGTAGGTAAAAAATTTAATTAATAAAAGTAAAATAAAAATAAAATCACGATGTGATTTTCTTTTTCTTTTAAAAATCTAAATTAATAAATGTAAAATAAAATCATGGTGTGATTTTATTTTATAAAATCACGATGTGATTTTATTTTAATTTTACTTTTATTAATTTAAATTTTTTACCTACGTGACTTTACCGAAAAAACCTAAGAATATGAATGCTTGCAGTCACGAAAGCTTCTAATCTAGAAATCATTACATTGGCTGCGAAAACCTCCGTGGACGAGTTAAAACTCGTCCTTCCACGTCTGCTGGTCTACGGTCACGTTAAACCAAGTGGCTGACTGACCTCGTGGTCCGTGTGCTCACCTAGCCGGCTGGCACGGGGTCAACAGCTGCAACTGCCGCCACAGCCGTGCACGAGCATGCGGCGTTGCGAGTGACCACAGCATGCGGCGTTACGAGTGACCACAGCATGCGGCGTTACGAGTGACCACAGCATGCGGCGTTACGAGTGACCACAGCACACGGACACTCAGGTCGCGACGCCTCGGGTCGCGAGTTAAACATCTCAATTGGGGAATGACTCGGCCCATCATCCCACCGGGGTTCATAAAGTCACATCACTTTGCAGAGGACAACGACTTGTTAACTTCCCACAGAGGACTGTCCCTGCCATGGGAATGCAGAATTTCCTCCACTGATTCTGGGTTGCCTAATGTTCGGTTAACCAAGGGTCCAAATGTAATGATGGGTCTCGATGGGCGTATTCCTGTTCTAGAGATTCAGAGGCTCTCTGCTGAAGTAAGAGCTTGTCTCCTTTGGCAACCCTAAGCAGTGCTGAAAATTCCACATTCCCATGCTGAGGACCAGTTTATCCATAGCGAGACCAATGCTGACTTCACTCAATTTCTGACACCCAAGAGCAGGGCTTGGCAACACGCGGCAACCGGAGCTGCAGGCGGCTCTCAAAGCGCAACTTCATGACGTTATTTATTAAGCGCCACCGCCTCGAATTCACGTGGCACTGCGGCTCTTCAAATATAGACATTGTTACCGAATCTGAAAAAAATGGCTATCCTTGTTAGTTTGGTTGCCGACCTCTGCCCGAGTCGACTTCAGAACGGGATTTGAACTTGCGACCCTCCGGAATGCGAACCGAGCGCCTCTTAGCCACGGCACCAGCCGAGTTAGCGGGCGCTGGTTCACGACAGCGACGCGTGGGGCGAGCGGAGTGGCGGAACGGCGTTGCCCTCTTTTGCCCGGGAGGTTGACGGACGCGTGCTTAGCGAGCAGTGCACTGGTCACTTACCGACGTGCATATATATATACACATAAAAATCAACGTAATAAATTAACGTATACACATTATGTACACGAGGGAAGGTAAATAAATGCTGTCAATAAATATACACAATTGCAGGCTTCCATGGAGGGAAAGCAAATGAACATTCAACACCAACGAGTTTAAACTTCGACAACAGAAACTGTTAACTCCGCGCCACCGACAGCCCTTGACTCGCGAGAGGACATCAAGCAGCACACGGCCCCACCAATCTCACAAAACAAACCCCCGGCTTCACTCAACCCCTCCCGCCATTGCATTGTCGAACTGGAGCAATGAGAACCACTTCTCCACCGTCGCACGCTCTAACCCGACCGCACCACCACGAATTGCATCGTCCCAAAAAATGTTGTTGTGAACGATTTCGCTAAAGCCGTTCTGCATCATCTCGCGTACACAGGGGCCCATGACCTTGCTCGTGCGAGAGGTTTTTTTTTTGCTACACATATTAGCAGCTACCTTTAACTCACAGCAGTGAGTTTATCAGCTAAGGTTTCCACATCTGCAGCATTCACTCATCCAAGCAGCTGTACTAGGGTGTTTAAAACTATTAAGCATCACCGCTTGTATGGCCATCGTAACCAGGTTGAACTTGTAAAAATGAACCCGTGCAGGCCCAAGTTCTAACCTGGTAAGACCAGATGTTAGTAATTGGGTTAAATCTGGCTTTCATCTGGGTGGTCACCACCAAGCTCCACAATTTTATCCGAACCAGAGCGTGTCGGTGACCACCATATGAAAAAAATTAACTCCGTGACTCTGACCTCTTAAATATTCACAACTTCTTCAAACCGGTTGCATTTGCACTAAACGTTTAATAATAAAAAAAAAACGAAAAAGGGCGGCAAAAAAAATGTAAACGTTGCCTTAATAAAACCTAAACCCCACTTGGCTGCAAATCTCCTCCTCGGGCACCTGGCTGAGCTGGCTCAAGAGAAGACGACAGCGACCGAGGGACGACGCTTTGGGGCCTTCTACGGCATCCGCGCAGACTACGTGGCGTCAGAGACAACCACAAGTGGTCACAGTAGAGTGGGTTCTACCACTGCGCAGGTTTTCGTGGTGTCATTCTCCGATGCGTTTTCTTGTACAATTCACTTCCTGAAGAAGCTGTCGGCGTGTAGAGAGGAAACGTCGGACGTCGCGCCGAGCAACGAACGTCTTTCTCAACCCCAAGGCGCATCGCAGCGCTGTCCGTGGTTACATTAGTTCGGCGATTACGATGCCTCCATGGCGACAATTCATCTCTGGCGATTTTTTTTTTACCAAAATCTGCCGCAACATGAGAACGCACGCCGCGGGACTCGGCACAACGTTTGGCAGAATCGATGGCTATCGAGTTGTAATTTACGAAACGTGGTTGCTGAGAAGTCGCCTGCGATGAAAGCGGATTATCAGGTATAGCGGAGTCAACGGTCTCAGCCCGGTCAAAAATGACGGAACAAATGACGGCACAAAATTTGGTACGGCACTTGATTTGGCTAAATTATCAGCTCAGAATTGAAGTGATTTGTTTTACCGTCGGGCAGTGAACTCTCATGTGCCAGGCCGGGTGCAACACGTGCCGCTCCCTACTGTGGGGACGAGCAGAGGTCACGTGAATGAAGGTTATGGAGCAATGCCCTGGCCATTATGTCACTCAGATGTAATCAGAATACTGCTATTTAGCATTTGTGATTTGCTTCCATTAACAAAAAAAATTCCCAAGTGATTCCAACTCAATTAAAGTTGGGAAACGACCGTGTCGGCAACTTGGGTTCATGCGAGGAAAGCAGCGGAGAACACACAAATCACGGCTCACAGCCTGGGAGGGGTTGCAATTTGTGATGTTAAATTAACTTAGCACAACGTTCTGATATTAATTATATGCGCTTGAATAATATGTAATCAGGGATTGTTTACTTGTCAAAAGTCACCCTCCAAACACTCACCCTATAAACTCTTCCTCGACCTTCCAGCCTCATGTTTCTTAGCCATGCGTCGAATGACTCGAGGGTTCACTGGAAATTTCATCTCAGCTGAAGAACTGGATCCCAGATGAACATGAAAATGGGTTTCTTGCATTGATTTAGTTCCAGAGGCAAGGCCGGATATCCAGAGACACGACTCAGCAATTCTATGCCTCATCCCCAAAATAACTTAGCTCAGATATCCTTCAAATACAGGGCCTCTGCCACATGGAATGACACTGCTTCTGCCCCACGTGAATCATCCGTGATCGAATTTCATTTCACATTTGTACGCTACGGCCAATGCTACTCATTTCACCACAACCTCACCGTCGCTCCATCATCCTGCGTCTCGTGTACATGTGGCAGGACCATTCGTAGCATCTCCCCTAATCCAGAATGCACCACAACGGTAGAGATGTTTGCTCGACTCCTTCGAAACCTTCGTCATCAAAGTGCTTACGACAAAACAATCACAAGGATGACTCATTTGTTGTCCCGTCCGGATCATTCAACTCAAGCAGCTCTCTTCCTTCAATCAATAACAACAACAACTGCTGCTGCTGCTGCTGCTGAAACAGCTCCGATGCTGTAACTCCGTGGCTGGCCACTCACGGGGGCAATGTTGCGTGTTTTTATCGTACGCGGTCAACGCCAGCCCACCTTTTTTTTTAATTCGCTAGCAAATCGGGGAATGATTATCACGTCTTGTTTTCTAAAATATTTAAAACGTTAGTCGTGTGCATGCAGGTGCACGTAATGGATGCGCGATGGAATTGTTGTGAATTAAAATCCCATGTCGAGGGTAGGGAGATTCAGCCCCACGATTGCCATATCCTCCGTGGTGGAATAAAAGAAGTGTTCGCTTTGCGAGACATCAATGGGCAGTTGTGCTGGAGAAACCGCTTCCGCCATGGGAAAGTGGAATTTACAAACCGCTGACCCAGAGCTGCCAATGGAGAGATGAGCGACAAATTAAATGCGCTGGACAATCATAAAACACGAAACCCAATCGTTATCACCGCCTTGAAACAGACAAAGCATAGAGGAACGCCATAGCCGTGCACAATGACCACTTTTTGACGTTTTCTAAGAAAGTGTTAACGGCAAAATTTGGCGAGTTTTCGGGAGTTTGTGCTTGTACACCGATGCCAATGCAGACCTTGGTGAAATATTCGTAATGCCATTTTGTCGCTTCAAAGTGCGTCGATGTCGGTCAACGTAAACGTCTTCACGGCAACCACTCGGGCGCCCAAAATACCACGAGAGCGATTTTAACGTCGGAACGCAAATTCACTCAAATCAAAGCTGCCTCACCGCGTGGCCGACCTAAATAAAGCATGCGCTCGTGGCTTTTATAAGTTTGCTTACGTTCTACAACCAGGTAAGGCCCACTGAGCGATACAACTCTTTTTTTTTAAATCCTTTATATTAAGTTCACTTGCTTGCTTGCTTAGGACCATGCAAATCTTTCGGTCGTTTTTTAACCCACTTCCCGTGATCCAATCGAGCTGACATTTACCACACAGACTCGTTGTGCGTGACAATTAATGTTCGTGAAAAAAAAATTCCAAAATTTTACACTTTTTAGGACAAAAATATTATATGTAATTACCAATTGCTTAATGCTGCCATGCAATCATCTGACCCATAGGTGGCAGCCATCTCAAGCCAGAGGACGAGAGGACTCTAGCCGCCACGCATATAAAGGATTTATAGTGAAAAACTTTGTTTTTACGGGTTATACTTGTTTAGAAGTGACCTAGCCACACATGACAGCTCAACTAAGTGGCTTATCGCGTGCAAATTTACAGCAGCAAACAACTCTAATCGTATGTTTATAAATGTGGAAGGGAAGCCCAGAGAAATATCCAGGCGACCATGGGGAGAGAGACATGCAACCGCCAAATATACAGGCATCAGTCAGGATCGAACCCACGACCTCCTGTATACCAGGCGAGGTAGTTAACATCTCACCACCACGGCGCCCATTTGGAACATCAGCAATGCACTCTCATTCTGCACACTACCTACAACAGGGGCTAAGGGCGCTGTGAAATTCACAGAACCGCGTCTCAGTTCATTCCAACTTTTGCTTCTCAGCCTTCCCATTAAAATGTCAACGAATTTCGGAAGAGTACAAACGTGCAGATTTGCTGCAACGAAAATTACCGACACGTAAATACGGGAGGGCGTTAGACGCACGGTCACCACACTGCCGTGATGCATGCGGATGTGAGGCCTACCTCTGGGATTCAGACGCACGTGCGTCGCTGTCTGCGCACACGCACGGTGCATGGGGTGACGCACTCAACGGTGGGCTGCGAATCGCGATCCGAGTGGCCACAGAGAGGTTACGGTGTCCTGCAAACTGCCTGCGAATTGTGTGTAGGTGCTACTTATGCGTACTGTGTACATGCACACATGCCAGCCGACTTGCAACCCTGCGTGTGTCCGTGCGTGCAAATGGGCACGTGTCTACACGCGTACACTCATGCATGTGTGCGTGCGCCATCACGTTAAGTAGTGCCGAGCGATACAGGCAATCACAATGCCGGAACGTGAGGGACACTGCGATACGCACACGTACCGAAGGCCATCTTGGGTATCGCTTAGCAAGCAACATCTGAGAATTGCCAAGCACAAAGATACTGGGCAATTGTAGACACACGCTTAAAAAAAATGTTTGCGCAATATCAATCAAATGACTTTTCCTCAGCAATACCATGGTACTTAAACAATAATTCCCTGCTCAAGCGAGCGGCACTCATTTTATCAACGTTGAAGTGATAACAACGATGGTGGAACACAATATGCCCGGCGACTGGGAGTTGAGCTCTTGAACCATGCGATTGCGAGTGGAGTGCTCTGCAGCGCAACTTGACCGGTCGTCGTTCGGTTTCGCGGTCACGCCAACGGTGCTCTCCCGCCACCGCATCAGCGACGAGCGTCGTCAGTTCCGGTGTCGTGGGCGTCGACTCCGACACCTGCAGGTATCGCTCAGCGCTACCGCACGCCTATTATATACACACACGCGCGTACTGGCGACCAACGCTCATCACATCTGCAGCGTAAATTACGGTGAACGAAGTCCGTTTCTAAACCCAAACATTGGCATCAAGCAATGCCGACCTCTCAACACTCCATCCCTTTCCCACAATGCTGCGCAAATTGTCAAACCTTACATCAGGTTTTCACTGCGTGCAAATGCTTTCTTCTGGTTGAATTAGCCTTGGAGAGGCCCAGGGCAGCTTCAGATGTTGTGCATCACAACTCGGAAGTGAACTTAAGTCGCTGGGATTGAAGCGCACTGCGCAAACCGCTACGCAGTAGATCCTCACTCGCACTTGCACACACATACACAGACACGCTCACAAGACACACTCAAGACCCACGCGTACGCACACGTGACCTTGGAAGCTAGCAGTTCTCGCGAGGCAAGCGGAGCTTAGGGGCGCCAGGCCGCCGGGCTATCTGCTCAGCTTGCTGCTGCGCTTGGGCCTCCCGTCCCTCACAGCGGCCGTCGCCGCCCTCTGCCCGACGATTCCTCCGCCGCCGGCGCCGAGCGGCTGACCGGCCGAGCCAAACCGCCCGGCGGTGCTGGCAGAAGTGGCGGTAGCAGCGCTTGCTTTAGAGGACACGCCGGCCCGTGCGGAGGGTCTGCGAGCGGATCCGGATACGTTGGAGGAGGAGCCAGGCCGGGCCTGGGAGGCCGTGCCGGTACCTCGCTGCGTGCCGGTGGTTGTTGTTGCGGCGGCGGCGGTGGTGGTCGGTGCTGCTGAGGACGTTGGGGCCCTGGCCGGGCGGGAGGAGGAGGAGGGAGGCGACGAGGAGGAGAGGGCGCCGTGCGAGGGCGAGCGGGAGGGGCGGCCGGGCGCGAGGGAGTCGGAGTGCGGCTCCGCGTGGTGACGCGTGTCCAGCCTGGAGGGCGGCAGCTTGTAGCGGCGCAGCCTGTGTTGCACGCGCACACGACAAAGGAAAAGATATAACCGATTCTTGGGGGGCAAGTGCTGTTGGCGAGCACCTGTTATTTAGGGTGCAGGTGGCCTTTAACGTGCTCATTAAAGGCTGAGTCGATCCAGGGGAGACTCCACACTGGTTAAGGTGTTCATCACCGACGTTGGCTGAAATCGGGAATCGTGTCTTTGGGACCGTGGTGCAGTGCAGTAAGGACACATCCACACAATTCCCTATACCTCTGCTGTAGCAGACCGACAGAGATTGTAACATCCGTGCAAACCTGAAACCACATTGGGGCTCTGCAAGCTTCTTCTCAGTGTGCCTGGCAAAGCAATGTTGAATAATTCTAGCCAGGACCTTTCCAGCACACGGAGGAAAGATATTCACGAGTATACTACATAATCCGTACAGTTCCACTTCTTAAGAAAGGGGGACCAACTGGGCATCCTTACAACACTGCAGAACCTGTCCTGTGGTCTAGGAGGTTGGGATGTACGTTGAACTTTTTTCACACCGTGCTTAGTCAACTGTGCTAATCGGAGGTGCGGGATGATAGCGTGGAGTGCAGGCTGCACACAATCGCCTTGGGCGGTCACCTCCACCCCAGGCGCTTTACCCAGTCTCAGGCTCCAGGGTCTTTCTCCGCACCTCCTCAGCAGATGGCACCACACCGACCGGCCACTTACCCCACCAATACCAACACCTGCCATTCGCCACCAAGTGACGGTGACATCACCATGGCGCGCGTGCCTGGCCAGGTGCACTTTGAGGCCACGTCAAGTGTCGAATGCTCGCTTACAGGAGGTCACGGGACAGACCCAGGCATCATGGGTTGACCGAGATGACTGGCAGACACACCAGCTGTGCCCCCTAATGTGCCAACTTACCCCACGCACGCACACACTCGGTGGAGGTTTGCCCATCGCTCACCGTGACTCCAGGGCCGGTCGGGCCGGCGGGCGCCCGGGAGGCGGGCGCGGCACGAACGCACGCGGCGACGACGGCGCTCGCGACGACAGCGACAGCGACACAGAACCCCCTCCTCCTCCTGCCGCCGCCGCCCCATCCCCGCTTGGCGTCACGGGCCGTGGAATCCGGCTACGTTTGCCTCCGCCGGCACCGCCGAGCCGTCTGGAAGGGGAACCCGGCCTGACGGCGGGGGGTGGCGACAACGATGACGACGGTGCCGGTGAGCGCGATGGCGCCAGTGGCGGTGGTGACGATGGAGACGGAGGCGAGGAGGAGGTGGCGGCGGTGGCGGTGGCGGCGGCGGTGGGAGCGAGGGCGATCGGCGAAGCCGCCTCGGTGTCCGGGCGCGCGTCGCCCTCGGCGAGCAGCAGCAGCGACACGTGGAGCCGCTGCTGCTGCTGCTGCCGCCGCTGCCGCTGCTGCTGCTGCTGCGGGAGCCGCCCCACGCCCTTCTTCATGCGCAGCAGCTGCTCCTTGGCCGAAGGTGGCGGAGGTGAGGAGAGCTCCGAGGCGGATTCGTTGCGGCTCGATTCCCACCCACGGAGGAGGAGGGGCAAGCCGTCGTGCAGCGAGCGTTGTTTGGCGTCGCCCTCCGCGTCCGAAAAGACGTCCGGCTCAGCTCCGTTGAGCGCCGCCGGGCTTTCCGAGCGAGGCTCCGCCTGAGCAGGAGGTCAAGGGCAAGGAGGTCGCCGAGTGCAATGCCGGTGATTGTACCACAACATTGAGGGCATCGCTGCCTTCCTTTCTCACGACCCAGACATTTGTTGGGACAGTTAGGTTCTTATAAGTGACATCACATTTAACCCCTCTTTAATACCGAAAACAGGAGGATTCCTCCACAATTCTGGCTGTCGACTGACGAGGCTGGGTGTAATTCCCAGCGAAACATCACAGGACTCGAATTGTAAATCTTATGGCTTTACTCTCCAACACGCCGGTGTGCTGAACTAGTAACTAATTGGTTTGTTTTGTTTACGTGAGAAACCTTACTAATTGGCTGTCAGGTTGTGGCGGCTTTAACGACACACATTTACGCGATCTAACCCAAAATAACTATTATGGATAGCTTCTCATAATTCTATTACTATAATAATAATGATGCCATTTATTTACGCAGTAAAGTCTAACTGAGATCCTGTGTATTTGGGATGTTGGCCAGTCCTCTGAACGAGTGTTTGGCGTGTTGGGAGGTAGTTGGAGAACCCAGAGAAAGATCGTGCACATTTATTCGGTCTCGTGTGGTGCACTCAGAAATGGCCACGAGAAACGAAATCCCAGAATTTCTTCTCAAGTCCCCTCCACACGCCTCTCACCCACCATACCACCCGCTTCTTACTTGACCTGTACATAGTGTAATCCACACGTCCATCAAACCAACGTTGTTCATTCTCAAAAGCTGGTAAAGCCGGATGAAGCGACATTTGATAACATTTTATGCCTCCTCAGATCACTGGATCAGCACCGCTCTAAACCCGACTCTGAATTCTGCTTTCAGCCATCCGCCAACAAAACCAGATGCTCGTTGGTCTGGGCACCAATGGCCACACACACAAACAACAACCTCGCCGTAATGAAGTTCCTCACCCTCCACTTGTCTCCGCCCGTCTCCGACGTCGCTAAGGAATGGACGCCGGCCTCTTCTCGCATCGCTGGCCTCCTCCCTGGCGGCGCCGGCTGTGCCGCGGGCTCCGACCCGGCTACCGCCCCTCCGGCGCCACCGCCGCTGCCGAACGTCCTGTCCGGAACGCTCCGAACCGTCTCCGCCTCGGACTCGGAGTCGCCGTGGCGGTCGTGGCGTCGAGCTTGGCGGTGGCGGCTTCGCCGCTCGCTCCGGTTGGGGCTCCTATCGAGGTCGCAGGCGGCGGGGGCCGGCAGGCCGTCATCGGCCGGCTCCGAGGGCGGCCCCGCGACGTGCCGGCGGGCCGGGCGCACGCCCAGCCGCGTGGTCTCGGCGATGGTCGCGAACGTGCGCTCCACCCGGGTGAGCGGCGCCGACTCCCCTCCCGGCGTCCGGATCGGCACGGAAGCGGCGGCGGCGGCGGCCGGACCGAGTTCCGCGGCGAGGGCAGACGACAGGGTCGCGGGTTCCGACGTGTTACACGCGCCGCCGCCGGTGCTGCTGAAGCCACCCCTCTGAGCTGCGTTTTCCACTGTGGCGCCACCGGCAGCAGCAGCAGCAGGCTTCTGTTTGTCCGCTGCGCCGTCTGAGTTTGGCGCCGCTTGCCGTGCCGACACGACGGTGAGCGAGGGGTCGTTGTCGGTGTCGGCGACGGGCGGGGCGGCTCTCGCTCGCCCACGCTCGCCGTCGCAGGCTCGCTCCGGCTCCACGTCGCCCTTGACTGCCCCTCGCACGGCCGGCACCAGAACGCTGTCCTCGTCCTCTGCCACCTTTTCCTCCACAGCCTCCTTTTTCTCCTCGTCCGTTTCTCGTCTCCCACCGTCCTCGATGATCTGGGCCGAGTCCTGGTGGCGTCCATAAAGAAAAAAAAGTTAATAGCTCTTCACTATGGCTAGATGTTAACTACCTCGCTTGGATTTTTCTCCGGGTCCTGTGGTTTTTCCCTCCACATTTACAATCAACGTGCGTTTAGAGTATTTGGCTGCTATAAATTTCGACATAAGTCACTTCAATTGAGCTATCATTCGTGGCCAGGTTGCTTCTGAAAAAAAGCTATATAGCTCAGTTTTTGTAAAAAATGTTAGTTTAGTTTAATTATGACGTTATGACCAAGGAAACTAAAGGTCTCCTTTTTTAAGCTGAGACCTGGAACTTGAGCCACATTTGAATTCAAAAGGTGCGCGTTAAGTCACAGACGATCGTAAATCATGATGGACTACTTGATGCAGAAACTAAAATGTAGTGCATGGAAATTGATGCCGAACGTATAATAATAATGACATGTTATTCACATAAATATCTAGAACTTATTTCATAACGTACGTAGCCAACCGTGTTAATCGGAGGTGTGGGGGAAAGACAACAAACTAAACACAAAATGCAGTTCTAAACAAATTAGTTTTTCAATCTAAATTTAGAAGTGCACAGCTCCAGTGTCTTACTAATATCGGAAGGTGGTGTCATTTCGTGCAAATTGCACATCAATAAGCTGTAGACTTTGTAACGTGCACAGTTTTCGCAGGGAGGCATTGAAAACCAGACAAGCGGGAAGGCAGCCAAAACCGGCACCACCAGATGCCCAACCTCTGTGGTCCTAGATTGGCGTGTTTAGCCAACTCCATTAACACATTCCTGCGGAGGGAGCTGGTAGGAACGTTGGGTTGCTCGGTCAATGGCCAGGGTCAACGGCGGCGTGGTGTATTCCGCAAATATGGCCGACTGTGAGGGCGGGCACAAGCCGGCGTGAGTAGGTTAAACGTTGAGTTTTATAAGGGCACCACGGGGTGACCAGCCCCTCCCCACCCAGCCCCACCCCTCCCACCCCCCACCCAGCCCCACCCTCCCCACCCAGCCCCTCCCCACCCTCCCCTCCCCTCTCCACCCAGCCCCACCCCTCCCATTTTTGGATGCACGACGGACGGACGGACACAATAATCCCCTGTGGGCTGATGTAACCAGGAGGTTCCTACCAGTATGATCCTGTAGAGATGGCAATGATGGCTTGCCTGTCAACCCTTGACCCTACAACGACTGCAATGCTATCACAATGCACGCGAATGCCCAACTGCATACCGCGACACCGTATTCAGTGTGCCCGGCAAGGATGCCCCCCGGTAAACCCCCCGTGGAACTCTACCGGGCAGCAGCAGCAGTATGGCTCAACGAGCAACCGGATAGAACGATCGATCCAACCTGCTAGTCGATTACATCAACCGATTACATCTAATGGTTGGAGCCAATTGTTGATCTTAATTGCCAAAGTCGACCAAGTCAGCCAAGGCCGCCGCCCGCCGCCTCCCGCCGCCGGCGACGACGCCTCTACCGACCGGCAAAGGCTGCGTCGCTGCAAGGGCCCGGCTCTGCTCCGGCTCCCTCTCCTGGACATCGCGCTGGTGTTGTGGTGCAGGGGGTTGCGAGGCCGCGTGAAGGAGCGGCGGCACCTCGCGCGCCGTGGGCGGCCGTAGCGGAGGCAGCGGTGGGGGCACCTCCCAGCCGCTCGACAGCTGCACAAACACACGTGCGCATCGTCACGCGGCGCTCAAGGTACGATGGGAGCCGGTCACGATGATGGCGCTTGACTGCAAGGGCCCAAGACCGGTCTTCAATTGGAACGTCTGTTCACGTGGATAAAGAATATGTCCGCGAAGGTGGGTATTCCCAAAGTTTACTTTGTTCACGCCAAGCGAGAAGTGAGGACAGTCTCATTGCAAGAGTGACCTGGGGCATTAGTCTGCCGGTAAGGGACGATGATTGCCATGCATTATTGCACTTTGTTTAATTTGTGGCCAATTTTCAAATTTGGAAAATGTGGGCCCTTTGGTGCCGGCACACAACCGGCCTACTCTTGCGAATGACTTCGGGGGATCTCTAATGTCCACTGTGAAGTAGGCGGCCTGTGGTATTTTTACGGTTAACCCGACCTCAGTGTTAATCGGGGCGACCGCTGCATTCGAACGGTGAACCTCTGCAACAAGTGGCAAACGCAACCACTGGCGCATGTCACCGCACCACAAGTGGAACCTTGTGAAGTTGAATTGCAACAGTAGGGTGGGAGAGAGATTCATGAGCTCTTCGGATTCTTCCAGGGTAAATACATATTTCGATTCTGAATACTGGGGCTAAACGATGCCCCCGTTCCACCTCGCTCGACCTTGCCTTGCCCTGATCACCTGGCTGAGCTGGGCGTTGGAGATGCGGATGACGGAGGGCAGCAGCTTGATGCCCGAGGCGCGGGGCAGCAGGGGCAGCTGGCGGCGCCCGACGGAGCCCAAGGGGCTGCTCGAGCCGGACGCACTCCGCGGCACAGGAGACTGGGCGGGGGGCGGCACGCCGGGGTCGTGACCTCGGCTCACATCCGGTGGGGATGTCCGCTGTACGCCACATCAAAGACAAAGACCCCCCCACACCGTACAGTCTTTAACGGACCTGCGAGGGCGAGTGCCGTTAAGCGAGCACCAATGAAAGCCGGCACGGCACTCGAGGGGATGGGTACCAAGCACCACGCCAGGCCGACTTTGTCTCCCCGGTGATAATATTTATACACTGCACCAGATACTCATGTGAGGCCGATTCGACCAATGGGAGGCCTAGGACCGGTTCAGATAATTGCGATCGGTAATCAAACTCAGATCACCAGATTCATAGCGCAGCACGCTAACCGCTAGACTACCGCTCCGCACACACACACACACTCGCATGTAATACAAAGATCCCCCGAATATAGCCTTACCATACATTTGGGGCAAGTGCTATTAAGCGAGCACCAATGAAAGCTGGCACGGCACACGAGAGGGGTGGGTAGCCAGCCCCATTCCAGGCCGCTTTTGTCTCCCTAGTGTTAATGTTTACACACTGGCACCAAGAAACTCATTTAAGGCTGAGTCGACCCTTGGGAGGCCCAGGACCAGTTCAGATGTTCGTAACTGATATTGGTCGAGAGCGGGACTTGAACTCGGGTTGCGTCATTCATCGTGCAATGTGCTCACCATTGCACTACCGGTCCTCACTTTGTAGATACGTATGCACAAACACACATTTAAAATGCGTGCACAAATGCACGAAATAATGAGAATAGACTTGACCCTTTCTGACAATAAAACAGGAGGCGTTAAGATGTTTAAACACCAAATACACCTATTGCAAGGCATCAAGTGTGCATTAACCATACATAACTTAATTTTAGATTTGAAGCTTTCGTGACTGCAAGGATTCACACTCTTATGTTTTTTCGGTAAAGTCACGAAAAAACCTAAGAGTATGAATCCTTGCAGTCACGAAAGCTTCAAATCTAGAATTAATGCCCTCTACGGGGAGGAATTTCCCTGATCTGTTAGAGTTTCTAACAGACGAGACAAGAAGTCACAGCTTCTCGAGACGCTGGCCTTCCTCAACAGTATTATTTCTTTTTATTTTACCTACGTGACTTTAGCGAAAAAACCTAAGAGTATGCACACATAACTCGTGGCAAAACATGCAACCAAACAAACACGCTCTGATAATAGATGGGCATTGGCGTTGAAAGCGATTTGCCTACACCAGCCTTCTTTATGGCCTTGTCTCGCCAGGGTTACACCAGAGAACGCCAAAAGGCAAACAGCACAAAGGCAGTGCAAATATCAAAGCATGAACAGCTCGGTGTGAGCAGTTACATCCATGTTATTGCCAGAAGGGGTAACGCCTATTCTTATTATTTCATCATTTTGCTATTGGCAAAAAGGTCCCCACAGACACGAATGCACGTGCGCTCGCATCGGCACCATCACGGTCAGAGCGGCGAAGAGGCTCAAAGCATTCAAAGTGGAATCCATTCAGTGACAGCAAGTTCAAGGATGTAGAAGCTTGTTCAACGGGTATTCTAAACCAAACTCACCTCAACTCTCTTCCTTTCCCTGGCCCCCTCCGAATCCAACCAAAATTCTGGGTCCCCGAATCGGATGGAAGTCACGTGACCCAACGGTCCAATGGCGCCCACTTCCTGTGCCGCCCCCTGATCGCGCTCGGGCGATGACGAGTCCATTTTATCGACGGCCACCCCCTTGGCTCGAGCGCCGCCGTGCGCCCTTCTGCCCTCTTCCTCCGCCGGCGCCGCACCATTTCCACCACCCTCGTCGCCACCTTCGTCGCCACCTTCGTCGTCGTCTTCCAGGGAGCAGAGCTCATCGGCGGCACCATCTCCACGCGTCCTCCCAGAATGCACCGCGGCGTCAGCGGGGGGTCGACCCCCGTCCGGCGGGAAGTCCTCGTGATCCACGACGACCCACTCGTCCGTCGGAGTGGTCGCGGGTAGCGCGCTGCCACCGCCCTCGTTGTTGTCACCGCCGTGGACGCCGTCGCCAAGGTGACCATTTTCGTGGTAAACGTCGCCGTGGTAACCGTCGCCGTGGTAAACGTCGTCGTGGTGCCACACGTGAGCGGCGGGGGCTGCCACCGCCCCCTCCAGCTTTGGGTCCCACCAGGTCTCCCCGCGCGTGTCGGGCCTGCACATTGGAAATGGCGGCGTCACGTTGTTAGCCAAGTTAGACATGGGCAAATACTCACCGATTTGCTCACCCAGTACCGCCAAATTCAGCCGCATTTTTGCACGATATGCAGTGTTAACATGTGGTTTTGTAGATAACAGTGTCTCTACTCTACATTTTACTATTATTGGGCCTCTGACCAAATCACCCTGACAACAGTCAGAAGGTGACACAGCTCTGAGTTATCGATCGATCAAAGTTGTCCCCTCTTTTGGGTTTGCTTTCTCCAGGTTCTCCATGGGGCTTTCTCCCCCCACATTAAACTAGGTAAGGCCCACCGAGGTATGTAGCTCTTTTTCAGAAGCGACCTGGCTATCACAAATGAAAGCTCAACGAAGTGGCTTATCACGTGGAAATTTATAGCAGCCAATTACTCTAAACGCATGTTGATTCTAAATGTGGAGGGCAAAACCAGAGGACCCGGAGAAAAATCACGCGACCACAGGGAGAACACACAAACTCCAAATATAGAGGCATCATCATGGTCGCGATCAAACCCATTACCTCCTGTATACCAGGCAATCAAACCCAAGATCTCCTGTATACCAGGCGAGGTAGCTAACATCTAGCCACCGTGGAACCCACAAGTCGACCACGTTTGTAGAGAAACCGGGCTCCACCATGAGAATGTGGAAGTTTCACCACGGCGCTCAGGGCCACGAGCGGCGACGTGCGCTGCGCTTGTTTAAGGAGACGGTTTGATCTAACACTGCGCCGCTCCTTGAGTGCGGTGTGGTACGATGTGGCGTAGTGTGGCGTGGAGTGGCGTGGAGTTGCATGGTGCAACGTGGTGTCACGTGGCATGGCGTGAAATGGCATGGTGTGAGGTGGCGTGACGCTCAGTGGCGTGGTGTAGAGAGGAGTCATTACCTTCCTCCGACCTCCCCGTTCTCCCTCACCGTGGACATGTCTCCTTGTTCCAAATGCCGCTCATCCTGGAAAGCGTACACACGGGTTAATATACGTGTGTGTGTGCGCGCGTGCATGCGCGCGCAAGTACACGTGTGTGTCTGTTCGGTTGAAAACACGCACGCTCACACGCACAAAGATCCCCCTATAGCCGTACAGACCGTCGGGGTAAGTGTTGTTAGCGAGCACCAATTAAGGCCGGAACGGCGCACGAGGGGGCGGTGGCGAGGCCCGGCACCATGCCCGACCGACGTTGCCTCCCCAGTACCGACGTTAACACAACGTTCCAGGTACTCATTCGAGGCAGAGTCTTCCTAGGGAAGGCCCAGGACCTGTTCAGATAAGCGACACTCGACTAACCACGCAAGCCTTCGCAGCCGCTCGTACTCCCGAGTGCAGTTTGCTTGGCCGAGCCGTCCGTTGGGCATCTCTTCTCTCAAGCTTTCACCAAGCACTCTTGCGCGGAATATGGAATCATCTCCCCTAGTGTACACACTCATGTCCTGTTTTAGCCACTGCTTCCTCCACACATCTCTGTGCCTGTTTGATCCCCGGTGGTCTATGAGCCATGTGCAGCGGCTGGAAATCGAACTCAGGCAGGCTGGGTAAGTCACACGGTGTACACGGCTATACGAGGGATCTACATATTTTTGGCTCTCGCTCTCACACGGACGCGCGTATGCACGTGTTCCACAAATAACGTTTTACTTGCCACAAAGTAGTAACAGAGCGTTCACATCATCGCAATTATCCGGGTGGGATTACGATGCGGTGAGAGCGAGAGCATTCACAGCTCGGCCGTGGAAGCCCACGAGGTCAAATCCAGCTCAAGGGTGGACCTCAGCCAATCACCACCTCCCTCCACTCTCGTCAAGATGACCGCTGTACCACTTGAAAATAAGTCCACCGTGGCTGGCCGATAGAAGGGAACGGCTCCTGCTAAGAGAATGTGGAATTTCCACGAGTGGCTTAGGGACACCAAATTAGATAACCACTTGGTATGTTGAATTTATGTCGCACCGCACGTAGCCAACCGTGCCAATCGGAGGTGCTTGCTGGAGCAGGAAGACACTTTGAGGATGCGGTGCTTTCCGGCTGGGCAGGTTACAGACGAGCCTTCGAGTAGCACCCAGAGGTCGGGAACCAAGGGGGTGACCAAAAGCCGGATAGCGGCGATGATGAGGCTACGAGAACAGTCCTCGAAGGACGAGTCGACAGCGTGGACAGGAAACTAGGAGGCCAGTGGTTATAACGAAACTCCCGAGCAGCAGACTTCGGAGGTCGGGTGCCGACAATGCAACGTCCATGGGATTCGGCAGAAGGAAAGAAGCGACGGCAAGTCGTTTTACCCCCCAGCACGCATCCGCGCCGATCTTGTTGCGGTTCTGGTCGGTGCGGTTCTGCCGTCGCAGGTCGCCCGGCGACAGCGGCGGCGGCGGCGGCGGCGGGAGAGCGCCCGGTGCCCGCAGCGCCGGCGTCACCGGGGCGGCGCTCGGTGGCGGCGGCGGCGGAGGTGGCGGCGGCACGGGAGGGGGTGGCGGGGGAAGGGCGGGGGGGGGGGCAGCAACCCGGCGGGGGTCGCACCGGCTGCAGGGGCGACGGCGCGTTCTCCTGCTCGCTCAGCTGCTCGTCCTGCAGCACGTCGTAGGTGCTTTCGCGCTGCTGCACGTCGCCCAGCAGCAGCGGCGGCGTGGGGTGCGCCACGCTGCGCACACAACAGACAAAGATCCCCCGTGTAGGCTTTCACAGACTTTCTTGTGTTGGTGGAGTAGCGCCAACGAAGGCCGGCAGGGCACACAAGGCGGTGGGTGGCCAACACCGTGCCCAGTCGCCTTTGTCTCCCCAGTGCTGATCCTTACACACCGCACCAGATACTAATTTGAGGCTGAGTCCACCTAGGGGAGGCCCGAGACCAATTAATATATTCACAGATACTGGTGTTGGCGGTGGCCGCGAGCGAGAATCGAACTTGGATCTCTGCCGGGTTCGGGGACGTTCCCGAGGGTAAATTTTTGGTAAAAATTTGCATTAAATAAGTATCCATAATATACGTTTTTTTGGGTTAGATCGTGTCCTTAAACCCGCCACCAGCCGACACAGCCAATTAGTGAGTTTTTCACGTAAACAAAACGGGTTAATTAGTTACTAATTCAGCACACCGGTGTGTTGGAGAGTAAACCCACAACATTTGCAATCCGAGTACGACGTTTCGTTAGTAATTATAAACAGCCTCGTCGGGTGACAGCCAGATTTGTAGAGAAATCCTCTTGTTTCGACCTTAAATAAAGGGATAGATGTGATATCATCACTTATGAGCCAATGAGGTGCGAAGACCAGAGGGGGGGGGGGTTAATGTGTTCATAAAAATTACAATGAACTAGTAACTAAATGGCATGTTTTGTTTACGTGAAAAATCGTACTACTTGGCTGTGTCGGGTGGTGGCGGGTTTAACGACACATTTATATTTACACGACCTAACCCAAAAAAAATGTTTATGGCTAATATTGGTTGCGAAAGCCTACTACGTGTTAAACATTAAACAAGTAGCAAATAAGATATCAAAAGAAACCCAAAAAGATGCTACGTAACAAGTTTAAACATACGAGTTGACACAGGGTACTCAGCAGAGATGACTGCGGAGATTGCATCGAGAGATGGTAAGTACAGCGGCATCACGCACTCTACCCAAAGTACCGCATAATATTTCCTTTCAAATTTTCTAATAAAAAAATTACATCCCCTAATTGGTCGGCAAACGTTATAGCGAAACAACGTAAATATGAGCAACGTAAATGGAGGGGACCCCCCTGTTACATAGTGGACCCACGCTTCGGGCAACGTCCTTTGAGAGGCAGATAGGTCACTAAACTATACCACTAAACAATTTGTATTTTACCAGGCAAGACCCACTGAGCTATATAGTGGCTTATCACCTGGAAATCTATAGCAGCCAAATACTCTAAACGCCGAAGGTCCATCTCCCAAAAACACATGCCTCCCCGTGCATTTTCCTTGTGCAAGGCAGTATCAATGACGAAGGTGGCGAAATCACGTTTGGCCTCTGCTCAACAAGGATTCCGTGCGCCGTTCCCAAAGCTCAAAGCGCCAAACCGAGTGAAAATCCCGGTGCAGTGGCCGCTCACCCAAGCGCTGCGGCTGTGTGCCTCGTGTGCTGCTGCTGCTGCGGCGGCGTGGAGGTGGTGGTGGTGGTGGTGACGGACGCGTCGGCGCCGCTGCGCTCCCAGTCGTACGGCTCGTTCTCCGTGACGCCCAGCTCGTGCATGCTGCTCTCCAGCAGCGACAGGATCAGCTGCACGCGCATAACGACGCGCACGGAGGACGGAAACACAGCGGTGCTCGGGGAATGCACGGAGACCCGTGGAAAAGTGCTGGGGATGCGATGGGGCATGTGGGTGAGCCGGTGAATATTTGCGCAAATGAATCGGTGAGTTGAGCCGGTGAGCGGGTGAGCGGGTGATCGCGTGATCGGGTGAGTAAAATGGATGAATGAGCGGGTGCGTGACTGGGTGAGGGAATCGGGTGAGCGGGTGAGCGGGTGAGCGCGTGATCGGGTGAGTAAAATGGATGAATGAGCGGGTGCGTGACTGGGTGAGGGAATCGGGTGAGCGGGTGAGCGGGTGAGCGGGTGATCGGGTGAGTAAAATGGATGAATGAGCGGGTGCGTGACTGGGCGAGGGAATCGGGTGAGCGGGCGAGCGGGGCCCTCACCTCGTAGTCGGGCTGGGTGAGGTATTCGAGTGTCGACACGTGGTCGAGGAAGGCCTGGAAGCCTGCCGGCATGTGCTTGAGCAGCAGCCGATGGTCGTACTTCTCCTTGATGAGCCCCACCTGCTCCTGCTCGCCGTGGTAACACGCCACGACAACCAGGACGGGGAGGAAGAGGAGGAGGAAGAGGACGGTGCGCGAGGGGAGAGATAAACGTCAGATGGTTGCCATAGTAAAGGGAATTATGTCTCAACGAGTAGAGAGATGACACGTTTGCACGTATGAATCTGAGCGGTTCCCCTTTGTTAACTGCACGCTGCATGTCACGTGTTAATTATAAAACGATTAAGTTGGCCAGGCAAATCGAGGCTACTACTGAACCTGGGATTGAGCGATCCACGACTACACCGAGTTCTCAATATCACAGTGCTGATGGTCTCAGTCACCAATGCCTGTACAAAACCCCATGGTGTTAAGGTAAGTTTTTTTTTAAATCACTTATTTAGGATTATTTCCAGCACTGATGACGACAACGTCTGGTTTTTAAGTGTGAAGAACACACGTTGCACGGCAGATAAAAGTTATGCCCCCCCCCCAGTGTGGATACATAAGCCAACTTCAGAAGAAGTTCAGTGAAGTAATTTTTCAGCATTGCGCTCAGGGGTCTCTGGTGATTACTGGCTCTGTTTCTAACTTGGCCTCACCAGTCACGATTGCCGTGTACAATCCACTGGCGTACATTTGGGGGTAATTTGTTTCAAACACGGACGCTGACACCGGCACACACAACGGCCTGCTCTTGCGAATGACGCCATGGGATCTTTTAAACGTCCGTTGCAAAGAGTGGACGGCGCGTGCGGGTAGTATTTATTTTTTGGTCAATACACACCGCAGTATTAACCAGGGCGGCCTGCTGGATTCTAACCGGCGAACCTCTGCGATGAACGCGCGACCACTCGGCCGCTGTCGCCGCTCACTGCACGAGCCTCCCCCCCCATCCCATCTCACCTTGTCCTTGATTTTCCTCCACGGCAGCTGTCCGATAGCGAATTCCACGAGCATGTAGAAGAGCGACCACAGGTCGTCATGGCGACCCATCTCCTGCACCGCACGCACACGGCGACACACACGGGGGCCAGGGGGCAGTGAGCGGAGCATCCACGTGACACAGCTATTGCAACTTGCCGACCCGCCCATCCTGGACGTCTGCGAAAAAGAGCTTCATAGCTCATCAGATTACTTTCAGTCTAAATAAAGATTCTGATTCTGATATCCGTTTATTTCATGGGTCTCGCCGCTTACATTATAAATCCCCCGTCAACGTTGTAACCCTTTCCAAGCAAGGTTGAAAGCACATATGCATTAACTCTGTCCTTCTGTAAAGCCATACCAGGGGAGGAGGTACTCATCGTAATGGGCTATCCCTCGCAAGTGAGGATGATTGTCTTCCATAGAACAGTTGGATTATCTGTGGGTCTGAAGATGGCTGAAGAGACCGATCTGGGAATGCCAGCTTCTGTCACGGCGAGGGCTCATGTGTCCAGAAAGAGGGGTGGGTTGAACTGGACTAGCAAGTCGTGCTGCAGCATTGCTGTTTCTGCCGTTCCTGCCTTTCCTCTTCCTTCTAGATTTGAAGTTTTCGTGACTGCAACGGTCCATACTCTTTGGTTTTTTCGGTAAAGTCGCGTAGGTAAAAAATTAAATAAAAATAAATTAAATCACGACGTTTCGGAGGCAACACAAGCTTCCGTCTTCAGGTGGCACCGTCACAGCAAAATAACTGTATCAAGTGGGGAGAACTCTAAGAGACACGAGACTAAATATAGGTTAAGGGGGGGGGAGGAGCCAGGATGAGCCGTGGGGGAGGGTTAAGTTAGGCCTCCTTTTGTTATGCTGCTTCCTGTTTCCGCCATTGAGTTTCAAAATGTTTGGATCCTTGAAACGGACTCTCTGTGTGATCCTGGGCCAGCCTCCCATGAGTTAGTGTCGATGGAGCACTTCTTCATGTGGGCCTTGAGGACATCCTTGAAGCGCTTTCTCTGCCCTCCTCTTGAACGCACATCCTGACTAAGCTGGGAGTAGAAGACTTTGCTTTGATGGAAAACGATCCGACACGGACGGCCCCCTAAGACACAAAGTCTCGCTATTGGAGACCTATCGCATTGAAAACCGGCCAAACGGATCGGTGTTGCCCAAAAACTTGAGGGACACAGAGCAGAGCCAGAGAATAGCAGGGCTATTAGCTCCTAGGCAAACAGACGGCCATCGGCTTCCCATACCACCGATTCAATATTTAAATACTACGCAGGACAAACGCGCGTCGGGCAGCATTACAGAATCAATCCGCATGCATGATTCTCCCCTAAAGCTTGTTCCACGTCAGCACGTATCGATTACCCCCCCCCTCACCCACTGTGGCCCAAGCAGCAAAATCAATGAAACGTCATCATTGGGAGTCAAGCATTCCTCTTTGTCTCGCGTTCACGACCCATCTCGTCTGTATTCTCACCTTAGTTGCTTACGGTTTCATTCGCGTCATTCGCTGCAGTAGCCTAAATTACGCAAACTCCGCAGGGCAAGGAATCTTGGCTGGGGCACTGCCGCAGCTGTTGCCAGTTGTTTCAGACACCGGGGTCTTAACGTGAACTTTGACCTGCAACGAGTTTTTGACGTCGTTGGTAAAGGTACGGGTCTCCTGTGGCACCTTCGTTACGGATGTGAGGAAGAAGTGAGAATGTGGAGCCGACAGAGGGACTTTGTGTGTTAAGGCAGTGGTGTGTAAGCGTCGTGGTGACGTCACCGCCACTTAGTGGCGAATGGCAGTTGTTGTTGTTGTGCTTAGTGCAGGGGGCTGTGAGAAGATGTATCGAGGTGCGTTGTGTAAGCAGGAGATGCATTGAGCAGGAGATGCATTGAGATGAGTTGTGTAAGCAGGGCACAGCTTGTATTATCCCCTTTCGTCTCAAGAGGCGGGCCATTGACATAAAATGAATGTCCACGTTACCGTACGAGTTCGAATGCGGGCAGCTGCCCGTGATGAAACTGTGTAGTGAGTTGATGGTGTCAGTTACAAGGTGAACGCACACAAAAATCCGACTTGTAACATTACATTTGTTATTTAGGCTAAATTCCAGCTCTGCACGACAAGCATTGATTGACTGAACTTTCAAAATGTACTATCTGGAGCAGGTCGAGTGACAAAATACTGTCCCTTACTGTATGGAGCAGAGGTCACCCGAGGGTATTTCAGAGGTGGCTCTGTGAAATTCCCTTCCGAGGGGCGTTCTACATCACGGAGGGTGGGACCTGCCCTGGGCGAGATCTTAATGGAGTCTACGTCTCAGGGCACGATGGCAATCGCACGATCGGAACAGAATTGGGGGGGGCGGGGGGAAAGACAACGCAGGTTTTAAACTAAACAGGAAGAGAACGTGGGGAAAACATTGAGGAAGTCGCCCCAATGATGAACTCAACCCACTGAACGTCGCCCATCGCCTCCCGAGCGTGGGGCTCACGTACCCGGTTCTTGTGAGCGTTGACCGACGCGTATCGCACCGTGCCCCGGAAGCCGGCCACGGCGCGCGGCTGCAATCAACAACAAACACAACACAGTGGCTGTGTCAAGGCTGTGGAGCCAGCTAGAGTTCCAGCTTCGTATCCCAAGCTCCCACCCGCCCGCTCACCCGAGATGAAGCCGGGTTCTCAAGTGTAAGAGAGCCGATGGTCACAGCCCCGGTCACCAGTGACTGCGCCAATAAAAACGCATGGCGCATATGAGGTTGTTGACTGAAGCTGGACTTATCCTGCTTCGAGAATTAAATGCATGACTAAAATCACGTAATAAATTGTGTGAAACGTTCTCTTTATAATTCAGCAGCTGCTTTGTTCATTGAAAAAAAATCGTTCGTCATGTCAATAATTCGATAAACATAAAAAAAAATTTCATCCTTGATGCTATGCTACAACAAAGTCAGTGAAAAACCAAATTTACTGTAGGTTTTTGTCTGCTTAGTCACTGGTGAACAGGCCGAGACCACGACCTTGCTACAGGTGACAACCTAGGTCTGGGGTCGGCAACCAAAACAACAAGAGCGGCAATTGTTTTTAGAAATTGGTAAAAAAAAAACGCAATGCATGTGAAGACGGAACGGTCCGTAATAAATAACCTCAACGAAGAATTTTTTTACGAGCCGAAAGCGGCTCTGGAGCTGCAGATTGCCAACCCCTATCCATGGTGAACTGGACTCCCATGGTCAGGGGTCAGCAACCAAAACAACAAGATAGTATTTTTTTTCGAATTTCAAAAGCCGCACACTGCAGTCCTTAAAGAGCCTCAGGTTGGCGACCACTGACGTGGGTTAATCACGGGCGGCTGAAACCCAAACATGAACCCAGCATCTCAGTGAAGCTGGCTCAGTGGTGCGACAAAATACCAGGCCCCTGAGTGTACCACCCGGCTATGTCGGAAGGTATATATAATGCCTTGGTAATCCAGCATTAGTTATTTTTAAGGGAGCTGACGTAATACCTATTGCTATGTCAAGAAAATATCATCGTGTTGTTCTCAGATGCACGGATGTAATATTGCATAATGAGTATGTCCATACATCTGTGAACACTACAAAACCTTAAACCATGCTATTCTATTCTTAAATTGTCTTAAATAGAATAGAGGGAGCAACCTCCGACGTACGACATCACCGTGCGTTCATTCGTGTGTATGCGTCCGTGCAGCCATTTGCTTATTAATCTTAATCTCCGAACACAATTCGTTTCTTAACTTTGCTTACATTTCGGAATTTCCCACGGATATTTGGGACCTGGCTTAACGCCTTGGCGACGCCGTAAGGTCGGTGGGTGCTGGCAACCCACCCCATGGCCCAGCCACGGTGAGCGTCTGTGGTCCGTGTTGATTGAGTACCGGAGATGGACCGGTTTAGCAAGGGTTTTCCCAACCAAGCCATTACGTATATGTATGTGGAAATTATTTCGTACCGCACGTGCTATTCGGAGGTGCGGGGGAAGGACAACAAACTAAACACAAAAAGCAGTTCTAAAGATATGAGTTTTCAATCTAGATTTAAAAGTGCATAGCTCCAGTGGCTTCCTAATAAAGCACAATGTACCACATTCTCCTCCTTATAGCGGGCACCCTGTAAACACTGCTACCTGAGGCGGTGCAGAAAATTACATCATTGTACCATACTTCTGTGCTTCCACACCTTACGCTGCCTGCCTTTACCAACCCGCACTGATGGTCCATTTACCACACCGACCGGCAACGGCGTGGGAAGACTTCCGTTCAGCAGGGGGATGGACAAAAGGGCTGCACGTGCACGTTTGACAAAACGTGAGGGGCTCACTGAAACGCATCGGACCGCCTTCTTGCGCTGGTGCGTGTGCTACACCGCTGGGCAGCATTACCGGCCGGACTTCCCCAGTGGAGCTGGTGTACTGGCGCGCCAGCCCAAAGTCCAGCATGTAGCAGTTTCTGTGCGTGCCAGGCAGCCGGCCCATGGCGAAGTTGGACTGTGGGCGCACGCACACACACACACACAGATACCGGCACACACACACACACATAGACAGATATAGGAACAATATTACAAATATGGTCACACACAGATTATTGGCACACAAATGCAGGTACAATCTGTTTTCCTGTAACGCATGTTGTTTTCATAACGCGAATTGGATATAACGCGATGCGTGTATTAGAGAACACATCTTTTATAACGCGGATGTGAATTGGATGCCACGCGATTCAGTGAACAGAACTACGCCGCGCGAGTAAGAATAAGCGGTTGTACGGCTGCATCGGCGTAGCATCATTGCACAAGGCGGGATGCTGCTGGATGCTTCTAGATGCTACCCACGCGCCTCGGTCTTTGCTCATCCTGCGTACGCATCTCACGTGTTATCGCAGACTGTGCTTTACCCTATGATATACATTATTTATTATAACGCGAGATTTCAATAACACGGTGTTCTTGTGGAACGCAACTACCGCGTTAAAGGAGAACAGACTGTACATAGCTACAGTAGGAGGTTTGTGAAGGTAACATATCCAGCCCCACCCTCACGCACAAGACAAAGATTCTCCGTATAGCCATCAACAGACTGTTGGGGCGATTACTGTGGGCGTCTATTCATCCACGCTCGGCACACAAGGCAATAGGTGGCTGGCACCACGCCCGGCCACCTTCGTCACCCCGATGCTAATGTTTATACACTGCACCATGTTCTCATATGAGGCTGATTCGACCTTCAGAAAAATCGTAACTGTTATTGGTCATGAGCAGGAATCGAACTCGGGTCACCAGGTTCATAGCAAAGCACGCTAGCCACTGCGTCACCGCTCCCCAAAGATCACCCATATAGCCTGAACAGACTGTTGGGGCAAGTGCTGTTAGCGAGCACCTATGAAGGCCGGCAAAGGCACACGAGGAGGTGGGTGGCCAGCACCATACGGGGCCGCCTTGGTCTCCCTCGTGGCAATGTTTTTACACATCGCACCAGGTACTCAATTGAGGCTGAGTCGACCGAGGGAGATGCCCAAAACTGGTTCAGAAAAATCGTAACTGTTATTGGTCGTGAGCGGAAATCAAACTCGGGTCGCCGGGTTCGTAGCAAAGCGCGCTAACCACTGCACCACCATTCCCCACGCACACACCCACACACGCAAAGGCAAAGATTCCCCCCGTATAGCCCTAACAGACTGTTGGGGCAAATGCTGTTTACGAGCACCGATGAAGGCCGGAACGGAACACGAGGGGGTGGGTGACCAGCACCACCCACACACCCACACACGCACACACGCACGCACACACGCACACACGCACGCACACACCCACACACCCACACACACACCCACACACACACACACACGCACACACACACGAGGGTGCGGGTCTCACAGGCTTGATGTCCCGGTGCAGGAA
Organism: Lampetra fluviatilis; assembly: GCF_964198595.1. Lineage (NCBI taxonomy): Eukaryota > Metazoa > Chordata > Hyperoartia > Petromyzontiformes > Petromyzontidae > Lampetra > Lampetra fluviatilis. The sequence goes on along the minus strand of NC_136304.1, from coordinate 9,097,308 downwards.
GCCCAGGCTGTGGATGCTCTCTATGGCTTCGAGCATCTGCTTGCCCAGGCGCAGAGTGGTGCTCAGGCTGAACGTGCCACGCGCCTGGCTCCTGCGCAAGTCCGCCAGGTTGCGGCCCTGCGCGAGTGACAGCGAAGGTGCGGAGACAAAACACGGGGTCACGGAGCACGATGCGGGCCGGAGAGACAAACGAGGGAGGTGTGGGGGGGGTGGGGTGGGGGGTTGGTGGGGGCAGAAGCCAACTACGGCCGGAGGCATGCGTCTCCTCGATCGTGACGTCGTTTAACACGTGTTTACCAGGTATTGATGCTGTTCATGAAAGGGTATTGAACCTGGCTCACTAGATATGTAGTGCAGTGTGCTTATCACTGCACTACCACTCCCAGTTCAAACGCACATTCAAAGATCCCTCCTATAGCCTTAACAAACTTTAGGGGCAAGTGCTGTTTAGCCAGTAGCACCTATGAAGGCCAGCACAGCACACGAGGGGGTGGGTGGCCTTTGTCTCCCCAGTGGCGATATTTACACACCGCACCAGATACTCATTGGAGGCCGATTCAACCTAGGGGGGGCTCAGGACCGGTCCAGATAATCGTGAGCGAGAATTGAACGCGGGTTACCGAGTTCGTAGGCCAAGTGCGCTAACCGCTAGACTGCAGCTCCCCACACCCGCACACACTGACGTGAAATACACACACGGGTTAACACACAAGACCCAAACATAGGAATAGGAGTCAGTGATGACGTATAAACGTGCCCCACTCTACACACACACACACACCTTGGGAGGTTTTCCCAGACGACTTGCAGTGGCGGTAAGACAAGTCAAGGTCGGCATCAACAATCTTAATCATGTGGCTGGATTATAGTGCACATCAGCACATGGCACCACTCAGATTTCACATATATATTTAAACAAGGCTTACGGATACGCGCACACACGGGTGTATCCACACGCACGAGTTATATCCACATGCCCGGGCGTACATACCAAGGCCGCAATTATAATATATATGGGGGGGGGGCACATCCCCCCCCCCAATATTCAAATATGGTCAAAATGTACTTTATTAATCCCTAATCTCTGCCAAAATGTACTTTATTAATCCCTAATCTCTGCCAAAATGTACTTTATTAATCCCTAATCTCTGCCAAAATGTACTTTATTAATCCCTAATCTCTGCCATTACATACAATGAAACAAGAAAAGGTAAAAAAAGGAAAAACAGAGCAATGTAATACAATACACGATTAGACATTATTGTAAAAAAAAAAAGTCCATCCTGTGTGTTAGTGATTTTTTTTTTATATTTTAGGCAGGAAATTCGTTTTCAAATTTTGATTTATTTTTCTGGGGGGGGGGGACCCCCAGACCCCCTGGAAGATTTGGTCCCCCCCAATGTTGACGCCATGGCTACGGCCTTGGTACATACACACGCGCGTTGGCCGGGAGACAATCTCACAAGATGAGCTGACAGAAAGAAAGAAGGCAGACAGGAGGCAGCAAGACAACGAGGAGAGCAGAGACCGTGACAACGGTCGCCAAGGTTGGAAACAGGGAGGCAGGGAGAGAGGGAGACAGCGAAACAGGTGCAGGGGGACAAGGAGAGATGGCGAGAAAGAGAGACAGGGAAACTGGGGTAAGAAGACGGAGGGAGATAAAACAAGAACGGGGAGCGGGGGGCGATGATGGAGAGAAAGAGATGAGGAGCGTTGGAGTGAGAGAGACAGAGAGACGGGGCTGAGGACGGGGGTTGTCACCTGCAGCTCCATGACGACGTAGTTGAATTTGTCATTGCGGCCGCATCCGATGAACTGACACACATGGTCCTTGCCTGCAGAGAGGTCGGCCAGTGAGCGACTGAGTGTGCCATTGAGTAAGTGTGAGCAACCGAGTGTGCCATTGAGTAAGTGTGAGCAACAACCGAGTGTGCCATTGAGTAAGTGTGAGCAACCGAGTGTGCCATTGAGTAAGTGTGAGCAACCGAGTGTGCCGGCGAGTAAGTGAGTGAGTGTTCACTGAGCGGCGGCGAGCGAGGATCTGAGCGAGCGAGGTTTTGAGCGACAGCGAGCGAAGTTGTGAGTGAGAGCGAGCGAGCGAGGTTGTGAGTGACCAAGCGACCGAGGTTCTGGGCGCGAACGAGCGAGGTTCTGAGTGAGTGAGCGAGGTTCTGAGCGACAGCGAGTGAGGTTCTGAGTGAGGTTGTGAGCGAGCGCAAGCGAGGTTCTGAGTGAGTGAGCGAGGTTCTTAGTGAGTGAGCGAGGTTTTGAGTGAGCGAGGTTTTGAATGAGTGAGCGAGATTTTGAGTGAGCGAGTTTTGAGTGAGCGAGGTTTTGAGTGAGCGAGGTTTTGAATGAGTGAGCGAGATTTGGAGTGAGCGAGTTTTGAGTGAGCGAGGTTTTGAGTGAGCGAGGTTTTGAGTGAGCGAGGTTTTGAGTGAGCGAGGTTCTGAGTGAGCGAGCGAGATTTTGAGTGAGCGAGGTTTTGAGTGAGCGAGGTTTTGAGTGAGCGAGGTTTTGAGTGAGCGAGGTTCTGAGTGAGTGAGCGAGGTTCTGAGTGAGCGAGGTTTTGAGTGAGCGAGGTTTTGAGTGAGCGAGGTTCTGAGTGAGTGAGATTTTTAGTGAGCGAGGTTCTGAGTGAGTGAGCGAGGTTCTGAGTGAGCGAGGTTTTGAGTGAGCGAGGTTTTGAGTGAGCGAGGTTCTGAGTGAGTGAGATTTTTAGTGAGCGAGGTTCTGAGTGAGTGAGCGAGGTTCTGAGTGAGCCAGGTTCTGAGTGAGCGAGGTTTTGAGTGAGCGAGGTTCTGAGTGAGTGAGATTTTTAGTGAGCGAGGTTCTGAGTGAGTGAGCGAGGTTCTGAGTGAGCCAGGTTCTGAGTGAGCGAGGTTTTGAGTGAGCCAGGTTCTGAGTGAGCGAGGTTTTGAGTGAGCGAGGTTTTGAGCGAGCGAGGTTTTGAGTGAGCGAGGTTCTGAGTGAGCGAGGTTTTGAGCGAGCGAGGTTATGAGTGAGCGAGGTTTTGAGTGAGCGAGGTTCTGCGTGAGCGAGGTTCTGAGTGAACGAGGTTTTGAGTGAGCGAGGTTTTGAGCGAGCGAGGTTCTGAGTGAGTGAGCGAGATTCTGAGTGAGCGAGGTTCTGAGTGAGCGAGGTTCTGAGTGAGCGAGCGAGCGAGCCAGCGAGAGTCACCCTGCAGCTTCTTGAGCACGGCCACCTCCATGCGCAGCACCTGCTTGGGCTGCGTGGCCGACTCGACTTTGAGAGCGACGCTCTCGCGAGACTCCAAGTCCACGGCCTCGTAAATCTCACCAAAACCCCCGCCCCCAATTTTCTTCAGCTACGGCAGCACACACACACACGTGGGGGTGGAAGGGGGGGAGAAGAGACGGTGCATACAGCCTATAGCGTCCATCACGCCTGCCCAAGTGCAAACACCATAACCCACTCTGGCGTTAAAGTCACCTAATACGACGGCTATCTTGAGAGGCTCCGTGAGCCAACAATTGGGAAGGGGGGTTACGGAAGGCATCTGATTCATTAGCCACAGATATTCATCTACAGTGAGGACGTAGATAACCACCATCAACATTCCTTGATTGGGAAGTGAACCCATACCTCACCGCCATGTTCCCAGGCCCCGTGCGTGTGTCTGTGTACATGTGTGTCTGTCTGTGTAACCTTGTGTGTGTGTGCGTGTGTCTCCAGTCCAATTGTGTGTCCATGTGTCTGTGTTTTTCTGTGGGGAGCAATGATGCAGTGGTCCGTGCACTACTCTATGAAGCTGATGTATATATGCATGTTGAACTTCTTTCGCACCATACGTAGCCAACCTTGCTAATCGGAGGTGCGGGGGAAGGACTCATTTCTATAGAATGCTTTTTGTGTTTAGTTTGTTGTCCTTTCCCCGCACCTGCGATTAGTAGGGTTAGCTACGTACAGTGCAAAAGAAATTCAACATACATACAACCCGAGTTCAAATCCCACTCACGGCCAAACACCAGTGACGTTTATCTGAACCTGTCATGGGCCTCCCCTAGGTCAACTCAGCCTCAAATGAGTACCTGATGCGATGTGCAAACATTGCCACTAGGGAAACAAAAGGCAACCAGGCGTGAAGTTGACCACCGACAACCCTTTGTGTGCCGTGCCGGCCTTCACAGGTGCTCGCGAACATCACTTGCCCCAACAGTCTGCGCTAAGGTTATACGGGGGGGGAGGGGGGGGGTGCCTTTGTGCTTTTCAATGTGGATCCATTTGTGTTTGTGTGCGTGTCCATGTGTTTGTAATGTGCCCAAGCATCTTTGGATATCCGAAACTCTGAATGGATAAAATCTAGTCAAACTTTGGTATTGCTCATCTCCAATGGTGTCAGTGACACGGTGCTGGATTTCAACACAGTAACCAAAGCCCACACAACACCATCATTACCCTCCATCACCAACACATCAGTCTTACCGTTCAGACAACACCACTGCTATTATCAACACAACACAATTGCCGTTAACATCGCTGCCATGATGACCACCACCATCAATATGCATCACAGCCTCAGCAAAACCACCACAACCGCCACTGCTACCGACGCAATAAAAGCGCCATCGGCATAGGCACGAGACAATTATTCATATTCTTTGGTTCTTTCGGTAAAGTCATGAAGATGAAAATAATAATAAAGTGAATAAAATTTTAAACAATAAATTTTTTCATAAAAACAAAAACCACTCATGTAGACTGTAGCCTGGTTCTTAATCGCCCATTACGCCAGAGCATCTCCAACAGGGTTTGCATGCCATAAGCCCCTTGCATCACATCTCAACACATTTTAAAGGACACCCTCAGTGGCAGCTGTCCCTGTGTGCCACAAGGTGACTTCAGCACCTGGCCTGCAAGCGGGCATCGGTCTGCCAGGAGGAGTTGACAATCGCTGCTGCCGCTCCACTTCTGCATATAATCCCAATGTGGAGAGAGAGAGAGAGAGGGCGAGAGACAGACAGAGTGCGTCTGCGAGTGCCGTTACCACTTTCCAGCGTTCCTTCACCAGGAAGCCGATGGCCAGGATGTCCGTCTGCCCGGGTCCCCCGCTCATCTCCCCTCGCGCCGGGGGGCACAGCAGCCCCCTCCCCGCCCGGGGGCTCAGCGACGCAGCCACCTGACCGCCCCCCCCTCCTCCTCCTCCTGCTGCTGCTGCCCCATCATGCAGCCGGGCCAGGCACGGCCACACCGCCCTCTCTCCGCCACAACCGCAGCCGGAGCCGCAGCAACGCCGGTCCCTCTTCCTCCTCCTCCTCCTGCCGCCGCCGCTGCTGCTGGCGCTGCCGGCGTCGCCGCTGCTGCGCTGCCGACACCGCCGCGGGTGCCGATCGAGGCACGCGAGTGCCGGGCAAGCCTGCGCTCCGAGCGGCACGCACGCGCGCCGGGGGCACAGCATGAGCCGCCTGAGCCAGTCCATTAAGCGAGCCGCCGCGAGGAGAGGTGGGCGGACGGAGCGGAGCGCGGGGATCGGTGGTGGGCGTGAGGAGATGACCGCACGGAGCCGTGTGGTTGGTGAGAGGTCCCCGCTCGCTTACTCAGCCAAGTTCCTTGCTCAACTTGGTCACCCGGCTTTGTTCAGTCGTTCGAGCTAGTCACTTGCTCGTTCACTCAGTCACTCGCGCAATGACGTCCACACTCGCCCGTTCACACACTCGCCCGTTCACACAGTCGCCCGTTCACACAGTCGTTCGTTCATTCACTCACGTGGCGACTCACCTGTTCACGTTCACGCAGACAGTACTTGTTCACTCACTCATTTGTTTGATTCAGTCTTTCTCACACTGAAAAATCACTCAGTTACTGACTTACTCTCTACACTCAATCACCACTCTCACATAACACTCATGTGCTCACTCTCGTCTCGCTCACTCACCCACTTGCTTTCCTATTGACTCTCTTCTGATGACACTCACTCATTCTGTCAGGAATCCACAGACTATCTCACTTACTCACTCACTCCCTTATTCACCCACTCACTCTCTAAATTGCTCTCATTTGCTCGCTTGCTCTCTCAGAAAGACATTCGACCGAGGTGCTCTGGTGTGAGAATATAAAAATACTCACACCGATACCAGCCCAACATGTTCTAATTATTAAGCCCCATGGGATGTAAATTTAGGGTACGGAACCGAACACAATCTGGCCAACGCTGTGGGAAGCGCAGGTTTTGGCGAAAAGCTGTGTGCGCACGTGAGTGTGGTGTGTACATGTGTGTGTGTGCTGTAAAAGCATACACCCTTATTTTATTATCTCTCCACACAGGGTTACCAGTAAACCGTGTACCTAATTCAAATACAGCCGTGTTTATAGAACTCTGCTTAGCTCATTTATTTAAGGAAACAACTTCCACGTGCTTTTTTATGATTAACAGCGGGGCGGTTGATTGAAATTGAGCGGTAGATGTATTTATACAATGTGGAGCACGTGGGTCAAAATATGTTTCTAACTCTACGGAACCCGATCAGACACCGGTCTGTCAGTCTATTGGTCTAGAGACCCGATTAAAAAAGTATCTCTGACTGCGCACGAAAAACATACACGTGCGCTGAACTTCTTCCACACCGTATGTAGCCACCCACGCTCATGGGAGGTGCGGGATGAGAACCTGGCTTTATTAGGGATGGGGCAGGCACTTGGCGTCGAACCCAGCCCCTCAAGGAGGTCAAGAGGATAAGCGTCCCTGATCTGATATGGGCCAATGAGCCCTCGTTAGCCACATGACATGTAAAATAAGCCGCTGTGGTTTTCACTCATTCCACGAAGGGGAAGCACAAACTATAGGAACTCTCTCCTGAAGCCCTCTCGCAGCTATCAGACCTCGGGATTGGCGTTCAGCTCCTGAACATATTGCCATACGCAACAACACGCACACCCCTAGACCAGCTCTCTGCTCACACACACACAGTGCACTTAGGCCACCGCCGTGGTAATGGGCACGCGTTAAAACACTTTTACTGCGAGTCCAAACAAGCACTTAAAGCCCAACCTAATAAATCGAAATATTAAAGCAGCGCACAGGGCCACAAGGTTGAGAGACGCAGACGCAGTGCGAGGTGGGAGAGCAAGGAGGGTTTGTACAAGAATAGTAATAACATTTACGCATGCAACAACAGCAACGGGTATGAAGGACACTGCAGGCAACATTCATTGCAATCAGCCATTCAATGCTGGATGAAGGTCTTCCAAAGTGATCAACATTGCTCACAGACTCACAATACAACAATCTATTTAGCTTCGGTATATCAGCCGATTTATCTGCTCCATCTCCGCAGAGGTCATCCTCTCTGTTGGCAGTCTTGACGAACGGGCTGTCTTCCCTTCCGAGCGGTGTACTGACCAAGCACACGTACTTTTCGTAACAAGTCAACAGGGTGCCGCTAATCTGAATTTGTTCTCGAATCCACATGTTCCTGTTTCTGTCGCTCCCTGTCATGCGCATTCCCCGTGATCTGTCCAGCAACTCCCACATGTGAAGTGGAACTGTTCCACGTTAAACAACGGCCCGCGGTAACAGATATCACAGATCCCACCTTTGAGATCCCTTCAAAGTGACCTCTGGTCCAAAAACAGTAGAGGCAAGCAGTTACCCCAACCGTTCTGCATGTGATAGTGATGTTTGTCACGTCAAAGTCAATCAATAATTTATAATTGCCAGAGCTAGAATTTTGCCAAATTAAATGCAGAACCAAATTTGATGCAATGATTTCTACGCACAGCCACTGGTGAACGGGTTGAGACCATCAGCTCACTACACTTGAGAAGGCGGCATAATCGCAGGCGACCACCCATGTTCTAGCTCATGATCTCAGCGGTGTCGGCTCAGTGTGTGATATGTTATTTTAACCAATCCTGCAGTTGGGATGGCTGGGCTCAGTTGAAACCCGACCGGGATTTGAACCATAACCCCTCTAGTGCCCTAACCACAACGCCAGCTAGCCTGAAATAAAATGTACTGACCTCTTAGTGAAATGAATGATTACACTGTGTAACATTTTTTTTTGTTCCTGGGTAGGAAGTGTTATTTCCTAATTGCTTGTGCCTCAAAAGTACAGAAATGGCTATTATTCCCCACAAACTTTGCTTTCGTGACCAGGACAGTGATATTTTGAAATGTACCTATTTTCCAGAAGATTCCAGATAAATTCAGTGCTGAATAAACTTGGAGTAACTTATAAAACATTCTAGAACTTTCCAGTAATATAAAAAGTAGTATAAATACAGGGGCCTTAAGCCCACCAGTTCAGTTTAGTTCCAGCTGCCTAAGTGAGAACATATCTGCATTTTTCTGAGATGGCATCAAGAGGCTGCAAGCATCCGGCAGATACATTTTGCTCTGTCTGGGGCCAATTTATCAAGACAAGAGCGAAAAAGTACTCTGTGGAAGCATCTGCTATGCTGTGTGAGGCCTACAAGGCATACTTCGGCATGCCTGTCGGGGATCAAGACAAACCCTGGACAGCTCATTTCACCTGCGAGCAATGCAAAAAAACTCTGGCAGGTAAGATGGACAATTGTTGTTCGGAATTTTATGTAATGAAATTTGTAACAATTTTTTTAAATTGTAAAAGTTTTTAATTTTAAAATGTTTTACAATTTTCAATATTTGAAAAAATATATCATATATAAAAAGTTGCGAGAATCTCTTACACATTAGTCATGAGTGAAATAAATGTATTTTTGTAGGATGGTACAGAGAAGAAAAGAGAGCCATGAAGTTCGTTATCCCAAGAATTTGGCAGGAACCCACTGACCACTCAAGCAACTGCTACTTCTGCATGGTGGACCCTTCCAAATGTCGGACTGGCAAGAATGCACCTGCTATCACGTATCCGGACCTTCCTTCATCCATCACTCCGGTACCACACTGCCATGAGCTCCCCGTACCCACTCCTCCGGAGAGAAAGCAGCCGTCTTTAGAAGAGAGCAGCAAGTCAGAGAGTGAGGAAGACGTTGTCGATCCAGATGGCAATTTCAGAGGTGGAGCTGAGGAGAGAAACCCATACTACCCCAACCAAAAAGACCTCAACGACTTGATCAGAGATCTTAGTCTCACCAAGTCCAATGCAGAGCTTTTGACATCTAGGCTCAAGCAGTGGAACTTGACGTATGAGAGTATGCAAGTCGCAGATCAGAGAAAGTGTCATAAACCTTTTTGCAGCTTCTTCACCCGTCAAAATGGGCTCTGCTTCTGCTACAATGTGACTTGTCTGTTCGAGGCAATCGGAATCACCTGTAACCAGAATGAGTGGCGCCTCTTCATTGACAGCTCATCCAGGAGCCTCAAAGCCGTGCTGCTCCATAATGGTAATATGTACCCGTCTCTTCCCCTGGCTCACTCGGTGCACCTCAAATAAGATTATAACAGCATCAAGACCTTGCTGGATTCCTTGAAGTATGATGAGTACGGCTGGGAGGTCATCGAAGACTAAAAATGGTGGCATTCCTGATGGGTCTCCAAGGCGGTTTTCCCAAGTTTCTCTGCTATCTTTGCCTTTGGGACAGCGGGGACACCAAGGCGCACAACCACAGGCGGGACTGGCCACAGCGGACCGAGTTCTCTGTGGGGAGGAACAACGTCAAGTGGGAGCCACTGGTGGACCCCCGGAAGGTGCTGATGCCACCACTGCACATCAAATTGGGCCTTGTGAAACAATTTGTCAGAGCTGTAGATAAAGAGTCGGCAGCCTTCAAGTACCTTCAAGACTTCTTCCCTAAGCTGTCTGAGGCAAAGGTCAAAGCCGGTGTCTCCATCGGACCACAGATAAAGAAGATTCTGGAGTGCAATTAATTCCCTAAGAAGCTCACTAGTAAGGAGAACGTGGCCTGGAACAACTTTGTCGCAGTGGTTCGTGGCTTCCTGGGCAATCACAAGGTCGAAAACTATGTGGAGCTGGTTGAGACTCTGGTGAAGAACTACGGCACAAAGTCTATATCCTTGATGCTCATCTTGATAAATTCAAGAAGAACATGGGAGCGTACTCGGAGGAGCAAGGCGAGCGCTTCCACCAGGATATACTGGACTTTGAACGCCGCTACCAAGGACGGTATAACGAAAACATAATGGGAGACTACATTAGGGGGCTGATTCGTGAAAGTGATTTACAGCATAATCGTAAATCTCGAAAAACTACTCACTTATAAAAAAAAAATGTAGTCATGTTTGCATTAGTTTAGTATAAATACATGTCAATTTTGATTGATATGTTTTTTTCTGACTTTATGTGAATGAAAAGACACAAATTCGCTAATTTTCTATTTGAAAAAAGGTAAATTTCAAAATATCACTGTCCTGTTCACAAAAGCAAAGTTTGTGGGGAATAATAGCCATTTTCTATAGTCTTTAGGCATAACTAATTACGAAATAACACTTACTACCCAGGAACAAAAATTGTGTTACATAGTGTTATGCTTCGAGGTAAAGTGTCTTCTTATTCAAACGTACATTTAGCAGTGCTTCACACGTGTTAGAGGACCTGACCCATTCGGACAGTTTCCACATTTCTATAGCAAGAACCAATATATCCACTGCTTTCCTGGCACCACATGTAGGGAAAGAGATGACGACGGTGAAGGCGGCGATGATGATGATGATGATACAGCTGTCAACAAAATCCAAAATCTGAACAGAGCCTCTAAAAATGGGGAGTCTTGCTGCAATCATCGTAATTATACAGGAATTATACGGTCAAGTTAACCGCCTGCAATCTGATGACAACACTAAAAATGGAGGAACACAGGAACACCGGAACCTGCACATGGAATGGAAACCCGAGCACCCGGAGTAAATCCACACGCACGAGTGCGGCGCAGAGAGAACCCGCCTGCTGTACTCTGCTAACCCTGTAGGCCAGTGGCGTTGGGTGTCTCCAAAAGCCTGCGTGATACATCAACCCTTGCCTCCAAAGTGTTGTATCACAACCTCTATTATTTAAAAAAAACTATATTGTGGATATTGGTGGCGAAAGCCTACGTGTTAAACTGTTGTACCACAGCTATATGCCACTTTGCCCAGCTCAACGCTGCATACAAGTGGAGATAATGTGAATCTACAGAAAAAATGGAGGTGAGAATTCTGGGGTAAGGTTAGGGGACTTGTGACAGGTGGAGGTACACTATACAGTTTTTTTCATTTCATGCCCTTTATTTACCCAGGAAGCCCTAAATGAGTTCCAATGCTCTTTATTAAGAGAGTCTTGCTGCATTGGGATGTTTGACCAATTCCATGCATGTTTGGTACGTGCGAGGTATTCAGAGTAACCGGAGAAAATCTACAACATATTACGGAGTTAAGGGCTCAAATATCCGCGCAGATAGATGCAATAATCCACTGCTGCACTGCTATCTCCAGGTCACTTCACAGCTTAAGCCTAGAAAAGCGAACATTCTCGGGAAGTCTTCCTTCTGAGTAACCAGCCTGGCTTTTATGCTGCTTGGCTTCCTAGATCTAGCGAACTGGGGCGGATTCAGGGCGATGTGGTTATGACCGTTGTAAGGAGATCGTATTCATCTTCTTGGTTCTTTTGGTAAAGTCACGTAGAATGGAAATAATAAAATAATGAAAATAAAACATTTAATAATTCTCACGACGTTTCGGCCACAACGCAAGTAACCGTCCTCAGGTGGAGAACAGGTCTAAAATAATAAAAATAAACAGGTCAAATCTGTTCTCCACCTGAGGACGGCTACTTGCGTTGTGGCCGAAACGTCGTGAGAATTATTTTATTAGGTTTTATTTTTATTATTTTATTATTTCCCTTCTACGTGACTTTACCGAAAGAACCAAGAAGATGAATCCCTGCAGTCACGAAAGCTTTAAATCGAAAAGATCGTATTCAGTTTGTATGTGCAGCGAGTCCGTAACCCCGTAACCCAAGTCAGGAGTGCAGGTTGAAGCCTCCTACATAGAGTGTCGGTCATGGGGGTGTTTGTTTGACCATACTTCCCCATGCTGGTCAGTGCAGGCTGATGAAGAGGAGCCAGGACCAGTTCTGATATCACTCAGCAATTAAGTTAGCCGTGGCCAACAATCCAACTCAGGTGGCTGGTTTCTTAGTGCAGTGCGCTAACCACTGTGCCACTCCTCGCCCGCGTAATCATTATTGCCACGGGTTTACAGAGACCCCGCGTTGCCCAGGTAAGATGATGTTCTCTCTCCGTGCCTACGAGCAAATCTCCCCCTATCGCAGCGTTCATCATTGCCAGGCCCGTGGGCCACTTGCGGCCCCTGGTGGCCTTTAGTGCGGCCCATGACAATCCACAAAGAGTGAAAACACCCCCCCATCATAATCATCGTGCTGCTGTCAACACCCCCAACGGTGTCAAATGTGTGGCGGCCCTCACACTGATGATGTCTCATCAGCCAAAGTGTCCCCCCCCCCCCAACTCTGTAAATTAGTGAAGAGCACTGCCCTAATAAGTGCGCGATGGCACCTCACGGACCCGCAACCACGACATTCTAAAACGTGGGTCCATTAAAGGACCCATTAATTGCATCTCGCCGTTCCCATCGGATCGGTCTCCTCCCCTCCACCGCACACTCGGGGAATCTGTCCACAGAAAGTGAAGACGAGAACTGGCGCGGTTGTGGTGGTGGTGGTGGTGGAGGAGGGTGTCTGCAGCACAGCGAAGCGATGCATGGGATGGATCGAGCACAAATTGAAATAAAATCGCATCCGTTCTGCGCATGCACAAGGCCGGCCTTAAACGGACGACCGGAGGAAACGACTCGGCCAATGACGAAGTTCATCCCTTGGGGAGCGCGATGCGAAAGGGGAAGGAGGGCCCAGCATTGGATACGTATGGGGGGCATGGCATGTGAGTGGGGATGGAGAGCACGGCTACAATTGGGAGTGGGACCCAGTCCGAGGGAAGACGCAGCGAGAAGCCGGGTGGCGAGGGAGCGATGAGCAGGGTGGGAGTGAATGTAATTGAGCTGGGAGAGGCAGAAACGTGGAGGTACAGGGGTGACGATTAAAAGCATGGACAGGGATTTGACAGGGCATGGAGGAAACGGGCAGGCGTGTGGACAGTGATTAGCAATGGGCACGGCAGGGCGTGAGGGAAGAGACATGGGCGTTGGCAGGCAGGGAGAGGAAAATAATACAACAGCTGGGTATGAACGGAATGGGCAGATATCAGGGATCATTCATGGGCAGTGATGGGACCGGGAGGAAATGAAACCAGCAGGTCACAGAAGGGAATGGGCAGATTAGGGCTGGGGCGAGATGGGCATGGCAGGGTAGAGAGGGGCATGGTAGGGTAGAGATGAGCATGGTAGGGTAGAGATGGGCATGGTAGGGTAGAGATGGGCATGGTAGGGTAGAGATGAGCATGGTAGGGTAGAGATGGGCATGGTAGGGTAGAGATGGGCATGGTAGGGTAGAGATGAGCATGGTAGGGTAGAGATGGGCATGGTAGGGTAGAGATGGGCATGGTAGGGTAGAGATGAGCATGGTAGGGTAGAGATGGGCATGGTAGGGTAGAGATGGGCAAGGTAGGGTAGAGAGGGGCATGGTAGGGTAGAGATGAGCATGGTAGGGTAGAGATGGGCATGGTAGGGTAGAGATGGGCATGGTAGGGTAGAGATGGGCATGGTAGGGTAGAGATGGGCATGGTAGGGTAGAGATGGGCATGGTAGGGTAGAGAGGGGCATGGTAGGGTAGAGATGGGCAAGGTAGGGTAGAGATGGGCATGGCAGGGTAGAGATGGGCAAGGTAGGATAGAGAGGGGCATGGTAGGGTAGAGATGGGCATGGTAGGGTAGAGATGGGCATGGTAGGGTAGAGAGGGGCATGGTAGGGTATAGATGGGCATGGTAGGGTTGAGATGAGCAAGGCAGGGTAGAGATGGGCATGGTAGGGTAGAGATGGGCATGGTAGGGTAGAGATGAGCAAGGCAGGGTAGAGATGGGTATGGTAGGGTAGAGATGGGCATGGTAGGGTAGAGATGGGCATGGTAGGGTAGAGATGGGCATGGTAGGGTAGAGATGGGCATGGTATGGTAGAGATGGGCATGGCAGGGTAGAGATGGGCATGGTAGGGTAGAGATGGGCAAGGTAGGGTAGAGATGGGCAAGGTAGGGTAGAGATGGGCATGGTAGGGTAGAGATGGGCATGGTAGGGTAGAGATGGGCAAGGTAGGGTAGAGATGGGCATGGTAGGGTAGAGATGGGCATGGCAAGGCAAATATTGGCAAGGGTGGGTATAGATTGGCATGTCTGGAATGGTGAGGGCATGGAGGTGAATATACACTGGTAAGGCGTCATAGCTGCCAGTGTGGGCAAGGCTAGAAATACAGGGGCATGGCAAGGCGGGGCAGGGCAGGGTAAGAATGGGCAAGAAAGACCACACAAGGAATGAGACGATACACGCGATCCGAGTAGCGCAGGGGATGTGTCTGGGATGGGGCTCTCTCACCTTGCTCCGCGGGGAGACTGAGGGCAGCTCCTCGGCTAATGCCCCCTAGGGCCCTGCCCCTCACAACAACAACAACAGCAGCAGCAGCAGCAACAACAACAACAGCAGCAGCAGCGATGTCCTCTCCCGCTCAGAGACGCGCCGACATGCACAGCACGACTCCCACAAGCCCGCGCGGTCTACATTCCATAGCACGCATTAGCATACGCGCTCAATATCGCAGTGCGGGTAAGCGTTGACGCGCAATTTCACAGCGCACATAGGCGTGCCGTTCACATTTGATATCGTAGCGCATATGAGTATAGGCGCGCAATATCGTAGAGCGGTACGGCCACGACCGTTTGATTCGGTGCACGTGAGAATTGGCGCTTGATTTCATAGTGCGTATTAGCGTAGAGCGTTTAATAGTATAGTCCGCTTTAGTATGGCAACGTAATTTCATAACGCACACGCGCGTATTCCGCTTAATTTCCCAGTCTGTATTGGCATCGCCGCCTTATTTCATAACGCACATTAGCACGGCGATTTTATTGTATAGTATATATCAGCATGTACACTTAATTTCATACTACACGTAAGGCGCGCATCACCTATTTAATAGTGCACAGTTTATTTTATTTCATAGAGCAAATCAGTATAATAATTCAATTCACAGCATTCAGCCATTCTCTATCCACTGCTGTGATGAATTCACCAATTTCGCCCCCTCCCCCCACCCCTTCCCCAGCCGACGAAGCTGATTTCATCGCTCTCAGCTGGGTTGATCCCTCCTTGGGCTGCCATTCCGTCACCACTCTCTCTCTCTCTGTGGGCCCTCATCACCTCTCCCAGCCCCATGGTGTGCCCTACCCAGCGAGCCAGCTGAACTATATTGTTAACGGTCAATTTAACAGGTTAAACACGTGGCCTAACAGTGGCTAGGAGATGTTAACTACCTCGCCTGCTATACAGGAGGTCGTGGGTTCGATCCTGACCCTGACGCCTGCTGCTGGAAATTTGGAGTCTCTCTCTCTCTCCCGGTGGTCGCGTGGATTTTCGTCCAGTTTTTCCCTCCACATTTAGAATCAACATAATGCGTTTATAGTATTTTGGCCGCTATACATCGCCACGTGATAAGCCACTTCGCTGAGTTATCATTTGTGGCCAGGTCGCCTATGATATAGAAGCTCAGTGGGCCTTACGTGCTAAAATTATCCCTCCACCACCCGACATAGCCAAACAAATTATTGTTTTAACTCCGGTGAGGTGCAGAGCAATTATCACAACTTGATACAACTTTCCATTATAACAATGAATACGTCCTTTAGCCCATCAACCCATTGGCCTTCTTTCCCAACACTGAACGGAGGAAATGTTTTAAGCAGGCAAACTAGAGCCATCAAAACAAGAGCCGGTTCGATCAAGCACATCGCATGCCATATGTTTTGTGGTGCATACCTTGCATGATGCAACCATGCCAAGAAGCAAATCACAACTGGTGGAACGCATGGAATGAAAGATTGTGCAAACAAGTAAAAACCAGACTGGTACAAAAATAACAACTTTTTTTGGTTGGAAACTCAATCTTGATGTAAAGCTTTCGTGACTGCAGGAATCCATCCTCTTTGATTCTTTCGGTAAAGTCACGTAGGTAGAAAAATAAAATAAAAAATAATACATCACGACGTTTCGATCGCAACACAAGCGATCGTCCTCAGGCGGAAAAAAATAATCCAGCAGTGGAACTGCTGAACCAGGTAGAACACAACGAGAGCTGCTACAACAAGATGTTATATATGTTGGCCAAGGGCAAGCAGGCGCTGCTGTGCTAACTGTTCCGTGATTTTTTTTTATGGATTGAAAAAAACCCATCAGTTTTTATACTTTCTAGAATCATTTCTTTGCTGTATGTATTCTTCGTTGTGTTATTTTTGTGATGTACCGTTGATGGCGCCTTGGATATGCAGGGTAAAACCTTGGATTGCGAGCATAATTCGTTCCGGAAACGTGTTTGTAATCCAAAGCACTCGTATATCAAAGCACTCGTATATCAGTTGTGATCACGTGACAATCGGCAGACAAAGCGTGTACACGTACTGCTCGTATTGCAAGACCTCGCTCGTTTATCAAATTAATATTTATTTACAAATTTTGCTCGTCTTGCAAAACACTCGCAAACCAAGTTACTCGCAATCCAAGGTTTTACCTGTATAGGTAGATCTATACCAGGCAGGCGGCACAGAGTAATTACAATTAAAATAGACGCGACTTCATCCTGGGATGTGCTGCTGCGTCGCCGTCTTGCTCCTCTCTCTCCCATGTTTCTCTGCTCGAAACCCTGCCCCAACGTATGTATGTTGCATGTCGAACTTCTTTCGCACCGTACGTAGCCGACCGTGATATGTATCGTAGTTTCTTCACCTCTGTTGTGTCTTTAAATGTGGTCGTTTCTATACGCCGTATAAACTGAAGCTGATGTTCATTAAAGTTAATTGAACCACGTGTATACCTGTCAATGTCAGAGTGTTTGAAAGTGTTCCTATAACCTACAAACATCTCCAAAAAAGCCTGAATACTGTTGGGACAAGTGTTGTCAGTGAGCACCGATGAAGACGATGTTTTACGCACCGAACCGGGTACTCATTTGAGGCTGAGTCGACCTAGGAGAGGCACCGGGACCGGTTCAGATATTCGTCAGTGGTGTTGTAACCTAACACACATCAACACAGGCTGCCAAATCCCATTACTTACTTAAGCGCACTTTAAGTTCATAAGCACAACTCAAAAACACTCGCCACACTAATCAATGGAAAAACATTCACTGTGCGATCTTCATTTGAAGCTTCTGTGACTGCAGCAATCCATAATCTTTGGTTCTTTCGGTAAAGTCACGTAGGTAGAAAAATAATAAAAGAAAAGAAAAAATAATAAATCATGACGTTTCGATCGCAACACAAGAGGTCGTTCTCAGGCGGGAAAAAATATCCAGCAGTTCCACACTGGTTGACGGCAGGGAGATTGAATGACATAGGTGGATAACATTGGTTTAAAATGACCAGTTTCAAGTTTATTTAGTTTAAGCAGGTGGGGATTCAAGTGACCGGGATGAGTCCAATTTGCAAGAGTCATCAGGATGACGACCGCTTGTGTTGCGATCGAAACGTCGTAGTGTTTTGTTATTTTATTTGAACCTATCTACGTGACGTTACCGAAAGACCCAAAGAATATGAATTCCTGCAGTCACGAAAGCTTTAAGTCAATATTTAACACAAACATTGATTTCCCAGCACGAATTAGCGACTTGTACAATCCGTCACCGTAGATGTTTCCATTTCACATAAGAAAGCGAGCTTCCTTCTGGTTGGATGAAAGTGCCCTAGCGATGTGTCAACATGCTGCCATGACAACACAAACACTCAATTGTGTGTGTGTGTGGTCACCCACGTTAGTACACAAACACGTGTCGCCCAGGTGTATCTTTTTCCTCCTGTGGACAGTCTGCTCCCCACCCATAGTCATGTGGAATTTTCAACAAGTACGGTACATCTTCTTGGTTCTTTTGGTAAAGTCACGTAGAAGGGAAATAATAAAATAATAAAAATAAAACATTCTAAAATATTTCTCACGACGTTTCGGCCACAACGCAAGCAGCCGTCCTCAGGTGAAGACCAGGTCTGTCGGGGAGACAGCGTCTACATGAAACACCACCACGCTTGGAGCGTCTATTTAAGCTGGGTTGGAAGGGGAAGCGCGCCTTGACAAAATAATTTGCATATCAATAGGAATTTAGCATATTTATGGGAAATGCAGATATGTGATTAGTACTACTTGTGCAATGCGTAGGAGGTGGGCGGGGGGTTTCAAAGTCATATTATGCCCGTGCATTATGCAGGATTTAGCAGCACCTGCAGTCACGAAAGCTTTAAATCGAAATTTAAGAACGGTATAGTTTAAATATTTTCATTTTCCAACCGGGAAACATTTCCATCGGATGGTATTACCGTGGCGTCGGCTAACCTGAGACGGTGAATGTTTTCTCCACCGATATATATACCCGCCTTTGTTAATTCCATCCTCTAAACTGGAGAAACATTCTTTCCCACTATCGTTCTAAAATAGCGTCAAGGGAGGGCACGCGACACGCGAGTTGAAGCCATCACGTTGGCTGTTGAGAAACGCACGTGGGGTTGGGCAGAACGTGTTAAGTAAATCAGTGGTTCTCATACCTGTCAACCCCTTATCAGTGCCCTACCTCATTACAGACCAATTCAGACCTTGCTGGTCACCCCGTGCCCTTATAAATCTCAACGTTCATCCGACAAAGTCCCAACACAAGGGAGAAACACAAAAAATAGACAATCGCCACCACTGCACTCACCACTAGTACATCCACCACTACATACCTGTCAACTCCTTATCAGTGCCCTATCTTATCACAGACCAATTCAGACCTTGCTGATCACCCCGTGCCCTTATAAATCTCAACGTTCATCCGACAAAGTCCCATCACAAGGGAGAAACACAAACAAATAGAGATTTAAAAAAAATTGCCCGTATTGAAACGGCTGTACGCCGTATGGACCTGGAAAACTAAATTTTCCTGTACAAGAACACGGGGTAAACCCTATGGGTTCACAGGTTATGGGTTCTCAACCGGGGTAGGGGCGTTGGGTACGTGGAACCCCTGGGGGTTACGTGAAGTGATTTATAAACGTGTGAAATTAGATCACACACGAGAGTCATTGGTGAATAATTCTCACGTGTGAGTCTGCCAACAGTAAAATAACCACGATGTATTTTTTTTTTATCTATAAGGTAAACCTAGAATGATGTAAAAGACCTTTCTAAGCTCAGAGTAAACAATGTCGGTTTCCAAGAGTTAAACAGCAAGCGCGAACAAATGATGTCGTGCATGCAGTCGTTACATTAAAAATTTATATATATCTTGAAGTTACTTAGCTACACGGCGTCACAAGTCAGACCCCCCCCCCTCGAATATGACGTCACAAAGCTCTGCCCCCCCCCCTCAAATAAAACATGCTTCAAATCGCTTTAAACTATTGTCATTGTAGTGCGTATTGAATGTGGCGCTGTACTCTGATGTTGTAAGAGAAAACATTTATTAAAAAGTCTATTTAATAAAGTAGAACGTGTTGTCTATATGTATTTAAAGTTGCGCATTTTGATGTGACGTCACATTTCTCAAACCCCCCCCCCCCCTCGTCACACATCGTCACAAATGTCGGACCCTCCCCCCCTAGGTGCGTGACGTCATTTATGGACGGACCCTGATTTGTTAAGGACCATCACCGTCTCGTATTCACAACCACCACAGTGCATTGTGCCTCTTGAAATGTTGAGGGTATTTTTTTTATTCGTGTTATTTTTGGTTGCGCACCCCTGCACCGAGCCCCAGGGGTTTAGTTTCAGCTGGGTTAGCGTCCCATTAAATATTTCCTCACCCGGTATTGCACATCCATGAGTATGGATTACTGCAGTCACGAAAGCTTCAAATCAAGAATGCCACATCCAGTAACACATTGTCCTGCGGAGGGAGCTGGTAGGAACGTTGGGTTGCTCGGTCAATGGCCAGGGTCAACGGCGGCGTGGTGTATTCCGCAAATATGCCCGACTGTGAGGGCGGGCACAAGCCGGCGTGAGTAGGTTAAACGTTGAGTTTTATAAGGGCACCACGGGGTGACCAGCCCCTCCCCACCCAGCCCCTCCCCTCCCACCCCCCATCCAGCCCCACCCTCCCCACCCAGCCCCTCCTCACCCTGCCCCTCCCCACCCACCCAGCCCCTCCCTCCCCACCCAGCCCCTCCCTGCACGACAGAAGGACGGACACAATAATCCCCTGTGGGCTGGTGCAACCAGGAGGTTCCTACCAGTATAACCCTCGCTCTGGCTACAGCACACACGCGCATTCCTTGGCACGTGCCATCCACTCCGGTCTACCCGCGAATATTCACTGAGAAAAGGAAATTAACAGCCCAGCTCCCCCTCCATCACCCAGCTCATTGTCCTCACCATAACCCCCCGAGTTCGATGCCCACATGGCGCCAGCCTGAGTCTCGGGCCTAGCTGGTAGAAGCACGTGGTGGAGCCTGCCCTCGGGCCTAGTTGAACTCGCACGTGGTCGAGCGCGAGACAATTGTCGCCGTTCGCCACCAAGTGGCGATGGCGTCACCACAGCGCGTGTGCTTTGGGATAGGGCCACGTGAAATGCCGAATGCTCACTGACAAGAGGTCAAGGGATAGAGACCCAGGTGCCATGGGTTGGCTGGCAGGGGCACCAGCTGTGCCCCCTACTGTGCCAACTTGCTGCGTTTTAGTTTCCTCGTGCACCACTCGTTGTTGTGAGCGCACTCCTACCGCCATCAGTTGTTGCTCGAGGGCGACTGCCTCCAAATGGCCAATAGCGTCCTTCACGAGCCTCCTCTACAGAGGCCGATCTTGACACCGCTGGTGCCAGTCATCTGCAAGTCC
This sequence comes from Lampetra fluviatilis, assembly GCF_964198595.1. Classification (NCBI taxonomy): domain Eukaryota; kingdom Metazoa; phylum Chordata; class Hyperoartia; order Petromyzontiformes; family Petromyzontidae; genus Lampetra; species Lampetra fluviatilis. Next base: position 9,076,404 of record NC_136304.1, on the reverse strand, counting down.
AATCATCTCCACATCGCATCAGTCCATCTCTTTTCTATCCCGTGCCGCGCTCGTTTCGCCCCCTCCTGCCAAACAGAAGCTACTTGGACACGTGGTGTCTGGGCATGCGGGCTACTTGACCCCCCAGCCTTTGGCGGGCCGAGTGGGTCATGCACATGGCAGAGTCTGAGATGAGCAAAGTGATGAACGGAATGTGAAAAATAATGCGCCCACGAGGTTTACAAAAATATCTATTTTTGCATCCGCATACTTTTTTTTTTAACCAATTTTTTTAGGAATACAAAAAGACGCTTATTACTTGAGTTTATGTTAAAGAATGCTACGGATTTTGAATGGGCTTTTTTTTTACTAGGTTTCAAGACTCCTATAAAATTATAGCAAGTGTATATTTTTATCCACTGTAAATGTATTTTGCACAAGATATGGAATCCAGTTACATCAAGGAGTCTCATTTAATGCTTGGGCATTTAATGTTTGGGCATTACAGGTTTATAAATATGGGTCATTGTTGGTCTTAAATTTTAGTGATGGATCACGGAACCGTTTGAAATCCACCCGGATGGGGATCAGTGCTTGGTGGTAACAACGGGTTGGAGAGTAAACACGAGTTTGTGGCACTGCTATTTTCTGTCAACATTGCCAAGCAGCAGCCTCTAATACCCACCGGTTTCACACGGTGGTGGCCACCGCTACAAGCATTGTCCAAGCTCAAATGCTACTTAGCTTTCCAAGATCTCAGCTCTCGGTTACAGACGAAGGGCCTCTAAGAGGATTTATGTAACCAAAGCCGTGGGTTCAGACGGTGGTGATCAATGCGTGTTTGGGAATGTATCGAGCAGAGCACGCGTCATCCACACTGCACACGTCACAATTCCAACATACAAATATCATACAAACGCACCGTCACTGTTTTTATTTGTACTTTACTACGGCTAAAGTAACCACAATTATATATAACACTAACAGAATTATCATTTCTTTTAAATGTTAAGGTAAAGTCACACAACCGAAATAACGAAAATATGTTACTCTCATTAGCACACATACAGTACACACATACACTGGTATCTCTAACCATCTATAGAGAAATTATGCTTGTTGAAATATGAACATTTGTTGAATGCTCAAGAAAAAGCAATATCGTTAAGCATAAACATCTGTATTTGCGATTCTAAGCACATGTTAGGCTTTCTGTTCACTGCAGTAAATTGCGAGGCTGTTGAACAGCGATGACCTGTAATGGAATATTTATCTGCTTTTTTAGCGTGGCAGTTTTTAACCTGTCGATCGTGCCCAATTGAGACCCGAAAAACGTGAGCAAAAAAAATCACAGCCACCAATAAAAACAAACGAACCACATACTCTTAGTTTTTTTGGTAAAGTCACGTCGGTAAGAAATTTAAATAAATTAAATCACGACGTTTCGGGCGCAACACAAGCGTCCTTTTTTTTTACCTACGTGACTTTACCGAAAAAAAACAAAGAGTATGAATCCTTGCAGTCACGAAAACTTCAAATCTAGAACCAACGAAGCACACCTGCGTGCGTCACGTGTTATTGAAGAGGCCAAGATAGCTGATGCCCCTTGTAAAAAAAAGCAACTACGACCGATTGCTCGGAATTTAGTTGCAGGATAAGGTAAGCAACTTGAAAGTTTGGAATAACAGGCGCCTTGAAAGCACTGCGGATGTAATAATAAAGTTGAAGGTTTGTGATGGATGGGGGGGGGGGGGGGCACGTGCAATATGAAAGGCAGGTTATTACTTTATAACATTTTCTTCATTTACCGAATAGTCTGTTTTGTATATTTTGTAAACGGTGATGCCTTCATGTGTTGTTTTCATATCTATGAAATGTATGATAGGCTGGGATTTTCGCAGAACTCTAATCGACATGGCTAGCTTATGGCCATGGCTAAACTCGAAAAAGCGAAACTATTTGTGGATTGTGCAAAAAAAGTTCAACGAGCTCCGTAACTCAAACTAAAACTTCCCTTACGCCAGGCAACAGCGTAACATCAGAGTACCTCCAGAAATATCGGGACACACTTTCTAAAACATGACTAAAGGTATTGTACAGCTGTAGGGATTAAGAGCTATGTACATATTTGTATGCACACACACACACACGTAGAATCACACACAATAATCCCAAGGGGTATTTAAGTCCTTTGAAACGTTGCACATTCTACATTTCTAATCGCATACAAGCATGCAGCATTAGATTCCATAGTGCACGTAGAAGAAACATTCAACGGCGAGTGTTGTGGGCCTGTTTGGAGCGGTGGCACCTCTGCGGCGGAGGAGGAAAGGTGGACACCTGTGCCAAGCAACGTCGCTCATCCCAATACCATTAACGCAACGCATACAGGGTGATCGTAAATGCCCCTCCTGCGCTGAAAGTACCGTGGGAGACCTCTCGTATGCAGTTCTGTCACCCGCACCAACTCCAATAAACACACGGACACCAACTGATCCGAAAATAATTCTCAACACGCTTTTAGTTTTTTTCTTGGGAGTTTTTGGTTGTTGTTATTCGTGCTTTGCACCACTGACAATGCAGTATCACCAAAATGTGTGGGGGGGGGGGGCCTCATACGAATGGATTTACATCATTAGACCTCCTTTGCCAGTACCAAAATATAATAATAGGGGTTTTCCCCCTTTTTTCTGGCAACAAAACTGAACCCTTTTTTACAAGGATTCATGTCTGCATTAACCACAATACTTGCAATCAAAATGCAAACAAACAAAACAATTATGACTGCAAGTATTGTGGTTAATGCAGACATGAATCCTTGTAAAAAAAAGGTTTCAGTTATGTGGCCATAAAAAAGGGGGGAAACCCTATTAATACGGATGTATGTTTCCTATTATTAACTTTATTAATAAATAAGTCACGCAGAGGCGCTCAAGGATTCGCTCCAACTGGAGTTAATCTGCAGCTCGTTGCCTATAAGTGGCCAGAAAGTGCAAAGTTCATCCTATAACCTCTTTATTTTCATGGATAAGAGCAGGTACCCAAAGTGGTGGAAAATTCATCCTGCAATCCGTGCCAATTCAGAGATAAGTTACCCAGAAGCGGTCTCCCAGAGGTGCTAAGTTCATCCTATTGCCCACATTTTTCACATATAAGAGGAGTTAAGCAGAAGTCACCCCCCATCACAAGCAATTTCATTAACCCAAGTAACATCTAAACGCTGGCTTTCCACCCCCCCCCCCAAATACATGCAACGAAACATCAGGGATGGACTTCACGATCACCCAGTATTTCACTGCATCACGATGTGGCACCTGTCCCACCCAAGGGTTACCATCTAAACATCAGATATTGCTCAAGAAGAGATACCAAATATATTCTTGGTTTTTTCGGTAAAGTCACGTAGAAGGGAAGTAATAAAATAATAAAATTTCTCACGACGTTTCGACTGCAACGCAAGCAATCGTCATCATGTGTGAAATCCGCAGCAAGCACATTTGATTGCTTGTGTTGCAGTCGATACGTCGGGATAATTTGTAGTGTTTTCTATTTGTATTATTTCCTTTCTACGTGACTTTACCGAAAGAACCAAGAATATGAATCCCTGCAGTCACAAAAGCTTTAAATCAAAATTTAAGAGATACCAAGTTGCTATTCAATGAGGGCTCAAGTCAAGGTGCGTGTCCTGACATAGAACGACTTAACCTGGCGACACCCGTTCTTCCTCTACGTGGTCCCCTTGAAGTGCAACGCACTTGGTCCATCGCCAATTACCCAACGCTTTGATCTTTGCCTTGAAAAACTTTCCGTACAATTTGTTTTCATTTCACCAGGTAAGGCCCAGAAGCGACCTTGCCACATAAATAATAGCTCAACGAAGTGGCTCATCACGTGGAAATGTATGGCAGCCAAATGCTCCAAACGCACGTTGATTCTAAATGTGGAGGGAAAAAACCGGAGGACCCGGAGAAAAATCTACGTGACCACGGGGAGAGCATGCGAACTCCAAATATACATATTCTCAGGTTTTTTCGGTAAAGTCACGTAGGTAAAAACATTAAAATTAATGAAAGTAAAATAAAACAAAACAAAAAATAAAATTCACGACGTTTCGGAGGCAACACAAGTCTCCGTCATCAGGTGGGACGGAGACTTGTGTTGCCTCCGAAACGTCGTGAATTTTATTTTTTGTTTTGTTTTATTTTACTTTCATTAATTTTAATGTTTTTACCTACGTGACTTTACCGAAAAAACCTGAGAATATGAATCATTGCAGTCACGAAAGCTTCAAATCTAGAATCCAAATATACAGCAGGTGTCAGGGTCGGGATTGAACCCATGATCTGTGCATACCAGGTGAGATAGTCAACATCTCGCCACCGTGGAGAGATGTTGTATGGCTTCATCGCCACGATATAAATCGCTTTCCTAACATAGATTACACTGTGTAACAATTTTTTTTTTGTTCCTGGGTAAGTGCGCCTTGGTAAATAAATATTTTGTAGTCATTTTTGTTTTACTTTAGTATAAATTCATGTTAATTTTGAATCATGTTTTTTTTCTGACTTTATGTGAACGAAAAAATACCAATTCTCCCGTTTTCTCATTGAAAATAGGTACATTTCAAAATATCACTGTCCTGGTCACAAAAGCAAAGTTTGTGGGGAATAATATCCATTTTCTATACTTTTTACGTATAAGAAATTAGGAAATAACACTTACTACCCAGGAACAAACATTGTGTTACACAGTGTTATTCAGCAGTGGAAACTTGTGAGGGCCACATTTGGCAAGTGTGCGTGTCTCCACGCGGATTAAGTCGAGGTTCTCTCAGATGTTTCTAGATTTCCCTGGATTCTTTTAGAGTTCTATTTATTTCAGTTTAACACATAAACGGGACTTGTAGAAAAAAATAGCAAAGTTAATCGAATGCTCCGAAATGCGGTAATCGCTACAAACAATGTACATGCACTGTACTTCTAAATGAGCAGTTGCCCTTCGTTGTAGCATCAATCATTCTATGTCAGGCCAAGACAAAGCATTGCATACGTTGAGCAACAACTTGCAATCCTGCAATTGCCGAGCAAAACCAACATATTAGTATTGCAATTACAAATGCATGTGTTTATCCAGTTAAGCCTCAAGGCCTAGGACATTGGCCAGTTTTCTGATGAGTACTTGTGAGTAAAACCAGAGTGCTTAACGGACAGGTCAGCAACCCCGCTTGTTGTGCCACCCACTGCAGGCAAAAACCACCAACCACGTGTCCAAGCCACCATTGCAGGGCATGCGCTGCCGCAAAGCCCAGCAGGTGAGCTAGCTCACGGCACACGCCGTCACACCGATGAGGACACCGTCGTGGTGCGTGAAGATGTCGTCACCGCTGCTGGAGCGCAGAGTGGAATCTACAAGGTGCAGGTGTTGCCCAACGCGAGTGAATGATGGGGGCCAGGTGTTGCGGCCGGACAAGTAGCAAACCCCCCCCAATCGGTGCGGTGAAAAGAGGCCACCGCTCCCAGCAGATTTCGTTCCTCGACAAACGAAACGGTCGAAGCAGCAGGAAAGACGAAAGGAACTGCAGCAGCAATAGACCTGATGAGCGACCGCCGCGGAGGATAAGAGCTGTCTTTGGAAAAAGGATTACGTCGGACTCCTATGCTTCAAAACACTACACGCCGTGCCGAGGTTAAGGGGCCGATCGTACACGCGTGTGTGTTCCTGTACATGCCTGCGTGTATGCTCCATGCGCGTGTGTGGCTGCGTGCCAACGGGGTGGATTTGTAGCAGGAAAGCAGCAGGCTTGAACAAAATCTAACGTTCAGATGTTCTCAACAACCGCTGAAGGAAAGCACACGGGCACGACCACCGACCTGGGCAACTAGAACGGGGAGAAAGACAAATTTAGTCTGAAACATTCAAAATAAAACTTCTCAACTATACATATACTTTGCCAACTTATCACAAAATCCCACGTTACACTTATTTGAGCCGTTTGCTCACAAGAGTCTACGGGTGTGTGTATGGCTAGGTGTGTGTGTGTGGTTGGGTGAGTAAAAGTGTATGCGTATAACTGTCATGTATTTGTGACACACGTGTATTGGCATTTGTGTACGTGCATAAATGTGCGCGTGTCTGGATGTGCACGTGGGGAGTGGGAGCACGGTGGTTATCGTACTACGCTACCCACGTTTGATTCCCCATCATGGCCAACATTGGGGCTGGGGTATCTGAACTGGTCCTGGGCCTCCCCAAGGTTGACTCAGTCCTAAAAGAGTACCTTGCGCGGAGTGCAACATCAGCACCGGGGAAACAAAGATGGCTGGGAATGGTGCTGCCCACCTACCCGGTCGTGTGCCATGTTGGGATTCAGAGGTGCTCGCGACAGCACTTTCCCCAACAGTTTATTAAAAGGCTACAGGATGTCTTTGTCTTTGTACGTGGCTTTGGGGTGTATATTTATGGGGGTACACGTATATGTAATGTGTGCGCCATCATGCACGCGGGTGTGTATCACACCGCTATTTTTGTCAACGTGCGCGCACGTGCTCGCCTGCACGCGTAACAGCGCAATACGTAGGTGTGCGAGTGCACGCGTATGAACACATGCACGCGTGCGACAGCGCTCGTGCATGTGTGCATGCATGTGTATGTGGTCGTGTTCACGTGTGCACGTGTGCAAGTGTACTCTCGATACCATGCTGCCGGCCTTGAGCCAATGGAAACATCTCCGAGCGCAGTCACTGGTTTCTCTCGTCATTGCCGTTGCTGCTGTTATTGAGCTGTGCATTGTGGGCCATGAGCAGGCATGTAACAATTCACCCACCAGCAATTAGAAAGAATCGCGATGCAAGTCACGAATCAATCGTTTTATTTCCGTCTTGTTTGTATCGCCCCATTCATTTTGTTCCATCTCGTTCATTTCTGACTGCCTAAAAATAAATGATCGTGCATTTTGCAATGCAACAGAATTTTGATTTATATATCATCTAAATGCACCTCAAGACGCTGTACGGAAGCGGTGGGCAAGTTTCGTGTGTAGGGGTGGTCCAGTCATCGGCAGATGGGAAATAAACGGAAGGTCTTGAGCTTGGAGCTGTGGCAGGGAGTCGAGAGCACAGTGTCCTCCCACTGATCGAAGGTTGACTGCCGACTTCAATAGAAATGCCTTGCTTGGCTTGTGAAGCATACATCGTAAATGATTGATGCTTAAGACGTGAAATTTGATGCACGCGGCGTGAGCAAAAGAACACATTTGAATCATTTGCGTGCAGAGTGAATCGTTACATGCCTCGTGCGCGACCTGATGGAGTTGTATAAATCACGGCTATGATTATAATGACGATGATGTTGACACCACCGATGCTAATGCAGCTCCCTTAAGACCCACTGTAGTCGGCGCTGTTATTCTCCGTGCTGCAGTCGTAGTGGTGGTGGTGGTTGTTGTTGTTGTGGTCGGTGTGGCTGGGAGCTAGCGTTTTTTGGGGAGTGTGCCTGCACGTTGTGGGGTCACTGGGCGGTTGGCGTTCAGGCCGCCGTACTGGTACTTGGGCTTTTTCTCCGCCGGCTTCAGGATCTGAATATTGCAAACGACGACAGAAAACACAGCACAGCAATGCAGAATTACGGCACCTTCGTTTCATGCCACATGTAAGGGTCCACTGGGCTGGGAAAAAACAACGACAGAGGGGCGCAGGTTAGAGACGTCGATTTGACCGTTAAGAAAAGGAACCGGCCCTGAGGCAGGACGCGTGGCTGGAAGGAACGATGGCCAGCGGCCAAGATGAACGACGTAGTAGCAGCTAAGGGAGAGAATGCGTCCGACAGAATGTCAACCGCGGAGATGAAGCAATGACATCAGCTCGTGCGCGCAGGTACTAAACTAAACAATTAAAATTTACCAGGTTATGTTCTTTTTCAAAAGCGATCTGGCCACAAATGATAGCTCAACGAAGTGGCTTATCATGTGGAAATTTACAGAAGCCAAACACTCGAAACGCGTGATTCTAAATGTGGAGGAAAAAAACGAGAGGGCCTGGAGAAAAATCCACGCAACCACGGGGAGAGAACACGCAAACTCCAAATATACAGCAGGCGTGAGGGTTGGGATCACACCCACAACCTCCTGTATACCAGGCGAGGTAGTTAACATCTCCTAGCCACCGTGGTACTGGATTGACTGATAACATCGCAAAACCAAGAGAGATGGCAATGACAAGTGGAGGCCTTCATCCAGCAGCAGTCGGCTGATAATGGCTGATAATGTTTGAACGTCGAAATAGGATGAGTTTTTCGCCACGTTCGCGATGACTCCTATTAAGTGCAAATACACACAAATAGGCAGAATCTGTCTGCGGATTACATGCGATTCTGCGGATCGACTGGTGGCACACATTAGGACCTCAGATAACAGGCATTTGTGGAGTTGTCTATCATCTGTAGCGTTCAATAAATGAACAGGGAGATGGGGGGCGCAGGGAGATGGCGGTGAGTTGGGAGCGATGGTGAGCGAGAGGGGCGGTACCTACTACAACTTTTTATTTTACCAGGGAAGGCCCACTGAGCTATACAGCTCTTTTTCAGAAGCCACCAGGCTATAACAAATTATAGTTCAACGAAGTGGCTTATCACGTGGAAATGTTTGGCAGCCAAGTACTCTAAACGCACGTTGTTTATAAATGTGGAGGGAACAACCGGAGGACCTGGAGAAAAATCCAAGCGACCACGGGGAGAGAGAGCGAGACACGTAAACTCCAAATATACAGCAGGCGCCAGGGTCGGGATCGAACCCACCACCTCCTAATTCTAGACTTGAAGCTTTCGTGACTGCAAGGATACATACTCTTTGGTTTTTTCGGTAAAGTCACGTAGGTAAAAAAAATGAAAACAACTAAATTAAATCACGACGTTTCGGAGGCAACACAAGCTTCCGTCTTCAGGTGGAACCGTTACAGTAATTTTGGCTGTAACCGTTCCACCTGAAGACGGAAGCTTGTGTTGCCTCTGAAACGTCGTGATTTAATTTAGTTGTTTTCATTTATTTAATTTAATCTTTTACCTACGTGACTTTACCGAAAAAAACAAAGAGTATGAACCCACCACCTCCTGTATAGCCGGCGAGGTAGTCAACATCTCCTCGCCACCGTGGCGCCCCCACCTGGAAGGAGCACATGAGCGTCTCGTCGACGCTCATCATCGCGCCGGCGTTGTCGAACTCCCCGCAGTAGTTGGGCGCGGAGAAGAGCGTGACGAGTTGGCGCTTAGCGAAGAACTCATAGCCGTCTTCCACCACCTGCGCCCGCGGGGAGGGGGCGGAGGGTGTGGCGGGGCAAGAGGCGAGAGGCACGACCACACCGAGTCACGGCCATACATGCGAAATCCTGCAGTTGTGTGCATTGATACATGCAGCTGTGTGCATTTCTTGGTGAAACTGTGTGCATTGATACATGCAGTGGTGTGCATTTCTCTGCGCAGCTGTGTGCATTCATACGTGCAGCTGTGTGCATTTCTTGGTGCAACTGTGTGTATTGATTGTGCAGCTGTTTGCATTGTTCTGCACAGTTGTGTGCATTGATACATGCAGCTGTGTGCATGTCTTGGTGAAAATCTGTGCATTGATACATGCAGTGGTGTGTATTAATCTGTGCAACTGTGTGCATTGATACGTGCAGCTGTCTGCATTGTTCTGTGCAGCAGTGTGCATTGCTAGGTGAAGCTGTGCATTGCTCCATGCAGCAGTGTGCATTGCTAGGTGCAGCTGTGTGCATTGTTCTATGCAGCAGTGTGCATTGCTAGGTGCAGCTGTGTGCATTTCTCCATGCAGCTGTGTGTACTGCTGTGCATACAGCTGTGTGTACTGCTGCGTGTCGAGCCGTGTGTCTATGTATGCCATTTGCTCTGCTGTTGCTTTATATAGATCTATTGCTTAGTTATTAACATCCCACTGCAGGGCAAAGGCCTCCTCCGAATGTCTTAACAATCTCTTGCCACCTACACCCAGTGCTACCGATTGTTATTCTAATCTCACGAGCACTGCCCACGCATTTGTGCGGGATCCACGGCCGGGGTGGAGGGGTAGATGGGGGGGGGCATGACACGAGCGCGCCCCACGAACCCCTGTCCAAGGTGCGGGTGTCGTCATTACCATGCAGAGGCGCGTGGCGATGTCACCACTGCGAACGTACCTGCCCGCACGCCAGGCAGGCAGCCAGCAAAACTTTTTTCTACGATAGTATCATCCATTCTAGATGTGAAGTTTTCGTGACTGCAAGGATCCATACTCTTTGGTTCTTTCGGTAAAGTCACGTTGGTGAAAATAAAAATAAAAGATAAGAATAAAAATAAGAATAAAAATGGGGAAAAAAACTAAATCATCCAGTCTCATTTTTTGTCCACATCTCTTTCTCTCCATCGGCATGATTCGGTTTGTTAATTTTGCTCATCCGTCATGTGACCGAGCTTGGTGTTTTGGCCAAATGAATACAAGTTTTTGTTGACCACGCTCTAAATCACATCCGTGACCGTGGTTTAAATTCCGTAATCTTAATTTTTCTAATTTTGGCCATTCTCGTTGAGTTCAAAATCGTCCTCTCCATGGCTCCTTGAAACACTCGTAACTTTCTCGTTCTTGAGTTAAGGAGCAGGATTGGGGCCCCGGAGGTCATCACTGGTAAAGTACAAGAGTCCACGGGTCTCTCGATACAGACACACGCTGCTTCATGAACATTTTCAATTACCACAAACTTTTCTCAGCACTTGTGATAGTTTTTTGTCGAATTAAACTACTTGTCCTGAATACATATAAGGACAATTAAAATCTTTTTTGCATTGACTCTTAAGATTCTTTTCCTTAAAAAAAAAAATCGATCATTCTTTTAGTTTTGTTCTTATATATGTTTTTAAACTCCTGAAACAGAATTACTGTGTGCATCTCAATGTTATATTTCATTTAATGTCATACTTTAATTCATAAAATAAAATAATCTGATGTCTGAACTTGGTGAGATTTATTTAGGTGCATTGGAATCTACAAATGAAATGTGCCTTAAAAATGTAACTTGTTATGATCACTGTTGATCCCATATGACTCACCGATTTAGATTGTCAAACACAGACTCTAAATCAGGCATGAATAGTATAGATGGAGAAATAAGATTTTCCCAATTAACTCCTGTACAGAATTAAAAACTATTACCTTGTATTTAGAATATTAAACAAGCAATGGCATTGATAATTGTTTTTTTACCCTTTTATCTGGCAACAAAACTGACACCTTTTTTACAAGGAGTCATGTTTGCATTGACCACAATACCTGCAGTCGGAATGCAAACAAAAAACATAACTCTGATAATGTATGCACTGTCCTTGAAATTGATTGGTCCACACCCGAGACAGCGTTCTTTAGAGCCTAGTCTCACATGGTGTTGGACCAGATGACGCCAAAAGGCGCACAACTCAAGGACAGTGCATACATTATCAGAGTTATGTTTTTTGTTTGCATTCCGACTGCAGGTATTGTGGTCAATGCAAACATGACTCCTTGTAAAAAAGGTGTCAGTTTTGTTGCCAGATAAAAGGGTAAAAAAACAATTATCATATTTTGTTACTGGCAAATGAGGTTCCAATGGTGAAGCAATGCCATTGTTGTCAATCAATTTGAGAATTCATGCGTACTTTGTAATCAACTCTTCGGTGTTTTAGGAGATATTAAATACGGTTCTTTAAAAGACATGCGTGCGTGTGTGTCGCTGTGGGTGGAGCTGGTGCATCTGCCAATCATCTCAGTCAGCCAACCCGTGGCACCTGGGTCTCGTGACCTGTGAGCAAGCATTCGACACTTCACGTGGCCTCAAAGTGCACCTGGTATGGCACAGGCGCCGTGGTGACGTCACCGTCACTTAGTGGTGATTGGCGGGTATTGGTTGGTTGGGTGGAGTGGTGGTGTAGCGGTTAGTGCGCTGCGCTCCGAGCCTGGCGACCCAAATTCAATTCCCGCTCGTGTCAACACCAGTGACGATTATACGAACCGGTGCTGGGCCTTCCCTACGGTCGACTCAGTCTTAAAAGAGTACCTGATGCGATGTGCAACATCAACACTGGGGAAACAAAGATGGCAGGGCGTGGTGCTGGCAACCCACCACCCTTCGTGTGCCGTGCCGGCCTTCGTAAGTGCTCACTAACAGCACTTCCGCAGAAGAATTTTAAAGGCTATATGGTGGGTATCTTTGTATTTGTCACTGTGTGTGTATATTACTGTGTTTACAGATGTAGTCGCTACAGTTAATAAGTATACAAAACAATTACGACAGCGGATATTCTGATGTTGGCTGGGTCTCTTTAAGGCAGCCGGTTTAAATATATTCATTCAGTCAGCGGTCAAGGCACACAAATAACCTCACTGACGCTTTTAGATCCCAGGTCCTGATTAGGATCAGAAGATGTCAACTTAAGATCGATGTGGGTCGAGGCTTTCAATATTTGGCCATTCAGTCTGGCTTCTGCCAAAAGATGTGCCTCCAACAAGGCGATGAAAACAATAGGATTCATTGTCGGGGTCAACTGACGGTTGAAGGTGCAATTCTGTCACTGGCGCCAGAATTGTTTTGAAGGTACAGACCATAAACAACAAGTGGAGTCATGCTTGGACCTTTCCCAGTCATTAACTGACGTGCTTCGATCTGTTTCAGAAACACCGAGGCTAGGCTATCTGAAAGGTCATGCCTCAGTCAGAAGACACATCTTGCAGAGGGCATCTGCAGATTCAGAGTCATTGGGAGTGGAGTTTATCAAATCAGACATCTCCATAGCATCCAGCAGAGAAAGCTACCCTATAGGGAATACGCTCAAACATGTGAGTATACTACCCAGCCAGAGGGCTAGGAATGACAGCGCAAATTCCACCCAGCCAGAGTGATGGCTGGGGTAAGAGTACACCACTGGTGAGCCAGCTCGGTGGAATTTGGCAATTTACAAACGGGGAAGAGACGCCGAGAGCCACAGTGCCTCCGCGAGCAGCCACAGTGAAGTCACCATTCATGAGCGCATTGAAACTAAACTGAAAACTAAAATACATTTTATTATTACCAGGTAAGGCCCACTGAGCTACGTATCTATTTTTCAGAAGCGACTTGGCCACAAATGATCGCTCAACGAAGCGGCTAATCGCGTGGAAATTCATAGCAGCCAAATACTCGAAATGCGTGATTCTAATTGTGGTGGGAAAATCCGGAGGATCCTGAGAAAAATCCACGCGACCACGGGGAGAATAATTCAAATTCCAAATATACAGGTGTCAGGGTTGGGATCGGACACCACGACCTCCTGTATACCAGGCGAGGTATTAAACATCTCGCCACTGTGATTTTATGCCAATGAGTATGGTAGCCGGAGCCAAAGTAAGGCGTGTGTGGTAACCCTACTGATTGCAGAGGACCGTGTTTGCAGTTGCATCACTGTTGGTTGTTGTCCTCCCCCCACACCCTCGATCAGCACAGTTGCCTATGTACGGTGCAAAAGAAGTTCAACATACATACATAGGCTGTGTTTGTGTGTAGATCCATTTCTTTGTTTTTACACGCTTTCTATTAACTCACTCTGTCTGTTGTTGTTGTCGTTGTTGTATCCTCAAATCAATTTTAACCCACTTCCCAATGTGGTATCGACTGCAAACTTGGTATACTTATGTCTTACTGATGACAATACTATATTATATCATAAAAAAAATATATATATTTTTCATCAATGTTTCGGCTTGGGTCTAATTGTCCACGCTCAACTGACGTTCGCTGTAAATCACCACGGTCCCTTATGGCAAGCTTCGGGGCCACTTCCTGGAGTCGTGGAGTTCTGCCATTACTAGTAGGGTACATTTCATTAAAGCGTGTTTGAAAACAAGTTTTTAAAAATCTTATTATTAAGTAATTAAAATAAAGCAATAATTGTATTATATTAATTATTTAATAACTAGTACAGATTTATATAGTTGTAATAAATACCTATGGTTCCTCCAATTACGTGCATTGCTGTGTATATCGCTATGTGCGTTGTTGTTGTATGTATGTGTGTATAGTGATGTATCATGCTGTGTGTATAGTTATGTATCATGCTGTGTGTATCGCTTTCGTGCATTGCTGTGTGTAAAGCTATGTGTAGAGCTATGTGCATTGCTGTGAGTATTGCTGCGTGTCATGTTGCACTGAAAGTCACTGCACCCATCACCACTCCAAATTCTCCAACCCAACCATGTCAATCGTCATCTGCCGATTTCTAAACCATTTCACCGCATCCTGATTTTCACAGATTATAATCACAGTGCTTGCACAATTATATAAAAAGTCACGGTTTTCGATGCAATGTTTGCTTCGGAACTTGGAATGCAGTAAAAATAAAAATCTGGCAGCCTAGGCTAGGCATGGGCAGAGTGAATGAATGTCCTACAGACAAAGATCCCCCTGTAGCTTTAACAGACTGTTGGGGCAAGTGCTGTTAGCGAGTAACACCTGTGAAGGCCGGCACAGCACACGAGGGGGTTGGTGGCCAGCACCACACAGCGCGCGTCACAGCGCGCGTCACAGCGCGCGTCACAGCGCGCGTCACAGCGCGCGTCACAGCGCGCGTCACAGAGCGTGTCACCGCGTGCGTCTCACCTGGTGAGCACGGCAGATGAGGTCCAGGTCGTGGCGGTTGAGGAATTTGCTGACGACGTCGGCGCCGAAGGTGAAGGAGACGCCACGGTCGTTCTCGCCCCAGCCCTGCACGTCCTTGTCTGGGTCCGACCACAGCAGATCGCACAGCAGCCCTGGCAAAGGGGGCAAGCACAGAGAGCGCCACCACTGTGTAAGACCTCACTGCGCCGCTGCCGGGCCCAGCGGTTCGCACGCCGTGCGTGCGCGCACGAAAGCCGTGCTCGGGGAGGGCTCGCGGGTTGCGGTAGGTATGGACACCGTGCGGGATAAATTTAGAACGCGCACGCAAATTTTGGCGCCATGTTACGGCGGCGCTAATACGCAACGTGAAACGAATGCCTTGCAACACATTGACGAAGAGGCGTGGGCGTGAGGTCTCTCTGTGTGTTCTGGCCTGAGAGAGACTGGGCACCTACCAGAGGAATATGGAGTTTCCACCGCTGGCTTAGGGCTACCAATGGAGATTAGTGCCACTCCTATACTCGTTTAACCGCAGAGGCACCTTTGAGTTTTCATCGTTGTAACAACAAACACGATAGATTGATGGTTCAGTGGTTCAAGCGTTGCATTGTGAAGCTGGCCGGCCGAGTTTCATTTCCGGGCAATAGCTAACGATCTCCACTGACAAAAGTCGTGTGAAGTATAGTCATACAAACCCTGTGACTAACGTGACTTGGGCAGGCCGTTACCCAGCTGTGGATTGACAAGGTCTGTGAATAAATACTGACTAATCAACAAGGGTCCCCACGTGCATTGGGTTAAAGTTGATTACCTTTTTTTATTACTCCTTTGCTGGCCGACTGCCTTGACATGGACATCAGCACATTCGGAGACATCCAGTCCCAGGGCTTAAAAACCAGGGCCTCGAGAGACATTGGCATGGTGCTCTGCCAGAACCGTTAAGTAGACACTCAGCCCCGTGATTCGAACCCAGGCCCAACGCAGGTGTTGGGACAGTCGTTTGAGACACAAACAGATTCCCCGAGACACGATCGCTGAAATATGTGCAACAGATGCAGGGCTGCGACTTTCCGGTTTGTGGGATTAGTGAACCACTCATGTTCCCGGTAAGAAGACCCCCGCTGACGCACGTCCCAGAGATAAATGCGAACTAAAAAAAATCTCCGTCGACTTTTGTGTCCGTCTGCGTTGCAGTGTCCGCGGCAGGGATTTGACATACGCCAAATTCCACATCGGTAAACACATGGCCCACACGGTTCCCAGGCCACGGCACCCCCCCCCCCCCCCTGCCGGCTACACCCCTGAGCTCTCTGTGCCACTAAGCGGTAGCAGTTTTATACGAACGAATCAAGTTGTTTTCCCATTTAAAATATTGGGGGGACAGGGAAAAGTAGAAACAAAGACGCCCTGTTTACCCCCATTACAGAGCAGAGGGGGCGTGCGCTGGCAGTGGGCATCTATTCAGGTTGGCACGCCACACGTGGGAGTAGAGTAGCTAGCACAACATCCCTTTGCTGATGGTAACAAGATAAAGACCCACGTCTGCAAACACAACAAACTAAACGTCACACCTTGCAATCAGTCGGGTTGCGATCTATTTCTTGACGACACGTGAACTAAAGAGCGTTTTGGAAGGTGACGGGCTTCCGCAGAGTTCCACAGCGTCTGTTTACAGCGGCCGGCCAGCCTTGTACGGGCAGCTTTATTTGGAGGGACTGCGTTGTGGATGGGAACCCTGGGGCACGAGAGCTGGATTCGGAGACGTGACGGGGCAGGCGGACACTCGAGACAAAAACGGCGAGTCACCGGGAGAGCCGAGAAACCGGTGACCGAGACAGATAAAAATAGTTTCTTTTTATTAGAATTTTTAAAGCGATTCGTTTACCTTTTCCTATACTTTGCACTCCTATCGTGTTTTTGTGTTATTTGTTTGTTCTTGCAACATCGGATTGCTCCGGTTATAAATATTCTGATTCCAGACGGCACTACGGTCACCCCTGCCGTAGGAATGTGGAATTTCCACCACTGGTTCGTGGTTTTAAACGGGAAGGTGAGCACCGTCTCAATGCTCATTTGAGCAGGAAGTAAAATCTTGACTTATTAAGCGATGACACCGCAGCGGTAGCAACCCGTTGTGTTAACACGTCTCTTTCTGCGAAGAGATACGCTGGGGCAAATCGAGACGACATTCCTCTCCAGGAACTATTTATACGTTAAAATAAATATATAAAATATCAATTTAGTAGCATGAACCAAAAAAAAAGGGAAATAAATTTAATTAAAAATTTAAAATGACGCAAGTCGTAAAAAAAGCCTTCAGTGTGTGTAATTGCCCCATAATTACGTGACCAGATTGGCGCGTTGTGCGGTTCGAGTTGCTGCGGTTTACGTAAACGTACCGGCCGGCTCTCGCAGTCTCAACACACAGACCCCTTCTAGCACAACTCCCAGTGTCAGTGTCGCCTCCCAGCGTCACTTCTTCTCGTGCCACGCATCTGATTTGCACCTCCTCGTGTCACCTTCTAATGGCACACGTCTCAGCGTCACACACTTCGGTGTTATCTCCTAGTGTCACACATGCTCGTCTCACCTCCTAGTGGCACCACGTCGTGTGCCACAATTCCCAAGTGGCACCGACTGGTAACACCAACTATTGGCACTCCCGAGTGTGATACATCTGAGTAGGTGTGACACTAGGAGGTGTTCTGATACAAAATAATCATCTGGCCAAGCGCGTGCAGAGTTGCACAGAAACCTTTCCTCCACCACTTGTCGTTGTGGTCTCACTCCGCATCCCCAATACCTGTCTTGTAACTTTAATCCATCCACGTCATCCTTGTACACAACATCAATAATCCCTCTTTAACACCGGCAATCACACATCTGCAACGGCAGATGTTCAGCTTTCGAAGTAGTGGACTAATGAGAGATCCATACCCAAAAAAACAATGGTCGCACACTGTCGGATGACTACGACGACAAAGATGATGATGATAAAGAGCGTGAACCAGGAACTTAACCTGGGTTCTCAACAACAGTGCTGGGTCATGTGGTGGCGGTGAGTGGCGGTGAGTGGCGGTGAGTGGCGGTGAGTGGCGGTTACCTGTGTCAGGGACATCCGTGGGTCTCATGATACGGCGGATCTGCTCCATTGACTGCAGGTCCGGTGAGAGGCCTGCATGCAGCGGAATCTGAATATTTATTTATACTCGAGGAATCCGATGAGCTATAATGCTCTTTTTCACAGGTGTTCAGTAGGTGCATGGGGTAAGAACGCTCCAACAACAAACAACACAACAGTCGTGCAAAATACAGAAAAGATAAACAAATCACCCAAAAGCACAAAAATAAAACAAAACCATCTCCATCCTACCAGGAGGAAAAGTACACTGAGGTATTAACTTGTTTTTCAGAAGCGACATGGCCAGAAATGATAGCTCAACAAAGTGGTTCATCACGTGCACATTCATAGCAGTAAAATAATGTAAATAATCTCAGCAAAACCCGGGCCGGAGCGCCCACACGCAAACACGGACTTGAGCTCATGGTCAAAGAAAGTAGCAATCAGTTAACATACTAACTCTTGGGCCGCTTTAGACAATTATGGATGGATTACGGTTAACAAAATCACCCAGTATGCACCCGAACCTGTCACATCTCAGAAGCCAAGCAGAGTTTGAGCCTGGTTAGTGCTTGGATGGGTGACCGTCACGCACAGTTCATCATCGGGCTGTGGGGCTGCATTGTGGGCAGCCAAGCACAGTACAGCAAACTCCATTGTTGCACTGTACTTATATGCTCTCCACCTTCACCAACCTGCACTGACCAGCACAGTGAAGGATGCTTAAATAACACCCATGGCCTGCATGGTGTGGTGAGCTCCTCATCCAGCAGTGGATTGACAAGGGGCTGTACGTGTACACGTCAGGGCTGGCAGTAGCAAGTAGTGGCCTTAAACATTGATCTTAGTGGTGCCACTAAGAGTAAATGTTTACAGGAGGCCAGGTGGGTTCGGTCCTAACCCTGTCACCTGTATATTTGGAATTTTGCATGCTCTGCCCGTGGTCGCGTGGATTTTTCTCCGGGCACTCCAGTTTTTCCCTCCACATTTAGTAACACGCGTTTAGAGCATTCGTCTGCTGTAAATGTCAGCATGATAAGCCACTTTGCTGAGCTACCCTTTGCACCCAGGTCACTTCTAAAAAGAGCTGCATAGCTCAGCGGGCCTTAACTGTCACAAAAGCTTCAAATCAAGATTAAAAATACTTTAGTTTAGTTTATACAAGGCAGTTTCTTCATGCGACGTGTGTTACTGGTTCATCACGCGCACAGCTGTAAACATGCTTCTGGAGGTCGAGCATTGGCACCTGTGCTGTGAATTCAACTTCATAAAGAATGACACTGAGATGGTGTAAGAGCAGTCTGTGAAGGATGTGATTATCAGCATAATCCACTCCATCAAGTCACAACTCAAAACACATCTCTTTACACTTGCATGCAATAAATAACTCACATCCACAACATGCCTTCATTGTTATATTATAAACAGCTGTAAATAGTATAGTAGCTTTCTCTCTTGCTGTACAGAAATGCCTATGCTTATGTTTATTGATGTGATGGCACTTTGAGTGGAAGATTTGTGACAGGCAGGCACCACGTGTTTAAGAAAAGCATAAATTTTACTTGACTTGAGAAGACCTTACACCAGCTCTGCATACAAAAACTTTAAGAGTGGGCCGTTGAAGGTGCTGTTGAATGTATAAGCATCACCTACTAAAATCTATTAAAGAATCTTTACAAATGATAGCTCAAAGAAGTGGCTTACCGTGTGGAAATTTATAGCAGCCAAATACTCTCTAAACACGTGTTGCTCATACTCTGAACACGCGTTGTTCATTCTAAATGTGGAGGGAAGAAACCGGAGGACCCGGAGAAATATCCACGTGACCACGGGGAGAGAGATGGACACATGCAAACTCCAAATATACAGCAGCAGGCGTCAGGGCCGTGATCGAACCCACGACCTCCTGCATACCAGGCGAGGTAGTTAACATCTCCTAGCCACCGCGGCGCTCCTCCCCGCAGTGAGTGGTGAGGAGGCTGGAAAGCGGATACTGGAGGTCCGATGTTCACTTACAACAGTTGCGTGTGATCTAGCAGAGTGAAGGAAGCGACGGGCGAGTTGCGATGTGGACCAGTTGCGTGTGATCTAGCAGAGTGAAGGAAGCGACGGGCGAGTTGCGATGTGGACCAGTTGCGTGTGATCTAGCAGAGTGAAGGAAGCGACGGGCGAGTTGCGATGTGGACCAGTTGCGTGTGATCTAGCAGAGTGAAGGAAGCGACGGGCGAGTTGCGATGTGGGACAGTTGCGTGTGATCTAGCAGAGTGAAGGAAGCGACGGGCGAGTTGCGATGTGGACCAGTTGCGTGTGATCTAGCAGAGTGAAGGAAGCGACGGGCGAGTTGCGATGTGGACCAGTTGCGTGTGATCTAGCAGAGTGAAGGAAGCGACGGGCGAGTTGCGATGTGGACCACAGCGACCTCTCTGACCCCCGACACACCTCGTGCAACCGCCATGGCGCACTGCAGGGACTCACCGCCATGGCAGCAGAAAATCTTTTCGTCAATGATGGCAGCGATAGGCAGGCAGTTGAAGCAGTCCGTGAACGTCTTCCAGAGCTTGATGTTAAAACGGCGCTTGCCTGTTGGTGGTGGTGGTGGCGAGGGAGGGGGGGAGGCGGTGGAGGGTAGGGAGGGGTAGGGAGGGAAGGTGGTTTCAACAAAAAAAGCAGAGGGATTACAAGGCCAGAACCTGCAGAAGAGATGCGCGTGAGCTCACGCCCACCACGCTCGTGTATTACGTCAATCTACACAGCTCGCCACTATACACACACACACAAAGATCCCCCATTTAGACTTACAGAATGCAGGGGGATTTGCTGTTAGCAAACACCTATTCATGCGGGTATGGTACATGAGAGTGAGGTGTTGCCAGGACCACACCTGGCTGCCTTTCTCTCTGCAGGGTTGATATTGACACCACTATATACTCATTTAAGGCTTAGTAAACCTAGGGGAAGGTCCATGACCGGTTTAGATATTTCCCACTGATGTTGGCCGTGAGCGGGAATACAACTCCGCTGGATTCTTAGCGCTAACCACTACACTACCGCTTCCCAAAGACAAGATCCCCTGTATAGCCTGAAGAGACTTTTGGGACAAATGCTGATTTGCGAGCACCGATGAAGACTGGCATAGAAATCGAGGGGATGGGTGGCCAGCACCACACCCAGCCGCCTTTGTTTCTCGAGTGACGATTTTTACACACATCACCGGTTACTCATTTGAGGCTGTGTCAGCCTAAGGGAGGGCCAGGACCGCTCCCCATGCACATACACACTCACGCACACAAACGAATACACAGACACATTGACACAAACAAAAACAGATAAACTCAAAAGCAAAGACACACACAAGCAAACACAGACACAAGCACACATCCAAAGGTCCCCCGTATAGTCTGAACAGACTTTTGGGAAAAGTGCTGTCAGCAAGCACCTGTGAAGGCTGGAACGACACACAGGCGGGTGGGTGGTCAACACCATGCCAGGCCACCTTTGTCTCCCCAGTGGCGATGTTTTTGCACCAGGTACTCATTTTAGGCTGAGTCGACCTTGGGGAGGCCCAGGACGGGTTTAGATAATCGTCACTAGTGTTGGCAGTGAACAGGAATCAAACTTGGGTCTCTGGGTTCCTAGTGCAGTGCGTTAACCACTACACTACCGCTCCCCGTGCATCGATACACACAAACACACACACAAATTACACAAGCAAGTGCAATAACCACAGCTAAATATATCTTGATGTTTATGTAACTTAATTTTATCATGAATCTTTTTTTCCCATTAATCTGCAAGAGACAATTCTTGCTACCAAAATGTTATTTTATTAAACAGAGTCGATCATCGATTATCCGGCTTCCAACATTATCCGGCGGTCCCAGGCCAATTTGGCGAAAACGGCAAAACCGTTCCAAATGCTGTGACCAGTCCGGCGATCGGTACTGTGCAGAGGTGTGGACTCGAGTCATGTGACTTGGACTCGAGTCAGACTCGAGTCATGAATTTGATGACTTGCGACTCGACTTGGACTTGCATAACAATGACTTTGTCCCACCTATGAGATGTGGACTCGAGTCATGTGACTTGGACTCGAGTCAGACTCGAGTCATGAATTTGATGACTTGCGACTCGACTTGGACTTGCATAACAATGACTTTGTCCCACCTCTGGTACTGTGTGCATGACAAAAAAAGGTAGGTAAGCTTGATTTATTTTATTTCTACCTACGCGACTTTACAGAAAGAATTAAAAAGTATGTATTCCTGCAGTCAGGAAAGCTTCAAATGAAGCTTGATTTCAATGTGAAATAGTATATACAGTGCATTATACACTACATACGACTTAATCAATGAAAATAATGCACTTACATACATCACCCCATGCGGAATCTTCCAGATTGGAGTGGTAAGTACGGTACAGTAAATACAGTGACTTTTGGAAAGTATGATATTTATTTTTGTCTATTTCTATGCTTATTTATGCCAATTTCAGATCGTAAACAAATTTGAAACGCGAAAAAGAACACGCACACAACACCTTCAACGTAACGCTATGCAACAATGTGCAAACACAATCTATTTAAAATAATAATGATGATGAAGTGATTATCTGGCATTTTTGAAAATCCAGCGCCCCCTTCCTCCAAAGCAGCCGGATAATCGATTCTATATTGATCAAGTATGTCCACCGTTTTGTTTTGTTAGAAACAATTGTTTTTGCTCCAAATTCGATTTGCTTCATTTACTGCCCGTTTTAATGTAATTTTTACGTCATTGTTTTTATCCTATTGTCATTTCGGTGATCCAGCTCACTTGCAAATGAGACTCTGCTGTGTCCTCACCCGGTCAAACAAAATAAGCTCGATACTTCGGGACAGACCTACACATGCACAACAACAACCGCGACTGCCTCCCACTGCCCAGTAGCGTCCTTCGCGAGCCTCCTCCACAGAGGCCGATCTTGACACCGCTGGTACCAGTCATCGACAAGTCCACTCAGCTCCACGTCCTCCTGTACCACATCACTCCATCTCTTCTCTAGCCCGTGCCGCGCCCGTTTAGCCCTCTCGATCCGGCCGAACAAAAGCTGTTTCGGCATGCGGTGGCTGGGCATGCGGGCTACATGACCCAGCCAACGCAGCCTTGCCTGCCGGAGGAGCTCACACACACACACGTGGACACACGTGCGCACGCACGCGACCGCTCACACTCGTCGTAGAAGCCGTAGATGCGGTTGATGCTTGCGCACTCGTGGTTCCCGCGCAGCAGGAAGAAGTTCTCGGGGTACTTGATCTTGTAGGCGAGCAGCAGGCAGATGGTCTCCAGTGACTGCTTGCCACGGTCCACGTAGTCGCCCAGGAAGAGGTAGTTGCTCTCGGGAGGGAATCCGCCGTACTCGAACAGGCGCAGGAGGTCGTAGTACTGTCCGTGGATGTCGCCTGCACAAGCGAGCGCAGCACGTGCGTACGGGCGTGCGTTCAAAAGTCGAAGGGCGCCACGTGGCTGTGTGTGTGTGTGGGGAGTGGTGGTGGAGTGGTTAGTGCGCTGCGCTACCAACCCGGCGATCCGAGTTCGATTCCCTGCTCACGGCCGCCAGTGACGGATAATTATCTGAACCGGTTCTGGGCCTCCTCGAGGTCGACAGCCTCACACGACTACCTCGTGAGGTGTGTAAACATCGCCAGTGGGGAGACAAAGGCGGTCGGGTGTGGTGCTGGCAACCCACCCCCTCGTGTGCCATGCCGGCCTTCATAGGTGCTCGCTAACAGCACTCGCCCCAAGCGTCTGAAAAAAGGCTACACGGTGGATCTTTGTCTATGTGGGCGTGGGCGTGCGCTTCTTGTTTGTAAAACACAGCAGCTCCCATCCATCAGGCGAGGCAGTTGACGTCTCACCACCGTGGCACCCACCAACACGGGTCACCATCAGCTGGCAGCTGCAGCAGGGCCTGGCTTGCTACCCGTCTGCCGGTGAAAACAAGTTGTCACGGCTTTTGGTGGCCCTGGCCCGGGCCGTGGAACTCACCGCATATCTTGAGCGGCGCTTCCAGCTCGAGCAGAATGGGCTGCGAGAGGAAGATCTCGCGAGACTTGATGCACAGAGCGCGCACCTCCGCCTCCGACATGTGCACTGTCTTGCCCGGTCGACTGCCCCTCACTGCGTACATTGGGGGGTGGGGGGGGAGGCACAAAGAGGGGTCGATCAAGTGGTGAGATGTGTTAACTACCTCGCATGGAATGCAGGAGGTCGTGGGTTTCATCCCGACCCTGACGCCTGCATATTTGGAGTTTCCATGTCTCCCTCCACGTGGTCGCGTGGATTTTTCTCCGGGTCCTCCGGTTTTTCCCTCTACATTTAGTAACACGCGTTTAGAGCATTCGTCTGCTGTAAATTTCTGCAAAATTTCTGCACTTTGCTGAGCTACCATTTGCACCAAGGTCACTTCTGAAAAAAAGCTGCATAGCTCAGTGGGCCTTAACCTGGTAAAAAAATAAACATTGTTTTTAAGTTGATTTTGTTAAACCACGTGAGCATTCAAGAGACCAGGACGAGCCTCATTTGCATGAGTAACCTGGGTCACCAACGTAACAATAGCAAAACAAATAACGCACAGCAATGAGTAATCCCAGTTGAGTAATTTGCAGGTTCTGTTTGTTAGTGCTGCTACCAGTTACATGGTGTGTTGTAACTGGTAATTGGCCATCATCATCATCTCATCATCATCATCAGTGAGATGAGGCACATCATGAAGCTGGCCGGGTGGCTAGATCTGCAATGAGCTGAGAGATTGTCATCATCATCATCATTGCTGTTATGATAATCAGTCAGTCAATCCACTGCTGGATGAAATTGTCCCCAAGCCGTCGTCACCACCACCACCTTGCACGATATCACAATGCAACAATGCGCCATCATCGTCATCGTTATTTATACCGCCCCTCCCGTGCAGTACGTCTCCACTGTGAACGGTTCCTTAAAAACACCTTAAGTCAGTTGCGACCAACTCCAATTCGTGATGTCCGCAACAATGCTGCGGGTTCTATGGAGAACAGCTTAAAAGAGTGAAACTAATAATTCAAATATGGGTTCAATTTACTAATTGGGAGCTCGGTTGTAACGAAAACCGGGAAGCAATGTAACTCTTCAGGATTGGGATTGTGTGACCCCTGCCTTGACTGATTTGTATTTCCCATTCTCTTGCGCTGATGATCCACTGTTGATGATGGTAAACCGTCAGCAATCTCCCTCGATTGTGGAAAACGAAAGACAAGCCACAGTCGTGGAATTGTGGCCAAGCAACCCGAAACTTCGGAACGTTCAGTAAACCGCTGTCGTCTGCGGCTCCTTCAACGGAGGAATGAAAAGAACTATAACAGATGTTCAAACTAGATTCGAAGCTTTCGTGACTGCAGGAATTACTCTTTGGTTCTTTCGGTAAAGTCACGTGACTTTACCGAAAGAACCAACGAGTAATGTTAACTACCTTGCCTGGTATACAGGGTTCCATCCTGACGCTGACCCTGACACATGTATATTTGGAGTTTGCATGTTCTCCCCGTGGTCGTGTGGATTCTTCTTCGGGTCCTCCGGTTTTTCCCTCCACATTTAGAAGCATGCATTTAGAGTATTTGGCTGCTATAATTGTCCACATGATAAGCCACTTTGTTTGAAATATCATTTGTGGCCAGGTCGCTTCTGAACTGAAAACGAGCTATATAGCTAAGTGGGCCTTACCGTGAATTGTATTTATTTACTTTAATATTTATTTAATTTTATTTAGTTGAATAGTTTCCTGAAGCATTCTCGTGGCTAACAGATCTCGACACTGGCATTTTATCTCCTGAACATATTGCCATCATACGCAATTATTGAATAGTTAATAAAAAATATAAACAGTATTCAGACATTATGCACATGCCATAAATATTGCCTGTTTGTCATCATTATGATGATCATCATCATCACCATCAGCCAAGATCGATCCACTGCTAGGTAAATGCCAGTGGTGCAACAGAATTACAGCAACATGGACATATTCAGAGGGCAACCCAAAGCGCACGAGCCAGCTGGGTTTATGAACGTTTTCCACGGTCGACTTGGCACAAGCGATAATTCAGCTTCCGCCTCTTCCTGGTATGGCAGAAAGGGCCTTAACAACCCGTCGGCGAGTTTACAAGATGAAACATTATTTCTGGCTGTGTAGAATTGTTTGGAGAGCGGACGATGGCACGTGCGTTGCCGAACCGAGTGTTTACACTGAAGCCGGACCCAGTCACTGGTGTTCAAAAGCAGAACCGACGGACTTTAAAAAAAGAGCCGACCAGCTGGTTCAGCGGTCGCGTGAGCGGCTCCCAATCGCAAGGCTGCGAGTTCCAATGTTGAGCGGGGGGGTTGTGACTCGTCCAATCATCTCTTCGAGATCAATAGTAAAAGAAAAAAATGAATACCACTTTGTGGAGACGTAAATAGTGGTTTTGTGTGTGCCGTGGATAGACTCGTCCCTGTTGTAGCAATGTAGAAATTCCACCACCGGTGCAGAGCTGTAAACGGGAAATGAGCACCGCCAACACAGCGCTTATGTGAAAGGGAAATCGCTTTGACTTTAAACGTTACAGCAATCTGGCAAACGCGCACCAGCTTCAGATTTAATGGGAATGATCAGTGCAGAACAGCCCCATGAAGCCGCACGGCAACTAGCAAGAGTGTCACAGTGCTGGACATTTGGGCAAATCGTCAATAAACATTCGCGTCACAGTAACCGAATAGCATGTGTGCAATCAGCACTTGCCCAAGATGTCAATGTTCCAGTGAAGTTCTCCTCGTGCAGGGAACACCATTAACAAATCATGAAGGGGCGCCACGGTGGCTAGGAGATGTTATCCACCTCGTCTGGTATGCAGGAGGTCGTGGGTTCGATCCCGACTGCTGAAGCCTGCTGCTGCTGTATATGTGGAGTGTGCATGTCACTCTCCCGATCGTCGAGTCAATTTTTCTCCGGGTCCTCCAGTTTTTCCCTCCACATTTCGATAACCCAGTTTATTGAGCTATCTTTTGTGGCCAGGTAGCTCAGTGGGCCTTACCTGGTCAAATATTTTTTTTCTGGTTTTCTAGTTTCTCCATGCCTATCCATGAAAATGCATTCTCGACCCGAATGCAGTTACCCCACGGATGATGCAGACACTTATATGGATAAACGCGACTAACAGGATTAGCTTCAGCGCATCCCGGTGACTCCTCATACCCATATAAAGCAGAGGTCTCATAATCCGCATTGATAGGGGAGGATAATCCCGCGGCGCACCGCAGAGGTTTCACCAAAACAATCCACAGGAACGACGTTCGCGCCGATTGCGGTGCCGCCGATTGTGGGAGGAAAGAGACGAGAGATTAGTCCGCAAAAAGGAGGATATCCGAGACCCAAGTCTGCCATATGAGGGCTCTAGCTTTGTTCGACGATTATTTTTGCTTGCATGTACGTACAGTTGAACTTCTTTCGCGCCGTACGTAGCCAACCGTTCTAATCGTTCATTTCAAAGCCCTAAAAAACAAAACCGCTAAATTATTTCTACTGAACAAATCAAAGCAGCGACAGCTAGTCTGTGCTGATGACAAGCATAAAACAAGAAAAAAAAATGCTAAATTAAATAAAAACATTACCTCCACGTTTCCCTGCAGCTCCGCTCTGCAGCTCTGGGTTGACCCCACAAACTTTTACAGGTCGTGAGTTGTTGTTTTGCGATCCACGAAGTGTTCTAAATCCGACGGCAGCGTGCCGGCGGATCGCGGGAGACAGTCGTGAAGCACCGATAGCGCGCAGATTACATGGATTCGCCGATTGCAGCACATTTTTTTTGGGGAATTCTGATTAACTTTAATAGGGAACAAAAAATCTATTCGTGCGAAAATGGTAGGGTTTCCGCGACCTGACTGCGGGGTGCGGGTAAGAGTCTGTCCGCCGTTTTTATTAAATCTTTTATATTAAGTTCGCTTGCTTGCTTGCTTGCGTGCTTGCGTGCTTGCTTGCTTACGACCGTGCAAATCTTTCGGTCGTTTTTTAACCCACTTCCCGTGATCCAATCGAGCTGACATTTTCCACACAGACTCGTTGTGCGTGACAATTAATTTTCGTGAAAAAATTTTCCAAAATTTTACACTGTTTAGGGAAATTGTTTTAAATATTTAATTACCAATTGCTTAATGCTGGCAGACAATCATCTGACCCATAGGTGGCAGCCATCTCAAGCCAGAGGACGAGAGGACTCTAGCCGCCACGCATATAAAGGATTTATAGTGAAAAACTTTGTTTTTACGGGTTAATTTTTTTATCCTTGTGGTGACCTGTGTGTGGTTGCTTTGTATCGTATCTGTAATCAGGTGAGAATCCACTGATACTGATAAGTGCTCTGGCAAAGTGTGACTTTGAGAGTAGAAAGGGGAATTTTATGAAGTGTTCCATTGTCAAAAAATTACCAGTGATGGAAATCTTAGTTTTTAAGATACAACCTTGGAACACAAGAGGCTAGAATGAGCTCATTCTTAGTGATCTATGATATCACTCATTCGTTAATGTCCACCACCCAGCAGAGAGCCCACTTTGTATGGAGACACAGGGAAACCTCGGCTAGCCAGATTCTGCGTACTGTATAGCTGACAGCACACACACACACACGCTGGTCTATACAGAACACACAAAGATCCCCTGTATAGCTTTAACAGACTGTAGGAGCAAGTGCTGTTAGCGAGCACCTATGAAGGCCAGCATAGCACACGAGGGGGTGGGTGGCCAGCACCACACCCGGCCGCTTTTGTCTCCTCAGTGGCGATGTTTACACACCGCACCAGTTACTCGTTTGAGGCCGAGTCCACCTAGAGGAGGGCCCAGGATAACCTTCAGTAATGTTGGCCGTGAGCGAGAATCAAACTCGGGTCGCCGGGTTCGTAGTGTGATGCGCAGACCGCTACGCTACCACATCCCCACAGCACACACACACACTCGGTATTTGCTATGGCTTGGCATGTACAGAACACACACGTACACTACACACATTCATATAGCCATGCTCGCTGCTGTTGAAATGGCGGCTGGCTGGACCTTTCAGCTGGCCAGAGCAGGGCTCTTCCACTCACATTATTCCAGTTACCTGAGGCTCCGCTCTAATTTCACTTTGCCTTCGCTTGACTTCTCATCAGAGATGCATCAGAGTCGCTAAGCCACACTGGCAAGCCCAGAGCCACACACAGAATTTCCACATTCTCTTTATCGCTCTCACCTGCTTATCGAGGTCATCCAGATATTGACAGCACAGCCACCGCTGAATCTCCACGAAGCGGCACTTGCTTCGATGATGGGCTGGGTTTCCCCCGATCGGATTTAAACCTTGCGTGATTCCGAGTGAGAGCCGAGTGCCCTGCCTCAGTGCCGGATTAGCGAAAGAGCCCCCACAGAAACTACCGTGTGGCTTCTAGACTTGAAGCTTTCGTGACTGCAATGATTCATATTCTTAGGTTTTTTTCGGTAAAGTCACGTAGGTAAAAAATTAAAATTAATAAAAGTAACATAAAAAATAAAATAAAAATCACGACGTTTCGGAGGCAACACAAGCTTCCGTCTTCAGGTGGAACCGTCACAGCAGTCGTGCTGTGACGGTTCCACCTGAAGACGGAGGCTTGTGTTGCCTTCGAAACGTCATGATTTTTATTTTACTTTTATTTTACTTTTATTAATTTAAATCTTTTACCTACGTGACTTTACCGAAAAAAAACCTAAGAATAATACCGTGTGGCTCTTAACTGGAATCGAACCTTCACCCTGTAAGCTGGGATGAGTCGATTTGGGTCGATTTTGTTGTGGTTGATCACTCGGGCGACTTTAAACTAAACTACTAAACTATGTTTTATTTTACCAGGTAAGGCCCACTGAGCTGTATAGCTCTTTTTCAGAGACGAGCTGGCCACAAATTATATCCCAATGAATTTATAGCAGCCAAATACACTAAATGCATCTTTCCAAATGTGGAGGGAAAACCGGAGGGCCCGGAGAAAGATCCACACGACCGTGGGGAGAACATGCAAACTCAAAATATACAACAGCAGCAGGCGTCAGGGTCGCGATCAAACCCACGACCTCCTGCATACCAGGCGAGACAGTTAACATCTCATAGCCACTGCGTTCAAGGTGGCGGCTGCCACCACAGCCGCCTCCTGAAGGCAGGAAGACCTCACGAGCCACGGCCAGCATGACAGCATCGAGGGGCCAGACCCTGGCTTGCCAGCATAAGGCAGTACAGAAAGTTGCGGACTAATATCATCTGTCCCTTCTTATGGGATAGTGTTTTTACCCGCATTGGTTTTCTCCAGGTGCTCCGGATTTCCCCCACATGTATCTCTGAAGATTTCCGATTCTGTAAATACACTAATTGGCTGAAAACATCCTTATATACCGAGAACTGAAGAGCAACTTTCCATCTTGCCTGTGGTTCCTCAGCGATTGTGAGATGCATTTTCCACGAACGACGCTGTTTCAAACGGATCTATATTTTTATCCGTATTATTAAATGATGCTGACGACATCACCATACCCTACCCGTCACCTCCCGTCCAGCGGCACATGTGAAAAAACAGGGAATGTGGATTTCCCCGTCCCCCCCGTCCCCCCACCTATCGATTACTGAAATAATCAGACGGCTCTGGCTGTAGTTCGTACAACGTGCGTCACTGAAGGGGATAGAAACCTCAGCAGGGCCACGCCTCATGGCCAGGCAGCATCATTCCCAGGCAACGTCATTTAAAACACGCGCACACACATACACCGGGTGGCTAAATTTAACGTTCACCAAAAAAAAATGTATTAAAGACCTTCTCACGTTTCAAATGCACACGCACATGCTGTGTGGGTGTGCCTGTGTGCATCTCCCACCCGTGAACGGGGGGGGCGATGTTACGGGCTTTGACATGTAATCGTTGGAGAATGTTAATTCCACATTAATCATAGGGAGCGTTTGTAACCCTAAAAAAAAAACCTAATATTAATCCCTCGTTATCCAGTAAAAGCTCAGCAGGTTTGCCACGAGTGTCCGGCGCTACAATGTGACCAATTATTTGCCGTGTAGTGAAGGGGGTCAACAAAGTGCAAAATGAAATGACATCTTTGGCCTTGTGGCCCAATGTTTCCCCGTCAAAATGTGACTTGCTAATCCCATGAAGGGGGATCAACAAGTGACATTTCTTTGGTGGGCAGATTTACATTGCACGCGCGTTAAGAGACACCCGGCCACTGACGTGGGTGCTCAAGCGTTTCGCGGCTGCGTCCCATATCGAGTTGAAGCTCATTTCGTTTCTGAGTGTGCAAGTTATAGATGGTCCAAGGGAAGGCAGTACTGTACGTGGAAATTTGTGAAGCAACAAACATATTTTAAATCGGTTCAACTTTCTGAGTCTCGACAGAGTCAGACCCGTTGCATTAACTGCTGCTGGGTTGCCCAACGATGTGAGCAACAATCTGTAAAGCAAACCAAGAGTATTCAGAAGGAACCCCATGCCACCGTCATAGATCATTGTCTATTTACTGCTGGATGAGAGACCTCTCCAAACCGTTACCATCCACCTTCTGTTTGCGCTTTGATTTTTCTGTTTGCGCATAGTCACTTTAAGATGTTTTCTTGTTCATGTTTTAGTTTTTTTGTTTTTTGCGGTTGCACCCGATTCAAGAGCTGAATGGCTCACAGGGCTGTACCAAATAAATGAAACTGAACTGAACCTTCACTCCTGCACGTGAACTGATCTCATGACTCCATCTCTACGGCGGTGGACCTAGTGCTCGCTCTTTTCCAAGCGTAGTGAATTTGCTTAACTGTCTTTACGATGCTTCCTTGATCCGTGTGTGTTCCTTTGTCAATCTTCTCAGTGTGACTCGGCATACTGCAGCGTACTGTATACGAGTGGATTGAAACAAAAAAATCCCCAAGGTCAACCAACCAATTTTACGGTCCTGTAAGCCCCGGAAAGGTCATTGTAGGTCCAATGAGACATTTGTCAAGATAGTATTAGGTCACTAACTGTGTAGCAGTGGGAGTAGGAGGTGCTGTGGGCGTGGAGGTCTGCATACAAACACAAATATTACAAACACATCCACTTTATAATGTCATGTAAATAGCCATGTAAGAAATGCAAAATCATGCGAATAGCATCTGTAAAAAAATATACACTGTCTATGGGAGCTTTTTGCCAGTAACAATATGATGAAGAAATAAGAATATGTTTTACCCTTTCTGGCAGTAAAACAGGTGTTAAGATGATCAAACACCAAAGAGAAACCTTTTGCAAGGTATCAAGTCTGCATTAGCCACACGAACTTGCGGAAAAAAACATGCATATTTTTTTTCGGTTTAACACGTAGGCTTTCGCGACCAACATTATTGATACATTTTTTCCATCAACATGTGACCACCAACTATCCACACAGCGTGAGTAGGCCCTCACCCAGCAGTGGATCTGACAAAAGTAAGTACAGTAAAACCTTAGATTGTGAGCATAATTCGTTCCGGAAACGTGTTTGTAATCCAAAGCACTCGTATATCAAAGCACTCGTATATCAGTTGCGATCACGTGACGCTCAGCAGACAAAGCGTCTACACGTACTAATCGTATTGCAAGACCTCGCTCGTTGATCAAATTAATATTTATTTTAAAAAATTGCTCGTCTTGAAAAGCACTCGCAGACCAAGTTACTCGCAATCCAAGGTTTTACTGTAGATGTATACGTACATAAACTTTCTATACACAGTAAGTTGTTAAGCTTCTGCTGCTACTCCAATGGACTTATAACAGATTTCTGAAAAATAATACGTTCTATTTATAGTCACTTCAGAGTAAAGCAATGATACGGGTCAAACATCTCAATAAACCTTTCCTCTGAATGACATAAACACCAGTATACACACACACACGAACATACACGTACAGCCAGAGTGAAATGGTGACACGGTGGTTAGCGCCCTTTGCTATGAACCCAGCGACCCGAATTCAATTCCAGGCCATGACGAGTATCACTGCTGAGTGGGGCTGCAAACGTGAGCACTGCCTCCCCACCTACACCAGCACGCGCTGCCCGGCGTGGTGAAGTACGGCCAATCAGCCTCTGCAACCCGCATGGCATGGGGAGGCCCTCATCCAGCAGTGGATTGGCAAAAGGCTGAACCCATATACATAGTATTTCCAAGTGGCACTCTGGATACAGCGTTCATCTCACAGTTGAGTTGCGATTACATCTTAGGGTCATACTGGCCCATCATTATCCGTAAGACTCAACGCAGAAGACCCTGAGTTTGATCTCCCACGAAGCTCATGGTCCGCCCTAAACCGCATCCGCTGCACACACCATGGCAGCAGCAGATGCGGATACCTGATGCCCAAATGGAAAATGTGTAGCAGTGTGCAAAGTATATAATGCCGCAATGACTGATCCACAAATAGGAAGGACAGATCGCAGCGATAAACTCCACTGTTCCCGATGCGGTTATCTGGCCTGACCAGCTGAATCTGCATATCGTCGTCATCAGCCACACGTAAGATCGTTATCCCTCCAGGGTAGATAGAATACGTGTCACCACTCCGTGGTCTATGGCTTTTGCTCCATGCAGTAGTAATGTATGTAGGCTGCTCCCTGCCATGGGAATATGGAATTTCCAGGGCAGCCAACATTGGAAATGAGCACCACCACCACCCCAGTTCTCCTTGTCTGAGCATCAAATGCATCAATTATTTCTTTGATGTTATGCTGCATCCGGCGGGGGCAAAGATTACAGTTCCACACGGCCGCTCGTGTCTTTTACCCAACACACATTGTGTGGGGGCTGACGGGCAGGGCATAAATTATGAACGCTTGCGATGAGGATGACACATTCTCATGAGAGTGGGAGGTAGGGGGGTTAGTGCAGGGAGGGGCATCACACTTACAAACGCCACAGGCAAAATCTTTGCTCGTTTTCTGAGCACGAGTAGCAAGCTGTACTAACTCTAGAATACCGTACAGAATCCGTACAGAATTAGATGCTTTTGATTTTTATTTTGACGCGTAACAACAAATATATATAGGCGAGCTGTATCGTCACCGTATTTATGCTGCTACTTGCATTCTACACTGCGTGTTGTGCAGTGTTATATCATAACTTTGTCCAACTAGGGCCCATATTAAAAAAAAAACTGAGGTTTCTTGCCCATAAACATCTGGCAGTTCACCAGCATTGCTCGAAGCAAGCTTGACTCTGCTAATGAGACACTGTGTCGAAAACTGGCCCAGAGTTTGTCAAGCAAAGCTGCTGAGGTTATGCATTCCCAGAAGATTGTATGGCTGATGGAATGTGGAGAAAATTATAGTTTTTTTTTTGTAAATGGAGGGGCAGATACGTAGGGGAAGTGTATTGCTTGCGTATTTGTTATTCTCCACAGTGATGTGAATGAGTATTGCGTTATATACAATATAAATGTCAACGCCATCGCTTCCTTCCTTCTGCCAAATTCTAAGCGGAGGTACAGAAGTACGACTCTTACAGTCTCGTCACCATCATATATCTCGATAAACAATTAACACATCCTCTCCATGGAACCTCTCTTACAGTCTCAAGGACGCCACAAGTGAACCCAGTTCGCTGTGAAAGCGATGGGCCCACGCCGTTAGTGTTGGCGAGGTTGGTGTTTGAGGTGTTCGTGGAAGTGGTGATGTTGATGGTGACAGCGGAGATGATGATGACAATGGTGGTCTTGTTGGAGATGGTGTTGAAACAAATTTGTTTTTACATAGATGTTTATTACTGTCCTTCCCCTGCACCTCCGATTAGCAGGGTTGGCTTCGTACGGTGTAAAAGAGGTTCAACATACGTACAAACATGTAAATGTGACCACATCTGAAGTGGTACGAGTGTTGTTTTTGGTGTTGTTGGCATTACGAATGTTGATGATATTGGGGGTGTTGATGGTATTGGTGTTTACGGTTTAGGCATTATTGATGGAACTTTTTTTGCATTATTGGTAATGTTTATGTGAATGGTGTTCGTGACAATGGCGTCATAATAATAATGCTATTTACCGAGGAAAGCCTCACTAAGTCTCAACACTATTCTCAGGAAGGTCCTGTATTGAAAAGTTTGGCTGCTATTAATGTGCTCTGAAGAAGGGCCGTTACCCAAAACATCGCTAATTACGTTTCATTTTTATTTTAAGGCATTGACCTTGTTGAGTTATTTTTTTAAATCATCCCCTTCAGAGGACCCAGAAGGGGAAACACGTGCTGAGGGAGGTATTTATGATCTCGATGGAGATGTTGCACTTTGCAGGAAGTTCAGAGAGACGGGAAGAAGTCGGACTGCTGCCCCTCCCCCAGACACCTGAGACCCCAGACAGGCCAGGGAGCACTTCAGGTCCCCTTCCAGACACTGGGCATCTTCTTCCAACACTCTGCAAACTGCAACCACGTGGTCCAATGGAATTTGAAAAACAAGCTCAAATTAAACTCCCAGTTTAAGATACAAATAGGCGCATCGTATTCCCAAAATGCACTGCGTGTTTGTGTTAATGTGTCTCGAGGGTTGCCTTGTCTTGTTACGCATTTCACGTCAAAAGCCAAAGTGTCTTTATGCTCAAATGAGCAAAAAAAAACAACGGGACTCATCTCATCCCATCTCCACGGATGGGCCGAAAGCAGTGCTGGAAATTCCACATGTTCATGGCAGTGGCCAGTCTATCCATAGCACTACACTGGCAACTGCCACATTGCTGTGGAAAGTCAACGGTCGGCATCCGATACTACTTGAACAAAAAAACAATTGAGATTTGGGGCACTACAGTAGCGAGACGTTAACTTCCTCGCCTGGTATGCGGGAGATCGTGCGTTCGTTCCGACTCTGACGCCTGTATATCTGGAGTTTGCGTGTTTCTCTCCCCATGGTGGCGTGGATTTTTCTCCGGGTCCTCCGGTTTTTCCCACCACATTTAGAATGAGTGCTTGGCTGCTATAAATTTCCACATGATGATAAGCCACTTCGTTGAGCTATCATTTGTGGCGAGGTCGCTTCTAAAAAAAGGGCTATTTAGCTCAGTGGGCCTTACCTGGTAGAATACAAAATGTGTTTAGTTTAAAGTACTGTACTGTATATTTTTGCACATAGACGGTACACAACACCGCAAAGATGAGCAAGCAGCACGTCCTATGGAAGCCGTGACATGGCGCTTCACCTGA
The DNA here is from genome assembly GCF_964198595.1 of Lampetra fluviatilis. Taxonomy (NCBI): domain Eukaryota; kingdom Metazoa; phylum Chordata; class Hyperoartia; order Petromyzontiformes; family Petromyzontidae; genus Lampetra; species Lampetra fluviatilis. The sequence goes on along the minus strand of NC_136304.1, from coordinate 9,040,431 downwards.
ACCTCACCTGACACAAATCAGCTTGACACTCACCACTGTAACCTGATATTGACACGAGACACTCCCCACTTGGTATCTGGTGTCAGGCGAGGTTCAGGGAGGGGATCGTTGTGACACATATAGGCTTTGCCCATAGAACGGGCTGCTCTCTACAATACATATAGAGACGGTGGTTACAGCAATCATAATACAATAAGCAAGCTTCGTCAAGGCCATGGCGCTACCCACTCGTTGCGATTAGCCTTTATCGAGAGGGCTATTGTCAATTGCAAGACCGTGATGAATGGTGATGGCGTGCGGTGACTTTCATCCAGCAGTGGACACAAAAACGATGGCTCATGACGATGAGTTTGCACAGCAATGCCGCATGCACGTGGGAGTTAACACGAATGCGGTACGCGTGCTTCGTTGTGTTTGTAAATGGCACTGTGAACGTACCATGAGAAATATCACAACTGTTTGGACTGTGTATATGGCACAATCAATAACACGACAGAGACGCCGCAGTATGAGTGTGTGTTTATAAAGGAGTACAATGATACTATACAGTCGTGACCAGCATTTACAAATGAAAGGTTCACCGAGTCAATGGGGGTTCTTCCATTGGAATGTTTTTACTTGTCGATTCCATTAATGTTTAGCATCTGGGAGGAAATCAGAGTGCATGGAAATCTGAATATTTATTGAAACTGGAGGAATCTGATGAGCTATAAATCTCTGTTTTCACAGATGTCCAGCATTTTCACAGATGTCCAGGAAGAAAAACTGATATGCATTGACAGGACAATATTCGAAGCTCCATACAAATAGATTAAGGAATCTATTGCTGTTCTGCCATCTCCTGGCTTTCGGAAAGCACGATGCACACGTAATCCACTGCTGGTTGAGGACATTCACCAGGCCATGGGGGACATGGGGATACATTTGACCATACTTCACCACGCTATTCAGTAGAGGTTAGTGAAGGCGGGCTGTATACACTCTGGAGTATGGCGTAGTGGTGCAGTACAACTATGAATTTAGATGCACCACCTACCATGTGGCCCTGCGACGTGTCACACCTCGTTATGCACAGCAGGTGACCAATGCAAGCACGATCCAGGCCTAAAAACCCTGCTTAGCTTTCGTGATCTGAATGGGATCAGGCACATTCCGGGTGAATGTCCCAGGTGCATACATATAGTCAGAGTGCAGTTTAAAACATTTGTTGCGTTCAGCTTGTTGTCCTTCACCCGCATCTCGAATTAGCACGGTTGGTAGGCTTTCGCGAACAATATTATTCATGATCAGCGTTTTTGGGTTAGATAGCGTTATTTATACTCAAAAATTGTAAATGTTGTGGTTTCACTCTTCAACACACCGGTGAGCTAAAGCAGTGAACTAGTTGTCTTTTGTCAACGTGACACTTTTTTGCTGATTGGCCGTGTCGGGTGGTGGAGGGTTACGACACATTTATAAATAACGCGATCTAACCCAAAAACGTTGATTACGTACGATGTGCGAAATAAGTTCACCGTACATACATTACAGCACGGTGTACCAATGTGCAATGCACACACACAGGCAAGATTATCAGCGTGCACACAATACTGCACTGTTTGAAAATAACACACACACACACGGTGCATTGGCTGCACATAAACAACAAGTAGCACACACACACACACATGTGCTCTGCAAGCCTGCACACACACACACAGGCGCGGAGCAATCACACTTCACATGCAGTTCACGTACAATGACAAACGCAATGATTCACGCACATGCTACCCTGCCACAGTGTGTGTGTGTGTGCCCAACAAGGAGCACTGTGGATAAGTCATTCATGTGCGCACTGCATTACAATTATGTGCAGCGCTCACAGTGTCACGCATTAGCATCGCAAGTGTCCTGCAAATTGTGCACAACACACATTAGCACCATACAGCAACGGCTGCATAACACACTCACACATTTGTCGAGGAGATCATAACAACAGTGACTGCTGTCCACAAATATATATTGTCAGAATACAATAGTAGATCACGTTTTCGTCCATTGTATGTGGAAACTTCTTTCGCACCGTACGTAGCCAATCTTGCTAATCGAAGGTGCTGGGGGGAGGGCAACTGCCTCAACACAAAAATTATTTCTTAAAGAAATGAGTTTAATCAGAGGCTCCGTGGATTTTTGGTTTAACGAAAGGCTGGATTTGGATCCGAGTTAGGATACAGAATCGGTAATAATGATTTAGAGGTTAGGCTTAAGGGTTTAAGATTAGGGTAGGTTTTAGGGTTATGAGTGAGAGTTGAGGGAATGTGGTTATCGGTTATGTTTTGGTATTTGGGGTTAGGTTTTATGGTTAGAGTTATGGGCTAGGGTTATGGGGTTGGGATTTGGGCTTAGGGTTTAGGGGCCAGGTTCAGGGGTTAGAGGTTTTAGTTTGGGTTTCGTTGTAAGCTTTTCGAGGTTAGGGCTTTATGGGTTGTAAGTAAAGAGTGCTTTACATAGATTTTCTTACCCTGTAACTGCAGGCACAGGTAGCCTCAGTCTGATGAAATGTGTTATATATATACTGTATGCAACACACCCCTGCATACATGCTCATATGAGGTCACAACAGGCTAACACAGCACAGCTATCATAACGCATAATAGGGCGCTGCGGTGGCTAGGAGATGTGAACTACCTCGCCTGGTATACAGGAGGTCGTGGGTTCGATCCCGACACTGACGCCTGTTGCTGTATATTTGGAATTTGCGTGTCTCTCTCTCATCATCATCACGGTGGCTAGGAGATGTTAACTACCTCGCCTGGTATTCAGGAGGTCGTGGGTTCGATCCCGACACTGACGCCTGTTGCTGTATATTTGGAATTTGCGTGTCTCTCTCTCATCATCATCACGGTGGCTAGGAGATGTGAACTACCTCGCCTGGTATACAGGAGGTCGTGGGTTCGATCCCAACACTGACGCCTGTTGCTGTATATTTGGAATTTGCGTGTCTCTCTCTCATCATCATCACGGTGGCTAGGAGATGTTAACTACCTCGCCTGGTATTCAGGAGGTCGTGGGTTCGATCCCGACACTGAAGCCTGTTGCTGTATATTTGGAATTTGCGTGTCTCTCTCTCATCATCATCACGGTGGCTAGGAGATGTGAACTACCTCGCCTGGTATACAGGAGGTCGTGGGTTCGATCCCGACACTGACGCCTGTTGCTGTATATTTGGAATTTGCGTGTCTCTCTCTCATCATCATCACGGTGGCTAGGAGATGTTAACTACCTCGCCTGGTATTCAGGAGGTCGTGGGTTCAATCCCGACACTGACGCCTGTTGCTGTATATTTGGAATTTGCGTGTCTCTCTCTCATCATCATCACGGTGGCTAGGAGATGTGAACTACCTCGCCTGGTATACAGGAGGTCGTGGGTTCGATCCCAACACTGACGCCTGTTGCTGTATATTTGGAATTTGCGTGTCTCTCTCTCATCATCATCACGGTGGCTAGGAGATGTTAACTACCTCGCCTGGTATTCAGGAGGTCGTGGGTTCGATCCCGACACTGAAGCCTGTTGCTGTATATTTGGAATTTGCGTGTCTCTCTCTCATCATCATCACGGTGGCTAGGAGATGTGAACTACCTCGCCTGGTATACAGGAGGTCGTGGGTTCGATCCCGACACTGACGCCTGTTGCTGTATATTTGGAGTTTGCGTGTCTCTCTCTCATCATCATCACGGTGGCTAGGAGATGTGAACTACCTCGCCTGGTATACAGGAGGTCGTGGGTTCGATCCCAACACTGACGCCTGTTGCTGTATATTTGGAGTTTGCGTGTCTCTCTCTCATCATCATCACGGTGGCTAGGAGATGTGAACTACCTCGCCTGGTATACAGGAGGTCGTGGGTTCGATCCCAACACTGACGCCTGTTGCTGTATATTTGGAGTTTGCGTGTCTCTCTCCCCGGTTTTTCCCTCCACATTTAGAATCAGCATCACGCGTTTGGAGTATTTGGCTGCTGTAAGTGTCCACGTGATAAGCCACTTCGTTGAGCTATCATTTGTGGCCAGGTCCCTTCTGAAAGAGAGCGACACTGCTCAGCAGGCCTTACCTGGCAAAATACAAATACCACATAGCCCCCAGTTAACCTTCGCTTAATGGGAGGTCACCGATTCTCCTATGCTGCTCGCAATGTCTGGAACTCTCCCTGCCCCCAATGAAAGTCCAAGCTCAAGAACATCCTTATCTCCTTTTGCCTCTGTGACCGAGTTGCCCCCTGTCACACAAACATACCCAACTGGTTCTCCAGTGTCGTGCCATGTTCTCGCATCTATACACGAAATGCATCACATTATGCTGTATTGTATAGTGCTGTCATAATGTGGTGCAGAATCAGAATACGTATGCATAGTGGAGGAATCCGATGAGCTACAAAGCTATTTTTAAATCCTTTATATTAAGTTCACTTGCTTGCTTGCTTGCGCGCTTACGACCGTGCAAATCTTTCGGTCGTTTTTTAACCCACTTCCCGTGATCCAATCGAGCTGACATTTTGCACACAGACTCGTTGTGCGTGACAATTTATTTTCGTGAAAACATTTTTCCAAAATTTTACACTTTTTAGGAAAAATTTAATTATATTTAATTTAAAATACCGATGTGATAAAAATGAAACTCTTACTCAAGAAAAACAGAAATGAATAATAAAATAAAACCGATGCCACGCATATAAAGGATTTATAGTGAAAAACTTTGTTTTTACGGGTTAATTTTTTGCTCACATACGTCCAGTACAATCACAAATGTCCAGTACAGTAATACAGTTCAGTACTTTCATACATTACACATTGCATAGATGTGTTACAATATACCACAATACAGCATTGTAAAGCGTGTAAATCTCAGTGACATGGCACAGCGATGTTTAACAATTCACACTTTATTCTGCACATGCCTGAACACTGTAATCCAATACAGAAACGCGAACTCTCGTGCAAAGACTTTTTTCTAAATCCAGTGCTGGATGAGCACCTTGCCACGACGAGCTAGTCGGCGTACATCATGGGGGTTAATTGACCATACTTCACCACGATGACCAGTGCTGGTTTGTGAAATAGGGGGGGGGGGGGGCGGACACATAGAAGTACAGCACAGCATAGAAGTACAGCACAGCAAAATGGATTTTCCTGTTGACCGTGTATTGCAGATTTGGTTTCTTAGTGGCCTGTAGAATAGTTGTATTTCAATGCAAATGAAGGTGCAATTGAGTGCTTTGCGAAGGTAAATGTAATAACATATACAAAGCTGTCAACCCGTACGGTTTACCCCGTATTCTTGTACAGGGAAATTGGGTTTTCACGTCCATACGGCGTACAGCCGTTTCATTACGGCAATTGTCTATTTGTGCTTTTCCCTTGTGATGGGACATTGTGGGATGAACGTTGAGATTTATAACGGCACGGGGTGACCAATAAGATCTAAATTGGTCTGTAATAAGTTAGGCACTGATAAGGGCTTTACAGGTATGGAGTTGTGAGTGTAGTGGTGGTGAGTGTAGTGGTGAGTGTACTAGTGGTGAGTGCAGTGGTGGTGATTGTCTATTTGTTTGTGTTTCTCCCTTGTGATGGGACTTTGTCGGGTGAACGTTGAGATGTATAAGGGGCACGGGGTGGCCAGTGAGGTCTGAATTGGTCTGTGATAAGGTAGGACACTGATAAGGGGTTGGCAGGTATGCATCTCGTACTGGATGTGAATGTGCTTTAACAATGTTTATTACAGAACGGCATTGGAATTACAGTGCACATTGCAGCGTATTAATATTGTACAATTGACAGTGTAGGTAGAACTGTAGTACGGTTATTCTACTATATAGTGTGGTACATTATGACAGTAATAACACATGCTGTGTACTCTATTGCAACGCCACTATTAGTACACAGTTTGGACACGAATGTTATAGTATGAACCTTAAGGGTAACATAGTATGAACTCTAACAACACACAAGAATCGGTGTTATGAACACAAATAAGTAGTAATCACAGTACTGTACTGCATTACTGTATTGTACCGCGGTACACACTAACGCAAGGGACAATCGTGCTTTCACATATACATGTTTACATCAGCGGCGATGTCTAATGATAATACTGTGTAACAAATGTTTATTTAGTTTGTTCTTGGGTAGTAAGTGTTATTTCCTAATTGCTTATGCGTCATAAGTACAGAAATGGCTATCATTCCCCACAAACTTTGCTTTCCTGACCAGGACAGTGATATTTTGAACTTTACCTATTTTCCAGAACATTCCAGATAGATTCAGTGCTGAGTAAACTTGGAGTAACTTCTAGAATATTCAAGTAATATAAATAGTAGTATAAATCCAGGGGCCTTAAGCCCTCCAGTTCAGTTTAGTTCCAGCTGTCTAAGTGGATACGTATCTGCATTTTTCTGCGATGGCATCAAGAGGCTGCAAGCATCCGGCAGACGCGTTTTGCTACGTCTGCGGCCAATTTATCAAGACGAGAGCGAAGAAGTCCTCTGTGGAAGCATCCGCTAAGATGTGTGAGGCCTACGAGGCATATTTCGGCGTGCCTGTCGGGGATCAAGACAAACCCAGGGCACCTCATTTCACCTGTGAGCAATGTGAAAGGTAAGATGTACAATTGTTGCTCGGAATTTTATGTTATAAAATTTTAAAAAATGTTAAAAAAAATTTACTTTGAAATGTCTAAATTTTTTTTAATGTTATTGAAAAATATATCATATATATGAAAAATGTTGCGAGAATCTCTTACACATTAGTCATGGGTGAAATAAATTTAATTTTTGTAGGATGGTACAGAGGGGAAAAGAGAGCCATGAAGTTTGCGATCCCAAGAATTTGGCAGGAACCCACTGACCACTCAAGCAACTTCTACTTCTGCATGGTGGACCCTTCCAAACGTCGGACTGGCAAGAATGCACCTGCTATCACGTATCATCCATCGCGCCGATGCCACACTGCCATGAGCTCCCCGTACCCACTCCTCCAGAGAGAGAGAGCAGCCGTCTTTAGAAGAGAGCAGCAAGTCAGAGAGCGAGGAAGACGACGTAGATCCAGATGACAATTTCAGAAGTGGAGCTGAGGAGAGAAACCCGTACTACCCCAACCAAAAAGACCTCAATGACTTGATCAGAGATCTTGGTCTCACCAAGTCCAATGCAGAGCTTTTGACGTCTAGGCTCAAGCAGTGGAACTTGTTGAATGAAAGTGTGCAAGTCGCAGATCAGAGGAAGTGTCATCAACCTTTTTGCAACTTCTTCACCCGTCAAGATGGGCTCTGCTTCTGCCACAATGTGACCAGTCTGTTCGAGGCAATCGGAATCGCCTGTAACCAGAATGAGTGGCGCCTCTTAAGTGACAGCTCATCCAGGAGCCTCAAAGCCGTGCTGCTCCATAATGGTAACAAGTACCCGTCTCTTCCCCTGGCTCACTCGGTGCACCTCAAAGAGGATTACAACAGCATCAAGAGCTTGCTGGATGCCTTGACGTATGATGAGTATGGCTGGGAGGTCATTGTAGACTTCAAAATGGTGGCATTCCTGATGGGTCTCCAAGGTGGTTTTACCAAGTTTCTCTGCTATCGTTGCTTTTGGGACAGCAGGGACATCAAGGTGCACTACCACAGGCGGGACCGGCTACAGCGGACCGAGTTCTCTGTGGGGAGGAACAACGTCAAGTGGGAGCCACTGGTGGACCTCCGGAAAGTGCTGATGCCACCACTGCACATCAAATTGGGCCTCATGAAACAATTTGTCAGAGCTGTAGATAAGGAGTCGGCAGCCTTCAAGTACCTTCAAGACTTCTTCCCTAAGCTGTCTGAGGCAAAGGTCAAAGCCGGTGTCTTCGTCGGACCATAGATAAAGAAGATTCTGGAGTGCAATGAATTCCCCAAGAAGCTCACTAGTAAGGAGAAAGCGGCTTGGGACAGCTTTGTCGCAGTGGTTCGTGGCTTCCTGGGCAATCACAAGGTCAAAAACTATGTGGAGCTGGTTGAGACTCTGGTGAAGAACTACGGCACAAAGTCCATATCCTTGATGCTCATCTTGATAAATTCAAGGAGAACATGGGAGCGTACTCAGAGGAGCAAGGCGAGCGCTTCCACCAGGATATACTGGACTTTGAACGCCGCTACCAAGGAAAGTATAACGAGAACATGATGGGAGACTACATTTGGGGGCTGATTCGTTAAAGTGATTTACAGTATAATTGTAAATCTCGAAAAACTACTCACTTCTAAATCTTTTGTAGTCATCTTTGTTTTACTTTAGTATAAACTCATGTTAATTTTGATTCATATGTTGTTTTTTCTGATTTTATGTGAACGAAAAGACACAAATTCGCCCGTCTTCACATTGAAAATAGGTACATTTCAAAATATCACTGTCCTGGTCACAAAGAGCAAAGTTCGTGGAGAATAATAGCCATTTGCTATACTTTTTAGGCATAAGCGATTACGAAATAGCACTTACTACCCAGGAACAAAAAACTGTGTTACACAGCGTAATGCAATGTAACACATTATGACAGTATAACACCATGACGTAGAGTTTAGTGCATAATTATGTACAGCAGCACGTGACGGACTACATCTCTGACGACAGCACACAACACAGCACAGCACACACAACACAACACACACAACACAGCACACACAACACCGCACCACACCACACACAACACAACACACACAACACAGCACCACACCACACATCACACACAACACAACACACACAACACAGCACACACAACACAGCACAGCACACACAACACAACACACACAACACAGCACCACACCACACATCACACACAACACAACACAGCACACACAACACAGCACACCACACAACACGCACAACACAACACACACAACACCACACACACAACACACACGACACAGCACACACAACACAGCACACCACACAACACACACAACACAACACACACAACACCACACACACAACACACACGACACAGCACACACAACACAGCACACCACACAACACACACAACACAACACACACAACACCACACACACAACACACACGACACAGCACACACAACACAGCACACCACACAACACGCACAACACAACACACACAACACCACACACACAACACACACGACACAGCACACACAACACAGCACACCACACAACACACACAACACAGCACACACAACACAGCACCACACAGCACACACAACACAACACAGCACACAACACGCACAACACAACACAGCACACCACACAACACGCACAACACAGCACACACAACACACACAACACAGCACCACACCACACATCACACACAACACAACACAGCACACACAACACAGCACACACAACACAGCACACCACACAACACGCACAACACAACACACACAACACCACACACACAACACACACAACACAGCACACACAACACAGCACACCACACAACACACACAACACAACACACACAACACAGCACACACAACACAGCACACACAACACCACACAACACAGCACACACAACACAGCACACACAACACAACACACACAACACAACACAGCACACACAACACCACACAACACAGCACACACAGCACACACAACACAGCACACACAGCACACCACACAACACGCACAACACAACACACACAACACAGCACACACAACACAGCACACACAACACCACACAACACAGCACACACAACACAGCACACACAACACAACACACAGAACACACACAACACAGCACACACAACACCACAACACAGCACACACAGCACACACAACACAGCACACACAACACACACAACACAGCACACACAACACCACACAACACAGCACACACAGCACACACAACACAGCACACACAACACAGCACACACAACACAGCACACCACACAACACACACAACACAACACACACAACACAGCACACACAACACAGCACACACAACACCACACAACACAGCACACACAACACAGCACACACAACACAACACACACAACACACACAACACAGCACACACAACACCACACAACACAGCACACACAGCACACACAACACAGCACACACAACACAGCACACCACACAACACACACAACACAACACACACAACACAGCACACACAACACAGCACACACAACACCACACAACACAGCACACACAACACAGCACACACAACACAACACACACAACACACACAACACAGCACACACAACACCACACAACACAGCACACACAGCACACACAACACAGCACACACAACACAGCACACCACACAACACACACCACACAACACACACAACACAGCACACACAACACAGCACACACAACACAGCACACACAACACCACACAACACAGCACACACAACACAGCACACACAACACAGCACACACAACACCACACAACACAGCACACACAACACAACACACACAACACACACAACACAGCACACACAGCACACACAGCACACACAACACACACAACACACACAACACAGCACACACAGCACACACAACACACACAACACACACAACACAGCACACACAGCACACACAACACAGCACACACAACACAACACACACAACACAGCACACACAGCACACACAACACAGCACACACAACACAACACACACAACACACACAACACAGCACACACAGCACACACAACACAGCACACACAACACACACAACACACACAACACAACACACACAACACACACAACACAACACAGCACACACAACACAGCACACACAACACACACAACACAACACACACAACACCACACAACACAACACACACAGCACACACAACACAGCACACACAACACAACACACACAACACACACAACACAGCACACACAGCACACACAACACAGCACACACAACACAACACACACAACACACACAACACAGCACACACAGCACACACAACACAGCACACACAACACACACAACACACACAACACACACAACACAGCACACACAGCACACACAACACAGCACACACAACACACACAACACACACAACACAACACACACAACACACACAACACAACACAGCACACACAACACAGCACACACAACACACACAACACAACACACACAACACCACACAACACAACACACACAGCACACACAACACAGCACACACAACACAACACACACAACACACACAACACAGCACACACAGCACACACAACACAGCACACACAGCACACCACACAACACGCACAACACAACACACACAACACAGCACACACAACACAGCACACACAACACCACACAACACAGCACACACAACACAGCACACACAACACAACACACACAACACACACAACACAGCACACACAACACAGCACACACAACACCACACAACACAGCACACACAACACAGCACACACAACACAACACACACAACACACACAACACAGCACACACAACACCACACAACACAACACACACAACACAGCACACACAACACCACACAACACAGCACACACAGCACACACAACACAGCACACACAACACCACACACACAACACACACAACACCACACAACACAACACACACAACACACACAACACAACACACACAACACAGCACACACAACACCACACACACAACACACACAACACAGCACACACAACACCACACACACAACACACACAACACACACAACACAACACACACAACACCACACAACACAACACACACAACACAGCACACACAACACCACACAACACAGCACACACAGCACACACAACACAGCACACACAACACAGCACACACAACACACACAACACACACAACACACACCTCGACATTACACGCAGTGCACATTGCACCACGCTCACACACACCGACTATATAACTATAACGCACTTTATCACAGGACAACACATTCATGTGTAACGCAGCTACACCCTCTGCAGCAGGATAAACAACAACACCAACAGCAGCACTAACACTGTAACACATTCGCACTAGCAATACCACGGTGGTGGTGGTGGTGGTAAAACAACCACCACAGTAATCACACACAGCGCATCTGACAGCCCCGGTCATCCATGCACACAGCCGCCTTGTCTCTGTCTGTCTCTCCGTTGTATCGCTGTAGTGTCCACGTGTCTCTGTGTGTGTGTCTCTCTGTGTGTATCTCTGTGTATCTCTGTGTGTCTCTGTGTGTGTATCTCTGTGTATGTATCTTTCTGTGTGTATCTCTGTGTGTGTGTGTGTCTGTGTGTATCTGTGTGTGTCTCTGTGTGTGTATCTCTGTGTGTATGTATCTTTCTGTGTGTATCTCTGTGTGTGTCACTGTGTATCTGTGTGTGTGTCTGTGTGTGTGTCTCTGTGTGTCTGTGTGTGTCTGTGTGTGTCACTGTGTGTGTGTCACTGTGTGTGTCTCTGTGTGTGTGTCACTGTGTGTCTCTGTGTGTGTGTGCCTGTGTGTGTGTCTGTGTGTGTGTCTCTGTGTGTATCTCTGTGTCACTGTGTGTCTGTGTGTGTCACTGTGTGTCTCTGTGTGTGTGTGTCTGTGTGTGTCACTGTGTGTCTCTGTGTGTGTGTGTCTGTGTGTGTCTCTGTGTGTGTGTCACTGTGTGTCTCTGTGTGTGTGTGTCTGTGTGTGTCTCTGTGTGTGTGTCACTGTGTGTGTCACTGTGTGTGTGTGTCTGTGTGTGTCACTGTGTGTCTGTGTGTGTGTCACTGTGTGTCTCTGTGTGTGTGTGTCTGTGTGTGTCACTGTGTGTGTCACTGTGTGTGTGTGTCTGTGTGTGTCACTGTGTGTGTCACTGTGTGTGTGTGTCTGTGTGTGTCACTGTGTGTGTCACTGTGTGTGTGTGTCTGTGTGTGTCACTGTGTGTGTGTGTCTGTGTGTGTCACTGTGTGTGTCACTGTGTGTGTGTGTCTGTGTGTGTCACTGTGTGTGTCACTGTGTGTGTGTGTCTGTGTGTGTCACTGTGTGTGTGTGTCTGTGTGTGTCACTGTGTGTGTCACTGTGTGTGTGTGGCGGCCCCTCGTACCCTCCAGCAGGCGGGAGATGAGGCTGTCCACATGCACCTCCACGTCGGCCATCGTCTCTCTCGTGTCTCCTCGTGTCTCCCTTCTCGTGTCTCCCTTGTCTTGTCCCTGTCTTCTTGTCTCTCCCACGGGGACGCCCCGAGACGAGGGGGTTGTTGTCCCTCTTGGCTAATGCCCCCCGTGTCTCCCTGTGTCTCTCTCGTGTCTCCTTGTGTCTCCACTGTCCGCGGCGTCTCTGTGGCCCCTCACCGCTGTCTGACGTGTCTGTGAGCCTCGTCTGTCTGTCTCATGTACACACACACACACCGTGTGTCACTCTGTCTGTCTCATGTACACACACACACACCGTGTGTCACTCTGTCTGTCTCATGTACACACACACACACACCGTGTGTCACTCTGTCTGTCTGTCTCTGTCTGTCTCATGTACACACACACACACACCGTGTGTCACTCTGTCTGTCTGTCTCTGTCTGTCTCATGTACACACACACACACACCGTGTGTCACTCTGTCTGTCTCATGTACACACACACACACCGTGTGTCACTCTGTCTGTCTCATGTACACACACACACACACCGTGTCACTCTGTCTGTCTGTCTCTGTCTGTCTCATGTACACACACACACACACCGTGTGTCACTCTGTCTGTCTCTGTCTGTCTCATGTACACACACACACACCGTGTGTCACTCTGTCTGTCTGTCTCTGTCTGTCTCATGTACACACACACACACCGTGTGTCACTCTGTCTGTCTCATGTACACACACACACACCGTGTGTCACTCTGTCTGTCTCATGTACACACACACACACCGTGTGTCACTCTGTCTCCCTGTCTGTCTCCGTGTCTCTCTGTGAGTGAATCTCTCTGTGTGTGTCTCAGAGTGAATGTCTCTGTGTGTGTCTCTCCCTGTGTGTGTCTCAGAGTGAATGTCTCTCTCTGTGTGTGTCTCAGAGTGAATGTCTCTCCCCGTGTGTGTCTGTCTCAAAGTGAATGTCTCTCTCTGTGTGTGTCTCAGAGTGAATGTCTCTGTGTGTGTGTCTCTCCCTGTGTGTGTGTCTCAGAGTGAATGTCTCTCTGTGTGTGTGTGTCTCAGAGTGAATGTCTCTCTCTGTGTGTGTGTCTCAGAGTGAATGTCTCTGTGTGTGTGTCTCAAGAGTGAATGTCTCTGTGTGTGTGCCTCAGAGTGAATGTCTCTCCCCGTGTCTCTCACCCTGTCTGTCTCCGTGTCTCTCTCTCCCTGTCTGTGTGTGTCTCAGAGTGAATGTCTCTGTGTGTGTCTCTCCCTGTGTGTGTGTCTCAGAGTGAATGTCTCTGTGTGTGTCTCTCCCTGTGTGTGTGTCTCAGAGTGAATGTCTCTGTGTGTGTCTCTCCCTGTGTGTGTGTCTCAGAGTGAATGTCTCTCCCCGTGTCTCCCTCCCACGTCTCCCTGCGGGTGGCGTGAGTCACGGAGAGGAGGCGTCTATTTACAGCAGCCGCCCTCTCCCTCCCTCTCTCACACACACACATGTACACACACTCTCTCTCAGTCTCACTCACACACACACATGTACACACACTCTCTCTCAGTCTCTCTCTCTCACACACACACATGTACACACACTCTCTCTCAGTCTCTCACACACACACACATGTACACACACTCTCTCTCAGTCTCTCACACACACACATGTACACACACTCTCTCTCAGTCTCTCTCACACACACACATGTACACACACTCTCTCTCAGTCTCTCTCACACACACACATGTACACACACTCTCTCTCAGTCTCACTCATACACACACACATGTACACACACTCTCTCTCAGTCTCACTCATACACACACACATGTACACACACTCTCTCTCAGTCTCTCTCACACACACACATGTACACACACTCTCTCTCAGTCTCACTCATACACACACACATGTACACACACTCTCTCTCAGTCTCTCTCACACACACACATGTACACACACTCTCTCTCAGTCTCTCACACACACACACATGTACACACACTCTCTCTCAGTCTCTCACACACACACATGTACACACACTCTCTCTCAGTCTCTCACACACACACACATGTACACACACTCTCTCTCAGTCTCTCTCACACACACACACATGTACACACACTCTCTCTCAGTCTCTCTCTCTCTCACACACACACATGTACACACACTCTCTCTCAGTCTCTCTCATACACACACACATGTACACACACTCTCTCTCAGTCTCTCTCACACACACACATGTACACACACTCTCTCTCAGTCTCTCTCATACACACACACATGTACACACACTCTCTCTCAGTCTCTCTCATACACACACACATGTACACACACTCTCTCTCAGTCTCTCTCACACACACACATGTACACACACTCTCTCTCAGTCTCTCTCATACACACACACATGTACACACACTCTCTCTCAGTCTCTCTCATACACACACACATGTACACACACTCTCTCTCAGTCTCTCTCACTCATACACACACACATGTACACACACTCTCTCTCAGTCTCTCTCACACACACACATGTACACACACTCTCTCTCAGTCTCTCTCACACACACACATGTACACACACTCTCTCTCAGTCTCTCTCATACACACACACATGTACACACACTCTCTCTCAGTCTCTCTCACACACACACATGTACACACACTCTCTCTCAGTCTCTCTCACACACACACATGTACACACACTCTCTCTCAGTCTCTCTCATACACACACACATGTACACACACTCTCTCTCAGTCCCTCTCTCACACACACACATGTACACACACTCTCTCTCAGTCTCTCTCATACACACACACATGTACACACACTCTCTCTCAGTCTCTCTCACACACACATGTACACACACTCTCTCTCAGTCTCTCTCACACACACACATGTACACACACTCTCTCTCAGTCTCTCACTCACACACACATGTACACACACTCTCTCTCAGTCTCTCTCATACACACACACATGTACACACACTCTCTCTCAGTCTCTCACACACACACATGTATACACTATCCCTCTCTCTCACACTCTCGCCCTCACTCTCTTATACTATCACTCATACACACTCTCTCTCTCACTCTCCCTCACTCTCTCTCTCACTCTTATACACACTCTCTAACACACACACACTATCACACTCTCTCTCACTCTCTCTAACACACTGCCTCTCTCTTATACACACTCTCACACACACACA
Source organism: Lampetra fluviatilis (assembly GCF_964198595.1). Lineage (NCBI taxonomy): Eukaryota > Metazoa > Chordata > Hyperoartia > Petromyzontiformes > Petromyzontidae > Lampetra > Lampetra fluviatilis. Next base: position 9,024,171 of record NC_136304.1, on the reverse strand, counting down.
CACTCTCATACACACTCTCTCACTCACACTCTCTCTCACACTCCCTCTCTCACTGTCACTGTCACACTCTCTCATATACACACTCCCTCTCAGTCTCTCTAACACTCCCTCTCACACTCCCTGTCACACTCCCTCTCTCACTGTCACACTCTCATATACACACTCCCTCTCTCAGTCTCTCTCAGTCTCTCTAACACTCCCTCTCACACTCCCTGTCACACTCCCTCTCTCACTGTCACACTCTCTCACACTCTCCTCTCTCACTGTCACACACTGTCACACTCTGTCACATCGACACTAGTGCAGTGACATAGAACTGCTCACTAAGCAGCACAGCGCTGGCTGCTGGCAGGGACGGGGACCTGCAGCTCGCAGCCGCCCTGGTTGACAGCAGGTCACGTGACAGACCCGAGGGGGATCGAGGGGGAGGGGCACGTCGAGAGCCGCTGGAAGGTTCCAGAAGGGGGGCGTGGCCGGGGGCGTGGCCGGGGGTGGGGCCAGGCCACGCCCCCCAGTATAAGAGGGGCCCCGGGAGGGGACCTCGGGGCTGTCGCTTGGAGTTGGATCACCGTCACCGCTGCTGCTGAAGATCGTCGCCATCGTCGCCGTCGTCTCGCGGCCTTCGTCGCTGTCGCCCTCACGTGACATCGCGCTGCTGGACGTAGTTGCCTGTCTGAGTTCAGCGCCGTCAGTGTCAGGCGGCTAGCGTTGTGTTGTAGGCGGGCAACCAGAGTAGAGTTGCGTATAAGCGGGAGACAGAGTGTTGTGTAACAGCAGAGAGCGTGTAACAGTGTAGGGTGTATATTGTGCAAAGTTTGCTCGTGGGGTTTAATTAAAGAACTGTCTTCAAGGACTTGCGTCTCCAAGTCAGTCACTACACATAGATACTGCCGGTCACACTCCCTCTCTCACATACTGTCTCTCACATAGACACTCTCTCACATAGACACTCTCTCACTGGAACTCTCTCATAGACACTCTCTCACTGGAACTCTCTCATAGATACTCTCACAATCCCTCTCTCTCACATAGGCCTCGGCAAGGTAAGGTAAAAGTGTAAAAACGAGCCTACCTTTACCCTACCTTTTACCTTACCACAATACAATTACCCTACCCTACCTTTTACCCTTTAGCAGGTAAGGTAAAAGGTAAAACGCAACGAGCCTACCTTTACCCTTCCCTTTACCCTTACCCCTTGGCATATCAACACCTTTACCCTTTCCCCTTTTACCCGGTAAAAAGGGTAAATTACCTTACCTTGCCGAGGCCTCCTCTCACACAGAGCGTCTCTCTCACACTCTCTCACATAGAGACAAAGGTTCCCCGTAAAGTTTTAACAAGCTGTCGGGGCAAGTCCTGCTGGCTAGCACCTATGAAGGCCGGCACGGCACTCCACACACACACACACAGGACATCATCTGGTTCGAAGACCCGTACTTGCATTCACGCTAACCGAATGAAAACCGGTTACCAGTTTGCCGCACATATTCGAAAGGCGTCGAGCAATGAAGGCGAACTTGATGGCTTCTCTGCCGGTGGTGGTGTCCGTGGTCAGCAGTGGTCGCCGGCAAGAAGAACACCAACAAGAAACTCATTTTTCGATTTAAAGATTTCGTGACTGCAGGGATTCATCTTCTTGGTTCTTTCGGTAAAGTCACGTAGAATGGAAATAATAAAATAAAACATAATAAAATAATTCTCACGACGTTTCGGCCACAACGCAAGCAGCCGTCCTCAGGTGAAGAACAGGTCACAGGAACAGGTCTATCGCTTTCAGACTCTGTCTTCTCGACGGACCTGTTCTTCACCTGAGGACGGCTGCTTGCGTTGTGGCCGAAACGTCGTGAGAATTATTTTATTATGTTTTATTTGTATTATTTGTATTATTTCCATTCTACGTGACTTTACCGAAAGAACCAAGAAGAAACTCATTCCTCAACCCTTCTGCAACCTGCGGCTCTGAAGCCGCATAGGCCTCTTTGGTTGCCCCCATTGCGACTCTTTGGTTGTTGTTGTGTTGGTTGCCGACCCCTGGGCATGCCGTTGTGTGGTGAGGTCAGAAGTGAAACTCGCGTGGGGGGGAGGCAGACGGTGCCTTGACCCCCCCCCCCCCCACTATCCCCCCCCCCCACGGAGGTCAAAGCTACGAGTTGGGGGCCCCCTTGAAATTGAGTTTTCATGTCCATACGGTGTACAGCCGTTTCAATACGGGGGGGGGGGGGGGGAAGTGTCTATTTGTGTTTCTCCCGAGTGATGGGATTTTGTGGGTTGAACGTTGAGATTCATAATGGCACGGTGACCAATGAGGTCTGAATTGGTCTGTAGGGCACTGATAACGGAGCTGTAAAGTTGAGACCGTGAGCATAACGATGATGTGGATTGGGCACGAGGAGGCCGCGATAAAACACATTTTTGCGGAAGGAACTGGTAGGAACGTTGGGTTGCTCGGTCAATGGCCAGGGTCAACGGCGGCGTGGTGTATTCCGCAAATATGCCCGACTGTGAGGGCGGGCACAAGCCGGCGTGAGTAGGTTAAACGTTGAGTTTTATAAGGGCACCACGGGGTGACCAGCCCCTCCCCACCCAGCCCCACCCCTCCCACCCTCCACCCCCACCCAGCCCCTCCCCACCCAGCCCCTTCCCCTCCCTCCCCACCCAGCTACTCCCCACCCTGCACGACGGACGGACACAATAATCCCCTGTGGGCTGGTGGAACCAGGTGGTTCCTACCAGTATCACAGCCTCTAGGGTGCGACCGTGCGAGGCAAATCAAACATTGGGGGCTCCACCTGATCGAATCATGTTGTTGCTCCGTCACTGGTAATGTGGTGGTGACGACGCCGCCGGGTGGGGCAAAGTTTGGGCAATTCCACCTCTTCCAAGACACTGGATCTGGCTCGACCCCCCCCCAAACTCCACAGCTACAACCATCCCCCAATCTCTCCTCTTCTCCTGTCACCAAAACTCCACCACCACCACCTTTAATAAGAACCCCACTCTTTATCTCGACCACTATTATCTTATGCACAGTTTTATAACTGCTGCTAAGAGCCCTGGAGTAAGGCGCTATACAAGTACGATAAGCGGTAACAAAATACCCTCGAGAGCGGCGTTCTTCATCGCAAGGCCCGCGGGCCCCTGGCGACCCCTGGTGGCCTTTAGTGCGGCCCCTGACAATACACACAGAGTGAAAACAACCGCCCCATCATCATCATGCTGCTGCTGTCAACACCCCCACTGGTGTCAAATGTGTGGCGGCCCTCACTCACACGGATGAAAGTGCCCGCCCCTCTCCCTCTGGAAATGAGTGAAGAGCACTGCGCTCGAGCCGAGGAGAGATCTCCAGGGGTCTCTGGTGGAGGAGGGCGGTTCCTGCAGAGCAGTGGCGGTGAGAAATTGCAGGGCTGCGCCTTGATTCTGAACTAAAAAAAACTCATTCGTCAATAACGTTGCCTTAAAAGGGGAATAAGACGCTTCAGGCAATGGTCCTTCATAGGACATCATCCTCAAATCTAGATTGAAAACTCATTTCTTTAGAACTGCTTTTTGTGTTTCGTTTGTTGCCATTATCATGGTTGGCCACGTACGGTGCAAAAGAAGTTTCTACATACAAGGGTCGTTGCCAACACGGCTGTTGTATATTTTTCCTTTTAAAGCCATATTTTTGCTAACAAATGTATTTGTATTTTCCACCCCTCCAATCAAATGCCAGTGATCTAACATTCTTTTTAAATTACCGAAAGCCAAAAAAAAGCAGGTCGGCCTTGAAAAATACCTGCAATTAAAGCCCACAGCTGATGTGCAGGGGTTAATCTGCCATGTGTGTAGCGTGTTAGGTTATGTAATTGGCTACATAATTATTTATTCAGGTCTCAATTCCCAGAGGGTCCTTTTCGGATATTTTGTCGATTCCCTTTTTCGGGTTGGCCGTATTTGTCTATTTTATTTCAGTTCAGCAGGGCTCTCATCTGCACGCGGTGGCCTACCTCGACTGCATATGCCCGGACACCGATGTTGCACAGGATATCGATTATTTAGACCTACATATCCGGGTTATGCCGAATTAAATGACAAGGCAATGTTATGTTGTTGTGTGTTTATTCACCGATGGCTGAGCAGGCTGTGATCATCAAATACTTCCACTTGGGGACCCAGTTTAATCCTAATTCAAACTCAGGTCTGAGTGATATCAGCTCACAAGTTAGTCTCTCTGACATGGCCATTGTTAGCCCCATCCATGTGTGATCCACTAACCCACGACCACCAAACTGCTGGACAACAGGCATGCAAGGGAGGCCATCATAATGAGAACGAGTTCATCTGTTTAAATTTCCAATCGGGTGTGGTGGTGCACACCTATGGTCCAGCGATTTTGGATCACAGTGAGTTTGTGAAACTCCCAATGAAGTTGGCTGTTATACGGCAGTAAAGTACTACAAAAGTTGGTCTGTGAAATCGTCTGTGTGGAGCTTCAAAATGTCATCCCTTCAACGTGCATGGGGGGTTGTTCTGCAAGGTTACTTCGCTTTCTTCCGACGTGCGTAAACGATCACTCGTGTAATTCGAAAATTGGCCAAACGTACCAATGCAGGACCCCGATGAGAAAAGCAATCTTGAGACTCAGGAAGGCTTTCCCGGACAAACAAACTACACGTAGATTTTATTGTCAACAGTCAGTGATTAATGCATTTCTTGAAAATTCTCACGACGACGAGGCGCAAGTTAAATGTGTAACTGTAAACGTTATGCAACACACATGCACACATTGCAAACAGATGTAAAACACCATCGTTTTAATAGTCACTTGTAGCAGTTGTATTTTAAGTTACCCTACTTTAATATCGGAGACAATTCTGCACAAGTCCCCATCCCATAAATAGCTGCCGCGTGTTCAATGTGACACTCCTGCTCCACACGTTGCGGCCGTGACGGTTTCCTTTCATCGACCAATTAAAAACAAATTAATTAACCAAAACAAACCTTACAACCGAATTGATAAATAAAGTCATACATTTACAGGACCAATCCCCCGCTTCCTCTGGGCTTAAATGACACAAACACACTGAAGCCGACAGACAAGAGTTCTCTGATAACCAGTGAGAGACACATTGGTAATGTCAGTGCGCCGTGCGAAATACCACATTCTCCCCCCTCCACATACTCACCGGTCACCCAAGACAGAAGGCCTGGCCAGTAAGCCTCTTGTACAATGACATTAGCTAGGAGCTGAAGCCAGTGATATGAGGCAGGGTACTTTCACCGGGCCACATCTGGCTCACAATTAGGACCGTGCAAGTGGCCCGCTGTGCTATACGGTTCGCCGAGACACAGATCTAAAGATGGGTGAGATGATATATTTACAATAGATACAGATGACACAGCTATAGGTAAGACAAGAAGATTGCCGATAGATAAACAAGAGAGAGATACGAGACCCACAGACGAGAGGTAGAGATTGGTGGTTACAGGTGTAGAGACTTTGTGATGCTGTGGCCGACAAGGTGATGCTGAACGTTGACTGTTCGAAAATACAAAGAACCGTGACATCAGGGTTTCAGAAAGAGCGCCCAGTTTCAATTGTCCAGTCTTACTCGAGTGACCAACATCAAGTCGAAGGTTACAGTGTATTCTGCGGGAAGTAAAGTCACCCACAGGAAAACTACTCTTGGAAACTGTCAATAAATTGGGACTGTTTTTTTTTTATCAACCCTGAAGGGAATGATGGGCTGAGTCGACCCTAACACAACAGTCAATTCAGCGAAGCCCATTTACCGACCACTTTCTTCGGCAGAATGGTGCCGAGCGAGCAACTGTCCCACTCTCGCAGCGAAGCAAAGTGCAACATAGTGCATATGGTTTGGGGTAAGATACACCGTTGATGGATGCCCGATGAACGCCCGCAGTTTCTCTTCCGGTCACTCCCTGCATCGACATAAGCTTCTCGCTCCTTTGGAGGGAGATCTGGAAATAAGAATGCTTTTCTGTGTCTGTAAGATAATTCGTGATATCGTCGGTGAAACAAGCACAAATGTAGACAAATGTACACAGTTACAATTAAATAAATACAACTTATTACAAAATATTTTCAAGATCATTAAAGGTCGCAATAACGTACGGAACAAAGTAGAAAAATTACTTATATTTATTTATATCTGTGTAAAAAAAAAACCATCAAGAGCATCTGGGTCACCAAGAGATAACAATTGTTCACCTCCTAGTCGAGCAGTAGCCGGTTCAAACACAACGTCACGCAGCATTGCACGAATAACCGCAACATGCCGTGAAGACGTCATCATCATCATCACCACCACCACCTTATAAAACAAATGTCATGTCAAGACCCATAGCTTTTGTCGGAAAAAAAACGAGCCATTTGAAGGAACGAAACACCCAAACAAACTATTTACACCACAACGTCCATTCCCTGAATGGAATAAAAAGTGTTGGCTCAAAACGGGCCTCTAGCGACATTCATCACCCTTGGCAGCCGCGAGCCGATGTTTTCCGTAAAACTTCCACATTCTTATGACGGGGCAAGTCTCTCCGTACAAACGTTGCTATTGACTCTTCCCCATGAAGTGGGGGGGGGGGGGGTGTTTCAGTTTTTATCGTGAACGGACGACGCACTGACGCCCAGCCGGGATTTAAACGTGTGACCTGATTGCGACGCTCGCTGGCGCCAGCTGAGCAGGGTTAGAGAGCAGCTGAGTTTGCAGCTGGGTTAGGTTGGTCAAGAAGAGGGGGGGGGGGGATGCGACGGTGGGGTGAGTGGCGTAGCTGTTGGGCGTGGAGGCAATGCAACTACACAGGGCCAGAAGGGCACAGGTGCCAGATTACGAGAGTGAAATTGGACCATCCATAAGAGTTCTTTTGGGATTAGATCGCGTAAATATATAAATGTGAGGTTAAACCCGCGAACACCTAATACAGCCAACTAGTAAGGTTTGTCATGTAAACAGAATGTGCCAATTCGTCACTAGTACAGCACACCGGTGTGTTGAGCGAAGCCACAACATTTACAATCCGACTATGACATTTTGCACATTAATTACAACTAGTTTCATCAGGCAACAGCCAGATTTGTGGAGAAGACCTCCTGTTTCGTTCCTTAAATAGAGGGGTAGATGTGATCACATCTAACCGAAAAAAACCTGTATTATGGATGGTATTGGTCGCGAAAGCCTACGTGTCAAATTGGACCGTGTCTACAGCACGAAGCCACTCAACAGTCGTGTCCAGCGGGGCTGCAGACAAGAAGTGATGAATGAACTTACACATATAGCGAGTGGAGCTGCAACAAAGGGTGAATGTTTACAAAATTGCATAGCAATAAAATACGTTTTACGGGTGTTGAAATCATCTCGTTATGAGTGTTAATAATGAAAAAAAAGCAAAAAATCTGACAAATTTCATAGAAATCTGGAGAAAAATCATGGAGAAATCTGGATCATTCTGTAGAAAACCCACACACACTGACCAGACCTGGCTCTCATTGTCTTCCACGTGTCTCCTCGACCGACAGAGAGAATCACTCCAGGGGAAAAGCGTTTTTCGAGTGACGATGAAGCGACTTGAGCTGTGAGCAAGCGGTTGTAGGAGCGAGACAAAAAAGGGTCTTCCGGGAGGGAATTTTAAGTCTTGTAAGATCGATGTATTGCACTTCGAGGGGACTTGGAAACGGTCAAAGTTGTGTCCAGTTGAAGCAAGAACGAGGTAAGGCTCATCTGATTTTACATCCCTCAGCCAGTGGTGTAGCTTCAATATCGTTGCCGAGGGAGCAAGTTAACGCAAAGGGTAAATAAACGTCCTCTTTCCTACAAAGCGGTACCTATTTTTATCTACCTTGCAGGAAATAATTACTGGGTGGACCTAATAACCTTTTAATTGCAATTCGTGCACTGTGACCCCCCACAAGGCTACCTGGGTCACAAGGTCACTCACTCGCCCTTGTTCACATGAGCGAACAACAAAAAAAAGGAAGAAAAAAAAGAATTCGCCTGTTTCCTAGAGGTGAGTTTTAAATCTACAACGTTTTGAGATATTATTAACTTGAGTCTAATTTCACGCGAATCGTTTGTCAGATGAACTCAACGTCAAGCGGCTATGTGGGTAGTAGTGCACGGCCCCAGGGAAAAACATTTATAATTGGCCGATGTTTTCTCTCCATCAGGATTGAACACACCTTCGTTTTCCTGAACGTAAATCTGCTCATCGTCAATTCAACTTTCTCAGAATCTTGACAGTTTTCTCAAGGCCCCAACCACAGCAGCTGTAGTAACCTCAATCTCTCAACTACAAATCAAATCTCTCTTCTCTGGAGGAGGCCCACTGTCTAAAGCACCAGCCTACGACTTCGTGAAAATCGTTCACACCCCACAGGCTGGGGGGACGTCCCCGTCTCCGTGGTGCCGTGCGATCCCACGTGAAGCGCAAGCTCTTCGGTGGTGGGGAGAAGGGGGGGGGGGGGGCTTCCCAACCCCCCCCAGCCCCCCACAGGCCTCCCCCGCCTACGGGTCCCCGAGTTCGCTCATGTCCACCACCACCTTGATGAAGATGGTGTCGTCCTGCAGGTAGGAGGCGCTCTCCAGGGCGACGTGCGACACGAACAGCGGGCAGCCCGACGCGATGTTCATGTCGGACGTCGGCCGCCGGAAGCTGCTGCTCGCCGGGTCCGGCTTGAACGTGTCGGACAGCTGGCGCCTCGCCGCGCCCTGGTCGAGCAGCGTGAGCGTGACGCGCTGGCGGAACGGCCACGGCAGCAGCGCGTCGTACTCGCCGCGCATCACCACGAAGAAGAGCGACAGGTGCGTGCCGCGGCCCACGCCGTCCCCGTTGAGGTAGGCGCGGGCGCACATGCGGTAGCCGAAGGGCGACGTGTAGAAGGGCTGGCTGTAGAGCGAGAGCGTGCGGCCGCTCACCGCGTCCTGCTTGCGCCGCGCGTAGTCGCGGATCTTCCACACCAGCTTGCCGTTGTAGCTCGCCGTCTCGAGCACCTGGAAGCGCAGGTCCATCTCGGCGAGGCGAGTGTCGTGCGCGAACAGCTGCGTATCGTGACGGCTCAGCGCCGAGTCCAGGGCGGCTGCGTCGTGGCGGCGGCGGCGAGGGAGCGCGGCGTTGAGTGACCATGATACCGGCAGGCAGACACACACACGCACACACACACACAGACACACACGCGAGCGGGCGAGGGGTTCCACGGTAAGTTACACGCAAAAATGTACATATACGCAGTGGACAGATACGTGGATTCTGATTTCACTTGTTACCTACGCACAGTGTTCCGTTCAAATATGTGTCTCGATACCGTTGGTAGTGGTGAGTAGGTGAGGTTAGTGGTGAGTAGGTGAAGGTAGTGGTGAGTGGGTGAGGGTAGTGGTGAGTGGGTGAGGGTAGTGGTGAGTGGGTGAGGGTCGTGGTGAGTAGCTGAGGGGAGTGGCGAGTGGCGAGTGGCTGAGTGGGTGTTGCCGCCCTCACCGAGACGCGTGGGCGTGGACGAGTGCGTGACGCTGCCCCCCGTCTCCTCGATGGCGGCTACGCGCGTGCCCAGCTCGTGCAGCGTGGCCGCGGTGCCGTCGAGGTCGCCGCGCAGGGCGTCGTGGTCGGCGCGCCGCGTCGTGCCCTGCATCGACTCCTGCAGGCGCAGCAGCCGCTCTGTCTGCACGGCGAGCATGCGCTGCACGCCACACAGCACGAAGGGATGGGGGGGGAGGAGGGTGAGGAACGAATGTCACATGCCTGCCAAACATTGAGGTCAAATGCAGGGGAAACTCATGGGGAGGGGCGGGGGTCACCAGGTTTTTCGCAGGGCAGTGTGTGGGCATTGTGGAGGGAAGGCGTCATTTATTTAAAGTACGAGTCTCGGGAGTTGGCGGGGTAGGTGGCTCGTGCGTAAATAGCCACGGAGCTGGAACCGCTGAGATTCTGGGTTTTCAACTCGTGTTTCAGCCCCCCGTCGTTTCTCATCGGCTGTTTGAGCGACGTTGCTGCAAGCGTCGCTCCTCCGCTCTCTGTTGTTGTTGTTGGAGGGCGACCACCCCTGCGACGCCACTCTCTCCACGCACAAAACGAGCCTGCGCACACACACGTTATGCGTACACGCCCGCTCACCTGCGTGTGCCCGAGGCGCGACTCGTTCTTGCTGGCCGTCTGCCCCACGGAGATGAGCTCCTTCTCCAGCTCCCGCACGCGAGTCCCCAGCAGATCTGCACTGTTGGCCCTCTCCGCCAGCTGAGACTGCAGCATGGACACCTGGCGAGGAGGAGGAGGACGAGATGCACGGAGGGACACGCGGTGAGGGGGAGAGTGGGGAGGAGGTGCAGGGAGGTGGGCGGAAGGTGTCAGCTGATTAAATCGGACTTCCCCGGGGGATCATCATGATGTCAGCACGAAACCTCATGGGATTTCTCAACTTCCAGACCCATGTTTAAACCGTGTGCATAACACACAATTAGTCCCAGAAGGTGAAATAAGCCGATGGACTCACAAGTAATTTGGTTGTATTGTTGAGACACAAGTGACGTGTTATTCGATTATTAAGAAAAATTGATAAATCTCGCTACAGTGGGCCCACGTTGGACAGGAGGCAAAACTGAATTGACCTCAGAAGTAGCTCTGTGATGACCCCTTCCGGAGGTCATTCTACAACATAGGGCGATGTTAACGCTTTGCCGCATTAACTTACGAGAAGACGACGGTGAGACGGACAATTTAAAAGCGCAAAGCCACTGGAGGTTTGCACTTTTAAATAATCTAGATTGGCTACGTATGGTGCGAAAGAAGTTCAACATACGTACATACAAAGAGACCCATAGACTCACACAGAAACCCATATAGACTCATCACACAGTCACCCACGGACTCGCACACTGCATCGCGCAAGCTTTCTGCGGCCGTCTGGAATGCTCTTCCATTGGAGCTGCGCACTTTTAAATAATCTAGATCGAAAACTAATTTCCTTAAAACTGCATTTTGTGTTTAGTTTCTTGTCCGCCATCATCATTATCACCACCGTCATCATGCGTTTAGTTTGTTGTCCTTCCCCCGCACATCCCATTTGCACGGTTGGCTATGTCCAGTGCGAAAGAAGTTCCACATACGGTACAGCAGACAACACACATACATGAGAAAGAGGAGGGAGGCACCCGTACCTTGAGCTCCAGGTTGGCGCTGCGTGCCGTCACGAGGGACAGGTGCTGTTGGGTGGCGCCCGACTCGTGCTCCTTGAGGCCCTGGAGTGTGCCCTGCGAGACACGACGGCCGACACTCAGCGGAGGAGGGAGGGGGCCCATTGCTCGTGGGCAATACGGGGGCGGTCAAGAACGCCGCGCTTTCGTTTCTCCCGCACGGCTCAACTTTGGAATCCCTTCCCATCGTCAGTTGGTCACACGTTCTTACAACCTTGCTTAATTAAAGAAATGTACCGACGCTGAACATACGTAAACAAAAAAATACCAACATTTATTTTTCATTTTACCAGGTAAGTCCCACTGAGCTATGTAGCTCTTTTTCAGAAGCGACTGGCCACGAATGACAGCTCGACAAAGCGGCTTATCACGTGGACATTTACAGCAGCTTGGAAGATGGCCGATGGATACAAAATGGCAGCTAAAGGAGAGGATGTGTCTGAAAGGACGGGCGCCACGGAGATGGAGCGATATCATCTGTTCATCTGCAAGAGCGAAATGGATTGCAGCATTGAAGGAAGGTGAAGGATGGTATGGGATAGCTTCCACCCAGTGGCGGATGGAAAATGACTTGTGACGATAACAATGTTCGTAAGAAGCCATACCTTGTATTTGCAACCGAATTGACTGAAGAAACATTCCGCTTGCTTGTACGGACAGATGCCCAAGTGAGACACAAGCTGAAGAACGTGCGCACACAAACACACAAACAACACACAAACATGAGCTGCTGCCATTTGCCAGTACGTGGAGTGACATCACTACAGCGCTGGTGGCAGGCTTGGTGCTCTATTGGCAATAGCGCATTGCCAGGTCATTGGACAGAGCCAGAGGTAATGGTTAAATTGACGCGGGTGACCGCCAGACGAACCAAACCGCACTCCCCGCTGTGCCAACTCACTGCGGTTTAGCCACCCGAAGCTCTGCCCATCGGTGTCCTGTGCAGCGTGTTCTCACCAGATGCCCAGTCGCACTTTTACTAATCCCTCCAAACCGTCGTGGTGCCAAACTGTAACAGTGTGTGCGAGCGTGCGTGTATTTGTCTTTGTGCGAGCGAGTGTGCTTTCGAGTGTAAGCGAGTACACACGGCCGTGTGTGGATAAGCGAGCATATGGTGTGTGAGCGGTAGTGTAGCGGTTAGCGCGCTGCTTTACGGACCCTGCGACCCGAGTTTGATTCCCGCTCGTGGCCAACACCAGTAACAATTATCTGAACCGGTCTTGGGCCTCCCCTAGGTCGACTCAACCTCAAATGAGTACCTGGTGCAGTGTGTAAAATCAAAGCCACTGGGGAAACAAAGGCGGGTCGGGCGTGGTGCTGGTCGTTCACCCCCTCGTGTACCGTGCCGGCCTTCATAGGTGCTCGCTAACAGTACTTGCCCCAACAGTCTGTTTAGGCTATATGGGGGATCTTTGTCTTTGTATCTTGATCAACTTGTATTCATATGACTGTGAATGCCTGGTCATAGAGCACTATGCTAAGAACCCAGCAACCAGAGTTAGATTCCCGCTCACGCCCAATAACAGTAGCGAATATCTGAACCGGTCCTGGGGATCACCTAAGTCGACTCAGCATTAAATGAATACCTAGTGCAGTGTGTAATCATCAAGACTGGGGAAACAAAGGAGGCCAGCGTGGCGCTGGTCACCCACCCCTCGTTGTCTGCCGTGCCAGCCTTCATCGGTGCTCGCTAACAGAGAGGGGGGATCTTTGTCTTTCATGTGTGCGAGTGAGCGATTGTACCTGTGTGTGTGGATGTGAGCGATTGTACCTGTGTGTGTGGATGTGAGCGATTGTACCTGTGTGTGTGGATGTGAGCGATTGTACCTGTGTGTGTGGATGTGAGCGATTGTACCTGTGTGTGTGGATGTGAGCGATTGTACCTGTGTGTGTGGATGTGAGCGATTGTACCTGTGTGTGTGGATGTGAGCGATTGTACCTGTGTGTGTGGATGTGAGTGATTGTACCTGTGTGTGTGGATGTGAGCGATTGTACCTGTGTGTGTGGATGTGAGTGATTGTACCTGTGTGTGTGGATGTGAGCGATTGTACCTGTGTGTGTGGATGTGAGCGATTGTACCTGTGTGTGTGGATGTGAGCGATTGTACCTGTGTGTGTGGATGTGAGCGATTGTACTTGTGTGGGTGTGGGTGCGAGCACGTGTGTGTGAGCGTGTATGCAAGCGAGTGATTGTACCTGCGTATGTGTACGGAGCCTCTGCACCTGCGTGTGAGCGATTGTACCTGTGTGCGTGTGTGTGCGAGCACGTGTGCGTGTGAGCGACCGTACCCGCGTGTGTGTAAGTGAGCGATTGTACCAGTGTGGTTGCGAGCGTGTGTGTGTGCGGGAGTGAGCGATTGTACCTGCGTGTGTGTAAGGGAGCCATTGCACCTGCATGTGTGTGAGCGATTGTACCTGTGTGCGTGTAGTTGCGAGCGTGTGCGCGCGTGCGTGTGAGCGACTGTACCCACGTGTGTTTAAAAGTGAGCGAGCGTGCGTGCGTGTCCACACGAGGCTCATGCCTTGCGAGAGTCTCACCTCCTCGCGCGCGATGCTCTGCTCCTCGCACTTGTTGGGGCACGGGATGGGGTACCGGGGGCAGCGCGTCTCGTAGTGTTTCTATGGCGAGAGAACACGGCGTGAACAAGAGACCTTGGTCTTCGCGTGGCCACCCCCCCCTCCCCCCCCCCCCGGTCACTCTGTCACATCACCGCGGTACCGTCGAGCGCGGCGGTATCCGGCACTCCCGAACAACGCTCGCACCTGCTCACGGCCAATACTGGTGACGATTATCTGAACCGGTTTTGGGCCTCCCGTAGGTCGACTCAGCCTCAAATGAGTACCTGGTGCGGTGTGTAAACATCGCTACTCGGCCATCCACCCCCTCGTATACTGCGGCAGCCTTCATTGGTGCTCGCTAACAGCCCTTGCCCCAAAAGTCAAGGGTCTTTGTCATGTATATACTCATGCATGTCCCTGTGTACCCCCCCTTGTGTTGATTTATGCTGTGTGTATTTACACACACCTGTGCGTACCTGTGTACCCCTGTGGCACAAGCGCTGTGGTTCCATCACCGCCACATAGGCGCGAATGGTGGCTGCTGTTGTTGTTGTTGTCGATGTCATCCCCGTGAATGCATGCACGAGTGCGTGCGTACGTCCGCGAGCGAGTGAGTGTGTGCGTGTGTGCGTGCGTGCACGTACCCTCTTCTCGGCGAGGGGCACCTGCTGATTACAGTAGCGGCAGGATTCGGTACGGAAGTGACATCCCGAGGCCACGTGGTTCACCAGCTCGCCCCGCAGCAGCCGCTCCGTGCAGCCAGCGTGCGGGCAGTTCACGGCCTCGTGCGCGCACACCGCCATGTGCTCCTGCGTGCGCACGCACACACGCCCACGTGTTCACGCACAGGCACGCGAAGATAAACACAAAGATCTCCCTACAGCCTTCACCGACTGTTGAGCTCAGGGCTGTAAGTGAGCGCCTGAGAACGACGGCGGGAAGCATCCGTGAGGGGCCAGAGACTCGCCCGGCTGCCTTTCGTCTCCCCAGTGCCGATGTTCGCACCAACTGCACAAGGACCTCACTTCAAGCGGAGTTGGCCAAGCGGAGGGCCAGGACCCGTTCAGATATTCGTCACCCGGTACTATCCGAATTGGGGTTGCTGTGTTGGAAGAGCAGTGAGCCAATTGATCGATTGATTGAGATAACCACGATAACGGCAACAACCGCCGTTTACGACGAAGTGGCGGTGGCGTCACCGCAACGCATGTACCAGGTTACGCGCACCTTGCTGGCATGAGATCACAGGACAGATCCACGTGTTATGGGTTAACGGACTTATATGACTGGCAGATGTACCACCTGTGCTCCACACTGCGTAAACCTGCTGTGCCTCCGCCACCTGGCGCTCTACTCGATGTTTCAGCGTCACTCCTCCGCCCTCCGTACATACATAGGAAAACAAAGATCCCCTGTTAAGCCTTTAACAGACTGTTGGGGCCAGTGCTGTTTGCGAGCACCTATAAAAGGCCGGCACGGCACACGAGGGGATGGGTGGCCGGCACTACGCCCGGCCGCCGTTGTTTCCACAGTGCCAAAATTTACACACCACACCAGGTACTCATTTGAGGCCGAGTCGACCTAGGGGAGGCTCAGGACCCGTTCAGATAATCGTCACTGGTGTTGGTGGCCTTGAGCGGGAATCGACTTGTGGTCGCCAGGTGTGCAGTGCGCAGCATACAAACCGCAACACTACCGCTCCGCAGAGTCAAGCACACACACACACACGTTAACACGCTTGGACACAGGAATGAGCAAGCACACGCATACGACGCACGTGAACGCGTACCTGTAGCTTGCCGAGCTCAACGATCTGCGTGCAGCCGGCGGTGTCATTCCGGCAGTGAACGCGGAGGGCGAGGATTTCCCGGCGACAGCAGTTGTCCCGGAACACCTGTGTGTGTGCAGAGCACGTCAGGTCACGGCACAACGTGCAGCGTGTACGCCATACACACATGCCATACGCAACAATAACAAGTGCAATAATAAGAGTACATAAAATTTCGATTTAAAGCTTTCGTGACTGCAAGGATTCATCTTCTTGGTTCTTTCGGTAAAGTCTGTCGAGTAGACAGAGTCTGAAATTTCAGACTGTCTACTCGACAGACCTGCTCTCCACCTGAGGACGGCTGCTTGCGTTGTGGCCGAAACGTCGTGAGAATTATTTTATTATGTTTTATTTTTATTATTTTATTATTCCATTCTACGTGACTTTACCGAAAGAACCAAGAAGAATAATGGGAGTACGTTTGAAATTTCGCACCATTCTTGGCGCGCGCAAACCTACCACAGAGAAGCCGTGCTCATAGACGCAATCTGCAGCAGTTTTCCCAGCAGAGGGGGCGACGCTGTTGCTGCTGCTGTGCATAAGCCCAATTGAACTAATTGCAGGAAATCTTTCAACTTCGGACCAAAAGCATGGACCGTGACACTGGCACATAATGGCCTGATCATTTCAAATTAATTTACAGGATCTTTTACGGTTATTACACACACGCAGTATTAACCAGGGCGGCCTGACAGATTCTAAACCGTGAACGCTTGCACCAAGCGGCGAACGCTCTAACGCTGGGCCACGTCACCCGCGCACTGTTGTAGCGTCTCGTAGCATCTAGGCCACGCGTAACAATCAGCTCGTGACAAGTATGATAAAAACGCGCGTCGAACAGTTACTTGTCGAAGCTTTGGCAGGTGTATGACAGTCTTTTTTTGAGCGAGTGTAAGTGTTAGCGATGGCGTAACGGTCATTAGTGCACCGTGCTCCAAATCCGGAGTTCGATTCCCGTCCATGGCAGACGTTCGTGGCAAATATCTGAACTGGTCCTGGAACTCCTCTAGGTGGACTTCAGCCTCAAATCAGTAACTAGCGCAGTGCTTAAACATCAGCACCGGGAAGAAAAAGGCGCGAGAATCATCATGCATACCCCCCCCTACTGCATTCGTTAACAGCACTTTCCCCAATTGTCCATTAAGGCTACATGGCGGGGGCTGGGTGGGTATTTGTCTTTGTGTGTGTGAATCAGTAGGAGTGAGCCTACGTGTTCAAAAGGAGTGAGAGCAGGTGAACGTGAGTGTGCACGTGCTCGAGTGTGCTCACCTTGTCCGGCTGAAGGAGTTCATTGTCTACTGGGCATGCCGGTGTTGCTTTACTGGAGAAATAAACAACCCCACGCACAACGTCGGTTTACGTTAGGGGTTGCCCAATCACAGCACGCAGCTCGCACGAAGGTCAACGTGCAGCACTTCGCAGCTATGGTCACGGGGGGCGCGCTGTCGTGGCGTCAACGCGACGTCGTTTCCAAACATGTTTTTACGAATCGGCGAACAGCACACTCACCGCTTAACACGCACCATTAAAGTCGCGGCGGTGACCACTCTACGAGCGTACACACTGACATGCAGCTGGAGGCACACACGGCGCTTGATACACACTCCCAAACGAACACACACCACCCAAAATGAACACACACCATCCATCATTTACACAAAGATCACCCGTGTAGTCTATGCAGACTGAAAGGGAAAGTGCTGATTGGGTCAGTGGGTTCATCGCGAAGTGCACTAACAACGACATTACCATTCCCCCCACACACAGGCCACCAATCACACACCCACACCAACAATCACACGCACACACAGACCACCAATCACAACAACAACCGCCATTCCCCACTAAGTGGCGGTGACGTCACCACGACGCTTGTGCCAGGCTCTATCCCGAGGGGCCACTTTAGCCAGCACCTTTGACAGGAGGTCATAGAAGGCATCTGACTCATTGGCCTTGCCTGCATCCCTCCACGGATGTTTGTCTTCGGTGGGGGCATAAGTAACCACGACCACCACTCCTCGCCTCTGGTTGATGGGAAGGCGAGCCCAAAGTAGCCTGGGGCTTACAGCTTCCAACACCTCACCGCCACGCTCCCACACCCCCTTCATTCTTTTGTTCAGAAGAGCCACTCCCTGTTGTTTGGCAGTCTCCTGCCCCGAGTAGAGGACTGTCCACCCCTCATGGTGGCAGGAGCCAGCGCCGGTCCACCGGACCTCCTGAATACCAGAGATCCAGGCGGTACTGATCCAGCTCCCGACAGAGAAGTGGCAGCCTCTCCTCCGCAGTGAGTGTTCGAACATTCCACGTGGCCACCCGTAGTGTTTTTTTGTTTGTTTCTGGAGGAGCCCCGAGGGTAAGGATTCAGTTTCCTGGCTCCACCAAATCGGGTTTGGCCAGGAAACGTCATAGACGCCTGTCTCCCCGGGGCCTCCTGCACAAGCTTAATTACATTTTAAATCGTCGTTTAGTGGCAATTCATTGAAGGGGTTACCAGCCCCTCGCACCCATCCAGAACTCCCATTTGGCCGCTGTGGTGGTTACAGACGCCATGAGGGGAATGGGCAATCTAAATTGGCCATCCCCCCACGGCACTGCCCACCACAGCGTTGCCGTCCGGCACCAGGGGGTTGTTTTTGCCGGACCCACCAATCACACACATACACAGATCACCAATTACACACATACACAGACCACCATTCACACTACCGATCATTCACCCAACACCATTAATTTCACAAATACACTCAAACAGGGCTTCACTTCTCATGGCTTATTCTCTGGATCGCAGGCAGACCCGGACACTTCGAGAGGTTTGATGGACGTGGTGTGCCGGGTGCGACAACATTTTCCGGACAGACCCAATTGAAATAAATCCCTGCAATCACCATCATTGTGTTTATTTTGTTGTCCTTCCCCCGCACCTCCGATTAGCACGGTTGGCTACGTATGGTGTGAAAGAAGTTCAACATATACGTACATACAGAGAGACCCATAGACTCATCACACAAAGACCAACGGACTCGCACGCTTTCAGATGCGCTTCTGCGGCCGTCTGGAATGCTCTTCCATCTGATATTAAGAAGCCACTGGAGCTGTGCACTTAAAAATCAACTCGATTGAAAACGCATTTATTTAGAACTGCTTTGCGTTTAGTTTGTTGTCCTTCCCCCAGCACCTCCGGTTAGCACGGTCGGCTACGTACGGTGCGAAATAAGTTCAACGTACACACGTGCCTACCATACATGGACATCGTCGCGGTCGCCAGCACTCACCTGAGCACGGGCCGGATGCAGGGCTCGCAGAAGCGGTGGCCGCACTCGGTCTGCCGGGGGTCCCGCAGGGGCAGGCGGCACAGCTCGCAGCGGTACTTGTCCTCGGGCGGGTGCACAAAGTGCTCCCGGTAGCCGCACGTGGGCGCCTCCCCTCCCACGCTGCACGCGTCCACACACGTCACGCACGCGTTCACACACATCCAGCACACGTTCACACACATCCAGCACGCGTCCCCCACGCGTTCACATACGTCCACACACGTCACGCACGCGTTCACACACATCCAGCACGCGTCCCCCACGCGTTCACACACATCCAGCACGCATCCCCCACACGTGTCCCCACGCGTCCCGCACGCGTCCCGCACGCACCCCCACACGTGTCCACACATACAATAACTTGTCATCGGCCACGGGTCACTCCCGCTGCTGGATGAAGGCCGCCCCCCCCACCCACCCTGGTCTAAGTGGCTTCTATCGTCAAAAATATTAAATGTTTAGGTCTTTGTCTTAAATTATTTTCGACGTGTTAGCACTCACACACTAAAATCTACAAAGTAAGCAAAATGAGGTTTCGTAACCTGCTCGCTACCAGCGAGTTGGTGAGGGTTGCCGTGTGAGGGTTGAGAGGTGAGAAGGTTGAGAGGGTTAAGAGGCGAGTCGGGTGAGGTGGGAGGGGTGAGGTGGGAGGGGTAAGCGGTATAAGGTGCGGGTTGCGAGGGGAGAAGGTTGCGAGGGAAGAGGGTTGAGGGTTGAGAGGGGAGAGGGTTGAGTGAGCGGGGTGAGGTGCGAGACGCTTGGAGCGAGAGGTGCGAGGGGTGACGTGGCCGCTCACCTGGCTGGGAGGTAGGAGGCCGGGGTGCCGTCCTTAATGAGTGTTGTGTGCAGTGACGAGGCCTGGCTTGAAGGCCCGACTCCTGGCAGCAGTGCAGCCATGCGGGCTCAGACCCGCCGGCGTGTCCACTGCACAACACAACGACGACGACGACGCTTGGTGAACAGAGGAACCTGGCTGGTGCGGCCGCGTGCGCAAGAGATGAAGCTGCCCTCACAGTGGCCGGCAAGGCTGCGAATGGAAGAGAGGAGACTGCCCTTATAGTGGCCAACGGGGCCGCGTGTGCAAGAGATGAAGCTGCCTCACAGTGGCCGGCAAGGCTGCGAATGCAAGAGAGGAGACTGCCCTTATAGTGGCCAACGGGGCCGCGTGTGCTAGAGAGGAGACTGCCCTTATAGTGGCCAACGGGGCCGCGTGTGCAAGAGATGAAGCTGCCTCACAGTGGCCGGCAAGGCTGCGAATGCAAGAGAGGAGACTGCCCTTATAGTGGCCAACGGGGCCGCGTGTGCAAGAGAGGAGACTGCCCTTATAGTGGCCAACGGGGCCACGTGTGCAAGAGAGGAGACTGCCCTTATAGTGGCCAACGGGGCTGTGTATGCAAGAGAGGAGACTGCCCTTATAGTGGCCAACGGGGCCGCGTGTGCAAGAGAGGAGACTGCCCTTATAGTGGCCAACGGGGCTGCGTATGCAAGAGAGGAGACTGCCCTTATAGTGGCCAACGGGGCTGCGTGTGCAAGAGAGGAGACTGCCCTTATAGTGGCCAACGGGGCCGCGTGTGCAAGAGAGGAGACTGCCCTTATAGTGGCCAACGGGGCCGCGTGTGCAAGAGAGGAGACTGCCCTTATAGTGGCCAACGGGGCTGCGTATGCAAGAGAGGAGACTGCCCTTATAGTGGCCAACGGGGCTGCGTATGCAAGAGAGGAGACTGCCCTTATAGTGGCCGGCGAGGCCGCGTGTGCACGGTGGAGAAAGCCAGGTCATTCATTCAAGTACAGATGTAACTTCTGTAAAACGTTGCTGTTGATATTTCTAATTGTGCCGTACTTGTCACGAGACGAAATGAAAAAACATCTCCATTCAGAATCCTCGCAGCTAGCGGCGCACCACCCTGCGTGAGCAGCATCACCATGACACTGCTAATAAGGTAACATGTGACATGAATATAAACTCTCTTTCCAAAGCAACACATTTACTTAAGATACATTTTTTTAGTCTATCGGCCTATTGGCCTTCCACGCCTACGAGCGTCAATTCCAACACAAAACTCTCGATTGTTTTTTTTCAGACTCTGCCGACTAGCACCACAAGGTCAAAAACCAGTCCAGCGTTTGCCTGCGTCAACAAATGCCTTCTAGTTAAAACACGAGCCTAGAAGGCCAATATGGCAGAAGACTAAACAATATTTAAGTTGACAGTAAAAAAAAACCAAACCTTGCCAGACCCCGGCTCGACAGATGCCACATTTTTCTAGACTGATGTTCGTCCAATAATAAAATAATTCTGGCCAATCTCTCACATAGCTGAGACAACGGAACCAGTATTGGCTCTCGCACAATGATTTGCCATGCAGTTTGTCTCTCTGTGTCATGCCCAACGCATACAGTACAGTGTACCGCACACTCGACTGCGTGTACCGGGTGCAATCGACTTCATGGATGGCGTCAAACATGCCGGGATCGCCAGGGCTGTTGAGCACTCTACATAACCACCAGAGGTGGAGTGTGCTGCACACACTACACACAGCATGGCACTTTCAGATATTTATTTATTTCATTTCATAGCATTTAGGGTAAGATAAAACGTATCCTAATTAATGCGTTCCTCACTTGCATAAGTATTAGGTGCTTGATATGCTTCACAGGGTTGCTTACGCTTAGCAACAAAGATTTCCATTGCGTTTGAAAAACCATCCCAGTCACGTTCACGGCCTATGCCATTTCTTCCGAGGGCGAGCCCTTGACAGGTTGGTTGCTACTGAGCCGGCGTATTGAGGTCGGCATGCGATATCCAGGATGTGACCCTGCCAACTCCCCACAGGACTGTCACCGCATCACGCCCTTTCAGATGCACTTCTGCGGCCGTCTGGAACGCTCTTACTGTCACGGTCGACTACGTACGGTGCAGTTCAATATACGTACTTACAGAGACCCATAGACTCGTACAAAAAGCCATAAACTCATCACAAGAGACACACGGACTCACACACCGCATCGCGGGCTTATGCGGCCGTCTGGAACGTTCTTCCTGTCCGATATTAGAAAGCTGCCAGGAGCTATGCATTTTTTAATAATCTACATTGACAACTAATTTTATTAGAACTGCTTTCTGTGTTTAGTTTGTTGTCCTTCCGATTAGCACGGTCCACCTTACGTACGGTGCGTACACACAGGACCCACTGGGCTACAGCTGCATGTTCCCGGTAGTCCAGGAGAGCCGGCGGTCTCCCTGTCGACGGCTGCCGAATGCTGCACGCCCAGGCAACCGGGGACCGTCCTGCGGTGCGTGTCTGCCTCCGAAATTGGGGCCGCGTTGTGCAATCACCGCTTTCGCACCATGTGCCGTTAACGCCTTTGGGCTCTTGAAACATGAAGAAGCAATCGCTTGTCGTCTTTGCTTCACGGAGAGGAGTTACGCGATCGCTACCGAGGGGCTGAGTGTGCAATTCGCGGGTGGCATTCGAGTCCGTATCAACGGTGGCGTTGGTGTGTTTGGCCCGAGCCCCAGCCGCGATATCCAGGTTCACGTGCGCGAACGTCTGCGACGCGACGCGAAAGCCATGGAGCCGTGCGTCGGGAGATACGATGGGACCGCGAGGCCCTGGGTGAACGCACCAAAAAGAGGCATAAACGGATAAAACTAGAAACTAAACTATATAATTTTTTTTTTTACCAGGCAAGACCCACTGAGCCATGTAGCCCTTGTGCAGAAGCGACATGGCCACAAATGAAAGCTCAACGAAGTGGCTCATCACGTGGAAATGTTTAGAAGCCAAATACTCTAAACACACGTTAATTCTAAATGTGGAGGGAAAAACCGGAGGACCCGGACAAAAATCCACGCGACCACGGGGAGAGAGAGACACGTAGACTCCAAATACACAGCGGGCGTCAGGCTCGGGGGTTGAACCCACGCTCCTCCGGTATACCAGGCGAGGTAGTTAACATCTCCTAGCCACCGTGATGATGATGAGAGAGAGAGACACGCAAACTCCAAATATACAGCAGCAGGGTCGGGATCGAACCCACGCTCCTCCTGTATACCAGGCGAGGTAGTTAACATCTCCTAGCCACCGTGATGATAATGAGAGAGAGAGACACGCAAACTCCAAATATACAGCAGCAGGGTTGGGATCGAACCCACGACCTCCTGTATACCAGGCGAGGTAGTTAACATCTCCTAGCCACCGTGATGATAATGAGAGAGAGAGACACGCAAACTCCAAATATACAGCAGCAGGGTTGGGATCGAACCCACGACCTCCTGTATACCAGGCGAGGTAGTTAACATCTCCTAGCCACCGTGGCGCCCACCAACAGATGGAGGTGCAGCACTCGGCTCAGCCAAAACCACCATTGGAACCTCATTTGCCAGTAAAAAATATGATAATTGGTTTGGCAAATGAGGTTCCAATGGTGTAAATGCTTACCCCGAGCTCTCATACTCTGATGGTGCATTGTCTTTGAGTTGTGCGCCTTTTGGCGTCATCTGGTCCAACCCATGAGACTAGGCTCTAAGGAAAGCTGTCTCGGGTGTAGACCAATCAACTTCAAGGACAGTGCATACATTATCAGAGTTATGTTTTTTGTTTGCATTACGACTGCAGGTATTGCGGTCTATGCAAACATGACTCCTTGTAAAAAAAAGGTGTCAGTTTTGTTGCCAGATAGAAGGGTAAAAAAACTATTATCAGCCAAAACCGTTACGCGTTGGCAGAACCCGCCCCTGACCACGCCCCCCCCCCTCCGACCACGCCCCTTCCCGACCCCGCCGAGGTGAAGAAAGCCACGTCGAACGGGATTCAACAATTCCCTCGCAATGATCAACTTCGTCTTTTCCCAAATCGACTCACACGAGGCGGGGCCGGACTACAGATCTAACATTGCATTCCGGCTCTCATGCTAATAAAACACTTCAAATATACGAGCGTCATAATCGGTGAACCAAGTCCATTGGAGTGTGATGCGAAAGCTGATAAAAGCGGGCAAAACCCACAAACATTTACATCTTATATAGAGACAAAGATCCCCCGTAGAGCCTCAAAATAATGTTGGGGCAAGTGCTTTTAGCGGGCACCTATGACGGCCGGCACGGCACACGAGGGGGTGGGTGGTCAGCTCCACACCCGGACTCTTTCGTCTCCCCAGTGGCGCTGCTAACACATCGTACCAAGCGCTCATCTGAGGCTGAGTGGACCTAGGTAGGGGAGGCCTGGGACCGGTTCAGACAATCGTCACCGGTGTTGGTGGCCGTGAGCGGGAATCTAACCCAGGCCACTGGGTTCGTAGCGCAGTGTGCTAACCACTACACTCCCACTGCACACACACACACAAAGTGCATGGTACTTACACAAAGATTTATGGTTTATAATGGCTAAGGTAAGGGCTGTTCTGGAGCAACTATTAAGGTTATGAAAACACACACAAGGCGACACGATGAACAGCAGCAGCAGCACACATGGCTGGGCCACCTTTGTCTCCCTAGTGTTGAAAATCGACCCGGACCACCATGTGACACACTCATCATTCCCGTGCCCAACCAACAGAGGAGAGGCCCCAGAGTTGTTCAGCTGCGCTAAGGTGGTGGGAGACAGAGCCGAGTCACCCCCGCACGGCAAATTCCGTGCTCGTTTCTCAGCGGAGGAGGAGGGGTGTTAAAGGGTGCAGCCCTGCAATTGCTCGCTCGCCGCCACTGCTGCCAGGAGGGGGCTCTGACACTTGCAGGCTGCTGAATTTGGTCCACACATCCGCAGCCACCAAGAAAGCCTGAATAGCCGAACCTCACTGCGCCGCCACACGCCGTGACCTAGAACTAAACTCAAATCTGTTTTTTATTTGACCAGGTATGGCCCTACAGAGATAAGTGTAGTTCTTTTTTCAGAAGCGACCTGGCTATAACAAGTGACAGCTCAATGGAGTGGCTTATCAACGTGTGGAAATGTATAGCGGCAAAACTATTCTGAAGAGCGTGTTTATTCTAAATGTGGAGGGAAAAACTGGAGGACCCAGAGACAAATCCACACATTCACGGGGAGAGACACGCAAACTCCAAACATTCAGCAGGCGTTCAGGGTCGGGATCAAACTCACGACCTCCTGCGTACCAGGCGAGGTAGTCAACATCTCGCCACCGTGGCGATTTGTGGAGCAACCGACTGTGGTTCACCAACTAACACCACTCGGGGGGGGGGGGACAGGCACCGCCGTACAGGGAGATGGAATCAAACCGGCGACCTCTGGATCGCAAGCCGCAGTGCGCAGACCACGACACCAGATGCCAGTTCAAGAAAGTTAAATCTCAAATTATATTGTTGATTATTGCTGACACTTCTGTACGTACGGCAAACCGGAAACCTGGTCTTTCGGTGCCATTTTTGGTATTAATAAAATAAATATTCTAACAACCCTACACAACTGCCCGTTTAGCCTTATTATATATTCCATTTCTGGAGCACCTATTAGGCGGGCAAGGTAAATTAACGAGGGTAGTGTGGGCAACAGCACACCAGCCCACGTTTGTCTCTCCAATGCCGATGTTCAGGTATCAATTACGGCCGATTTGGGGTCGCGGAGACCCAGAACCAGTTCAGAAATCTCTGGCCACCGACGTTCGGAGCGGCTCGCAAATTGAACTTGGGCCGCCAGGTTCGTACTGCGAGTGTTCTAACCACTGCGCCACCACTCCCCTACACACACACACAAGCGCCTTCACACACCCCCACACCTTTACCAACACCCCCACACATTGGCACCTAACCCCATCTTCCTCCAAAACACAACCGGCGTTCACCACGAAGTGGCGGTTATGTCACCACGGCTCTGATGCCAGGCTAGGTGCACGTCGAGGTCTCGAAGATGGTGTGAGAAAGGTTCGCAGACAGATCACGGGATACAAAGACAAAGATCCCCCATATAGCCTTACCAGACTCTTGGGGGCAAGTGCTGTAAGCGAGCACCTATGAAGGCCGGCACGGCACACGAGGGAGTGGTGTGGCAGGCACCACACCTGGCAGACGGCCTTTGTCTTCCCAGTGCAGGTGTTTTAAACACCGCAGCAGGTACTCCATTAAGCCCGAATCGACACACCTGTACACACCTGTACACACGCACCTCTGATAGGGGTCTCCTCCGTGCTCTCTCGCCGGCTGCCTGTTGCTCGTTGTCCGCGAGTGTCGGATTCCGCCAGTACTTTCATTTTACTGCCTGTGCAATAGTGGAAATACCGAACAGCAGCGCCAATACGAGTGGCCCAACCGGAGCTATTTGTAGCACCGGGAAAATCCCGTGGCTGTCAGAGCTTGGCGCCACCCACTCAGAGCTCCTCCCTCGCCACGAACATTGCCTCGGCTCGCTGTCCCCTCCCCTCCATCACCCACCCCTCCCCATTATCACCTCGCTCCCCATCACCCCCCTCTCCCACCCCTCCACAATATCACCTCGCTCCCCATCACCCGCATCTCCCACCCCTTCACCCCCATCACCCAACCCCTCCCCATCACCCACCCCCAGCCCATCACCCCCCACCCCCTCACCCCCCCCCCCTCTACCCCTCTGCCCATCACCCCCCCCTCTGCCCATCACCCCCCCTCTGCCCATCACCCCCATCACCCACACCTCTCCCCTCCCCATCACCTCCCTGTCACCCACCCCCTCTCCACGATGTTCAGAGATATTCGCCCAGGGTGTCGGTTCAATTCAATATTTCAATTTCAAATATTTGTTTCATTTCATAGCCAATGGGTTGGGTTTTTTTAAAATGTTGAAATGGTTATTTTTACGATTATATGGTACTCTACTTCGAGTTGTTGTCATCAATCTCACAGAACAAATTCCCCTTAAATCTAATTGCAAAAATATGATTTGTATTGAACAATCAGAAAAAAATAGATTTCACTGCAACTCGGCCTGCAAGTTTCTCGTTACGAGTTCGTTTTGTGTAAGCAGGCAAACTCCAAGAGGCCAGGGTAGAGTCTCACTTTGTAGACAAAAAGACAAAGATCCCCCGTGTAGCCTTCAGACTTTTGGGGCAAGTGCTGTTTGCGAGTATCACCGATGAAGGCCGGAATGGCACACAAGGCAAGCACCACGCCCGCCGCCTTTGTCTCCCTAGCGGCGATGTTTACACACCGCACCAGGTTTGAGGCTTAGTCGACCTAGAGGATGCCCAGGACCGATTCAGAAAATCGCCACCAGTGTTGGTAACCGTGAGCGGGAATCGATCTTGGGTCACTGGGTTTTAAGCACAGCACGCTAACAGCTGCACCACCACTCCACTCAGCATGACAGGAGCACGACACTCGGCATCTCAACAAAAACCAAATAGCATCTATCACGTGAGGAATTGAACATTTTGCAACTCCATATATGATAAGCCACTTCGTTGAGCTATCATTTGTGGCCAGGTTTCTTCTGAAAAAAAAAAAGAGCTATTTAGCTTAGTGCGCCTTACCTGCTAAAATAAACATTATTTAGAAGTTTATGTTATGTATTTGTATGTATTTTGAACTTCTTTCACACCGTACATAGCCAACCGTGCTAATGGGAGGTGCTGGGGAAGGACACACTAATCACAAGAAGCAGTTCTGATTTAAAAAAAAAAAATTCAATCGAGATTTTAAAATAAATAGCTCCAGTAGCTTCCAAATATTGGAAGGAAGAGCGTTCCAGACGGCCACAGAAGCGCATCTGAGAGCGCGCGATCCGGTGACCACCACCTGTGTTCGATCGCTAGCCAGAAGCTGCCGCTGCAAGGATGGCCGCGGAGTTCGTGCGATGGTTTCACGCGCTCCTTGACAAGATCATCGAGGAATTGTGGTTCAACCGAGGTAGTAACCACACAGGTGCATGGCCACGGCAAGCGGTGGCACACCCCACACGGGCAAGGGTTGAACATGAGAAAACACGCGATAATCAATGCCTTTTAAAGTTATTGTAATTTACATATTTAAGGGAAATACCGTGTTGTTTAGGGAAGTGATGCGAGTACATTTTGAAGAAAGTGTTATTCCACTCATATAATTTATTCACATCTCAGCCAAGGGTATAGGACTGGGCCAATCATCCCTTCTTATGGTCGATAAAATGAGTACGACGACCCTCACGGGAGGGGGTTGGTGGAGGTGGGGGAGCCCCCACCTGCCACTGAGAATGTTGTGACTGAGTGTTTCAAGTCACTGGAGGGACCCTCCTCACCGTATGAGGTTCAAAGGTCACCGAGCATGAGTGTGTCGGTGGCCACCATATGAATAAGTTGCTTGACATTAACGGAGGAGGCAGTTAATCAAATTAAAGGATTTTTTTGGGGGGGGTTAGATCGCGTAAATATAAACGCGTAGTTACCTCACCACCACGCGACACCGCTAATCAGTAAGATTTGTCACGTAACCAAAACGTACCCATTTTAGTTACTACGTCAGTCAGCACACTGGTGTGTTGGAGAATAAACCCACAACATTTACAATTTGTGTACGACACTCCACTGGCAATTACAACCGGTTTCATTGAGCGAGTTTGCCTTTATTGTGAATAATATGGGTCGCAAAAGCATTCATGTTAAACAAAGGCAGTTAAATTTGTATTTAAAGCCTTCGTGACTGCAGGGATTCATATTCTTGGTTCTTTCGGCAAAGTCACGTAACTTTACCGAAAGAACCAAGAATGTAAAGGCAGTTAACTTGACTGAGCTGGGTCGGAGAGAGGGGGGGGGGGGAATTTAGACCTCTTCGAAAGCAGAAGTTTCAAATCCTCAGAAGTCAAATGATGAAAAAACATCAACAACCACAAACAACGAAATAACGAGCACTGTAATGCCTGTGCACGACTATCAGAATCTTAATTTTATACTCGCGAAAAGCTCTTTTTCACAGATGTCCAGTAGCGGCACGGGGTCAGAACTTTACAAAAACAAACAATATAAAAACGCAATACGAGTGCAAGGCATTAGGGAAGGTAAACAAAAAACACTTTTAAAAAATGTACAAATACAACTAAACAATTTATTAGCTTAGCAGATAAAGCCCACCGAGCTATTTTATTCTTTTTCAGAAGTGGTGGCGGCACAGTGGAGCAACGAACGGGGCACGCCGCTTCTCCGAGACCACAAAGAGCACGGTGAGAAAAAACAAAGATGTGAAAGAGGATTTAAAAACATATCCCGACCGAACAATGATAGAATAACCACGAAGACGGTAAAGTCATTAAAAAAAGCGAGTAAAAAAATAAATCGTTAAACGAATGATTGTTAGAAAACCAGAAATTAGCAATTGGGACCACGAAAGGCCACACAAAAAAAGGGCAGAAGATTACGTAGCGCAACCCAACATTCAATTACTGTACAAAGGGGGGAAAAAAGGATGTTGACGATTGCTAAACTACGACCGGTAGCCCTGTGGGAGCGACAGAAACAGCAAATGCGTGACAGGGAAAGAAACGTGAAACGAGCTGCGGGGTTTTATGCACGAAGTAATCGCACGAGGATGGCGACGTTTCAAACGTCACGCCTGAATAAGCAATGAGAAAAATCCAGATAAACTCGTTTAAAAAAGTTTTTTTTAAACAACGGTTTAATTAACAACTTCGTTTAAACTCACGGTCTTCGAAAAGCAAGTCAATGTCGCCTGCGTTTTATGCGAAACGATTCCACAGTTTAGGGACCGCAGCGTTTTTGACCTACACACAAATATATATAAATAATAATGCGTCCATACAAAATGTACATTGTTTTAAAGTAGAGAATTAATTTATTAATTGATGCCGATTTTGATACAGGCATGCATTGTCATCCGAGATCTGAGTAGGTGTGCAAAATGTGGAATTGCTTGGACAACGGGAAGTGGATGATATTTTGATGACAAGATTTGACCCAGACAAACAGAGGAATCAAGTTAAGTAAAACCGTTGAAAAAAGAAAGAGTTTCCCTTGGGGAGGGCCCAAAAATTAATAACCATCATTTTGAAAGATTCGCTCATCGGGCAGTAAGCCCCAAACTCGAAATCACTTTAAATGTTGTGCTAAACACTTTCAACAATATACAATCCTCATCATCAGTGAACATCATTCCTTGCATTGCCAGCCCATCGTTTGATGAGAAAATGTCACAATTATGCTGTCGCTTTGATTACTTTCAGCAATTAAATCGTAAGGGGTTCATATCCTTGACTGCACACAAACATCGGAGTTTTCAGGCATTGAATGCGGTGTTTTGTTACTTATTTGAGTTTTAAGGACACTACTTAGGCTATGACGGCGGGGTTTGTTAAGCTAAGAACACGAGTCTGTCTGCTTCAC
This sequence comes from Lampetra fluviatilis, assembly GCF_964198595.1. Classification (NCBI taxonomy): domain Eukaryota; kingdom Metazoa; phylum Chordata; class Hyperoartia; order Petromyzontiformes; family Petromyzontidae; genus Lampetra; species Lampetra fluviatilis. The sequence goes on along the minus strand of NC_136304.1, from coordinate 8,993,993 downwards.
CGTGGCCACCGCCGACCCCCCATTACGTAATTTTGCAAGAGCCAGGACATCGTGTGCCGGGGTGGCGTCAGATTCCACATTTTTTTACATCAAAGTTGAAACATGACGCTGCTAATTACTCAATTTGATTATACGCAGCAAATCAATATCCCCCTACCGCAAAACCTCGGCAGGGCATAGCGTAAACAAGCGTTGTAAAAACGTGATTATTACATTAAGGCCAAATTGTATTGTATTATAATTCCCCTCGCAAAAGGAGGGTCTGACGTTGCAGTAGGTGTCGCCTTCTCAGTCAGTCGGCCCGTGGTGCCTGGGTCCGTGCCGCGACCTCCTGCCAGCGGGCGTTTCGACACTTCACGTGGCCTTAAAGTGCACCTAGCCTGGCACAGGCGCCATGGTGATGTCCCCGCCACTTGGTGGCGAATGGCGGTTCGTTGGGCTTTTAACTTGCTAACCCACCCCCTGACTGGAGATCTGTGAAAGATCTGTGAAAGAGCTTCATAGTTCATCGGATTTCTCCAAGATAAATAAATATTCTGATTCTGCATAGGCACAGTATATTCCTATATATTATACAGGGATATCTATAGTATACAAATATTATAGTATATCTATCATATAACTACCTATAGTATACAACACATAGTTGAGTATACAACGATAAGGTATAGCCATAGCACCGATAGTATATGACTAATCTAGAGAGCATAGGGATACCCATAACATACAACGCTGGGGTTAGTGGTGTACTCGAGGTATAAAACCACAGCCGTTGATAGGGAGGTGCGGAGCACGAGGCAAATCACAGTGTGGGCCTCCCGACGTCGCGGTGGCTAGGAGATGTTAACTACCTCGCCGGGTTTACAGGAGGTTGTGGGTTCGATCTCGACCCCGACGCTTGTTGTATATTTGGAGTTTGCGTGTCTCCCTCGTTATCATGGTGGCTAAGAGATGTTAACTACCTCGCCGGGTTTACAGGAGGTTGTGGGTTCGATCCCGACCCTGACGCCTGCTGTATATTTGGAGTTTGCGTGTTTCTCTCCCCGTGGTCGCGTGGATTTTTCTCCGGGTCCTCCGGTATTTCCCCTCCACATTCAGACACATGCGTTTAAGCGTATTTGGGAGATAAGCCACTTCGCTGAGCTATAATTTCTGGCCTCGTCGCTTCTGAAAAAACGCTATATATAGCTCAGTGGGCCTTACCTGAGAAAATATTTCATGTGATACCATGACGCTGAAACGCGGGGCCCCCCAAAGCACGGGGCCCGGGGCGATCGCCCCGATTCACCGAACCCTCGGCATGTCTCTGGACATAACAACAGTGTTGTATGCAATGGGTGTGCTATAGGTATACAACACTAAAGTTTTACCGATAGTATACTGTGCAACACTGCGGGTTCATACACCATAGGTACACCTGTGCACCTATTGTAAGTTTCCATGAACTTTTCCGTCGGCGGCTGGGTGTAGGCGGAAACCTAGCGCACTGCGCGACGAACCCGGCGACCCCAGTTCGAATTCCGCTCACAGCCAATACCGGTGACGATTATCTGAACCGGTTCAGGGCCTCCCGTAGGTCGACTCGGCCTCGAATGAGTACCTGGTGCGGTGTGTAAACATCGCCACCGGGGAGACAAAGGCGGCCATGCTGGCCAACCAAGCCCCTCGTGTGCTGCGCCGGCCTTCACAGGTGCAGCTGCTCGCTAACAGCACTTGCCCCAACAGTCTGCTAAGGCGATACGGGGAGATGTTTGTCTTTGTACGTCCGAGGGACCACCATGACCTGAGGTGGAGAGTGCCGGAAGGGGGGCGGGGGCGGAAATGCGATGGTACAGCAGCGGTTAAACACGAGCCTCTCCTCCCCTCCTGCCTGCAGCGACGTTTAAATGTGTCCGCGAGCGTAGGGATGCCTCCCCAGTGAGAGTGTGCGTGGGCCGCCGAGAAAAACCCTGTCAAATATCCCCCGTGCGGGCGTTAGAATAACAACTCGCATCGGACACTGACAGTGCTACCCCCCCCACCTCTCGCACACATCGCATCGCCACGCGGCTCTTCGTTTCCCCACCAGATTCCACCGCGGTTGATCGCCACTTGAGATTATCCAGAGCGGTCGCGAGTCGACGGTAGAAGCTGATCCTTTGCAAATGTCCCACTCGCATCACCCATTCTTTCCCGGCAGGTGATTGAATCCTGGTGAAAACTTCCTTCTCGAAACGAAAGAGCGCGAAACGATTCAAAGACTGTATTTCGATTGGTGGGAGGCGATGCATCATCATCATCAACATCACGAGCCATGGGCAGATAGGCGGTAGGTGTCCACTGCACACGTAATTTGTCTCCACTTTCCTGTGTCTTGTGCCAATATGCTCAAGCAGCGCCACATCTTTCTGGCACCAATCTTTGATGTGGTGAAGCCGTTCTCTGCGAGATCTTCCCGTACCTGGGATTAGCACGGTTGGCTACGTACGGTGCGAAAAAAATTCAACATACATACATTTTTAAGACAATGCAGAACCTTTGAATTAAAAGTTTGCTCCATAATATCTCCCTATTATTTTCATGGGGTTTCTACACACGGATCTGCCCGTATGTTGATAAACGAATGGCCATGAGTACGTCTCTCCACATAGACAAAAACATTTTATTTTAATCCATCGATCATCAAATGTGCCTTTTGTATCATCCTTACCCAGCCACATTTATTGCAACAGGCCAATTCTGGGCCGATTGCACCTTTCCGCCTCTCATTAACAAACAGCTCAGAGCATGAAAATATAATAATAGGTTTTACCCTTTCTGGCAATAAAACAGGTTATTAAGGTGTTCAAACACCAAATAGAGAAAGCTTTTCGGAAAGAATCGTGTCTGCATTAACCACACATACTTGTGGTGGACATGCAAACAAACCACGCTCTGATCAAATATGATGAATTGTCTTTGAAACCGATTGGCCTACACCAGAGATGGCAGCCTTCTTGAGGGCCTCGTCTCACCACCAGTGTCACACCAGAGAACAACGCCAAAAGCAGCTCAGAGCAGACGCGCGCGGTGACGTTGCCACCAGCACGCATTGCCGGAGTTGGCATTACACCGGGGATAACGTCAACGCGTCACCGTTCAGCTCGACAAAGTGACGTCACCACGTCGCCGTTCAGCCCTATAGTGACATCACCACGTCGCCGTTCAGCCCTACAAAGTGACGTCACTACGTCGAAAGCCACGAGCGTGGCTCTTTGGTTCTTTCGGTAAAGTCACGTAGATAGAAAATTAATTAAATAATAGAGTACGACGTTTCGATTGCAACACAAGCAACCGTCATCAGGTAAAACTCAATTTGAGAGAGAGACAAAACAGACACGGAGACACACAGACACATAAGCAGAGAGAGACAACACAGAGACACACAGAGAGAGACACACAGACAGACACAAGCAGAGAGAGACAACACAGAGACACACAGAGAGAGACACACAGACAGACACAAGCAGAGAGAGACAACACAGAGACACACAGAGAGAGACACACAGACAGACACAAGCAGAGAGAGACAACACAGAGACACACAGAGAGAGACACAACATAGACACACAGAGACACACACAGAGAGAGACACAACACCGAGACACACAGAGAGACACACAGACAGACACAAGCAGAGAGAGACAACACAGAGACACACAGAGAGAGACACAACATAGACACACAGAGACACACACAGAGAGAGACACAACACCGAGACACACAGAGAGAGACATACAGAGAGAGACAACACAGAGACACACAACATAGACACACACAGAGAGACACACGCAACATAGACACACAAGCAGAGACAACACAGAGACACACAGAGAGAAACACAACATAGACACACAGAGGCTTAGGAAATGATGACGTCATGCCTAAACATCAGCTTTAAATGTAAATCAATGGGGGGGGGGGGGCAGGGGAACTCATCTTCCAGATGCTTCTACCAATAAAACCGGGGTCACGCTACCAGAATATTTCAGCCCCCCACTGGATTGCATAGGGACACTTTTTTCTTCTTCTAATTCTTCGGGGCAAGATGATGTTGTTGTTCATTGGGAAGGGCGGCAATTTTCCGAAGCGTGACGGACGGACCCTGGCGCATTATACAACAAAGATCCCCCGTGCAGCCTTAACAGACTGTTGGGGCAAGTGCTGTTAGCGAGCGCCTGTGAAGGCCGGCACGGCACACGAGGGGGTGGATGGCCAGCACCACGCCCGGCCGCCTTTGTCTCCCCAATGGTGACATTTACGCATCACACCAGGTACTCATTTGAGGCCGAATCGACCTACGGAAAGCCCAAAACTGGTTCCGATAATCGCCACTGGTGTTGGTGGCCGTGAGCTGGAATCGACCTCGGTCGCCGGGTTCGTAGCGCAGCGCCACCACTCCCCCCTCCACGCACACAGATGCACATCTGACTTTGACGAGAGTTTCCATTCACAAAAAAATTCAAAACGGTCACGTTCCCATAACCTGGGCTCTACCCACACCTTGGGGTACGAAACCAAAGGGCAGGATGAAGCAACCCTCATGTGCAGGCCGGGTGTGGTGGCGCACACAAAGACAAAGATCCCCGTGTAGCCTTGACAGACTGTTGGGGCAAGTGCTGTTAGCGAGCACCTATGAAAGCTGGCACGGCACACGAGGGGGTGGCCATCACCACGCCCGGCCGCCTTTGTCTCTCCCAGTGGTGATGTTTATACACAACACCAGGTACTCATTTGAGGCCGAGTCGACCTAGGGGAGGCCCAGATACCGGTTCAGATAATCGTCACCGGTATTGGCCGTGAGCGGGAATCGAACTTGGGTGGCCGGGTTCGTAGCGCGGCGCGCTGACCACTACACCACCGCTCCCCGCATAAGCACGCACACAAAGACAAAGCTCCCCCGTGTAGCCTTAACAGACTGTTGGGGCAAGTGCTGTTAGCGAGCACCTATTACGGCCGGCACACGAGGGGTGGGTGGCCAATACACGCACGCAATCCGGCGCCAACCCGGCTGCGAGTTGACAGTACAGCAAGCAGGTCCGCTCACCTGTATGCACGTTTACACATGCCAATGCAGGGCTCCCCCTTCTGAAAATAAGTCCTGGGACTCCGAAAGAAGTACGTATCTGCACTCGCAGTGTGTTCTCTGGGTATAGTATATGGATGGTAAATAGCTGAGAGTAATTAGATTACTGAAATCAAGGATGTATGTATGTATGTTGAACTTATTTTGCAGTGTTCGTAGCCAACCGCGATAATCGGAGGTGCGGGGGAAGGACAACAACCTAACACAAAAGCAGTTCTAAAAAAATGAAGTAGGATTATCAAGATTACTGTTTATGAATAGGTAGCAGTTGATCTACTATTCATGTTTAAATTAAAACGTTATACTTTGCAACTAAAGTTGAAATCCTGTAACGTGCCCCGACTGGACATCTGTGAGAAAGAGCTCCACAGCTCATCGGATTCCCGCAGTCTAAATAAAGATTCTCACTTAAGCACCCCAACCCAGTACAAGAAGGGCAACTCGTAAATGCGCAAACGCTTTTTGCCCCGACCGCCTCCCGTTGGCATCCCAACCACCAATACGTGTTTTCTTAAACTGCCGATTTCTCTCTCTAAAAATTGACCAGGCTCTCATTAGGTCCATTCGCTCTTTCTCTCCCCCCGCCGCTTCGGCGTGGATTTCCACACAACTCTCTCTCTAAATATTTACCGGGCTTGCTGGGTCTTTCTCTCCCTCTGCCGCCGCAGGGTGGATTTCCACACAGCTCTAATTTAGAAATCTTTGGAGAACGAGATCAACCAGGCTATGCGTTAACTGTGTGTTGGAAGACTTTCTGCGTTGCCTTGCATCACATTACATTTCCAAAAAATAGCTAAGTTGGTTCTCTTAATACCAGACTTGCTGGGGCTTTCTCTCCCCCTGCGAGGTGGATTTCCACACAGCTCTCTCATTGACATGCTAATTTCTCTGCTCCAGCAGACCCACCTCTCTCTCTGCCCCCCCTCTCTCTATTTAAGGCCACGACACAGAGGCATTGGGTCTCTGTGTGTCTGTGTTGTGTGTCTCTCTCTGTGTGTCTCTGTGTTGTCTCTCTCTGCTTGTGTGTCTGTCTGTCTCTCCATGTCTGCGTATTCTCTCTCTTTCAAATTTAGTTCAACCTGATGACGACTGCTTGTGTTGCAATAGAAACGTCGTATTCTATTTAATTTATTTTCTATCTACGTAACTTTACCGAAAGAACCAAAGAGAATGTACTGAATAGGCTTGGCTCTTTCCCCCCAAAACGAAATTTCCAAGTGTTTTCACACACATAATCAAACGGGTGGAAATGGCGATGCGATTAGTCTGGGTCAACATAGGATCAACAAAAGCAGCTGCAGTCTAGTAATAGCAAAGCGTTGTCATCTGTAAACCTAAACCAGCCCAATTGGATGGGAACTTTGGGTTGCGCATTTGTTACAAACCCAGCGAAATTAGATTCCTGTTCACGGCTCGCATCGGAATATCTATGTATGTTCAACTTCCTTTGCAATGTACAAACTAAACACAATTTTAAAAAATAAACCATCTATTTAATTCCAAGAAAGTCGAGAATACATTTCTCTTTTAACACATCCAAATGCAGGAGGACCCTTCTGCCCAATCTCGGGACATGCTCTCCGAGGCTTTCCTTCACAATCATAATAATTACTATTGCGAGCGCGGTCGTCACATTTCATTACTTTCTAAAATATCAAACGCAGAATTCTAATCGTGTGAATTACCAAGGAAAGTCTCGCCCGGGGTATCACGACTCTTTTTTTCTTCAGGAGGGGTCCCTGAACTGCAATGTTCGGCAGTCCCTTTGGAACGAGTCGTCTTACACGCAAAGGCCCCCCCCCGCGCAAATGGCACCGATGGGGTTCACGCAGAGACACAGCTTCGCCGTACTGACACACTTCTTTGACCAGCTGGGTAAGCTCAGCGGGTTTGGGATTTTCACAAAAAAAAACTCCCCAACGACCCACCGACCCACCGACCCACGCTTTAAAAAATTATGATAGGTCACCGCGTCCGGCTCAAAATAAGTTCACGTTACTTATTAAACGTCAAGTAAAGCGATAGGCCCGAGACCGATTCCTCTGGCGCCCTTTCCGCGTCGAGTTTGTACGATCTCCGTCTGTTCTGCGTGGTTTTCTCTGGGTGCTCCGGCTTACTTTTGACGATTTAACTATTTTTTTTTTTACCAGGTAAGGCCCACTGAGCTATACAGCTCTATTTCAGAAGTGACATGGATATCACAAATGATAGCCCAACAAAGTGGCTTATCACGTGGGAATGTACAGCAGCCAAATACTCTAAACGCATGTTTCTAAAAGTGGAGGAAAAACTCCAAATATACAGGCGTCAGGGTCGGGATCGAACCCACAACATCCTGTATAGCAGACGAAGTAGTTAACATCACGCCACTGCGGCAACCATAAATAAAATATGCCGTGTAACTGGTTTTGGCAAGACAACGCAAATGTGGCAGGATCCTTCTTAAAGAGTATTTTGGACCCAGTGTTAATTATATTACTTTTTTGTTGGGGAATTCCTTTCTGGTTGGAGGAAGAGAAGGGTGCCTGGAGTCAAAGGTAATCAATCAGTCTTTGGGGAGAAGAGCCGTAGGGTTTACTTAGGCAAATGCAAGGAAATCCCTTGCACCAGGGTGGACGGTAAGAGGAAGAGAGATTAGACGGCACACAGGAGGCAAGTGGGCGTCCCCAAAAATACACACGCTTACAAACAACAACAGCCGCATGCTCCGCTAAGTGGCGGTGCTCATATGTGTATGCCTATGCACACATAGAAGTGGGAGTGTGTGTCGCGGTTAACCCACTGGGCTCCAAATCTACAGCCCGAGTTCGATTCCTGCTCACGACCGCCAATATCAGTGAAGAATATTTAAACTGCTCCTGGGCCTCCTCCAAGTCGACTCAGCCTCAATCGAGTATCTGCTACGGTATGCAAACATCAGCACTGGGGAGACAAAGGCGGCCGGGTAAGTGGTGGCCACCCCACACTCTCTCGTGTGCCGTACCGGCCTTCATAGGTACTCGCTAACAGCACTTGCCCCAACAAGGCTGTAGGGTGGATCATAGCCTTTTCTATTTCCTGTGCACACACATGTTAGCGAGCCTCAAAGAAGTCCATCCTGATACACGAGTGGGTGGTGTGACATGCACCACTCCCAGTCAGTCGCCTTTGCTTCCTCAAGTTCTGTTGTTTACGAACTGCACCAGACACTTACTTGAATCTGAGTCAACCTCTGCGAGGCTCAAGACAGGTTCAGGCATGATCCGCCGCCGAGGTAATCCATCGCCGGGAATCAAACCCAGACCACCGGGATCGCAGGACATGAGCCCTAGGACTTGCACACTAAACTAAGCTATTAACCTAAACAATTTTAATTTTACCAGGTAAGGCCGGCTGAGCTATGGAGCTCTTTTTAGTACACACTTTTATTTAACTCACTCTGTCTGTTGTTGTAACTCAATTTTAACCCACTTCCCAATGTGGTATCGACTGCAAACTTCGTATACTTATGTCTTACTGATGACAAAACTATATTATATCATAAAAAATAAAATTAAAAAATTTTAAACAATATTTTTTACATGTCATGTTTCGCCTTGGGTCTAATTGTCCACTCTCAACTAACGTTGGCTGTAATTGGCTACGGTCCCTTACGTTATGGCAAGCTTCGGGGCCACTTCCTGGAGTCGTGGAGTACTGCCCATTACTCGTACGGTACATTTCATTAAAGCGTCTTTTTTCAAAAGTATTTTTTTAAATTACTTATTCAGAAGCGACCTGGCCACAAATGATCACTCAACTAAGTGGCTTACCACGTGGACATGTATAGCAGTAGCCAAATACTCTAAAGCACATTCATTCTCAATGTGAAGGGGAAAAAATTAACCCGTAAAAACAAAGTTTTTCACTATAAATCCTTTATATGCGTGGAGGCTAGAGTCCTCTCGTCCTCTGGCTTGAGATGGCTGCCACCTATGGGTCAGATGATTGCCTGCCACCATTAAGCAATTGGTAATTAAATATAAAAAAAAATCCTAAAAAGTGTAAAGTTATGGAAAAAAATTTTCACGAAAATAAATTGTCACGCACAACGAGTCTGTGTGCAAAATGTGAGCTCGACTGGATCACGGGAAGTGGGTTAAAAAACGACCGAAAGATTTGCACGGTCGTAAGCGCGCAAGCAAGCAAGCAAGCGAACTTAATAGAAAAGATTTAAAAACCGGAGGCCCCCGAGAAAATCCACGCAGCCACGGGGAGAGAGACACGCAAAGTCCAAATATACAGCAGGTGTCAGGGTCGGGATCAAACCCACGACCGATTGTATACTACGGGAGGTAGTTAACATCTCGCCAACCTGGCGCCCGTACACCCTCCCCCGCACACACGAGTAAACAAACAAAATCACTCGATTCTTCAAAGGAGCTGTCAATAAGCGATCAAGGTGACCTGGAGTGAAGAAAATGCTGGGGTGAGTCAAACTCCGACTGGGATTTTAAATCGTCACTGAGTGTCACGCCCTTTGAGCGCCGCTCCGCCTCGGTGGATGTAATGACTGTCACCATTGTATTTGCAAATCTTAGAATATGAAATTTCAACCAGTGGCCATGGGGCCACCACCCACTGCAGATGAGCAACAGCCCCCAAGGCTCGTGACAATCTACGAACAATGTTTGTACGCAAGCCGCAAGTGCCATTAATTGTCCTTGTAAGTGGGTGGACAAACGATTAAGGTTTTTACACTTGTTAAAAACGAAACGAAACTACTTTTTATTTCACCAGGTAAGGCCTACTCAGCCATACAGACTTTTTTTCAGATGCGACCTGGCCAACATCTGATAACCTAAGGAAGTGGCTTATCATGTGGAAATTAATAGCAGCCAAATACACTACTCTAAACGCACGTTGATTCTTATTGTGGTGGGGAAAGCTGGAGGACCCTGATACAAAAATCCACGCGACCAGGGGGAGAACATGCAAACTCCGAATATACAGGCGTCAGGGTTGGGATTTAACCCACAACCTCTTGTATACCGGGCGAGGGAGTTTACTTACCACCGCGACACCCGCAAAACGTTCTATGAGCGAGCAGGCATGGCTAGCACCACTCCTGGCTGCCTTCCTCTCACCAGTGCTGATGTTAACATGGCTCGCTTCGTGCCCATTTAAGGCTAAGTCGATCTAAGTTGGCCCCAGACCGGTTCGTAGGCCATATGTTTTATTTTTAGTGACTTTACCGAAAGAACCAAGAAGATGAATCCCTGCAGTCACGAAAGCTTTAAATCGAAATTTGCATGTTGATTCTAAATGTGGAGGGATAAACCGGAGGACCTGGGGGAAAAAAACCGTGCAAACTTCAACTATACAGGCATCAGGGTCAGGATAAAACCCACGACCTCCTGAAGAGCAGGCGATTTAGTTAACATCTCACAAACGCAACGCACCATTTTTTGCAAGGTCTTTTGCGAGGTGCAAGTAAAACTCAAAAAGCCGAAGCACCTCCATATTGAAACAAGCGAGAGATAACATTTACGTCTGTTTTGTGCACTGTATGTCGAACTTCTTTCGCACCGTACGCAGCCAACCGCGATAATCGGAGGTGCAGGGTAAAGACAAAAAACGAAATACAAAAATATATCAATGTGTCGTTAAAACCCGCCACCACCCGACACAGCCAACTAGTAAGGGTTGTCACATAAACAGAACGTGCCATCTTCTTGGTTCTTTCGGTAAAGTCACGTAAAAGGGAAATAATAAAATAATAATAAAACAATTCTCACGACGTTTCGGCCACAACGCAAGCAGCCGTCCTCAGGTGAAAAACAGGTTTGTCGGAAAGACAGCGTCTGAACGTGCCAATTCGTCACTAGTACAGCACACCGGTGCTGTACTAGTGACGAATTGTGTTGGGTGGTGGCGGGTTTTAACGACACATTTATATATTTACGCGATCTAACCCAAACACCTCTATTAAAGATGATATTGGTCGCGAAAGCCGACGTGTTAAACTAAATACAAAAAGCAGTTCAAAAAATGAATTTGTCAATCTTGATGATTTAAAAGTGCATAGCTCCAATGGCTTCCTAATATCGGAAAGAGGAGCGTTCCAGACAGCCACAAAAGATAATTTGAAAGCGCGTGATGCAGCGACCCGTCTTTGTTTGATGGCTAGCAAATAGCCGCTGTGAGGATGACCAAAGTTCGTGTGATGGTTTATGCCAGCGGTGAACATTCCATATTCCAATGGTGGGGGGCCATTCTCTCCAAAGTTTGACCACTGTTTACTTACCACCAAGAGGTATTTAACGATTGAACCCCTCACGAGTTCTGATGAAGACAGGTTGGGGTGTTGATCCTAAACGAGGCTCAAAACATGTGACAATCCAAATGTGAGTCGATCGCTCTAACCGCAGCGCTACACTCATAGGTCATGAAACATAAACAGGACTCTGTTAAATTATATTATTCCACCTGGACCAACGGCATAAAAGATCCAAAACGATCCTTTTTTCACCGAGTTGAAGGGACGCGATTAAACGTGTACTCACAATTTACTTAGAATTTTCCATTTTTAGTTGGAATCATTACACATAAGCGAGTCAAATAAGGTTAGTTTAGAGGAAAAGCTGTTACGCATCGGCCTGCACAGCCTGCCTTGTTTGTTGGCACAGTAGTTGTAGATGGGGGAAATTCCCATCAGCATAGGCACCGGCAAGAGAGTGATGATGCAGGAAGGACTTTGCGCCTTGTCGCAACGTCAGGTTCGTTGGCAACCGCCGTCGCTAACGATGATTCGACGACATGCGACGATAAACTCGGCACTTTCCTACCCTCACCCTCCGCCTGCCCCGAGCACACAGAATGAAGGAGTTAGTTTCCCTGGTTGACCGTAACTGTTCGAGGGATTTTGCGAACCACCCTTCGGGGCGGTGACACGGCGCAGTAGTAGTAGCGCATTCGCCGCTTGTTACAGTGGTTCGTGGTTTGAATCCAGCGGCTGCCCTGGTTAATATGTTTAAATATCCCGTGACGTCGTTTGCAAGATGTCGCGCCGTTGTGTGCTGACGTCAGGGAACTAATAAGCCAAATTCGAAAATAAACCACAAATTACTCAAGCGGGATCATACAACTCGGGAATGGTGAAGCGTCTCCAGGCTGACTTAGAGGAGAGGAGGGTTTATTTCACCAAGTAAGGCCCACTGTGCTCTATAGCTCTTTTTTCAGGAGTGACCTGGCTATCACAAGCGATAGCTCAACGAAGTGGTTCATCACGTGGAAATTTATAGCAGCCAAATACTCTCAACGCATGTTCGTAAATGTGGAGCAAAACAACGGAGGACCTCGAGACAAATCCACGCGACTATGGGGAGAAAGACACGCAAACTCCAGCAGGCGTCAAGTGTCAGGATCGAACCCACGACCTCCTGTATACCAGGCGAGGTAGTTAACATCTCCTAGCTACCGTGGTGCCTCTAAAGGTCACAAGGGAGCAAGGTGGAAGGGGATACATGACAGAGGACAAGGACACAATGAAAATATTTACAATAACAAGCAAAGCCACAGATGGCTAAAACACGCAACAAATGGCACAGCAGAGAGCACATGCGGTGTATCTGGCAGTCATCTCATTGAACCTATATCACCTGGGTCTATCCCATGATCGGCCAGCGTGGCTTCAACATTTCACGTGGCCTTTAAGTGCACCTAGTCTGGCACAAGCACCGTGGTGATGTCGCTGCCACTTAATGACGAACGGTGGCCGTTGTTGTAATTGGATCCATATGCGTATTAATGCGTGCGTGCATGTATATACAAGCACATTGCAAGATATCTATAACAAAAAGAAGAGAGTTTATAATTAACTGGAATTGTGCTTTGGGGTTCATTGAGATTATATTCAAGATTCACGGAGAAAATCCACATTTTTACGGCTGGAATCAAGTCTCTCCATGGGCCAACCACTACTGGGGGCAGATGTATTGAGCTTATATTTATGACACAACTAGCAACTCACAGTCGGGAGGATCATAAATTTAAATGCAAGTCAGAGGTCAATTTAGCCCAATCATACCTCTGCAGCTTGACCTATGAAGAAATGTGGAAATTCCACCGCTTGCTCAAGGCCATAAACGCACAAGCAGTACCGCCCCCCGCTGCTGCTGCTGCTGCTACGATGGGGAAGACGAACACCACCCCGTCTTGGGAGGAACCACACCATGTGCACAATTTGAAAGAAAAAAAAACAACCCCAAGGAACACACTCATAATGACTCGTGAGTCATTAAGCATATTGCTTCATTTACAGGCAGCGGGCAACTCTTATGCAAATGAGGCAGAATTTTGTTGTGGCCATTCATCCAAGAAACACAGACCGAGGCTCTGGACCAAAATTTGCATTTCACGAATCGGCAGGCGGCCTCTCAGCAACCCCCCCCTCGCCCAGATGAGAAGTGGATCCAGTATTTTTGGATCACATGCAAAAAAAAAATTGTGAAAATCCACCACCTGCCAGGAGGTGGCACAGTAAGGTACGTGGGTTCGTGAACCCACGTCCCTTGCCCCACATGCAAATAATAATTTGTTTTAGAGTCCCAAAGGGCAAAAGCTGTCAATCCACTGCTGGATGATAGCCTGTCCTCACACAGTTTTGGTCTGGGGGTTGGTTCACAATACTTCACTACTCGGATCAGCACAGGCTGGAGGGTGTAGGCAAGACCGATTTGGATGTGACTCACCACTGATGTTAGTCGTGAGTATACAGTAATCCCTCGCCACTTCGCGGTTCAAGTTTCGCGGCCTCAGTGCATCGCGGATTTTTCGAACTGATTTAAAGGCCTCATTATACCTGTGCAGTAACACCATCATCATCATCATCATTCATCATCACATTCATCGAACTGCACAGGTCTGTCATCGTCGTCATTGTCATCGTCATTGTCATCGTCGTCGTCGTCATTACTGGAGTCAAGTCTCAAGATACTACTGTCATTGGTGAGTGTAGAACACTATAATACGTATCGTATGAGAGAGAAAGTGAATGTATAATATTAAGGTTTTATAATTAAATAGATTTAAGTAAAATATATATATAAAGTATAAATATACATATTTTAAACATTCTGGTACCCACACACACATATACGGAAATTCATAGGGGGCCAATCCTACTTCGCGGATTTTCACCTATCGCGAGGGGTTCCGGTCCCCATTAACCGCGATAAACGAGGGATCACTGTAATTGGATTTGGGCCGCCTGGTTCATCGCACGGTTCACTAGGCACTGCATCGCCACTCCAAAACGCACAGAAAGCACACTCCTTACAAAGGAACTGGGCAAACATTCCAATGCAAGACTTCCAAAAGATGCTTCTGAGAGTCGGCAAGTCTTTCCCAAGGGGAAATACACCGGCACGTATTTTCCATTATGGTTACACGTGCAATATATTCCAAACGCTACCCAAGCTCTTTTCGTGGCAAGTTGGAACGCGCTGAACCCAGCCGAAGCTGCTTCTGTACCCAAGCCCAAACGTCTCAGCGGCTTTTGACGAGGTTCCTGTTAAGCAAGTCGCAGATTACAGATTGACGTCGATCGTTTACACGTACGCATCATTTGTTTCTCGTGGGTTTTTTCCTACGGTACTTTGAACTTTTTTTTTAATGCTCGATGCTGTTGGGTGGACTGAGAATGAAATAAAACAAACGAGACGGTACAAGTAAAAAAGGCAGCACAGACAAGGCAGGATAATTGAGACAGGGAGTGTACAGACAATATGAAATTGGAGAAACGATAGATAAATACAATGCACCTATTTTTTTTACTCAAATATATATTACCAGGCAAGGCCCACTGAGCTATACTGTGTAGCTTTGTTAGCAGCGACCTGGCCGCAAATGATAGCTCAACGAAGTGGCTTACCATGTGGAAATTTATATCAGCCAAATACTCTAAACGCACGTTGATTCTAAACGTGGAGGGAAAAACAGGAGGACTCGGAGAAAAAATCCACACGACCACAGGGAGACATGCAAACTCCAAATACAGGCATCGGGATCGAAACCACGACCTCCTGTATACCGGACGAGGTCGTTAACATCTCACCACTGCGGTGCCTAAACAAGACGGTAGGGCAAAGCAGACGGTACAAATATAAGACTGCCAACAGTAGAGCTGAGACAAACAGTACAGACGAGATACACAATGATGACAAAACGAAATGAGACGGACAATAGCATATGAAAGACAGTGTAAATGGGATAATACATTGAAATCAACTGTTTAAAGCCCTTTGTCACTCCACTGCTGGATGAATTTCCTCCCCACATCGTATCAGTCATAAGGGTTGTGTGAACATATTTCACCACTCTGGTCAGTGTGTGTGCGTGTTGGTGAATGGGGGGGCACAGGACCGTACAACTCTTTAGCTGTAACCATGACCCAAATCACCAAAATTCACCTGATCACAGTGGGCAGGAATCATTTACACGTAGGGATGAGGGACAGCCAATGAATCAACTCTAAAACACTCCGACAAAAAAATATCGTGGTCGATCACTCAGGCCCACTTTATAAAAATTGTGACCAACCTCCTCAAATCCTTCCTACTGAAGGTGGTCAACCGCCTACTAAATCACATTCAGCTGACGATTCCGATGATATTACCAAGCCCCCTTACCCATCACCTCCCGTCCAGCGGCACACACGTGGGAACAGAGGCGAGACCTTCCCCCCCCCACGCCCCAAACTCGTTGTGTTATCCGATGAGTCGATTTATCGATCCGATAAATCTGTGGAGAAATCGATTACTCGACAAATAAGAGAGCCTGGCTCTCACCACGCACGCCTACGTGACCCGTTTGAAGGCTGGATTATCTGACCAAAATTAACTTGGCGTTCAAAGTCCGGGCAAACTCAAGCTGCCGCCCCCTCGCCCCCCCCTGCCAATGCCACAATTGAGGAATTTCTCAATCGTGGCGGTGGCGAGGCGTTGCTCCTTAACAAAATGCGGGGTAATGGTGCAACACCTACGGCACACGTTAACTGACGCGGCCACACTGAAATTTACCAAACGGGGACTTCATTCAAGCGTCGGATTCTAAAGCAGGTTCGGTGGGAGACTCGAAACACACACAACCCATAAACTACAAACATTGACAAACATTTCGATTTAAAGCTTTCGTGACTGCAGGGATTCATCTTCTTGGTTCTTTCGGTAAAGTCACGTAGAAGGGAAGTAATAAAATAATTAAAAAAATAAAACATAATAAAACAATTCTCACGACGTTTCGGCCACAACGCAAGCAGCCATCCTCAGGCGAAGAATGAAACACCCCAAGCTTGGAGCGTATATTTAAGCTGGGTTAGAGGGGGGGGAGGTGGGAAGAAGAGCGCCTAAACAAAATAATTTGCATATCAAGAGGAATTCAGCATATGGAAAATGCGTAGGAGGTGGGCGGGGGGGGTTCCAAATCAATACTATGCCCCCCTTTGATGCTGCTAATCCTGCATAATGCACGGGCATAGTATTGATTTGGAACCCCCCCCGCCCACCTCCTACGCATTTTCCATATGCTGAATTCCTCTTGATATGCAAATTATTTTGTTTAGGCGCTCTTCTTCCCACCTCCCCCCCCTCTAACCCAGCTTAAATATACGCTCCAAGCTTGGGGTGTTTCATTCTTCGCCTGAGGATGGCTGCTTGCGTTGTGGCCGAAACGTCGTGAGAATTGTTTTATTATGTTTTATTTTTTTAATTATTTTATTACTTCCCTTCTACGTGACTTTACCGAAAGAACCAAGAAGATTGACAAACATATCACTGCCGGCTGGAGCCAGAAATGAAAATGGTATTGGCTTGCGTCCGAGATCCCGGCACGTTGGGAGTGGAGAGCTGGTTGCTCACTCAGGGTTTCGTAAAACTCCATGAACCCGCTGGGCTCCGTGAGGTAGCCGAGAAACGGCAGCATAGCGAACGAGTAGGTTCAGAGACACAGGATTCGCTGGACCTGCTGAGTGTTATGCCCTCACACCGATGGTGGTTTTAAACAGGGAGATGGTCACACATGTAGGTGCACTTGTACTCCTTTCGCACCGTACGTAGCCAACCTTGCTTTGTGGAGTTGTGGGGGAGGACAACAAACTAAACATCAATTTAATTCCAAGAAACTCTAAAACACTTTTTTTTCATTACACATCTCAATGCAGGACCCTTCCGTACACGTCTGGGGATTTGCGGAGGCTTTTCTTAACAATCACAAGTACTGTATTACAATTGTTAGAAAATGTCTCCCCGCTAAACTGAGCTAGGGGCCGTACTCATCTCTCCTGCCAGTCCTCCTGAGTCATTGTGAACATTCAACATTCTAACATGGAACCAAACTAGTTTTATTTTACCAGGCAAGGCCCACTGAGCTATGTAGCTCTTGTTCACAAGTGACCTGGCTATCACAAATATTAGCTCAACTAAGTGGCTTATCACACGAAAATTTACAGCAGCCAAATACTCTAAATGCATGTCGATTCTTAATGTGCAGGCAAAAAACAGAGGACCCGGAGAAATATACACGCGACCACGGGGAGTGAGACGCAGACTCCAAATATACAGGCGTCAGGGTCGGGACCGAACCCACAAACTTCTGTATAGCAGGAAGGTGAGGTAGTTAACAATTTGCCATCGTGAACGTCATTCCCTTTTGCAGTGGCCATAACACATCTCACAACAGAAGACTATCGCTAGGGACCCCAGGGAGTTGATGAGACTAGTGAGTCAACCTCCAAGTGAGATATCACCTCACAAACCTCCTCCGTGTGCGAGTCAAGTTCTCGAACCACAGAGCTGCCCGGTTGTTCCGAGTAGTGACTTACGTCTCGGCCAGTAGAACCCTGACTGTTTGGGAGTGTGGTGTGTAAGAATCTGCTGGCGTAAGAAGAAAACTCAAAATTACCCACTTAGATATTTCGTTCAGGCGAAGCGTAGCCAACATCCTCGAAAATAAATCCACTTTGTACGCAATGCGAATCCAGTACTCAGCAATCGACACCCGACGGCGACTCTTCACATTTTAAGAAGTATATTTATCTTTTACTATAATTGTATCCACATTGTGGCGTCGTCAGCGTCACGTGATGAAGCATCCATTTGCACCTCTCGCCCGAGCAGTGCAATTGTTTGCGTTAGATAGCAGCCCACAAAAGTAGATATTAGAGCCACCTCTGAGATCCCTTCACACGACCTCTGGTCCGTATAGTAGAGGGCAGTCCTTTCTTACCTACCCTGCCAGAGGAAGTAATGTTAGTCACATGACAGTTAAGCACAGTCATTGGTGACTAGGCTGAAACCAACTTGTGCTAAAACATGGCTTGAAATAATAACAAAAAAACTTTCAAGGCATTCTTTTCACCGAGCTTGCTCACTCATGACAGATTTGAATAGAGGCAAATGTGACCTATCCGAAAATACTGGGTGTCATTTAGAGATAACAGATGCCCCCCTTTATCTGAACAATCAAAGGCACGCTATGTAACACTGATAAATTAATCTGTACACAAGCTGCCATATTGACATGCTAAGGTTGTACAGGATAGGTAGTTAACCAAACATATAAAAGAGTTTGTTTAACATGTTTTACAGAACTTTTCATTACGTAATATACAAACACGAGCAGGTGCATGGCACAGAGTTAATCTTAGTGTTATTACCATTCACCTCCTTTACAGGGGTATGACTAATCTTCAACATTCATGCTCACAATGTGGTGCAAGAGTAAAGTATTCAACCCTGTGGTAAATGTAGTGGTTAATAATGGATACAGGGGTCATTGCGAGCCCATTACATAATGTGGGTCGGTGAAGACATGCCAACTCGTCACTAGTACAGCACACCGGTGTGTTGGAGAGCCAAGCCACAACATTTACAATCTGAGTACGACGTTTCACCAGTTATTACAACTAGCTTCATCGGGCGACAGAAACATTTATATATTTACACGACCTAACCCAAAAAAAAACCTGTATTTTGGATATTGGTCACGAAAGCCTACGTGCTAAACCGGTGAAGACAGTTGGCATCGACAAGGTTTTTCTGCCCCAACTGCCCTCTGCTGTCCATCATGTAGCCTCGCTGCCTATAACACTTGTTATTCACGGCAATTGCCCATCCATGTGACAATCAAGTTCGACATTGCTCGCTGTGCGTGAGAATAGGCGAGATCGGGCATATATTTAAACACCAGTGGGTCACAGGAAACACCCATATAGCTATGCCATTCGGGAAACCCACTCGCAGAAATCAAGAAAATTGTCACCACTCGGGGTTACGAAGATGGTGCAAGATTTGATTCTTTACGTAACGCTGTGGGAAAAGGAGTGGCCAAGAGTGACTTGCTGGGTCCACATTAAATCATGGCACACAACATAAACGAATAAAAAAGCGTTGACTGACATACGTGATGGTCATGTATCTGAACGTAAGAAAATGTATAAGTTTGCAAACCGGTCCATCGTTACAACTCTGTTTAAGAGTGTAAAGTGTGTATACCTCTCAACACGTAGCACACACTCGTGCACTGTGAAAACACAATGGTTTCATTTGTGAGTAGCCGATGAAGTTGCCTCTCCAGTATGTTGCAGTAATGAGGTAGCTGGGAGGATCACGAAGCTCAGAATGGCTTTGTCAGAGATCTTGAGCAGGCACGGCTGAGAACCAGGGGTCAAATCTGCGTTTCAGCCAACCTCAATTGATGTTTTACCGGATTCTCAAGTAATGGTCTTCAAAGCGTGTACACCTTTGTGATTTTCACTTCACTTTGCCTATCCCAGCTCAAGTGGCTTTAATTGTGCAAGTGAATGACACGTAGAAGAGCCGCTCTTCGTAGGGAAACAGAGGCCCCATTGGAACCATTCATGACTGGGCTGAGCCCATCAACTCGCTACACTTGAGAACCCAGCATTACCTGTGAGTCCAGAGTAGAAACAGGATCTCAGCCATTACGAGTCCAATGATTATAAAGTATAAACTAAACAATTATTTTTACCGGGTAAGGCCCAGAGCTACATAGCTCTTATTGAGTAGCGACTTCACCACAAATGATAGCCCAACGAAGTGGCTTATCACATGGAGTTTTATAGCAGCCAAATACTCTAAATGCGTGATGTTGCTTCTTAACGTGGAGGGGAAAAAACGGAGGACCCCAGAGAAAAATGCACGCGACCACGGCGAGAGAGACATGCAAACTCCAAGTATACAGCAGGCATCTTGGGTCGAAATCGAACCCACGATCTCCTGCACACCATGCGAGGGAGTTAACATCTCCTAGCCACCCGGCGCCTATTCAGAATCTTTATTTATACTGGAGGAATCCCGTGAACTATGAAGCTCTTTTTCAAAGATGTCCAGAATGGACAGGTCAGCAAATGACAACAGCAAACAATACAAACAACACAAAAGAGTCTAAAATAGAGAAAATGGAAAGCAAGTCACCCATCCACTCCCTTTGACTTCAATGTGTCAAACTTTGGTGCCCAATCCCGCATGGGATTCCTAGCGTGCAAGTAAAGGAACCAATATACAGTACAGTACTTTCATTTTGACTCGGGGTTTTGTTAAAATCCGTCACCAAAGAATTTCCATACAAACGCGGGCGTCACTGACTTCCCGTTTACACATTTGGGAAATGTAACAGCCATATAGCATCGGTACAAGGCGTTATTTCTCCGCCAATTACGTCAGCGGATCGTTAAATGGCTCACCCAGTTCCAAATAAGAGAAGTTGTATTCGGGGACAGGAGATTGTAATCGATCATCCGGTGAACATTCCCAGATGTTTAAATTGTTCCTCTGCCACAACTGGAGCCAACACATGTTATTAGAGCACAACATGTTAACTAATTCGCTTGGTATACAGGGGGCCGTAGGTTAGATCGAGACCCTCACGCCTGCTGTATATTTGGCGTTTGCGTGTTCTCCCTCGCCGTGGTTGAGTGGATTCTTTCTCCGGGTACACCAATTTTTCCCCTCCACCTTTACCATAAACACGCATCGAGAGCATTTGGCTTCTTTTAATTTCCACA
Organism: Lampetra fluviatilis; assembly: GCF_964198595.1. Lineage (NCBI taxonomy): Eukaryota > Metazoa > Chordata > Hyperoartia > Petromyzontiformes > Petromyzontidae > Lampetra > Lampetra fluviatilis. Next base: position 8,972,847 of record NC_136304.1, on the reverse strand, counting down.
TGATAAGCCACTTCGTGGCGCTATCACTTGTGGCCAGGTCGCTTCTGAAAAATAACGTTATAGCTCAGTGAGCCATACCTGCTAAAATAATAGTTTTTGTTTTAATGATATAAACCTTATGGGCGGTACCCCGGGGCCCCGAATAAACGGAAGTCAAAATCGTAATTTATTTTTGGCGACTCCGTCCCACCGCGCACAAACGCCGCGACCCACCTGGGGCAGATTATTCTGTTGTCATGTCCAAGCGCAGCAGCGAGGACGAATGCGCAGAATAAACAACACTTTGATTAGCGCATCGTGGAGAGCTCGTCGAGAGGAATAGATTGCCGTGTCGTTCGCCTTCAACAGACATAAAATGACGTAGCAACGCAGTTTATGCGAGAGCCGGGGGTCCCGCCATAAGGCTCATATGTAAACAAAAATTAAATTAGAGCTTAACCACATATAGCTCTGGGATGTTCCTTCGCTCATCAGCAGCAGGTACAGAACGTCCCAGAATAAATAAGTCACAAGCGTCGGTAACCGAATTAAATGATCGAGTCCGACGACAAATTGCCACAATAGCAAAGGGCACTGCGCGTGACCGGCGAGCAACCCCACAGGGGATGTGACGCCGCTCTGTTCACCGCGCCCACCGCACCCTGCACATGAACACTGTTACACACTGCACCACTCGCACCCTGCACATGAACACTGTTACACACTGCACCACTCGCACCCTGCACATGAACACTGTTACACACTGCACCCTGCAGGTGAACACTGTTACACACTGCACATGAACACTGTTACACACTGAACCACTCGCACCCTGCACATGAACACTGTTACACACTGCACTTTACACATGAACAGTTACACACTGCACCCTGCACATGAACACTGTTACACACTGCACCCTGCAGGTGAACACTGTTACACACTGCATCCTGCAGGTGAACACTTACACACTGCACATGAACACTGTTACACACCACTCGCACCGCGCACACTGAACGCAGCCGTTCGCACATCGCGCAGCGAATGCGCGCCTCATCCATCGCGCACCGTCAGCTGTTCACGCAAAATGCACTGTACGCGCCACACTGGAAACCACTGTACACGCACTGTACACACTACGCCCGCCAGACGCTCGCCGACTGTACCCACACTTATCGACCGCACGCCACAGTAACAACACCCACTCGAGATGCGCCCCACAGGTCTACTACTCCATCGCACTGTACACACCGGGCACGCGCACTGTACAGACTGCACTCCGCGTACTGTAAACAGTGCGCGCACACTGTACACACCAGGCACAGTACACACTGCGCGCGCCCATTGTACCCGCGCCCGGTTTAACCGCGAACTGTACCCGCCGCACTGTATGCCGCACTGTACGCGTTGCACTGTACCCCGGCCCCTCACTGTACTCACCCGTTCGCTCCCCGAATTAACGCGGTTCCTCGACATCGAATGCGCGCGGTCGCCGGCTCCGCTCGCGAGCCGCGTAAAGCCACTTCGCGGTAATCGGAGAACGACGTCAATAGCGGCGATAACGACCGATAACGACGACAACCACCGCGGAGGAGCTCCGCTCTTCTCTTCCCAGTTTTGAACGTCACGCGAGGGGCCCACGTGACGCCAGACGCGCGACGTCATTGGCCCGCTGGGTCGTGACGCGGTCCCTGGGAATTCCCAACGGTTCGCGTGGGCGGGAAAACCCCAAACTCGACCCTCGCCCTCCCCCACGTGACCCTCGCTCATTGAACTCTTAACCACGCCCACTCCACGTGTAACACCCCCCCCCCATTGCCATGGTAGCCACGCCCATATTATAGCCACGCCCACTCATTGGAAACCCCGTCTACTATTGGTGTAACCCCCCGCCCACCCCTAGGTATCCCCTCCCACTCTCTCAACTATTACCATGGTAGCCACGCCCATTTTTGTAGCCCCGCCCACTCATTGGAAACCCCGTTCGCTATTGGTGTAACCCCCCCCGCCCACCCCAGGTAACCCCACCCGCTCACTTCGTGACCACGCCCATCGGGGGAATTGATCGTCTTTCGATGTCCTCGTCTCAGACGTTTGAAAGGTCACGACCCCACACCCCGCGTGGCAGCTGTTGTTGAGGGCACAATGCCACCGCACCTGGCATGCAAACGACCGTGTCAAGGCCCAATTAAGTAATTTGGGGTTTACTTTTTTTTTGACGTGGCAAGTTTGGACCCCTGCCTCCGACACACAATGTTCTACTCTTGCGAATTACATCACGGGGTTATCCCCCCCCACCACCAATATTCGCTGTGAAGCACACTGCGGTAGTAATGTTATGGTTAAACACCTGCGGTATTATTCAGGGTGGTCGCTGGAGTCGAACCGTGAATCTCTGCAGCGAGTGTCTCATAATAGACAACCAACCAGTGTACTAACAACCATGATATTGTACCAATCAGTAACCATGATAGAGTACCACTCATGGTGTCAACCAGTGTACTCACCATGATAGAGTACCAATCATGGTGTCAACCAGTGTACTCACCATGATGGAGTACCAATCATGGTGTCAACCAGTGTACTCACCATGATGGAGTACCAATCAGTAACCATGATAGAGTACCACTCATGGTGTCAACCAGTGTACTCACCATGATGGAGTACCAATCAGTAACCATGATAGAGTACCACTCATGGTGTCAACCAGTGTACTCACCATGATGGAGTACCAATCAGTAACCATGATAGAGTACCAATCATGGTGTCAACCAGTGTACTCACCATGATGGAGTACCAATCGTGGTGTCAACCAGTGTACTCACCATGATAGAGTACCAATCGTGGTGTCAACCAGTGTACTCACCATGATGGAGTACCAATCGTGGTGTCAACCAGTGTACTCACCATGATAGAGTACCAATCGTGGTGTCAACCAGTGTACTCACCATGATGGAGTACCAATCGTGGTGTCAACCAGTGTACTCACCATGATAGAGTACCAATCGTGGTGTCAACCAGTGTACTCACCATGATAGAGTACCAATCGTGGTGTCAACCAGTGTACTCACCATGATGGAGTACCAATCGTGGTGTCAACCAGTGTACTCACCATGATAGAGTACCAATCGTGGTGTCAACCAGTGTACTCACCATGATGGAGTACCAATCGTGGTGTCAACCAGTGTACTCACCATGATAGAGTACCAATCGTGGTGTCAACCAGTGTACTCACCATGATAGAGTACCAATCATGGTGTCAACCAGTGTACTCACCATGATGGAGTACCAATCGTGGTGTCAACCAGTGTACTCACCATGATAGAGTACCAATCGTGGTGTCAACCAGTGTACTCACCATGATAGAGTACCAATCATGGTGTCAACCAGTGTACTCACCATGATGGAGTACCAATCGTGGTGTCAACCAGTGTACTCACCATGATAGAGTACCAATCGTGGTGTCAACCAGTGTACTCACCATGATAGAGTACCAATCATGGTGTCAACCAGTGTACTCACCATGATGGAGTACCAATCAGTAACCATGATAGAGTACCAATCATGGTGTCAACCAGTGTACTCACCATGATGGAGTACCAATCAGTAACCGTGATAGAGTACCAATCATGGTGTCAACCAGTGTACTCATCATGATGGAGTACCAATCAGTGCTCGTCACTAACTTACAGAGGGGGGTGGGGGACACTTTCGCCGATGAGACATCAGTGTGAGCCGCCACACATTTGACACCAGTGGAGGTGTTGACAGTAGCACGACGATGATGATGATGATGGGGCGGTGTTTTCACGCTTTGTGGATTGTCAGGGGCCGCACTAAAGGCCACCAGGGGCCGTGAGTGGCCCACGGGCCTCGCGATGAAGAACGCTGCGATAGACCAACACACAGTGTCTCTTCATCGGCTGCTGATGAGGCCCTGTTTGTCAAAACCGGTCCACAGTTTGCTTCGATTGAATCAATGTTGTTGAAAACGATGCACTCCTCTCCAGAAGACCGTGAGCCGATGAGTTGTGTAACGAATACTTGGAGAGACACGTGTGAATGAGACACTGTCAACTTAGCTATGTTCTTACTTATATTCTCCACGGGAACGCTGATTATTTTGTGCTATTGTTTGCACCCTCCTACAATGATCATCATCATCATCATCCCTCCAGGGCAGATACAACGATTGGCACTCACTTTGTGGGACGTGAGCAGTGGTCACATTTGGGAATGTTGGGATTTCCACCACTCGTGTAATTGCCACCAAGGGCCTGGAGTGGAAACCAAAGGAGGGGGAAACCCGCCCCGAGAGAGGACGTGCAACACGGAGATGGAACGATGGAATCAGCTCGTGCGTAGCTGCTGGGTGGATTGCTACATCGCAGGACGATGGGAGATGGCAAAAAGCTTGGGGAGGGGCCTTCATCTAGCAGTGGATTGATCATGTCTGACGATGAACGTGTAAATGCAGTGCGGTTGATGAAGGCTATGCGTGTAAGCATGAACTTCTTTCACACCATACGTAGCCAACCGCGCTAATCGGAGGTTGCGGCGGCGGGCGGGGGGGGGTCACAACAATCCAAAGACAAAAAGCAGTTCGAAAGTTTCGCAATCTGACGTCGGAAGGAAGAGCGTTCCAGACGGCCACGGAGGAGCGCGTGAAAACGTTCCGCCGCTGCTTCTAATGCGATGATGGCCGGAGTTCCCATGAAGGTTTACGCTCCTTTTCACGACGATCAGCGAGGTGGTCGTGTGTGGCTCATGCGTGGACGAGCGCTTTTGCGTGTGACGAGTTGCGACGCCCTTTTCATGGCCTCGGAAAAGCCACTTTTGGGGAGGGGGGCCAGGGACTTGTTCACATCAAGAGCCATGAGGTTGCCACTACCCCTTGTTGCCCTGTCTTCTTGGGTTTTTTTGTTTCTTATGCAACATGTAGTTGACAGGCTAGCATGTTCTACCTATAAAGGGCGGTTTGGCAACGAGAAGATAAAATGTCTCTCATTATTTTTTCAAAAACAGGAAATGCACGTCTAGAAAGCGCGTTGTAAGACTCAGGGATTTCCCACAGACTGTGCTAGAAAAAAAAACCGAAATCTGTAAACATTCAAGCAAATCGCTCCTATTTATAACCAACGGGGCTGCGTATTATATACTGCTTCGTAAATCTAAGGAATGTACATGACGTGCATTCATTATCGTGTGGATTGTATCCGATTACTCTGGTGGATTTCCCTCACATACGAAACGCTCAATAAAGAATCGGCCAAAACCTGACTCCTGGAAAGGAAGCTTGAGACGCAATGACGCTTTTAAGTGAACATAACTCATTAGCACAGGCAAAGATCACCTGCTTTGCCACAGAGACTGTTGTGAAAGCGCTGCTAGTGTGCACCCAAGTCGTATTAAGGTCACATGGCGAGGGGTTGTGGTCAATGCCACATACACCCACCTTCGTCTCCCCACGGTGCTATTACTGCCACCATGCCAGGTCAGGGTACAACTCAGTGTAGGCTGAGTAGACCTAGGAAAAGTTGCAAAAGCTACGTTTAGATACCAGTTGCCACTAGTGTTGTGCATCATGGTTAAGAACCGAACTCGGAGAATGAAATGAAATAGAATGGAGGAAAAAAAAGCTCGGGCAGTATAAGAATGAAATTGTACTCCAGCTGTCCAAGCAAACAGACTCCCAATGATGTTGTTTGAACATAGCGACACATCACACTTGCAAGTACTGCACTCCATGGGCATCAATGGGATGCCCTCTAGTGTGGTGTGAGTGAATCATATCATAGCCACGCCTGTTGAAACACATTCCTGCGGAGGGAGCTGGTAGGAACGTTGGGTTGCTCGGTCAATGGCCAGGGTCAACAGCGGCGTGGTGTATTCCGCAAATATGGCCGACTGTGAGGGCGGGCACAAGCCGGCGTGAGTAGGTTAAACGTTGAGTTTTATAAGGGCACCACGGGGTGACCAGCCCCTCCCCACCCAGCCCCACCCCCCACCCAGCCCCTTTCCACCCTCCCACCCAGCCCCTCCCCACTCAGCCCCTCCCCACCCCACCCAGCCCCTCCCTCCCCACCCAGCCCCACCCCCCACCCAGCCCCTCTCGACCCTCCCCACCCAGCCCCTCCCCACTCAGCCCCTCCCCACCCCACCCAGCCCCTCCTTCCCCACCCAGCCCCACCCCTCCCATTTTTGGATGCACGACAGACGGACACAATAATCCCCTGTGGGCTGATGGAATCAGGTGGATCCTACCAGTAAAACATTTCACGTCTTCTTCCAGGGCAGTTAGTTCTCCGTAGAAGCAACATCACGGAGTTGTTGGCATGTGGACTGGAAATTCCAGGATATTTCTTCTCCTTATGACGGGACTAGTGTCGAAAACAATAGAGGACGATACACCGAATTCTGATACACAAACATGAAAACATTTACAATTGTCCAAAGTCTATTTTTATTGATTTGTATTATAATTAATACACCAAGACCTTACCGAATGTACAAGGCGCTGGCCCGTCATCAACAGGCTATCGAGGGATTTCAAGGAACGCTTTGTGCGACGCTGTAGTTGGCATGTTCAAGCGGGTGACTGAATGGTCGGAAGCTCAAATCCCAAAACAAAGCCCGTCGTCTCTCGGGTAGGGTAAAGAAAGACGCGATTGTTTTGTGGAGAAGCCAACAGTGGTGGTCCAGAGGGATGAAAGTGCCTCTCCCATATAAATGTGAGATTCATGACGCTGGTTCAGGGCCACCAACAGAGACGAGCACCATCGAGGTGTTCATTAGAGCAGACATAACCTCCACTGGGCAGAAAGTAACATTTCATACTTAACAGGTCCCTGCGGGGTGGGCTGGTAGGAACGAACAAATGAATGGCTATAATAAAATGAAATGGCGGGAGTACGATACGAAGGGAGAGCGTGAGGCCTAGTTCTAGGCTTTAGGCCTAGCTGTAGGCTTTAGGCCGCTGTGAGTTAATTTTTAATTTAAATGTTTTAATTAAAAGCTATCTCAGGGAATTATAAGGGAATGTTACACTTGTTTAGCCAGGAAAGCCTCACTGAGTCTAAAGGTTTTTGTAGGGTCCTGCCAAGTGTTTGCAGTAGGGGGCGATGTTGCTACACCTAATCGGACATCGGACGGACGGACGGACGATATAATCTATTGTAGGCTGGTTCACTTCGTTCCTACCAGTAACAAATAAATCACCCCCCCCCCCCTGATAAATTTAAATACCCTTAATAATAACGATAAAGATCGTAACGACTATAAAACAAGTGGTATATGTTAAACTATTTGGACACTGATTAAAGGTGTTTCCCTGCTCATACAATTGTTGGGTGGCACGCATCTCTGTTGACAGCCAAGAGTGGTGGAAATTCCACATTCCTACAGAGATGATGGACTTCAATTGTGGCTGTATTGTTAATCAATTCAATGTCAGTTTGCTAAGCAAACAACACTCTTTGCAGATAACTGATGCTCCTCCGCGTGTGGCTAAGACACCACTGAAGAGGCTTCAGCAGTAAGTAGTGTGCATGTGGTGAAACGCAAAATAGTTCATCACATAACCGACCACTCGCCCCATGACACACCGACGCAGGCCGTACATCAAGCGACTCCCTATGCCATCGAATATATTCTCAGACTAAACGTACAGTTAGAATGTTTGGCCAGCCACTCTTCAAAGGCCATACGAAAGAAAGAGCGGTATTGTAATAACATCATCTTCTGGGGGCGTCCCCCCTACCGATGGTGCGATGTCTCACTGGCCTGCCACGAGAGGCGCGGATGGACGTTTCTTCATCTCGTGCCGCTACGCTAACGGAGGCACGGCCGCAACATGATTGAGACACAAACTACAGAATGTGATGATGGGGCATGGACAAAGGGAGGTGGGGAGGGGGGGTTAAACAGCCACACCAAGGCATCCATCCAAAGCGAACGTTATTTTTTTTAAAGCAGCGGTCGGAAGGATTAACGCCAACCCACTGAATTTAGAAGAACCGACAAAATACGATTTTAGACACCAAAACGATTCCTCAGTGACGTATTTCCCTGCTGTTGTACGGCCCACAAAGCTGTTGTGTTTTAAACAGGTGTTCTCACGTGGACTCAACCACGTGCAAACATCTGACAGCAGCCAGGTTTTCACGTGCAAACCATGGCAGCTCCATCTCTGTGTTGGGAATGAATTACTTAAATGACACTGAGTATCTGCTCAAATGAGCGTGGGGCCGGTGCTCATCTTCAATGGCAGCCCTGAGCCAGGAGCGGAGATTCCTAATTCCCATGGTGGAGGCCGGTCTAACCATGGGACAACCGCTGTCGACTTCCCTACATTAGATAGCACCTTTAAAAAAAATAACAACCATGAAAGCTCAATGAGGATTGGCCAAGTTGATTCCTGACTGGGATTTGAACGTGTGTCCCTCTGATCGCGAGTCAAAGGCCCTAACCAGGGCGCCACCTGGTGGAGCGAGCCTGGATGAGGCCCTGTTAGACATGACACACAAAACAAACAAACTAAACTATTTTTTTATTTTACCAGGTAAGGCCCACTGAGCTATAGAGCGCTTATTCAGAAGCGACCTTGCCAAAATTGATAGCTCAACGAAGTGGCTTATCATGCGGGGATTTATAGCAGCCAGATACTCTTAAACGCGTGATGTTGATGTGAAGGGGAAAACTGGATGCCCCGAAGAAAAATCCACGCGACCACGGGGAGAACATGCAAACTCCAAACATACAGCAGGCGTCGAGGTCGGGATCGAACCCACAACCTCCTATATACCAGGCGAGGTAGTTAACATCTCCTAGCCACCGCGGCGAGATGTGCACTGGACACAAGGACTCGGAGACGTTTGGACCAGGCCACCCCTTCCGTGAGCATAGCCAGCGCTGGTCGGGTAACTTCTGAAGATGACAACAGCCTCTGGTTACGAATGAAAGTACTTTGTGTTTCAAGAAGTAATATCAAGTAATTCACTGCTTGGTACTTCCAATTTATTTTAATCCGATTAATGGCACGATTGCTTTCAAAATTAACAAAACAGCCTGATTTAAGCACAGAATATCCATAAACAATGTGAATCTTTGTCGCGTGATCTGTGTAGATGTAACGATGCGTCAATGAATACAAATCATTTAGCTCACGATACATGCATTGAATGGTGTGAAAAATGCATTTCTCAATGGGTTCATGTAACCCCTGCAGGTGCTAGAAGCCGCTACATTCCCCCAAAATCATAGCACCGCTTAATGAATCGCATCGCAAACCAGGATTTACAACAAGTCCCTACATCCGAGATGGAGGGGTCACATGACCTGCCCTCACGTTATGCCAAACCGCTCACACGCAATAACCTCCAAATTTATAAACATAAAAGTAAATCTGGTGATTCTGCTAAGTAATGACATCCAAATTCATGGGTTTACTTACGCCTGCTACGTACACGTTCCTCCCCAACATTAAAACACTCGGCACAACCGACACCAGCACTAAAAATAAAACCCCGGTGAAGCTCCGCCATATCACAATTCCCACAATCACCCGCCAAAACGATAACCATGACACGCACCTTGCACCAACAAGGCTGTACATTAAAACAAAAAAGTATAAAACGTACATTTTATATAGTTAACTCTATATACAAAATTACTCCCCCGGGCGATTAACGAAACAAACCCCACCGCTCCCAGGCGCTTGCGAGCGGCTGGCACAGGTGGCGGGTGGCAGAGGAAGTTGTGGATGTGGGAAATGAGGCGTCGTACGCCAAGTGGCGCTTCTCCACATCGCCGTTGGGACATCACCAAGACCACACTGCTTGTGTCGGGGCACACACCAAACCTAATGTCCCGCGCGAACCGTTTCAACCGCGCGGATGGAGCGTGGCCAAGAGATGGAGACACCCAAGTGTTAGGCATCTTGACACGTCATGAAGACCGTCTCGTTTCGTTTAGACCGGTGGTCCTGTAAGAAGCCAATGGATTCTCTGAGCAAACCGACCAGCACGTGGACAAAACCAATGTGCGTACACACACGGACACAGAACCACGTGCATACATACACACGGTAACATAGCACGCACACACACACGAACAAAACCACATACATACACACACGAACAAAACCACGTACACACGGTAACATAGCACGCACACACACGAACAAAACCACATACATACACACACGAACAAAACCACGTACACACGGTAACATAGCACGCACACACACACGAACAAAACCACATACATACACACACGAACAAAACCACGTACACACGGTAACATAGCACGCACACACACACGAACAAAACCACATACATACACACACGAACAAAACCACGTACACACGGTAACATAGCACGCACACACACGAACAAAACCACATACATACACACACGAACAAAACCACGTACACACGGTAACATAGCACGCACACACACACGAACAAAACCACATACATACACACACGAACAAAACCACGTACACACGGTAACATAACACACACACATTAGTATTGTGAAACGTTCTGTTAGCCTTCTTAGATCGAGCTTAACACAGCACACCTTCAACCCTGTCCCAACTCTTATCCTTAGTATCACATCAACGCTTACCCAACAGATCAAACTTTATTTATAAAACTGACCATATTCCTAACCATCACAGATTAATCCTAAAATTAAGCCTACTCTTACTCTAACGATAGTCCTACCCCTAATACCATCTTTAAAATGACCCTATCCCTAACCTTGTCAAAAGCTCTATCCTCACCCTCTCTAATAATGGCATTAATCATATCGTGCAGCAAATCTCACACACTTTCCCTATCCCCCAACCATAATCCTACCTTTAACCAGAATCGCCCTATGCACTCACACTAACCATATGTATAAACGTACCATTAATTCTACCGCTAGCCATAACAATAGCCCTTGCATGAGCCCCCTAACCCTAAGTCTAGCACAGTCGAGGGTTCATCAAACTTCAAATATATTGGTGCCGCCAGTTTTTCTCTCTCTCTCTCTCCATTCCAGTGCGAATGCGGGTTACGTGGAAGCCTGCACCAGATAACCAATGCTCACGGCAAAGCGTCTGCTGGGATGTGCCAAAAACAAAGGCTTTGCAAACGTAGGGAGGATTATTCGGCGAGCGCGGTAAAATCCGCATCGCAAATACCGGCATTTTTGTCGTCCTTTCCCTGCACATCCGATTAGCACGGTTGGCTACGTACGGTGGTTAAGAAGTTCAACATTGTGCCGGGCTCACAACTCTTGAGTGCATCCTCAGGCAGGTCGTGTTCACGCCCTTTATCAATCCACTGCTGGATGAAGGCCTCCCCACACGCCCTGTTGGTCGTGGGAGGTTTCTTTGACCATTTTTCTTTACCGCACTTGTCAAGAGTGCTGGGGTTGAACGAGGGGAGGGGAGGAGAGGGTGGAGGGCCACGGAATGGTTCCGAAATCGCTCGACGGTTACCGGTGTTCGCGATTCGCCTGGTTCACAGGGAGACGCGCGCAAAACCGCCGCGTCATCGCCCCACTCCCCGATGATCAACGATTCGATGTTGACCACAACCAGTCGTGACAGCTGTTCATGTCAAGTTGCAAACCGCAGAAAGGCCCCCTAATCTTGGAGATAATTTCCTAGGCCATGGTCTGGGATGTCCAACAACGATGTGAAATTTTGTTAAGGTCCACACTTCATTGCGTGCGATGGTGTATTGGAGGTGACAGTGATGTGATGACACGCTTGTACTTAACTCAAAAATCTTTATTTTGTCATTTAGCCTCATGATTGCGTCAGACAGCCCGGGACGCAGCATATTTGCATACGTACAAGATAAGAGCTGTTCTGTCATTGCGTTGCAGCTTCCCTAATAATTATTTCTGCAAAAAAGATAACCAACCACTAGAAATTATTAATAATATATATGTTTTAGACGAAAACACTTCTAATAATGTATAGTTTTCTTCTTGTAAAACTGGCCGGCGATAAGCCTTCACAGAACCCTGTTAACTAAAACCGGGGTAAAGGACGTAAACAAAAAAAAGGAAATTTTCATGAATTAATCCACGGTCATCGCGCTCATCGCATTCGATTCACAACGAAGGTTTATGAATAGCAGTGCAAAAAAATGATTCCCCATAAGCTTGTTCCGTGTCAAATCCTGAGGTCTTGGAAGCCACTCGGCGTGACGCGGTGCTCAAGCACGCGGGTTCAAATCAGGGTCGCATGTCGACACGGTCCACCATCATCATCATCATCCACTATGGGTAGATAAAACGAGAAGTCATCCTATGGCGAGACTGGCCCCTTGCGGTGGAAACGTGGAATTTCCACTGCTGGCTCGGAATCGCAGACGGAGATCAGCGCCACCCAAATGCTCGTGTTAAGCGGTGGCTTATCACGACGGCGTCTTCCGAAAATTGCACAAGTACATCCCTATGGCTCTGCCTAACTGATGATTCATAACAACAGCAAAACCCGCGTGTGGCGGTCATACTGGACACTTGATGTTCCTCATTGGTTATTGGTTAAGGCTAGGGTTATCATTTCCAGCTGACGCAATAAAAACAATTAAACATGACAACAATAACAAAGTCGGCATCTAAAAAGAAAAATCCCCATCATTTCGTGTTTTGTTTCACTTAAAACACTCGGAATGCTGTGGCTAAAGTCCCGGATTAATTTGTTGGGCCAACGGGGCAGCGCGTATTTTTTTGAAATAGAAATGCGCAATCAATTCCTACTCGTGTAACGGTTGTATGTACACACACGTTACACGTACGCACGCACGCAAGAATGCATGTATGTATGTACACGAGCGCACGTGCGCGGACGCAAGTGCGTGCATGCACACACGAGAAGGTAGATCACACACATACACGCACGCTAGGATATAGACACACACGTACACGCGCATGCAATATACATATGTACATAGTACACGTGCACCCACACACACACACACGTGCAGTGCATAGTACACATGCATTTCACACACACGCATACACGTGGCGCACACACAAATATCAGATACACACACACATACATACTAAGTACATACATACACATGTATTTAACACACATACACGTGCTGCGTACACGTACAAATGGGTACCGCACACACCTACACACATACATGTAATAAACAAAGATATTTAAAGATGCCTCATGAAGTCTACACATGCTATTGAGACAAGTACTGTTAGCGAGCACCTATGAAGGCGGTCACAGCACATGAGTGGGTTGTGTGGCGAGCACCATGCCTAGCCACCTTTGTCTCCCAAGTGGTGATGTTTACACATCAGGTACTCATTTGAGGCTGAGTAGACCTTCGGGGACGCCCAGTACCAGTTCAGATAATCGTCACTGTGGTGTTGGCCAGAATCAAACTCGAGTCGCCGGGTTCGTAGCGCAACACGCTAACCGTTACGTTACCACTCCCCCACACGCACACAAACATGCCTGCACACACACACATACACGTGTAGTAGTACAACAAAGACACACACACACACATAGAAGCACGTACTAAAACAGACACACGTACATAGACACACACGTACACACCCACATACTTACTGCATACACGCACACACACACGCACGCACGCACACACACGCACGCACGCACACACACGCACGACCCGTCGTTGCTCAGTGCTGATGTCCCAGCGACAGAACGAGCGGCAGGAGGCAGCCGCTCACCAGCACCGCCAGCTCCACCTTGCTCAGCGCCGGCCCGGCCGCGGGGCCCCCTCCCGCTCCCCCCGTCGCTCCCGCCGCCCCGGGGCCCCCCCCGGGAGCCGACCCCCCCCCATCCGGGCGGTGGCTGTGGCCAGCGCCGCCCACCTCCGGCAGAACGTGCACCGTGGCCACGTAGAGGAAGGTCCCCGCCGAGAAGAGCATGGCCACCCCCGTGGCATCCACGGTGGACGCGGACTCCTTGCCACTCTGTGTGCGACAGAGGGTGGCGGTTGCACCTGCACCCTCGCCAAGCCCAACAACACAACATGCCCCCCCTGCCCCCCACGAGGTACTTATTTAAGGCTCAGTTGACCTCGGGCAGAGGTCAGCAAAGCTGTGGCTACGGAGCCGCATGCGCCATGGTAGCGAGATTTATGCAGGAGGTCGTGGGTTCGATCCCGACCCTGACGACGCCTGCTGTATATTTGAAGTTTGCATGTTCTCCTACGCTACCCCATGGTGGAGTGGATTTTTCTCTGGGCCCTCCGGTTTTTCCCTCCACGTTTATAATCAACGTGCGTTTAGAGTATTCGGCTGTTATAAGTGTCCACGTGATAAGCCACTTCATTGAGCTATCATTTGTGGCCAGGTCGTGTCTGAAAAGAACAATATAGCTCAGTGGACCTTACCTGGTAACATAAAAAGTTATTTTTTTTTAACAAACTGCTTTCGTGACGTTATTTATTGAGGACTGTCTCGTGATCACGTGCATTGGCGACTCTTGAAAATTTCAGATTTTTGTTTACCGAATTCGAAAAAAATGGCTCTTCTTGTTATTTGGTTGCCAACCGTTACAGATATCACTCGCCACTTACGTTCGCCATCGCTGGGAATTTAACTCAGCCGCCAACTCGTCACTAGTACAGCACACCGGTGTGTTGGAGAGCCAAGCCACAACATTTACAATCTGAGCACAGCCAGTTTAACACGTAGGCTTTTCGTGACCAATATCATCCATTATAGAGGTTTGTGGGTTAGATCGCGTAAATATATAAATGTGTCATTAAAATGTTGTGGCTTGGCTCTCCAACACACCGGTGTGCTGTACTAGTGACGAATTGGCAAGTTCTGTTAACGTGACAACCCTTACTAGTTGGCTGTGTCGGGTGGTGGCGGGTTTTAACGACACATTTATATATTTACGCGATCGAACCCAAAAACCTCTATTATGGATATTGGTCGCGAAAGCCTACGTGACAAAGATTATTATCGCTTTCAATTTCCTCAACGTGCCATGGAGGAGCCCGATCTGATCAAACGTGCAACCTTCCAACAACGCGTCGCGCGTCATCGCGCGGAGCCGCGGTTCCGCGTCTCCCACGTCTGGACACTGCCGCGTGGAAGCGGCACGCCGTTACCCGGACCTGGCTGAGGACGAGGAAGGTGACGATGGCGAGGACGGGGGCGGCGAGCGAGAAGACGAGCAAGTGGCGCCGGATGCGGTTCCGCTCCAGTCCCGCGTGCATCAGGAACGAGACCAGGCCAAACGCGGCCGGCGCCTCCACAGACACACGCACAAAGACAAAGATCCCCCCCCCCCGTATAGCCTTCAACAGACCGTTGGGGCAAGTACCCTTAGCGAGTAGCGCCTATGAAGGCCAGGAATGGTACACGAGCGGGTGGGTGGCCGGGACCACGCCCGGCTGCCTTTATCTTCCGTGTCGCGATGTGACACACCGCACCGGGTACTCGTTATGAGGCTGAGTCGATCTAGGGGAGGCCCAGGACCGGTTCAGATAATCGCCACTGGTGTTGGCCGTGAGCAGGAATCCAACTCGCGTCGCCGGGTTCGTAGCGCAGCACACTAAAAGTTACACCACCACTCCCCACAACACACACACGCAGCCTTGTTTTATCCGTTGTTGGATGAAGGTCTCCCCAATGCCGTCGCCATCGCTCACGAGCACTGCGATCGATCTCACTCCTGCACGCAAACTGAGCTCATCTTCAGCGGTGGATCGTCACCAGCGCTTCTCTTCGTTAATCCATCATCATCATCATCATCGCCGCCACCTTAACTCTACCGCCATCTTCATAGATCCATCATCACATTTTTAATGCGTTTTTACTTTGCTTTGTGCTTAATTTTCTTCCCGTGAAATTTTTGGATTTCATTTTTGTACGTGCTCTTATACGCCCCATGTATCCTTTAAGAAAAAAGCCTCGTAGTCAAATAATAAAACAAGTATAAATGATGTAGAAAGACCAAGGTCACCTGTGTAGCCTTACACAGAGACCGCTGGGGAAAGGCTAGCCTGGCACACGAGGAGGTCGTGAGGCCAGAACAGCTGCATTCCTCCCCAATCCATTAAACACTCACTGTTATGGCCTAGCCAATAAAGTTGACGTTTGTTTAACCAGGTAATAACTCAGTTGGCAAAAATAGTTTCATTGGCAAGAGTGTTCTTGGTGGGGGGGGGGGGGGGTCACTCACCAAAATGACAGACAAAGGGGGCAGCCGATGGGCAGTCGAGGGTAGGGAGAACTCACCTTGTGCAACATGATGGCCACGAACACGATGAGCTGAATGGCCGTGCGGGACGTGGAGGCCGCGGCACCCAATGCAACCCCGTCCGCTGGCGTGGGGGACGCGGGGAGATGGAGAGACGCGCAAACACCGTTCACAGTCTCGTACGGGTGCGGCACGTGTGCCGGCCTTTAGTCAAGCCACTGCTGGATTAATTTCAACTTGGAACGCTCCGGCCGCAGTCTTCGCTCGCTCGCTCTCGTATGGAGAGAGAGAGAGAACGACTCGGTGGGACGAGGAGGAACCACGGACAAGCAGGAAGGAAGCCACGCGATGAGCCGGCGCCAGCAACTGCCCAAGGTCTGCGGTCCTCTATATATATGAAGGTGTTATCGGATGAGGGCCTCCCCCAACTGCACGGGTTGTGGGAGTTGTTTGACACTACATCACTGAGAGTGTGTATCCATGCAGGCTATTGGGGGTGTTCGTCGACATGAAGCAGTTCCTCTAAGCCAGGTCGGAGTCCACTGAGAGTTTGGGACAGCGAGACTCTTTAATGAAGGTGACCTGTGTTCAACAATGGCTTTGTTTTTAATGTGAGCACATGCATAGCCGCAGACACTGACAAAGCCAATGACAGACTGAAAGGCAGGGAGACAGAAGGACGAACAGAGGAAAGAACATCTGAACAGGTAGACACGCAAACAAAGTGAAGGATAAATGGAAATACAGAAGGAAAGAAAGGGCAGACAGACATAGGCAGACAGGACGGAAAGACAGATGAGATAACATATGAACAGGTATAGAGACAGGACAACAACAACCCCCACTTGCCACGAAGTGGCAGTGATGTCACCATGGCGCTTGTAGCTGGCTATTTGCACTTTAAGGCCATGTGAACTCCCGCTGGCAGGTCACGGGACAGACCCAGGTGCCATGGGTCGACTGACCGAGATAACTGGCTGATGCACCACCTGTGCCCCCTACTGTGCCAACTTGCTGTGTTTTAACCGGCCGACGCTCCACTCGTTGTTGCGAGCGTCGCTGCTCCGCCCTCCATTGTTGCTGGAGAGCGTCTGCCTCCAACTGCCCAGTAGCGTCCTTCACGAGCCTCCTCCACAGAGGTCGATCTTGACACCGCTGGTACAAGTTACTAGCAAGTCCACTCAGCTCCATAACCTCTCATAACACATCACTCCATCTCTTCTCTAGCCTGTGCCATGCCCGTTTATAACCCTCTATCTGGCCAAACAAAGGCTGTTTGGGCATGCGGTGGCTGGGCAGGACAGGACGCACAGATAGACAGATACAAACAATGGACGGTCACAGACAGAAAGGACAGGCAGGTGGACACATGGACCAAGAGAGAGATGTAGAGACAGAGGCTCTGATCTTCCTACCTGCAGCATGAACCACCAAGCCCAGTGTCGTCGTCATCTTAGAGTTTGCAGCTCGGCCCGCTTCTGTGTCTGCACGCATACACACACACACAGCACATACACGTTCATCTTCTTGGTTCTTTCGGTAAAGTGACGTAGAATGGAAATAATAAAATAATAAAAATAAAACATAATTAAATAATTCTCACGACGTTTCGGCCACAACGCAAGCAGCTGTCCTCAGGTGAAGAACAGGTCTGTCAGAAAGACAGTGTCTGACCACACAAACAAAGATCCCCTGTATAGCCTGAACAGACTGTTGGGGCAAATGCTATAAGCGAGCACCTATGAAGGCTGGCACGGCACACGACGGGTTTGGTGGAGAAGACCACGCTCGGCCGCCTTTGTCTTCTCAGCGGTGATGTTTACACACCGCACCAGATACTCATTTGAGGCTAAGTCGTCCTAGGGGAGGCCCATGACCGGTTCAGTTAATCATCACTGGTGTTGGCTGTGAGCAGGAATCGAACTCGGGTGGCCTGGTTCGTAGCACAACGCGCTAACCGCTGCACGACCGCTCCCCCTCAGACAGACCACACACAACCATGCATACACGCACAAACACGCGGGGCGTACACACGCAGAATAAGTTGGAATGTGATGGTGACCGAGCGTGTCTGATGGGTGAAACGTGGATTAGAGGCGGTGGGTAATGGGGCACGTGCGTGAAGTGGTGAAATGGGCATGAATGAGGGTAGGTGAAGGGTGCTAGGGGCAGAGGTGGCCCCCGGATAGTTGAGCTGATGGAGGAGCACAGTGTCGGGCTGGGGGAGAGATGTGGTTCGGTGCACATGGGAAGCGAGACCTCGGAACCGGGTCAGGACTTAGGGTCGTCGGAAGAAAATGACTGGCGGGCTGGGAGTCGGTTAGAGGTGGGCGAAGGAACCGATAGCGGTGGAGGCAGTGGAAGAGAAACATCAATAGAGAAGAGGGCCGAGCGATAGATGGAAAGCGAGAGTGAGAGTCTGATGTGGAGTGGGAGTTTGTTCCAGCACAACGGGGCAAGGAGAGAGAAAGAACGAAAGCGAGACTGGTCGCAATGAGTTGATGGAACAGTGAGAAAACGTGAATATTGTGATCGAAGGGGGCGTGAAGGGACATACAAACATGAGAGAAGAGAGGTAGGGCGGGGCAAGACCGTGCAAAGCTTTGGATACTCTAGGGTGAGGAATTTAAAAAGACAGCGGTGATGGACGGGAAGCCAGTGAAGTTGTTGAAGAAGAGGAGAGCGGTGAGGTGTGTGTGGAAGGTTGAGCACAGCGCGTGCAGCTGCGTGTTGGATGTGTTGGAGAGGGATACAGTAAAACCTTGGATTGCGAGTAACTTGGTCTGCCAGTGTTTTGCAAGAAGAGCAAATTTTTAAAATAAATATTAATTTGATAAACGAGCGAGGTCTTGCAATACGAGTCGTACGTGTAGACGCTTTGTCTGCCGAGCGTCACGTGATCACAACTCATATACGAGTGCTTTGATATACGAGTGCTTTGGATTACAAGCATGTATCCGGAACGCATTATGCTCGCAATCCAAGGTTTTACTGTAAAGGCATAAGCACAGAAACCGACCAGGAGTGAGTTGCAGTAATCCAGACAAGTGAGGTCGCCATTTTTAAAAAGGCCCAAGTAATCGACCGCGAAAACAACCGGTCCATTACAACTGTCAGTCGATTCATCATGGACTTCTAACCCTTTGGCACCCCGTCGCTGCTGTTATTGAGGATGCGGTGCGCGCGTACACGTACCGTCCTGCGTGTGCATGTGCGAGCTGCCGATCTGATCGATGAGCAGCATGAAGACAAAGCCGAGGACGAGGGACACGCCGATGTAGGCGTGCAGCTCCGCGTGGCCATCCGCGTGCCCCTCGGCGTGCCCCTCCGCGTGGGCCTCGGCCGCCGCCGCCACCGCCGCCGCCACAGGTCCCGCGGCTCCCACCGCGGCCTCGTGCGAGCGCTCCTTGGCACCCTGCGTGACGTGTGAGTGGGCGTCTCGTAGCGCGAGAGGGGGGACACGGGGGGCACAATGGGGATAAAAAGACACTGGTGGTGAGCCAAAGAACTGCGGGTGCGCGAGAGACAGGTGAGTTACGCAGCCGTGAGTGTGTTAGGCTCCTGCTGTTGTGGAGTGACTCATGCAGCCAGCTATGGCTACAGGGTTTGGTGGTACATGTTGTTTATGTCGTTTATTGTGAAATTTCGGTCACAGTTCCTATGATCACTGTTACATTGCTTATGGCTTTATTTTGGTGATTTCGAAAAGTTGTTTGGTTTGGCCATGTTTGTTTGTTGTAGTACGGAGTTAGAATGATGGCCTTAATCTAAGTTGTCTTGTGGTTGTTGTTGTTGTTTGACTTGCATCCCACTGGGATTTTTGCACAGCGTTGGTGTACGGTGCTTTTTTTCTGGAAGACTTTTTTTCTGGATTTTTCTGTTTGCGCATAGTCACTTTAAGATTTTATTTCGATTTAAAGCTTTCGTGACTGCAGGGATGCATCTTCTTGGTTCTTTCGGTAAAGTCACGTAGAAGGGAAGTAATAAAATAATAAAACATAATAAAATAATTCTCACGACGTTTCGGCCACAACGCAAGCAGCAGTCTTCAGGTGAAGAACAGGTCTGTCAAGTAGACAGAGTCTGAATGGCACGCTCCAGACTTGGAGCGACTATTTATGCTTTTGTCAAGACGCTCTTCGCCCCTCCATCCCAGCATAAATAGTCGCTCCAAGCCTGGAGCATGCCATTCAGACTCTGTCTACTTGACAGACCTGCTCTCCACCTGAAGACGGCTGCTTGCGTTGTGGCCGAAACGTCGTGAGAATAATTTTATTATGTTTTATTTGTATTATTTTATTACTTCCCTTCTACGTGACTTTACCGAAAGAATCAAGAAGATGAATCACTTTAAGATGTTTTCTTGTTCATGTTTTTGTTATTTTTTTGTTGCGGTTGCACCCCAAGAGCCGAATGGCTCACAGGGCTATACCAAATAAATGAAACTGAGTGCTACGCGCAGGCAAGTGCGCTCGACAGGTGTGCCACGCACGTGCCTGTGCGTTAACATAGCGTTGACGGTATCTGTATTTGTACATCAGGAGTGGTGGTGCAGTATTGTTCACGTGGCCTCAAAGTGCACCTGGCTTGGCATAGGTGCCGTGGTGACGTCACCATCACTTAGTGGCAAATGGCAGGTATTGGTGTCGTGGTTTGTGCACTGCGCTACAACCTTGGCGATCTGGGTCAATGATTAGCAAATGGGGAGACAAAAGCAGCTCGGCAGGCATGGCTCTGTCCACACCACCATGCTGTGTGCCCACGAGGTGTTCACTATCACCTGGGGCTTAATTTAAGTTGGGTTAGCGACTCTGAAAATATATTCCACACCAGTCACGCCACCTAATTAAGAGGCCTAGTTTCTCCTCTACGCCCCAACCTCCAGAACCACTCCAGTTTACCAGCAACCCAGGAAACATTTCACGAGAAAATAAGCCCCTGCCAACGGCACTTTAGCCCTTGCCCAGACGGTATGGACCACTTAACGGGCCATCGTGTTGGTAGATACCGTGTAGCGCATCCTCGTACAAAGCGTGCACGCCTTCGGGAATGATGACGGCGAGTGCCGTGCCGCACAGAAGACCTGCTCCCAACAGTGTCACCAGCTTCAGTTTCTCCTGCGGGCGGATATACATTGCAGACACCGCACGTTCAGCCATGCTTAGTGAGCACCTGTTAAAAAGTAGCTTTCGGATAAAGGTCGAGTGAAAATGTCTTTCTGCTGAAATAAATATGAAAATAATGTAATTTTCTCCATTGGTGGCACCGAGCCAATGGTGGAAATTCCACATTCCTTTGGTGGGAGCAAGTATTTAGGATTGCTGTTGATGGTTTTAGCTCGGCATGATCTCCTATCTCCATCTTCGCAACATCTCCCACATCCGCAACTTTCCCTATCCTAGTTGCCACCAAGATTGTTATGCTTCCCGGCATAAACGCTTTTACACCGACATGAATTTACATTGACAGACAGAAAGTGGAACACATGGATCAGTGAACAAATACAAATAAGATACAATATTGAAAAAGGAGGCTTGGGCAGGACCCCTCGCTGGAAAAAACGAATGATGGAGCGGCAGCCAAAGAAGGAAACGCGCCCGATAGGACGTGCACAGCAGAGATGGAGCGATGAAATAAGTTTCGATTTAAAGCTTTCGTGACTGCAGGGATTCATCTTCTTGGTTCTTTCGGTACAGAAAGAACCAAGAAGATGCATCAGGTCTGTCGGACAGACCTGTTCTTCACCTGAGGACGGCTGCTTGCGTTGTGGCCGAAACGTCGTGAGAATAATTTTATTATGTTTCATTTGCATTATTTTATTATTTCCCTTCTACGTGACTTTACCGAAAGAACCAAGAAGATGATTAAATAAGCTTGTGTTGTGTGCAGGTGCTCGGTGGATTATAATGCAGGATTGTGACAGATGGTGACGGTTTGCTGAGGCCATCATCCTGCAGTGAACTGATCGTGGCTGCTGATGATGAGATTGTTGTGTATTATTGATGCCTGTAAAGTATGCGTGTGAGATACACACCTCAGACAGGCTGATAGCGAGGGGAATGCTCCCAGCCACGTAGCACCCAACCAGCATGGCCAGGGACAGCAGGGAGACGCCCGCCAGCTCATCCATGATGACTCACAGCAGCAGCAGCACCACCACGTCTACACACTGCACACTTTACCGCTCTACCCACCACACTGCACACAGCACAAGCCGCACTAGTCAAGCATATTACACAGCAAACAACATCATGCTGCACATGCATACATGCCACACTGGAAGGCACAAGGAACTCTATAATCACACCATGCTACATTCACGCACGCCACACCACCCACTGCATCACTGTGCACTGCACAAGCATGTGCAGCATAATAGCCACGTTAATGACACACACTACACTGCACAGCAACAAGGATACTCCACGCGTGGATGAAGCACATACCTCAACAAAACCACTCTGCCACTTCATCCTGCACAAGGACACAACATTGTATTCAAGCACAGAGAGCACTGCACCAAACTTCCCCATTACAAGCACAGACCACATTAGACCAGCACGCACTACATTACATTACTGGAGTGGACTCCATACCGCACTCCACAATAACAAGGACACTCCACTATAGCACACACACACAGTATACTACTGTATCACACGTCACATTACTCAATGGAGCACAGGCACACACCATTCTACTACTCAGAACCACTCCCACAGCATACAAGCCAAAGCGCCAAAGGACATACTTCCCGACCACAATAAAGCACTAAACTCTCTAGGCCCCTTTATACTTGGGGTTTAGAGTTTAAGTGTTGTAATTTAGGATTACGGTGTATGGTTATGGGTTAGAATGTATTGTTAGGTTCAAGGGGTTTGGTGTTAGGTTTAGCGGTTTAAAACGAGGGGGTTTAGGGTCAGGGGTTTATAGTTTGGAGTTTTGGGGTAGGGATTAAGAGTTTTGAGTTAGGGTTTAATGTTAGGGGTTAGGTCTTAGGATTTAGAGTTAAGGGGCAAGGGTTAGAATTTAGCAGTTAGGCGTTAGGTTTATGGTTGTGTTACGGTTCATGGGTTGGGGTTTGGGGATGAGGAGTTAAAGGATTAGGGGTCAGGTCAGGTGCCAGAGACATAAGTGTTACCTAAGAATTCTCAGCCCTCTCCGAGCCTCACACCACGTCGAGAAGAAACCCTGAACACAATCTCAGCAGAGTGATCGCAACCGCACCGAACCATTCCCGGCAAGGCGCCCACGACACGAATGAAGCCGACCGACAGGAACCGACAGGAACCAACGTGAACCGCACCGAACCCATCGGAACCGGAAAAATCCTCCTGACGAAACCACACACTCTCGGACAAATACATGATGATCAAAACGCACTGTGAGAAGCACCAACACAACCACACCAACACAACAACACCAAACACAACCACACTAACCACAGCCACACCAACACAACCACACCAACCACAGCCACACGAACCACAACCGAACCAACACAACCACACCAACACCACCACACAACCACACCAACCACAGCCACACGAACCACAACCACACCACCACACAACCACACCAACCACAGCCACACGAACCACAACCACACCAACACAACCACACCAACACAACCACACCAACCACACCAACCCAACCACACCAACACAATCACACCAACACAACCACACGAACCACACCAACCCAACCACACCAACACAACCACACCAACCCAACCACACCAACACAACCACACCAACACAACCGCACGAACACAACCACACGAACCACAACCACACCAACACAACCACACGAACCACAACCACACGAACCACAACCACACGAACCACACCAACACAACTACACCAACAACAACCACACCAACCACAATCGCACGAACACAACCACAAGAACCACAACCACACAAACACAACCGCACGAACCACAACCACACCAACAACCACACCAACACAACCACACCAACACAACAACCACAAACACCACAACCGCACCAACACAACCACACCAACACAACACACAACCACACCAACAACAGCCACACCAACACAACCACACCAACACAACCACACCAACACAGCCACACCAACCACAGCCACACGAACCACAACCACACCAACACAACCACACCAACACAACCACACCAACACAACCACACCAACACAGCCACACCAAACACAGCCACACGAACCACAACCACACCAACACAACCACACGAACCACAACAACACAACCACACCATTACAACCACACCAAACACAATCACACCAAACACAACCACACTCATGAAACACTCAATCCAACCGCACCAACGTAAACCACACGAAACACAACCCACGCCAATGTTACCGCAACATCACCTTACTACACACACACAATTGAAAAATATGTATATTTAAAGGTTAGTTTGGTATAGCGCCGTTCATGCAAACTGCATCTCACGATCGCTGCGGAACCGCAGGCAAGCTGGAAGGCTCCCAGGCGGCGAGCGGGCGTCAATAATTGCTCTGAAGTTGTCCAAGTACTCAGATGTCTTCACGTTGGAGGCCATCTGAGCACCCGGAGAAAACCCCTCGGCACGCGAGGGGACAACGCTCTATCCCATATCAGAAGGTGCAGCTGATGTCAGTCCCAGCCTTGGCTGTTGCTGCATTCTACCGGCGAGCGAGGGGTCAATGTGTGGCTCCCCACCCACGCAAAACGTCCGTGTGTGATCCATCAACCCTCGCCTCCGTAGCGCCGATGCGCGATTCGGGGGGTCGGGCAGGTAGCGATCTCAGCACGTATCTCACCAATAGCAACAACTACGTTCCAGCGACGGCGCCTGTGCCGGGCTAGGTGCACCACTTTGAGGCTGCCGCGCAAAGTGGTCGAAGTCTCGATTACAAGAGAAACACGGGGCAGACCCAGCAGGTGCAACATGGGTTGGCCGACTGAGAGATGATCTGGAGATGCACGGCCACTTGTACACCCACCCCCCCAACAACGCACGGACACAACAACAAGCGCCATTCGCCACTAAGTGGCGTGACGTCACCACGACGCTTGTGCCAGGCCACGTGCACCTTGAGACTACCACGTGAAGTTTCGAACGCCCGCTGGCAGGAGGTCACGGGGCAGACCCAGCAGGTGCCCCGGGTCGACTGACCGAGATGACCGAGATCGCACCAACACACAGGGACTCACATCCGCGACGCCGACGAACCCGGCTGCGTCTTCACTCGCTGCTCGCCATGCCTGCTGCTGCTGCCTCCCCTTGCGCCTTTATCAATCCTTGCCACTCCCTTGTTGTTGTTTCTCCTCCTCCTCGTCGCCGTCGTTGTTCAGCAGCAACGAGATCACGGTTGGATCCCGGGTCAAGGCTACACGTCCACAGCCACCACCACCTCCTTCATCATCATCAAGGCAACCGTTGACCAACCCCCACCCCCTTCACCCCTCGTACGTGGCTCACGTGATGCTCCCGGCGGCCATCTTGGTGAAGGAAACGCAACCGCATCACCCCTCTGCGGGTCTCTGTTAGATGACGTCTTCCACCGCCAAGCTCTTTCGGCTACGCCTTCACCAAGATGGCCGGGGACACGTCGCGGTTTGTCCGTGACGTCATCGCAACCTTCGACTTTTTTGGCACACGCGGTGCGATGACGTCCCCGTAACGTGTTACGTCATCCGCGAAACGACTGGACTCCACAAATCTGGCTGTCGCCTGATGAAGCTCGTTGTAATTACTGGCGAAACGTCGGACTCAGATTGTAAATGTTGTGCTTTGGCTCTCCAACACACCGGTGGTGCTGTACTAGTGACGAATTGGCCATGTTCTGTTTACGTGACAACCCTTACTAGTTGGCTGTCGGGTGGTGGCGGGTTTTAACGACACATTTTATATTTAAGCGATTTAACCCAAAAAAACTATATTATGGATATTGGTCTACCACGTGCTTCCGGTTCCCAAGCGGATAACTTCCGGGTTGCCCCCTCCCTGAGCTCCCTACGCTCGATAACTTCCGGGTTGCCCCCCCCCTCTACCGCCTCCCCCCTGTGCTTCCGGTTCCCAAGTGCGATAACTTCCGGGTTTCTCCCCCCACCCCCCCCCCCATTGACCCCCACCCCCTGTTTCCGGTTCGCACAAGCGATAACTTCCGGGTCACCCCTCCCCCCCCTCGTGCGGTCCCTAAGTGCGATAACTTCCGGGTTTCACCCCCTACCCCCTGTTTCCGGTCCCCACAAGCAATAACTTCCGGGTCGCCCCCCCCTCCCCCCTCGTGCTTCCGGTCCCCAACGCGCTTCGTCTTCCCGTGTCGCCTCCATTTGTAGAAGTTGGGAACGAGACGAAAAAAAATCCTCTCTCCTCGCAACCGCACAAGGCCTCGCTCCCTCGTCATGGTGAGCCGCGCTCCCTCCCTCCAGGGCAGCAAAGTCCACCCCCCCCCCCGCCGCCGCATCTCGGCTCCAAGCGGCGCTCACCGATCTAGGGCGGGACGGGGGGTACAAAGTGGCGGCGTTTTTGTCATCCGAGGCCCCGGCGGTGGTCGTGGTGATGGTGACCGCGTGAACATGGCCGCTGTTTTTGTGTTGAGGAGGGAGGGAAGGGAGCACGCTTCGACGTCTGTGGCTGACACGATGAGGGCTGTAATTGAACGGGCGCTTGTCAATCCACTGCTGGATGCAATGGGGCCTCTTCCCGTGTGCCACGCGGGGGTTGTGTTTGGACTTCGCCGTGACGAGCGTTGTGGGCTGGGGGGGGAGAGGTGAGGCCGATGCCGCGGTCGGGAATCGAACCCAGATGGGTTCGTAGCTCAGTACGCCAACTACTCGTGACACCGATTTTTAAAAAAAAATTATTTTATTGATATTTGAGGCGTTGGTATTTTTTTTGCGTGAAAAGCCGATGACCGATTTGCCACACGGCATGGACACGGCTAGCGTAGAACGGGAATAAGTTTCCGTTTTAAACGAGAACTGAAGGGCGCTGCCACATTGGTGAAAGGGTTGTTGGCACAACGGACTTGCGAAATCGCGAGATTCTCACCCGTTCGATTCTATCTCGCGACACGGCAGGTGAAGTAGTGGCCACGTGTAGTAAAGAGAGAGACCCTGTCCCGCCTCGATCCACCCAGCAAGTCACATTCGATCGGCTGCAAACGATTTAAACGCGCGGGTTTCACACGCACTGCCAACACGTCTGGGGTAAGCTTGGAAGAGTAGACCAAGTTACCCTCTTGGAGAGAGCCCCCCCCCCCCCCCCCGTCTCGCGGAAGCTCTTTCGACTGCTCGAGCGAGCAGTTGCAGGGTTGTATCAACTTGCGGGTTTTTTTAAAACTGGTTAACGAGGGCAAATGTGTAACCACTTTGCTCAGGTCGCCCATACCGTTCAAACGTTGGCGCTGCCTTTCTTAGGTTACTAAAGACGGGGGGCAGCGTAGACCTGGACTCGTGGATAAGGAGGAGAGTTGTGGAGGCCAAGAATGAAATTGGATATCTCGGTATTGTTGTATTTCAACCCCCTCAGGCTTGAAATTCGCAGCGACGGTCATCCCATGGCCGTGAGAATGAGGAATTTCCACCGTTGGCTTCGGCCTACATAGGAGACACTTTGACTTGGGCTGGGAAGTCCTTAACCGTGTCTAAAGACTGCGCTTTTATTTGTTTTGAAGGTCTTGACACACGTAATGTGTGTGTTGGACTTTCTTTGCACCGTACGTAAGCCAAAGCGTGATAATCGGAGGGTGCCGTTTCACCACCACGAATGGGAATGTGGAATTTCCGTACCGTCTTCATTCACGCTGCATTTAGATGTATAATATAGTTATATAACATAGATGTATAATATTGATATATAACAATGAATAGATGTATAATATTGATATATAACAATGATATATAACGTAGATATATAATGTAGATATGAAATATAACATACAATATAAATATAATTTAGATGTGTAACAGAGAAATAAATTATTCTTGGTACTTTCGGTAAAGTCACGTACAAGGGAAATAATACAAATATTAAACAATAAAAATTCACGGCGTTTCGACTGCAACACAAGCAATCGTCATCAGGTGTGAAATCCACAGCAAGACATTTGAAAAAGTGGCGGTTTTTCCTAATACAGATATATAAGTATGTAATATCGACTAACATTTTTCGCAGTTGCCCTTCTGCAGCAAAGTGAGTCGTGTCTCATCGTGTATTTGAAAGTTTGTCTTGAAGGCAATTAGAAATTGGAGACGGTTGATGTATGAACAGGTGCTGTTTGCTGTTCAATAGCAAACAACCACCAAAGCGCGTCTATAACAGCGTAGGCGTTTTGACGTCGAGTGTTGCAGACAGACCCTATGTATGAGGCAAGATGACATTCAGAAAACGACTTGCTCTACTGCCACGTAATACGCACCACGAAGCTCCGCAGATTCGGAGTCTTCGAGCACTTGATAATGTCCGTTCCATTTCGATTTAAAGCTTTTGTGACTGCAGGGATTCATCTTGGTTCTTTCGGTAAAGTCACGTAGAATGGAAACAATAAAAATAATAAAATAGAACATAATAAAATAATTCTCACAACGTTTCGGCCACAACGCAAGCAGCCGTCATCAGGTGTAGGTATGTGATTAGTACTACTTATGCCCGAGCATTATGCAGGACTAGCAGCATAATGCACGGGCAATAAGTAGTACTAATCACATATCTGCATTTCCCATAAATATGCTAAATTTCTCTTGATATGCAAATTATTTTGTCAAGGCGCCTTTTCCCCCCCTTCCAACCCAGATTAAATATACACTCCAAGCATGGTGCTGTTTCATTCAGACGCTGTCTCCCCGACAGACCTGGTCTTCACCTGATGATGGCTGCTTGCGTTGTGGCCGAAACGTCGTGAGAATTATTTTAATATTTTTATTGTTTCCATTCTACGTGACTTTACCGAAAGAACCAAAAAAATGTCTGTTCCGTTTACCACACTTCTAAAGTAATGCGCACCACCACACATGTGCCGATTATCCTACTTACTACTGCGGAGGTTGTCAGTAATGCTGTGTACGGCTCTTCTGATGTTGTTTTCGGGATGTAACGCGTGTGGTTCGGGGGGAGGGGAGCAAAGCCGATTCAAGTGACACACCAAATTTAACATGATGGTTTTCTTGTGCAGTCTTCGGTGACTGCGCTGAGACCATCAACCGCACGTGAAACCCCAGTTTTTGGACAGGTAACTGACACCCGGATTGGAACCTAGGTCTCAGGTGGTGTTGGGTCAATGTGTGGAGCAATATTGAGCTCCTTTGAGCCTCCCAGACAATTGAAATTCAGAATAAAAAGCGGCTTCTATTTCGTATATACTCATTAAGTTTGTCTCATGGGCTGCTCGATAAAATTTTAGATGCATTTGTCTAAATAAATTAAAAGTTACCGTGACTCTCGGGGCTGAACGCATTCTCGTAAATATCACAGCCGCGCCGGAGTTGATGTGCGGCAACGAGGCTGATCACGGCCCCCGCGGTGCATGCCCGGAGCCCACTTCTCGCGAGTTCACTATGATGGTGGCACGTTTTACCGTAGCCAGGAGGAGCCCAGGGTTCAAGAGGCAAATCTAATAAGTAATATTTAAAAATACTTTTTTTTAATACGCTTTAATGAAATGTACCGTACGAGTAATGGCAGAACTCCACAACTCCAGGAAGTGGCCCCGAAGTTTGCCGTGGTGATTTACAGCCAACGTGAGTTGAGCGTGAACAATTAGACCCAAGCCGAGATATAAAAAATTATTGCTTAATTTTTTTTATGATATAATATAGTATTGTCATCAGTATGACATACGTATACAGTCGATACGACATTGGGAAGTGGGTTAAAATTAAGTTACAAGATTTGAGGATACAACAGAGTGAGTTAAATAAAAGCATGTAAAAATGTTTACATTTATAAAAAAAAATTCCAACTGCTGTACTCCCATGGATCCTATTATTGCATCACGTAATATTTAACCTTATTTCTTTATTTACTCGGGAAACCCTCACTTCTCCAGACTTTTTCCGGAGGATCCTGCAATTTTTTTGCAGTAGGGTGCGATGTTCCTAAGTGCAATTTCGATTCTGTAATTTGCAGGGAGATTTTTCGACATTGTGATCTTTGACTGACATCGGTTACATTGCAAGTGTCTATTTTTTTTGTTGTCCTACCTATGGGAGGAAAACTAGAGAACCTGGAGGAAACGCCACTCAGAAAAATGCCCGAGTCAGGAACCGAACCCAGGGTCCTTAATTGTGAGACCACGAGTGTTTCCCACTCAACAGCGCCAATAGTTTTTTGTATTGCATCCTTTTAATTGCTTTCTTTCCCCTCCCACCCCTTACCCTCCACAGTCTCACACAATTCTGCTGGTGCAGCCGACCAAGCGGCCGGAGGGACGCACCTACGCGGACTATGAGTCGGTCAACGAGTGCATGGAAGGTGCGGCGGGTGGGGCCCGGGAGGCCCTTAACGGTTTCGAGCTTTTGATTTGTGTGTGTGTGTTGAACTTCTTTGGCGCCGTACGTAGCCAACCGTGCTCATCGGAGGTGCGGGGGAAGGACAACAAACTACATACAAAAAGCAGTTCTGAAGAAATTAGTTATTCAATCCAGGTTATTTGCAAGTGCATGGCTCCAGTGGCTTCATAATATCGGAAGGAAGAGCGTGTGATTTGACGTGTGATTTGACGAATTTCCGCAATTCAGGGTCATAATTATCGTGAGATATGGAGATGAGAACATTGCCCCAGTGTGTTTTATGTTTTCCTTTGTAATGTCTGCCTTGTTTATAACGTATATTCTCTCCTGTCTTGTCAATACTGTCCCATCTGTTTTGTACCGTGTGATTTTACTCTTACATTATTGATTCTGCTTCATCTGCATTGTATCATCTTGTATACAGTCCAAAATGATACATGCCTTATTTACAATACTTGCCTTGTTTCCACTGCCCCCCCCCCCCCCCCGTCTTATCTTATTCTGCCGGCAGGTACCCTTTGTTCTGCCTTATTATTACACTGTCACTTATTGGTACTGCATCCTTTGTATCTGCTCTCGTTTGTACCGTTTAATTTGTGCTTTATTGTCTAGACTGCCTTGCTCCATCTCATTCTGACCATTTTCCTGAAGGCAAATGTAGAATAACATTAGCAGAAATCGAAATTAATTGTTATGCGTACAGTTAATTTCATGTATCGTGATGCTACGAATCGCTATGAATGAATGATTAGGGCCAAGCGTTTGGTGCTAAGTGAAGGAGCACGAGGTAGAGGTGATTGGTGATGGTAGACAGAGGTGGACATTTATTAAATACCTACTGAATCACCATTTGCAAGTGTGCAATAAGTACTTCTGTACTTGTGTGGAATTGAGCGCCACGAGCTAAGAAACTAAAACTAAACTATATTTTATTTTACAAGGTAAGGCCGACTGAGCTATGTAGCTCCATTTTCAGAAGCTACCTGGCCACAAATCATAGCCCAACGAAGTTGCTTATCACGTGGAAATGTATAGCAGCCACATACTCTAAACACATGTTTCTAAATGTGGTTGGGAAAAACCGAATGACCCAGAGGAAAGTCCACACGATCACGGGGAGAAAATGCAAACTCCAAGTATACAGGCATCAGGGTCTGGATCGAACCCACGATTTCTTGTATACCAAGCGAGGTAGTTGACTTCTCGCCACCGTGGCGCGCTAACCGATGCAGCTCTTGCCTATCGTGTCGTACAGTGGCACGTAGGTGAACCACATCCATGTGTCGGCGTGTAACATGTTGGGGTTTGTGGGGTGTGCCACGCAGGAGTGTGCAAGATTTACGAGGAGCACCTGAAGCGCATGAACCCCAACAGCCCCTCCATCACCTACGACATCAGCCAGCTGTTTGACTTCATAGATGACCTGGCTGACCTGAGCTGCCTCGTGTGAGTCTTCATTATCTGCCTACTCCCCCTCCCGAACATGCTTCTCTCCCCCTCCGAGTGTGGACAGGTTGAGTGCGATTGTGTGTGTGTGTGCTGTTCTGGCTGTTTTTAGGTGCTCACTAACAGCACTTGCCACAATAATCTCTTGTGGATATATGGGGGATCTTTGTCTTGTTGCATGTGGAGAGCGTAGGTTAACTCGGCCTGGAATTAGTACCTGGTGTTTTGTGTGAATATGAGTACTGGGGAGACAAAGGTGTCTGAGCATGGTGCTGGCCACCCACCTCCGTGTGCCCTTACGATCCGAGTCGATACTCGCCCAACAGCCCTTGCCCAAACGGTCTAGAAAGTTGTCGGGAGATCTTTGTGTCTTGTGTATCTGCGCGAGCATGAATGCATGTGCTTTCTGTGGACAGCTACCGTGCCGACACACAGACTTACCAGCCGTACAACAAGGACTGGATCAAGGAGAAGATCTACATTCTGCTGCGAAGACAGGCACAGCAGGCGTCCGCCAAGTGAAGGGCTTTGTGGGAAGGGGGGAAGTGGGAGGGGGGGTTAGATGGGGGGGGCAGTTGGTCGTAGCAGGGCCAGCACTGTGATGCAAACAAACGGCACATGACCCAGAAAAAAAAATGCAATCTCGTGTCATCAACGTGGCGCCATGCAACTGAGATTCGAGTGAAGGCTGCGTGTGTGGAATAGCGATCGATAGTAAAGCTGTTACCGTCAGGCTCG
The DNA here is from genome assembly GCF_964198595.1 of Lampetra fluviatilis. Taxonomy (NCBI): domain Eukaryota; kingdom Metazoa; phylum Chordata; class Hyperoartia; order Petromyzontiformes; family Petromyzontidae; genus Lampetra; species Lampetra fluviatilis. The sequence goes on along the minus strand of NC_136304.1, from coordinate 8,939,967 downwards.
ATGCAATCTCTATGTTAAGCTAAGGTGTGTGGAATCTGGTTGTGTGTAGATACCCATGCAGCTATTAGGTAAATGTGTTAAAGCAATGGATGTCACTCTTTATATTACAATTTTAACTTATAAAGTACGTTCAGAGGTGCTATTAATATACAGCTGATGAAATCTGGTTTCAAATGAAGTTATAATTTGTAATCTGAGCGCATGCAAGTGTGTGTGCGGGGAGAAATGGGGCAGGAGTTTTACTTCTTGTGCAATGATCCCAGTGATTGAAGTTTGATTCCAGACCACGGATTACATCAGTGGTGAGTCGTAGCGGATCCTTTCGTGCACCTCCCCTAGATCAACTCAGCCTTAAGCTCCTACCTACTGTAGCGTGTGAACATTCAAACTTTGGAGGAAACTTGTTGGATAGGGTGCTGGTCACACCACCCCCTCTCTGACACTCTGCCCACCTTAATAAACGCTCGCTAACATGACTTCCAACAGCCTACATGGCTAAATGGGTGATTACTTTGCTGTGTATGCGAGTGGGTGTGCTTGTTGCAGATGTACAATATTAACACGCTCACGCAAATTGGCTTTTAAAAAATGCACAACAATTAACATGACATTTTGAGAACTTGAATGTGTTAAAAAATAATTCTGTTCGGCAAAGGCTGTTACAATATGCAGTCAGATTCCATAGATGTCGGTTTAACATGCAATCTGATTTAACTGGGCTCGGCATTTTAACTTGCGGTTCCACCCACTGGTGGTGGCTCAGCATGTATTGAGATTGGGTCTGGCTTGTTGGTACCAATTATATTCCACGCGTCTCAGTCGTTACGTCATGTGGCACAGGGAGAAGAGCTTGTTTCCAATTGGCTTCTGCGCGCAGGCGTTCAACTTGCGCGCCCATTTCATCGCGATGTTTTTTTTCCTAAAAGACTTGCTAACCCCTCCACTGGGCGTCCGGCATGGGTTTGCATCACGGTGCAAGTGCCGTGAATGAGTTTTTACCCCACTTAAAAACACACGTAAGTAACACGGACATGCGCACGCACACAAAATAGGATGTGCGCAAAAACTCTTGACACGCAGTTGCGTAGATACCCTTTTGACTAATGGGGCGTAGTGTAGCTCTGTACATATGGGATGGGGGGGGGGCAACTGGGCCCTTTAGGGGGATGCTTTAACACTTAGCCAGTAGGGGTGGTGACTTTTTTGTGGGTTCCTATTTAGAAAGGTTCTAGGCATTGGCAGGAGTTGCGTGCCGCCTGTATCTGGCACCGAAGCCATTTCCATTGAGCTGTCACTTTCAATCAAACAAAGTGTTAATAAAAAAATGCGTGGCAGTTTGGCCTTGCAAAGCATCTGCGGTTTTTACACAAAGTTCACGCGGCACCTGTCCCGGAGTCGAAATCCTCAGGTTTGTCTTTAATATACAGATCCCATAAGGCCGTGCTTACTATCAACTTGCAACTGGACTTGATTTTAACATCCGGTCAGATTCCAGTGAGGCTTTTTTTTTTTTACACGGGATTGGCTTTCACCGATCTAAGTCTGACATTGCAGTGTGGCGATTCTGTTCACGGTGTGTCACTGGCATCCAATTGGAGTGCACACAACTTGGGTTTAACACGGAGTCGCGTTACACCCCACCCACTTGCATCTCGTGTATTCTTCTCGCTCAACCCATAGGTCCGATGGCCTCTGTCCAGAGCGGGCGGGGGCGGGGAAGATGGACCTTGAGTATGTCTATTTGACACATTAATTGAAATTGGTTTTCGATCTCCGTTTTGGTGGAATGTCGGCAAGTTGTGTTCAAACGTTGCTCTTGAAGCCGGGGCCCCCCTCCTGTTAGATCCGGCACGGTGGTGAGAGTGGTGTGGCGGTGGGGATTTACAGCGGTAAAGCCACCACGCTCTTTTTTAAGATCGCTTTGCGTTTTTGGACAGGCGCGTTCATCCATCACTGGTTTGTGGTGGATAATGTTAGCAACAACGGGAGGGATTGCTTTCTGGTGTATTATTTGGGGAGGGGGGTCTCATGTTTGTTACCCCACCTGTGGTGTTGAGGCAGTGGTTGAGCAGCAAGCTTGTAAATTACACCTACCGTAAGCACCACCATCTTGTCGAATACAGGAGGGGGGGGGGGGCAAGACGATGGTTCACGTGGGAGCACGCAAGCCTGCAATTAGTGTTAATGGTTTTCCCAAGTTTATTTCTAAATTGCTACTCTAGTTACCGTTTTAAGAGTGGCCCGTTTGTTTTAATTTAGTTTTTTCTCAGCCACACGTGTTTCAGGAAGAACGGTGCGACGCATCAAACTTTTGTTTAAATTCCAGGCCGCATTGTTTCTGCGGTTACTGTCAAAGTCTTTGCTAAAATTCTGTCTTTTTGTGAAATACAAATTGTTGAGGGCACCAGTGAAGGCTGTCCACCCAAATGAGCCCAACAACAAATGTGTTTCTGGCAAAAAATTAATAAAAATGGAACGTTTGAAACCCCCTTCATAATAAAGCAGATTTTATGAACATTATGCATTCTTTGAGGACATTTTAAGTTGTGCGGGAGTGCATTGGCGAGTGTTGGATCTTCGGTCACCCGGACTGCTTCACTCTTCGATTGTAACGAGCACTGCAAGGTGGGAACCGGATGTATGTTGAACTTCTTTTGTACCGTTCGTAGCTAACCGTGCTAATTGAAGGGCGCTCCACCCCATATGGTTCCAGAGTTTGTGTTTTGCATGGCAGCAGTAACAATTGTTCGAAGTTGGGTGGATTTGGCAGGGAAAAGAACACCAAGTGGCTTTGGTAGCTCTCGCCAGATGAGTAACAGCTGTTTCATGATGGGCGATGTTGAGCCAAGTTGGTCCTGACCACGACGAGCTCTGCAAGAATTGCTTATCTGTGCAAAGTCAATACTGCTAATCCCATGTTTGTATAGTCTACTCGGTGTTAAGTCAAATGTACAATGGTTTTTAAATCCTTTATATTAAGTTCACTTGCTTGCGCGCTTACGACCGTGCAAATCTTTCGGTCGTTTTTTAACCCACTTCCCGTGATCCAATCGAGCTGACATTTTGCACACAGACTCGTTGTCCGTGACAATTTATTTTCCACTTTTTAGGAATTTTTTTTTAAATATTTAATTTAAAATACCAATGTGATAAAAATGAAACTCTTACTCAAGAAAAACAGAAATGAATAATAAAATAAAACCGATGCCACGCATATAAAGGATTTATAGTGAAAAACTTAGTTTTTACGGGTACATTTTTTTTCTCTCCAACATCAAACCTATGAAGATTATCCACTGATAATTCCAGCTATAGCAGAATAAGAAATGTATTTCCCAAGTAAAGCCCATTGAGTGAAGCTCATTTTCAAGGGCAGCTCAGTGAGGTTATCTAACTACCCGTATATATAGTTAAAGTTTAGAAAACATTACATCAAGAAATCTGTTTGACCTTAATCCTTCACTATGCCTTGCTTGGTCTGGCTTTGAGTTTGGTTTATGAAGCCTTAATCAAGCACCTGGTGCGGTGTAATGAACATCCGCACTATGTACTGTAGACGTTATTTTGCACCGTACGTAGCCAGCCGTGCTTGTCAAGAGGTGAGGGGAGGGGAAAGCCAACAAACTAAAGACAAAAATCAGCTCTAAAGAAATGCGTTTTCAATTTAGATTTAAAAGTGAGCTCTGGTGGCTTCCTGATATCGGAAAGAAGAGCAGTCCAGACGGTCGCAGAGGTGCTTCTGAGAGCGCGCGATGCAGTGACCGCCTTTGTTAGATTATTAGCCAAAAGCCACTGCGAGGATGACCGGAGTTTTCACGCAAACCGTTAAGAGTTGCTCCTGGAAGTTGGAAGGGTAATGAGGGGAGGCGGGGGGGGATAGCAATGGGGAATAAACTAAACTATTTTACCAGGTAAGGCCCATTGAGCTATCTAGCTCTTTGAGCTGTAGCTCTTTTTCAGAAGCGACCTGACCACAAACGATAATTCAACGAAGTGGTTTATCATGGGGAAATGTATAGCAGCCAAATACTCTAAATGCGTGACGTTGATTCTTAATGTGGAGGAAAAAACCAGAGGACCCGGACAAAAATCCACACGACCACGGGGAGAGAGAGACACGCGAGTTCGTTAACGTCTCACCACGGCGGTGGAACAGCGGGGAAGGCGAAGTGTGGGTTGTAGGTGGCGTTGCAACTCTTTTAATGAACTATTACTGGTAGGAACCTCCTGGTTACACCAGCCCACAGGGGATTATTGTGTCCATCCATCTGTCGTGCATCCAAAAATGTGATGGGTGGGGCTGGGTGGGGAGGGGCTGGGTGGGGTGGGGAGGGGCTGGGTGGGGTGGGGAGGGGCTGGGTGGGGAGGGTAGGGCTGGGTGAGAGGTGGGGCTGGGTGGGGAGGGGCTGGTCACCCCGTGGTGCCCTTATAAAACTCAACGTTTAATCTACTCACAACGGCTTGTGCCCGCCCTCACAGTCAGGCATATTTGCGGAATACACCACGCTGCCGTTGACCCTGGCCATTGACCGAGCAACCCAACGTTCCTACCAGCTCCCTCCACAGGAATGTGTTTAATCTCAGACTGGAGACAGATTCTAGAGTCTGGGAGATTATTCCACAATGGAGCAGCTCTGACAACGTGGCAACGGACGATGCGATCCAAGATATTTTGTACGGTGAAGGTAGGTCAAGCAAGTGGGGTCGCTAATTCTGCGCCAGCTACCGTTGTTTTTTAAATATGAGGCGAGATTTGTGCAGGTCCAGGTTTTCAGAATTCTAGAATGTGAATACTTTTTGGAGGTAGAAAGATTTTAGTATTTTTCTTTTTTACTTTAGGAGACTCGAATTAAGGATTTGTTTAGGTGGGTGGAAGGTTAAAAAAAACGCAAACATTTTTACAATCTTAACATTAACCTGAAAAAAATCGATTGAACAAAAACGAATGACAATGCCAATTAAAAGAATGCACGGAACTATGTGCAACCATTACAACAGTGTGAGAATGGAAATTGGGAGGCTTATTGGATGGCGGCGGTGGCTGTGACAAACACATGACCTGTGACGGTACCCCCACAAGCACATCCATCCGTAAAACGAAAAAAAACAGATTCTTGCCAAAGCTTCGTCACGTACACCACAATCAAGAGGTCGTTTAATCTTCGTCACACACCGCGGCGCAACATTACCCACGATCATCACAGCCCTTGTACATCCGACCACGTGGCGAATGCCTCGTAGTTGGTGTCTGTACGCGCACACAAGTCTGTGTGTGCCACTGGATTACTTTGGATTCTATTTCAATCTTTACAACCTGTGTAACAAAAAGCCTTTGGGATTGCTAACGAGGAGTTCCAATCGGTTCACGTAGCAGCAGACACACGAGGGCAGCTTATGTTGTCGGTGAAGGAAAGACCGACTCCTCTCACTGTGGGTTTGTCAGTCGGGGTGGACAACCCTCCATTCTACTGCGGTAGAGACGGTCCTGTGGGTTCAGTAAAAATGGGAGCAAAAATCACAACTTCACGAAAGGGAAAAACAACAAAACCTCGGGTGATTTTTGCTCCACCTTTCCAACTGGAGACTTAACTCTGCGAAAGATTGGAAGGAAAGGCGAACATCCACTTGCACGTGAATTGGACCAATTGACCCCGGCTTCAGGAGAGGCTCTGCCCTCTCGCTTCATCCATAATTCCATTTAAAAGAAAAATGTATTTTCTAAAATACCGTTTGAAGTCATTTTGCACCAAATTCATCTCGACAGTTTTTTTGTTCCCAAACGGCCGCGTAGAATGGGTGGGGGAGCCCCTCCACTCGGATCACTCAGTAGTCTGGGGGGAATGCTGACGGCAAACTGGGACTGTCCGTAGTCGTACCAGCGCCGGCATGCTCACGGACTGAGCTGAGCAGTCGGATTGCGTCCGTCTGTCCCGTCTCCAGCACGAGCACGTGCATGAGAGAGAGAGAGCCACTCCCCCCTCGATGAGCCGTGGGTATTAGAAATCGAAGTCAACGGTGACTTGGCTCTGCTATGTAAACAATGATGTCCAAGGTGATGGCCGAAGTTTGGCGATTGGTGAACGACAATTGTGGCCAAATTGCGCACACGGGGATAATAGCGACACCGTGGAAACGACGCTTAGAAGCCTCTCAACCGCTAATGGTCTGCACAGAGCGGTTCGGAGCCTGTCAATCGTCATCTCGCAAATAAATATCAGCCGTCAGAAGTGTGCTGAGCCAATCGACGAATCAAACGTATTCTTCCCGATGGCGTGTTTGTGCAGGCATTGACGAGACTACCAACTGGTTACACTCCCCTAATCGAGGTTTTTGGGTTCGAGCGCGTAAGTAAATGTGTCGTTCAACCCGCCACCACCCGACACAGCCAATTACTTCCACAATAGAGTTTGGTGGTGGCGGGTTTAATGACGCATTTATATTTACGCGTTCTAACCCAAAAACCTCTTGTGGATAATATTGATCGCGAAAAGCCTGCGTGTTAAACTCGTTACACTTAAGAGCTCAATTTAATCGCGGGGGCGGAATGAGACACATTTGAACCCGAGGAGAACTAACTGCACCAGCTGGCTCAGCGCTTTGCCAAAAGTTATTGCGATTCCTCGGTGCCACGAAGCCACCACCTATTCGAGGGAATGTCCCTCATTTTTCTTGCGCCCGCTATTATTAAAGTGTCGGCGACGACGTCATCAACATCGTCATCACATCGCAATTCTATTGCAATCCCACGAAACTGGTGTCTGTATAAAATTGTGCTGTTGGTATAAAACTGGAGCGGGGTTTTTTTTTTTCCCCATCACTGGGGTCGGTAAAATTGGAGTGTCGTAAAATGAGCCTGCGAGTAACATTTCCGTTCTTCTCGTCTTTGAAAACCCGCACGCGAACTTCGACGCACGCCACCATCTATGTACAACACAACGTTTGAAAATCGCGAGCAAATTTTGCCGCGAGACGTGAAATTAATTCTTCCAGTTTTTTTCTTTGTCATGGAAAACAAAAGTGAAAACGGACGCAACGCGCCACCACACGTTCGCGTTGGCGTGAAACCACTTCGCCACGGAAGGAATCGCGTCTCGTCTATTCTTCCATTGGAAACATCAATAGTTTGCGAGCAAAAGCAGCATTTCCCACCGACGGTCGTACCATAATGTACTGACGGTATAAAGATTATTAATTTGAAACCACCGATTTCAGCCCCGTTGTGCTCTTGGTGTCTGGGCACGGAGCAAAGCCGACTTGTTATTTCACCAGGACTGGCTGGAGAAGAGATGCGCACCAGAGTGGTTGTACTCCGGACGCAAAGGGGTACCTCGTACATTTCACATTCACAGACAGACGGCGTAGTCCGGCCGAACGGCGCTGGCGTGCCCAACTTCGCGGTGGGAAGCTCACGCGTTCAAGTCCTGGTTTGAAGTCGTCCCAGCCACGATCTCTGCAGCGCCTCCAAGGGAACCGCCACTGTGGGAGAACCAGTAGGTTTGTTTGACGAATGTTCTGACCGTCTGCCGTATGAATGTGGATCGTCCACCGCAGCTTTAGGTCCGCCGGTTGAGACGAACATCGGCCCGGTACTTGTATGAGCAGGGTTACCACTTTAGCTCAGCTGTCGCATCATCTCGTCCAGGAACAGCCCCTGAATGAGCAGGGTTCCCACTTTAGCGCAGCTGTCGCATCATCTCGTCCAGGAACAACCCCTGAATGAGCAGGGTTCCCACTTTAGCGCAGCTGTCGCATCATCTCGTTCAGGAACAGCCCCTGAATGAGCAGGGTTCCCACTTTAGCGCAGCTGTCGCATCATCTCGTCCAGGAACAACCCCTGAATGAGCAGGGTTCCCACTTTAGCGCAGCTGTCGCATCATCTCGTCCAGGAACAACCCCTGAATGAGCAGGGTTCCCACTTTAGCGCAGCTGTCGCATCATCTCGTTCAGGAACAGCCCCTGAATGAGCAGGGTTCCCACTTTAGCGCAGCTGTCGCATCATCTCGTTCAGGAACAGCCCCTGGAAGTTGCCAGCTCTTGCAGGGCACCCTCCTAAGGTGCATTTTACTTCAAGCACCAGAATCAACTCGCATTTCACCAGCCATGCTGGTGCAGATTTATTCTGTGCCCGAGATGTTTCCAGTACAGGTTTTAGCAGCCAAGGAATGCGGACCAAACGCTCTGTCCCAATACCCTCTTCACAGAGACGCTCACCACCCAATGTCATTATACACGATGTTCGAGAATAACCCGCTTTCGCAATCGGGTTACAGGAGATAGTACCGGTAATCCCGCAATGTTACGCCAACCCACGATATGAGTACCTGCTGATTGTGGGCCATCAACACAGTGGTGGTCGTGAGAATAAACTGGCTCCCGCGACGGGAACGCACACACCGTCACCATTCGCTTTGGGCCCCCCCCCCCATGGAGACGAGTGTCGTCCCGCGCTCTCGCTCGCTCAGACCCGTCCCGAGTTTGGAGGCCGAGTAAAAACGCGGAAACGGAAAAAGCGGCGTCTCACTAAAAATCGGCCAAAGCTCAAACGACTGAAATACGCCGGACGCCACTACGCGCCGGGCGCTCGGCCGCGTCTCCTGACGGGAGCCACCGACGGACAAAACGGTTCGACCGCTATCACGAACAAATAATAATACTAAGAAGTGATTTATAAAATGTTCTGGGTCTCGGGGAGGGCGGGGATGGGATGCAATGTGAGGAATCGGAGGTGAGGGGTCAGGGTAAAAGTGGGGGGGGGGGGTTAGGGGTTGTCGTTGGAAATCGGTGAACGGTAGGAGAGGAACAATCGTGGGAGAGAAACTCGGGGGGGGGGGGAGGTGGAGGTTGGATTTAGGAGGATTCCAGAATAAAGGTCAGAGGTCATAGGAAAATTAACTGGAATAAAGGTTCAGGAGGTTAGGGGGTGCGAGTTCAGCGAGTGAAGAGTAAGTAAGTGACAGGTCAGGGAATGAAGTGTGAAGAGTTGACAGGTGAAGGAGTGAGGCATTTCGAGATCGCACACCGAGGACGGAGAGCTGTATGGGTATGGAGTCACGAGGTGGGAGGTGAGATTAACAGGTCAAGGATTGAGGTATCGAGCGGTCAGAGTTCAGGGGGGAGTCGGAGTGAAGAGCCAGAGGTGTTGAAGGAAGCCTGCCGGAGCAGTGGCCATCCTGTAGGCCAGGCCGCCTCTTATCGCTCGCTGGGCTGCAGCTCCCACTGCTGAGCGGAGGAGTCGTGCTGGCACGTGGCCACGGAGACATCCGTCCCCGTGGCGTCCAGGCAGAGGCGGGAGGCCATGTGACGCATCAGCCGTCCCCGGCGATGCCAGCGCTGGGCACAACAAAACAACGGATCCTTCGTCAGCCAAACGGGTGCCACGGTGGCGAGATGTTAACTACCTCGCCTGGTATACAGGAGGTCGTGGGTTCAATCCTGACCCGGACGCCTGTTGTGTATTTGGAGTTTGCGTGTCTCTCTCATCATCATCAAGGTGGTGAGAAGTTAACTACCTCGCCTGGTATACAGGAGGTCGTGGGTTCAATCCTGACCCAGACGCCTGTTGTGTATTTGGAGTTTGCGTGTCTCTCTCATCATCATCAAGGTGGTGAGAAGTTAACTACCTCGCCTGATCTACAGGAAGTCGTGGGTGCAATCCTGACCCTGACGATGCGTGTATATTTGGAGTTTGCGTGTTTCCCACCCCGTGGTCACGTGGATTTTTCTCCGAGTCCTCGGGTTTTTCCCTCCAAATTTATAATGAACATCATGCGTTTTAGAGTATTTTTGGCTGCTATACATTTCCACATGATAAGCCACTTTGTTGAGCTATCATTTGTGGGCAGGTCACATCTGAAAAAGAACTATATAGCTCAGTGGGCCTTACCTGGTAAAATAAACATAGTTTAGTTTTAGTTTAGTTTCAAGTATTGTCTTAAGTTAATTTTGTTTAGCAAAGGGTGAGAGCTCAAGAGACAGAGAGCGTCTCATTTGCAAGTGTCCCAGATGACTAAAAATGATAACAATCAAGCAAATATAATTCAGAGGAAAAGCAACTAAATGAATATTACAGCAAAAGCCCAAAAAAAATCTATCGAAACAGTGCACAAACCGAGGTCGATATCAAATTAAATAGATTCCAAAGCAATAGTCGGAGCTCGGACAAATTACATTTGACGAAAGGTAGGGTGTCGCCCAGTTCGTAAGCACCTCTTAAACCTGGCGTACATCTTTCAGGCCAAGAGAATAAACTAATAGCATTAAAAACACATACGAGATGGGAAATACAATAGAGACCAAATAGAAGATCAATTCTTCATTCAAATTGTGATCTCAATTCATGAGAATCTATTGAACTGCGGGGGGAAGTGTGATGGATCGTTAGATATGTACAAACATGGGCACCACATACACAACTAAAAAGCGACCCCATATGTCCCCGTGCATCCGTGTGCGTGAGTCTTCACGTACCGGGCACATCACCGCATATCTCCGTATATGATATTACTGGACATTCCCACATCCTTCCATTGTCCCCTTGTGTTCCTGGGCATCCCTACCTGCCTCCTTTTGCATCTCCGTGTGTCTCCCTGCGTACCTTCCGATGTATCCTCGCACGCCGATGCGCATTCGCACGTATCCGTCTGTGCCTCCACGTGTTCCCAAATATCCCTGCCGAAGCGTTCCCACATGTCCCTGGTTGTCCCATTGCTCTCTCGTGACCCCGTGTCTCCCCGCGTCTCCCAATACCTCCTCATGTGTCCCCATGTGTGCCATCCCACACGTGCTTGCCCACATATGTTGAACTTCTTTCGCACCATACATAGCCAACCGTGCTGATCAGTGGTGCGGGGGATGGACAACAAACTAAACGCAAAAAAGCAGTTATGTGTCTCCCCGTGTGTCCCCGCGTATCCCCGTGTCTCTCGGTGTTGTGCGTCCGTCCCGTGTCCTCCCCTTGGCCCACCTGCTTGGCATCGCCACGGTTGCAGGGCAGGAGGGTGAGTGAGACGGGGCCACCCGGGGCTGGGGACACGAGCGCCAAGCAGCGCTGCTGCTGGCGCACCAGGTGCGACGGGGTCAGGCTCCACTCCTGGGGAGGGGGAGGAGGAGGAGACGACAGCACAAAGACAAAGATCCCCCGTGCAGCCTTTAAACAGACTGTTGGGGCAAGTGCTGTTAGCGAGCACCTACGAAGGCCGGAAAGGTACACGAGGGCGTGGGTGGCCAGCACCACGCCCGACCGCCTTTGTCCCCCCAGTAGCGATGCTTACACACCGCACCAGGCACTCATTTGAGGCTGAGTCGATCTAGGGGAGGACCAGGACCGGTTCAGAAAATTATCACTGGTGTTGGCCGTTAGCAGTAATCGAATTCGGGTCGCTGGGTTCATCGTGCATTGCGCTAACCACTGCACCACCACTCCCCATCACACGCACACACACGCACGCACGCAGTCGCATGTGTAAATATGCAAAGATACATGCAGAAACATACACGTGCATAACACTGTAAACAAACAGACAAGCACACAGACAAACACAAACATTCCACGTATAGTTGGGGCAAGGGGGTGGTTTGGCCAGCACCATGCCCAGCCACCTTTGTCTCCTCAGTGCTGAAGTGTTGCATACTGTAGTGACGTAGAATGAGTCACTGCAGCGCGTAGCGCTGGGGACTGGTAGACAATGAGATTGGGGGTAGCAGCCTGTTCTACCAGTGGGGCACGTGGGCGAAGCCCGGAGCCTTCTGGGGGATCCAGAAGGGGGCGTGGCCGAGGGCGGAGCCTGGCCACGCTGGGGAGGATAAAAGGCGAGCTCCAACTTGCAGTCGGGGCTGCTGCCATCTGGAGTGGAACTCGTTGTGCCATCGTCGTCATGGTCTTCGCCTCTTCGAAGCTGTGGGTCTGGAAGCATGTTGGCTGTCCCGACCCGGTGTGTAGTTATCCCCTAAGGCTGTGAAGGCCGGAATAAACAAGAGAGAGTGCCTCCTACTAGTGTCTCTGAATTAGTACACTCCATTACCATACCAGGTACTCGTTTATGGCTGAGTGGAACTAGAGGAGGCCGAGGACCAGTTCTGATATCACTCGCCACTTACGTTCTGTGTCAGGGAATCAAACTCAGATGGCCAGGTTCGTAGCGCAGTGCGCTCACTGCTGCATCGCCGCTCACCCAATATGCACACCACGCACATGCAGACACGCACAATGGCACACAAATATGCACGTGCGCACATGTGCACGCAAGCACGCACAACACGCACGGTGCACGAAACCTGCACACACGACGACGTCCAGGCACACAAGAACACGTACGCACACATACACACACACGAGTACAGGTGGCTCGTGTGCTGAGATGTGTCGATATGCCACAATGGCGGTTCCCAACATTCTTGGACCTGCGGCCAACTGCCAGCATCAATAACACATTTGGGGACCGCTGTGCAGAAATATTTTTTGTTTAATTAAAATGTCTCAAAAAAATTCCGCAGAATCTGCAACAGTTCCACGGACGAATTCTCACGGCTGACCACAGGTTTGGAACCATTGCACAAGAGAGCATAGGGATGCCTGGTGGGCTTGCAGGCAGTTAGCCAAGCAAGTAGGTAGATGTATATTAAACAAAGCATTACATTTGACCAGGTAAGGCCCATTGAGCTGTATAGCTCTTTTCAGAAGCAACCTGGCCACAAATGATGGCTCAACGAAGTGGCTTATCAGATGGAAATTTATTGCAGTCAAATACTCTGAAACGCATGTTTCTACGTGTGGAGGGCATAAAGTGGAGGACCCGGAGAAAAATCCACACGACCACGGGGAGAACATGCCGACTCCAAATATACACGCGTCAGGGTTGGGATGAAACCCATGACCTGTATACCAGGCCAGGTAGTTAACATCTCGACTACCGTGTATGTGGGCAGATAGCCAGGCAGACAGGCAGTTCGATATGTAGGCAGTTGGGCATGTGGGCTGGTGCAGAGTTGGGCAAGAGGGTCAGTGTGTGTGCTGGCACGCGGGTCGCATTTTAAGCAGGTCGAGTGATCAATACAGGAACAACGCTGACAAGTGCAGCTTTTTTTCAGACGACGGGCCAATTGCCCACAATGCAATGAAGTGTGGAGGAACCTGTGTGACAGCCGAGACGCCCTTCTGCCCGATGCAGTGGCCCATTGCCACGGCAGGCTGTCTCTCTGCCATCGTCGTGGCGACGGTTTCCAGGCAACGGTCACCCTGACGTAGCACCCCGGTCACCGTCTGCACCTCCACGGGAGTCCTGGAGGTGGAGACGCCACATGCACGTCACGTGACAGACTGTTGGGGAACGTGCTGTTCGCGAGCACCAATTGACGTTGGTATGGCACGAGAGGGGCTGATGTGGTGAGCAGCGCCTTGTGTCAGAAGAGAGCTCTTTAATCAATGCACTGCTGGATGATGGCCTCCTGTACCACCCTTTCATTACTAACGCAGTAATCTGTAATTACGGCGGAAGCACAGAAGTACGGCACAATTCTAGATTTGAAGCTTTCGTGACTGCAAGGATTCATACTCTTAGGTTTTTTTGGTAAAGTCACGTAGGAAAAAAAAATTAAAATTCTGCCGAGAGAATTTTTATTCTGCCGAGAGAATTATAATTTTATTTTTTTTACCTAAGAGGATGTACAGCACAATGCTGGATTTTTGCAGCACTGCCTTCTCTGCTGCCCATCACATAGCCCCCATAAAGCCCTACGGGAACCTGTTTGTGCGTGGCGGTCACCCATCCAAACACATTCCAGGGTCATTACCTGCTTAGCTACCAGACATGTACGAGACCGGAAGCATTCTGGGTGATCTGGTCACGGGCCATCGCGTATGTGCGGCGTTCGTGTTGTTACATCTGCCGGTTATCTTAGCCAGTCAACCCATGTCACCTGGGTCTGTTCCGTGATCTTCTGGACGTGACTGGACATCTGTAAAAAAAAGAGCTTCACAGCTCATCGGATTTCTCCGGAATAAATAACGATTCTGATTCTGAAAGATGTCTGCCAGCGAGCCTTTGACACTTCACGCGGCATCTAAGTGGACTTGGCATACACCTAGCCACTGGAGCTATGCACTTTTCAGTCATCTAGGTTGAAACCTAATTTCTTTAAAGCTGATGTTTGTGTTTAGTTTGTTTTCCTTCACCCACACCTCCATTTAGCACGGTTGGCTACGTACGGTGCGAAAGAAGTTCAATATACATACCTAGGGGAGAGAGTATTGGACCCACTGCCCCAGCTTAGTCGGGACTTTACGACAGCGGGGGTGAAAGTTTACATGAGTGGGGAGACGGTGCTTACTTGAGCTCTGGATAAACATTGTCCAGGTACCAGCGGAAGGGCTTGCACTGCAGACGCGTGCGCAGATCCACGCGGCTCTGGATGCTGCGGCGGTTCACAATGGAGATGCCAACGCAGCGGCAGCAGGAGGGAGAGAGACACGGAGAGCGAGAGTGGAGGGTGCAGCCAAAGCGAAGTTAGGACGAGATCAAATCAATGTTACTGCCCACGGTCACCTTGTTAATTAGCGGAAACAAGTCAAAGTGGTTTCTGCTTAATAATAGGGGTTTTTCCCCTTTTTTCTGGCAACAAAACTGAAACCTTTTTACGAGGATTCATGTCTCCGTTAACCACAATACTTGCAGTCGAAATGCAAACAAAAACACACTATGATAATATATGCATTGTCCTTGAAACGGATTGGTCCACACCAAAGCCGTAAAGTCACGTAGGTAAAAATAATAATAATAAATGAAAATAAGTGATTTAATTGATGTATTTTCATTGTTTTTTTACCTACGTGACTTTACCGAAAAAACCTAAGAGTATGAATCCTTGCAGTCACGAAAGCTTCAAATCTAGGATCAGACTTCCCCCCGTCGTGGGAATGAGGAGATTTCCCACCACTGGCTCAGGGATGCCAACCGCGATGGGCACTGCCCCAGGCTCGGTGAGTCGGGGAGATTGTGAACAACAGCCATATCAGGCATTAGTCAATCTAATCGGCATAATCATCGGTTCACTGCCGCTCAAAGGCTCACTCCTACAAGGCGTGTGGTGTAGTTAGGCGATTCTGCCATCTGTGTTAAGTATTGGACCGTGAACTCGCTCCACTTGAGAACCGAATTCAATCACAAGCAACTGAAATACCGCCCCCGTCACGTGCAAGTGCCTGTCCAGGCATTTGTGCCATTCCACTGTCGGGTGACTGCCGCCCCACATCCGCTGTGGATCGTGTGGGTTACTTGACCCTTCTTCGCCGCGTTCGTCAGCGCGAGGTTGTAGACATTGGAGTGAAATAGTACAGCACAACAATGAATGTTGGCTGCATCGCCCTCTGATGATAACACAGCCCCACTGCAGCAGCAGCAGCCTACAACAGCCATATCATGGGACCTCCTTTGCCAGTACCAAAATATGAGAATAGGTTTTCCTCTTTTTTTCGGCAACAAAACAATGCATATATTATCAGAGTATTTATTTTTTGCATTCTGACCACAAGTATTGTGGTTAATGCAGTGACATGATTCCTTGCAAAAGGTTTCAGTTTGGTGTTTGAACATCTTAAAGCCTGTTTTGTTGCCAGAAAAAAGGGGAAAACCTATTCTCATACAACAGCCATGTTATGCGAGGTGGTCACCCACCACTGACCAGGCTAAAACCCGCTTAGCTCCTGAAATCTGAAAATATCCCCTCCGCCACGTGAATGCGGAATTTCCTCCTACGGTGGACATGGCAGCCAGGGGAGACCACCGCTGTGCTCAACGCAGCATGGCCGCAGCGGGGAGTCGCGAGCAACGTCGGCGGCTCCCTGCTGCGCGCGATTCGGGCGCAAGCGTGACGAGGGGTCGGGGGTGGGGGGGAGGGGGCAGCACAGCGGAGGGCCCTACGGTGCGACGGGCCGTGGCGTGGCATACGCACTCGCCGTACGGCTTGTACTTTGCGGCGGGGCGAGCCTCGTAGTAGAACTTCTTGAATTCGTCCATCCACACCTCGGCCGTGCGCCGCGTGTTCCTGGGGAAGGCAGCGGATGCGCGCGCACGGGGAGAGAGCCCACCATGACAGTAATACAAATGCAAATGATGATGATTATTACTCCCGTGGTCCGCACGGCTGGGTCGCTATGGACCCACTGCTGCATTGCCGCCATTCTCCGGACAACCGCGCATCCCGGCGGCTTTGGGAGCTTCACAAAACTGTGCGTCTCACAGCACACCAGCATAACAGAGAGATGAACAAAGGTGAAAAAAAATTCAAAATAGACTAAGAGAGCACGGGCCGGGCAGATGGAGTGGTGGCGGTGGTGGTGGTAGTATGACACACCGCACGCGAGCCGTCTGGGCTACCAAAACCCCCACACCGGTGTTGTGCATGTACCAAGTTGACTAATGGTGTCAAGATGATGAACAAACAAAAATGGCAACTGCAAAAATGTAGTTGGATGAGAGGTGAGGCAAAGAGGAGAACGACTGTGACGAGAGGTGAGGTGACTGGTAGAGATGACCCAAGACAGACGACACATGCCTAGAATGGATCGGGGAAACAATACCAAACATCTAGAATTTTTTTTTTATTTTACCAGGTAAGGCCCACTGAGCTATTCTGTATAGCTATTTTTTTATAAGCAACCTGGCTATCACAAATGATTGCTCAACGAAGTGGCTTAACACATGGAATTGTCTAGCAACCAAATACTCTAAACTCGTGACATTGATTCTAAATGTGGAGGGAAAAACCGGAGGAGCCAGACAAAAATCCACCGAACCACGGGGACAGAGATACACGCAAACTCCAACTATACAGCAGCAGCAGGCGTCAGGGTCAGAATCGAACCCACGACCTCCTGCATACCAGGCGAGGTTGTTAATGTATCGCCACCACGGTGCCGCATACCCAAGCACACAGAACAAGCAACAGGAGAAAGAGCAACGCTGCGCCAGGTTGACGCTGCTGCGAAGTACGATCTCCAGCACACGGCGGCGACGAGAAACGGCAGCCGTGAAGCTGGCACGAGATTTGGACACAGGCGGAGAGAGCTAATTTGCCTCCATCATCTCTACAAGAATATTGAAGGAAACTAAAGCTGCACAATATTTCACGGTAATTAATTGTGCAAAGTGATGTGGGCATAAATCGGGTGACTATTGGAACGGAGGTGGAAGCGTGATATCGTGGGGAAGTAGTTCAATCGATGGCACGGAACTTAAATCTGGACTGGAAGAGGGTGGCAGGAATGAACCGGGGGGGGGGGGGGGGGAGGGAATTCCAAGCTGTGGGGCAGCAGTGGAGAAGCCTGCGTGGCCTTGCCTTCAAAGCGCCGGATCGCAGTCGCGCACCACCGCCGCCACTGCCACCCAGGGTTTTAGCAAGAGGCCTAGTCGAGCGGCTCCAGAAGCCGCTCTGTCCGCGTTTGGAGGTGGTGGGGAATCGAACCCTTCGCATCGCGAGTTGAACGAGGGGCTCGGGTAGGCGAGCGCCCCGAGAGGCGCCAGGCTACGTGGCCGCCCGCCCGCTCACTTGATGTAGGTGTTGGCGTTTCCCTCGGGGAACGTGTAGGGGTGACGCTTGCGGAAGACGTGGCCCACGCGGCTGCACGGGATGATCTCCAGCGACCCGCCGCACTGCCACACGCGGAAGGAGATCTCTGCGCGCGGTGAAGATACACGCGCGCACGGCGCGGTGCCGTGACGCGCCGTTAGCATTTTTGGATTAGGCCACTGGAATGGTCCGGGGCAATATCTTTCTCGTGAAAACCCTCCCGATATTGACAGTCGTCGCCACTTCCTGGTCTCCAGCTCAAGACGCTTGACGCAGTTCCAAGCAAAACGTCCCATCCATTTTCCATATTTGGATGTGGGAATTGTTCTACAATTTACCGGTGAGCTGTACCAAAAAATAATGACAAATGTCTGTGCACGTGATTATTTAATCTGTTTGGCTGTACTGCTGGAGGAGGGTTTTTAGCCTAACCCAAAAATCTATCACGTATCAAATACACAAAGACCCCCCCCCTGTAAAGCCTTAACAGACTCAATCTTGATTTGAGTCTGTTAGGGCAAGTAAAGGCCGGCACAGCACACGAGGGGGTGGGTGGTCAGCACCCGTCTTTGTCTCCCCAATGTTGATGTTTCACACATCGCACCAGGTACTCTGTTCAGGCTGAGTGGACCGATGGGAAGCCATAGACCTGTTCACATATTCGTCACCGGTGTTGGCCGTGAGCGGGAATCGAACTCTGGTCGCCGGGTTCGTAGCGCGGCGCCCTGACCGCTGTTCCACACGCATGTGAGAGATGTGTGCACGCACACAAAGGCAAAGGTCCCCTGTAAAGTCTCAACAGACTTGGGGCAAGTGCTGTTAGCGAGCACCTATGAAGGTCGGCATGGCACACGAGGGGGTGGGTGGTCAGCACCACGCCCGGCCGTCTTTGTCTCCCCAGTGGCGATGTTTACACACTGCACCAGGTACTCATTTGAGGCTGAGTCGACCTAGGGAAGGTTCAGGACCAGTTCAGATAATCATCATTGGTATTGGCCGTGAGTAGGAATGGAACTCGGGTCGCCGGGTTTGTAGCGCAGTGCACTAACCACCGCACTATCGCACACGCACACACATGTACACGCACGCACGCACGGACGGACAGCCACAAACATAAACACGTAGATTCACGTACACATTCGCAACACACACGGGGGATTAACTTATCCCCAGATATTATCTGGGTCTGTGGTAGACTGGAGCACGTGGCACAGGGCTGGTAGCCTCAACCAGAGCGACGGGTGTACATACGGCTGAAACGAAGGCCTGCATTCCCAGGTGCTCGCAAGCGCACGCACGCACGCACGCCCGGATACACCTACACGCACGTATACGTGCGTCTGTGCGTGAACCCCTACCCAGGTTCTCTCCACCCCAGATGTCCATGGCTGTGTCGTATTTTCCCAGCTCCTCGAACCAGGAGCGGTGGATGGCGAACAACCCCCCGGCAATCACAGGCGTCCTGAGACACACGCAAACAGACGCATGACACAATGACAACGTACTCTTTGGTTCTTTCGGTAAAGCCACGTAGGTATAAAATACAATACATTAAATCACGACGTTTCCATTGCAACACAAGCAATCATCATCAGGTGGGAAAACCACAGCAAGACGTTTTTTTTGCTGAAGTGGGAGAGAGATGCCGTGGTAAGAGGTTATATAAAAATGTTATTGCTGTGGTTTTCCCACCTGATGATGATTGCTTGTGTTGCAATCGAAACGTCGTGATTTAATTTATTTTATTTTCTACCCACGTGACTTTACCGAAAGAACCAAAGAGTATTGATCCCTGCAGTCACGAAAACTTCAAATCTACAATAACAACAGCCATTGGACACAACAATAATAATCGCCGTTCGCCACTAAGTGGTGGCGAGGTCACCACGGCGCTTGCTAGTTGCTCTTTGACACAGACAAAGATGCACACAACAACAACAACCACTAACCACTAACCGACATGTACAAAGACAAAGATCCCCAGTATTGCTTTTAACAGGCTGTCGGTGTAAGTGCTGTTAGCGAGCACCCATTCAGGCCGGCATGGCACACGGGGGGGTGGTGTGGCCAGCGCCTCGCCTGGCCACCTTTCTCTCTCCAGGGCTGACATTTACACACCTCACCATGTGCTTAATTAAGACTGAGTCGACCTAGGGGAGCCCCAGGACCGGTTCAAATATGCATCGCTAATATTGGTCATGAGTGGGAATTTGACCTCGGGTCGCCAGGTTCGTAGTGCGGGGCGATAACCACTACACCGCTCCGTGTACGCACACACACATGTGCACATTGGTGTGGACATGTGTGCACGTGTATGTGAAAACGCACATGAATACGTATGTGCACACACATGTGCACACACATGGACACACGCACACACACACACGGACACACGCACACAGACACACGGACACACACGGACCGTATGGGCTGTGTTGGGTCCTCCCTCTTGGCAGACTGCTCTGGAGAAAGGTGCTCCCATTTAAAGTGCAGGCTCCAGTCGAACCCTAAACACGTGAAGCGGACACAAACATAGCAACACACAATCATTATACTGGTAGGAACCACCTGGTTCCACCAGCCCACAGGGGATTATTGTGTCCGTCCGTCGTGCATCCAAAAATGGGTGGAGAGGGGAGGGTGGGGAGGGGAGGGGCTGGGTGGGGAGGGTGGGGAGGGGCTGGGTGGGGAGGGGAGGGTGGCGAGGGGCTGGGTGGGGAGCGTGGGGCTGGGTGGGGGGTGGGAGGGGTGGGGCTGGGTGGGGAGGAGCTGGTCACCCCGTGGTGCCCTTATAAAACTCAACGTTTAACCTACTCACGCCGGCTTGTGCCCGCCCTCACAGTCGGGCATATTTGCGGAATACACCACGCCGCCGTTGACCCTGGCCATTGACCGAGCAACCCAACGTTCCTACCAGCTCCCTCCGCAGGAATGTGTTTCTGTATTACACGGTTTTGTGTTGAACTAGGCACCATACCTAACAGAGAGTGTCCTTGCTCATAGACATCTGGTGTTTCAACGCAAGCCTTCCTCTGCCGATGAGACAATGAAAGTCAAAATCGGTCCAGATTTTGCGTTTGTTGAACCAATGCGACTGAAATCATTCACACTCCCAGAGTACGATGATCTTTGAAAATAATATTTCCTTGTTTGTACGTAGAGGGGCAGATATTTGAAGGTGGTGCATTGTCTGCTTGTTTATACACGTTTTTGTTTTTATTAATGAGACGTTGACCATCGTGGTGAAGTATGGTCAAACAGCACCCCCACCCCACCCCCCCGCACCTTCCCCCACAATGAATGACAAGCTTAAACTCCGGCCGCAAATCCCAATAAACTCTGGATCCACCAGCCATAGGGTTAGCTGGTTAGATGAGAAGCAGGGGGATTCCAGTATTTCCCGCACCTCCGTATCAGCACGGTTGGGGACGTAGGGTGCGAAAGAAGTTCAACGTACATACACCACGGCAGCACAGTTACCGTTGATATTTTGCGTACATCGCAAACAAATCCTCCGCTCTGCGCATGATTCAGTGTGCGTTGCGAGGGTACAGAACGTAATCCAACCCACGAATGTTGTTATGCTGCAGTCTGACGATGTCGCTGTGTTGCCCTTGAGTGAGCTGCAGCACTCTCCATCAGAAGTTGCCCTTCGAGTTGTCTCGTGGTTGTTGTTGCTGTTGTTGTTTGACTTGCATCCCACTGGGATTTTTGCACACAGCGTTGGTGTGCGGTGTTTTTTCCGCAATATTTTGCTGTCTTTTCTTGGATTTTCTGTTTGCACTCAGTCACGTTAAGATGTTTTCTTGTTCATGTTTTTGTTTTTTGTTTGTTGCGGTTGCACTCGATTCAAGAGCCGAATGGCTCACAGGGCTACACCTAATAAATGAACTTGAACTTGATTCAGCAGCTGCTTTGCCATTCGAACGTGCGGTGGTGACACCACGAGTCGTTATCTTTTGATGCCACCATCCGCCAAGAAACGATTCCGGAATGAATAGAGGGACCGTCCGACCAACACGGAGCAGCCAATCATCATCATCATCCTCAGGCTGGGTGCTGCTGTACGGCAACAGACTGTGCAGCTTCTTCGTGTTCAGCCGCTCGTGTAAACGTTCGTCTTCCAATCGCTTCGCCATCACGAGAACTGAATTTGACCGCACCACCCCGTAAGATTGTCCGACCGGGGTTGCGAATAGCGGTGAAAATGAATAATTATTGCGAATTTTTTTGCTTTTTGTTTTGTTAATACCGCGCATCTTCAACGCCACCAATACAATCAAACAGAGCACGCTCACCGCCGCGCAGGTCGGATGAGGCTGGGACGTAGTTGAAGGTGTCCATGCTGATGACGTCGATGATGGGGCTCACCACCCTGGTGGGTTGCTGGGAACAAGAGGGGCCAGAGCGTCACACAACCACAGTGCATGGGGGGGGGGGGGTTCATAATGTCCGTGTCAGAACACCACAAGTTCCACACGTGTCACACACACTTGCGTAGATGTCTGTTCGACTTTGCACATGTGTTGAGCGTATGTCGTTATCAAGATGATCAGTGCATCGCGGCGCTTTCAAATGCACTCCTGCGGCTGTCTGGAATGCTCTTCCCTTCGATATGAGGAAGCCACTGCAGCTATTCACTGTTAAATCGTCTAGATTGAAAACTAATTTCTTTGGAACTGCCTTCTTGGTTACGTTTGTTGTCCTTCTCCCGCACCGCCGATTAGCACAGTAGGCTGCGTACCTTGCGAAAGAAGTTCAATGTACGTGCATAAATGTTTTATACTGGTAGGAACCTCCTGGTTACACCAGCCCACAGGGGATTATTGTGTCCGTCCGTCGTGCATCCAAAAATGGGAGGGGTGGGGCTGGGTGGAGAGGGGAGGGTGGGGAGGGGCTGGGTGGGGAGGGGAGGGTGGGGAGGGGCTGGGTGGGGAGGGTGGGGCTGGGTGGGGAGGGGCTGGGTGGGGCTGGGTGGGGAGGGGCTGGTCACCCCGTGGTGCCCTTATAAAACTCAACGTTTAACCTACTCACGCCGGCTTGTGCCCGCCCTCACAGTCGGGCATATTTGCGGAATACACCCGAATACACCCGGAATACACCATTGACCAAGCAACCCAACGTTCCTACCAGCTCCCTTCGCAGGACAATGTGTTTATGCAATAATGTGGCTAGAAATGTGTGGTGAGTAGCATTGTGGTGAGTGCACTGCGCTACTAACCCAGTGACTCGAGGTCAATTCCAGCTCAAGATCACTAACAGTGGTGAATATTCAAACTGGTCCTGGGCCTCCCCTAGATCAACTAAGCCGTAAATGAGTACCTAATGCGATGTGTAAACATCGGCACTGGGGAGACAAAGGCGGCCGGGCGTGGTGTTGGCCACCCACCCCCTCGTGTGCCGTGTCGGCCTTCATAGGTGTTCGCTATCAGCACTTGCCCCAACAGTCAATTAGAGAAGGCGAAATCTTTGACATTGTGTGTGTTGTAATGCGTGTATTACTTCTATTTTATTACACTTGTGTACCCAGTAAAATCCTCGTAACTTTTTCAGACGGGTGCTGTCAAGTGTTGTCAGTATGGGACGATAATTGCAACGTGTAGTCATAATGACACGGAGATCACATCTTCTCCATTGCCCATTCCCTTCTTCTTCCCTCCCCTCGCACCTCCACCCCTTCCTGTCCGTCCCCTGTAGCCCTTTCGTGACCCCCTGCGTGCCCTCTGTTAACGGTCGCTCATGCCCCGGC
Organism: Lampetra fluviatilis; assembly: GCF_964198595.1. Lineage (NCBI taxonomy): Eukaryota > Metazoa > Chordata > Hyperoartia > Petromyzontiformes > Petromyzontidae > Lampetra > Lampetra fluviatilis. Next base: position 8,916,656 of record NC_136304.1, on the reverse strand, counting down.
CCTTGCCCCCTGCCATCTAAATCACTCTGTTGTTGTTACCGCTTTTTAAACTAAGGATCTCCATGAACATAAAATTAGCTAACTGAGTAGTGTGAGTGTGGGCATTCCACATGGGCCTCCATTGGCACTCGCTAGCAGCTAACAGCGTTTGTCTCAACAGTCTAGGTTGCTATACAGGGGACACGATGTCGGGGGAATGTTTTTTGCACTTGAACCGCGCCTCCGATGAGCACGGTTGTCTAGGTAAAGTGCTCAATAAGTGTGCGTGCGCGTGCGTGTGTGTGTGAATGCCTACTCTGTGGAGGCGCTGCAGGAGAGGCTGCAGCCAGGCCGTGTTGGCCTCGCAGTGGCTGTCGAGAAACGTGAGCACGGGCGCGTGGGCAGCGTCCGCACCTCGCACACGAGACCGGATCAACCCTGTAAGCACAAAGACAAAGATCCCCTGTAATAGCTTGAACAGACTGTTGGGGCAAGTGCTGTTAGCGAGCGTCTATGAAGGCCGGCGCAGCGCACGAGGGGGTGGGTGGCCAGCACCATGTCCGGCCGCCTTTGTCTCCCCAGCGGAGATCTTTACACACCTCACCAAGTACTCATTTGAGGGGAAGCCCAGGACCGATTCAGATAATCGTCACCGGTGTTGGCTGTGAACGGGAATCGAACTCGGGTCGCCGGGTTCATAGCATGGCGCGCTAACCGCTACACGACCGCTCCCCCGTACGCGAACACGCACACACAAATACAAAGATTCCTTCATGGAGCCTTCACCGGCTGTTGGGGCAAAGTGCCGTGAGCGAACAACCGAGGAAGGCCGTCACGGCGCACGTGGGGGTGGCCTGCACCACAGCCTTTGTCTCCCCAGCGCTGAGGTTTACATCTGCGCTCATCTGTGCTCCAGGTGTTAATTTAAGGGCGAGTCGACCTCGTGGAGGCTGGGAACTGGTTCAGATATTCACCACTGTTGTTGGCCGTGAGCAGGAAATCGAACTTGGGCGGTCGGGATCGTAGGGCAGTGTGATGACTGCTGGGCCTCCGATTAGCACGGGTGGCTAAGTATGGTGCACAAGAAGTTCAACATACGTACGGGCCAATGCTCCACACACATGCACATTAACGCGCACACACACGCGCGCACACGCGTGTACACGTACCCTCCCTCTGTGAGTTCCGTAGACACACCACCTTGGGCAGCGAACTCAGCAGCTCACAGTCCGCGGCTTCCGGTCGGCACGTAGGAAAAGAGACAAACACGGCACACATCCTTCAAATAGGTAGAAGTAAACGTCGTGGCAATAGCAAGCAGTCGAGTGTGGAGGGTGGTCGTGGTGGTGGTGGTATCGAGTGGGTGGTTGTGGTTATCAGAAGATGGTGATAGTAAATGGTGGGACATTACATTACTTTACTTATGTAGCGACATCGCGGATGTCACTGTGTGGTGCCGGCTCTAGCGAGGCACGGCGTGCGATGTATCGACATCGCGAACACCCCGTAGGTGGGTGTAGTACCAGCCCTAGAGGGGGCTCGGTGAGCGCTAGGATAGCGCTCAGTGGCACCACGCGTGGCGTGCAGTGCCGACCCCTACAGGAGGGAGTGTGGGAGTATCAGCCATTGGATGAGGTTACCCCGGGCCATGGCACTCTGGTTGACCCTGGAAGGCACGTGACCAGTAAGATCTACACAGGGGCCCCAGGTGGGGGGTAGAGGTGGTCACGTGTCAGGGTGAGATCCTACTTGAAGGGTCGAGAAATGACAAGAGGTTTCTCGAAGGTGGTCGTGGCCAAGGGCGGGGCCAGCTACAACCCAGCAGTATATCAGCCAGGTCCCCACAGGGATCGGGGCTCTCGGCATTGCTGTTGTCATCTGAAAATCTAAGATCTACGATCTACGTCCAAGAAGAAGTCACCAACACGTGGACGAGGACCCTAGCTCGGGTCCTGTCCGTTGTAGCTACTCCCAGTGACTAGCGGAGTTAGCCTGGTGGTCCACCACCACCATCGGTTATCTGGTAAAGAGCCAGTAACGCCTTTGTGTTAATGTGTTGGTGTTAATAAATGTGTGTTGCCTCCAAAGAGTACGTCTGCGACTCAGTTGAATCCACTACACCTACGTCACACGTGGTGGCTTTATCCACAAGAGACGATTTAGCGATATTCTCGTAAGTCTGTCGACGCTGCGGCGTTGGGCGAGTGCGTCTTACTGAACGACGCTGACGAAGGATGCGTTCCCCATCTTGCCGGTCGCGTTTGGAGCGATCGAGCGGCCAGCGGCAAAGTTTGAGCTCGTTTACGCAAAATGCGACGTCTCGGATGTGATAAGCGGTTGACGAGTAGTAGGTGTACATCATGAGACCTCCTCTGCCAGTACCAAAATATAGTAATAGGGGTTTTCCCCTTTTTTCTGGCAAAAAAACTTCAACTTTTTTACAAGGAATCATGTGTGCATTAACCACAATACTTGTGGTCAAAATGCAAACAAAAAACACACTCTGATAATATATGCATTGTCCTTGAAACTGATTGGTCCACACCAGAGACAGCCTTGTCTCAATTGGTGCTAGACCAGATGACGCCAAAAGGCGTACAGCTCAAAGACAATGCACTATCAAAGTAATGAGGGCTCGGGGTGAGCATCTATATCATTAGACCTCCAATTGAGACAAGAAAGCCGTCTCTGGTGTGGACCAATCAGTTTCAAGGACAATGCATATATTATCAGAGTGTGTTTTTTGTTTGCATTTTGACCACAAGTATTGTGGTTAATGCACACATGATTCCTTGTAAAAAGGTTTCAGTTTTGTTGCCAGAAAAAATCGGAAAAACCCCTATTATTATGAGTAGTAGGTGGTTGACATTGAATTTAATAAAGCTGCATATTGTAATGAAATGGCGTGAGAGGGGCGGGTAACGCATTCCAGAGTTTAGCAGCGTCTATTATCGACTCTCGCCGGAGCCGACAATAAAATGGTGCCTACTTTGTCGCAGGCCCTCCGCCGTCATCCTATATGGAGACTAGCCTTGGCATTGGAATGTGGAATATCTACACTTGGCACAGGGCCACCAGCAGAGATGAGCACTGCCCCGACACGTGGTTGGAGTAGGGAGACGTGCGGCCCAGTAGCTGGCGGATGGCAGTGGTGGTTGGTGAGAGACGGGGGTCCCGCATGATTGAATGTTTGTATGTTGAACTTCTTTTGCACCATACGTAACCAACCGTGCTAATCGGAGGTGCGGTGAATAGGGAGGGAGTGAGAGTGAAACAATGTGGTGGTGCTGCTGCTGCTGCTGCATTGCACAAAAGACAAAGAGCCCACCGTATAGCCTGAACAGTCTGTTGTGGCAAGTGCTGTTCATGAGCACCTATGAAGGCCGGAACAGCACACGAGGGGGCGGGTGGCCAACACCACGCCTGGCCGCCTTTGTCTCGCTAGCAGCGATGTTTACACAACGCACCAGGTACTCATTTGAGGCTGAGTCGACCTAGGGCAGGCCCAGGACCGGTTCATATAATCGTCACTGATTTTGGCCATTAGCGGGAATCGAACTTGGGTCGCCGGGTTCGTAGTGCAGCGCGCTAACCACTACACTACCGCTGCGCACCCACACACATGCACGCTTACACACATGTGTGTGTGTGTGGGGGGGGAGAGGGTGGAGAGGAGTGACTCACGATCGTCACTGAAGTCGTCCACGAGGATGATCTCCTGGATGAGATCGTGCGGCGTGCGTCCCAGAACGCTGGCGACACGGTCGGGGCAAAAAAATCAGAGGCGCGACGTCACACGGGGACAATCGTTCGCAGGCTGCGATAATCACAATAATTTAAATTTGTAAGGTGCATTTCACCCGTGGATGGAAAGCAGGGTCATAAGCAGCGTGAATGGCCAGAACTGCATCGGGAAAAAGGCCATTTTAAAGAGGCGAGTTTTCAGGGCGTATTTAAAAAGCACTAAATTTCGATTTAAAGCTTTCGTGACCGCAGGGATTCATTCATCTTCTTGGTTCTTTCGGTAAAGTCACGTAGAAGGGAAAATAATAAAAAGAAAACGTAAAAATTTGTTATGATTTATTTTTATTATTTTATTATTTCCCTTCTACGTGACTTTACCGAAAGAACCAGGAAGAAAAAAAGCACTAAATATTATGTTTGCCTTCCAATTATCAGAGGGCAACGCGTTCCATAGACGCGGAGCTGCACTGGCAAAAGCCTGATCACCCCGGGAGCAGAGCCTTGACCTCGGAGTACTACGACGGAGATGAGAAGATCTCAAGCTCCTCGCTGTATAGAAGTGTATCAGGTCCTGGAAGTAATGTGGGTGCTAACCCATTGACAGCCTTGTAGGTCAATAGCAGCAGGACCTTGTCATCAATTCGATATTTGATTGGTAGCCAATCAAAACATATCGAATCAATATTTAATATCGAATCGATATTTGATTGGCAAATATTGATTCAGAGCTCCGATTCCCAGACCCGACTGGCTTAACATATTCAGCTTCAGTTTCATTTATTTGTTGTGGCCCTGTGAGCCAATCGGCTCTTGAATCGGGTGCAACCGCAACAAACAAAAACATGAACAAGAAACATCTTAAAGTGACTATGCGCAAATAGAAAAATCCTGGAAAAAACAGCAAAAATCATCCAGCAAAAGCACCTTCTATGGGGCTTGCAACGCTCCATCTCCACTAAACCCCCGGCCGTCGCGCTCACGCATGCGTGCGACGAATTGCGCGTCGATTGTTTACATTAAAAAAATAAACAAAATCTATCGTATGCAAATTATACATCCTCCCTGGCTGCCACCATGAAATCTGAGTTGTAAGTGATCAAGGATCCTCACACGCAACTCTCATCGCTCTTGTGCCTTTACACCGATGGCACACATTAACAAGGATACACAATACACATGAAACAGTAAACGTAATCGTACATATTTCGCACCTCTCTTTAGCCACGTACGGCGTGAAAGAAGTTCAACATACATTCACGCAAATCAAATCATGCCCGCAAATCTTGACAATTCAGGAAATCGTGGGGAGGCGGTGAGCTGCAAAGGGGTAAATTGCCTAAGCGCTCAGCATCTCAAAAGCACTCCAACATCACCTGCCGTCTTCAAAGTCCTCCACAGACTCGCCCCAGCCTACCCCGCCCCCCTCTCATCTCTCTCTGCCCCTCCCCCCCCACCACCGTGAAAAGTAACCGAGGCCTTGGTTGACACGAGCGCGTCAGCGTTCACTCGGTGGGGGAGTGGGTCCGTCTCTCCCGGGCTGCCCTGCACCGTCTGGACTGTCCCCGTTGCCAGGCTGCTGACTCCATCGTTCCCGTTGCTTTCGATTCTCTTCGAGAGAACAAAAAGTACTCGCGTTCAGAGGGCAATTAGCCTAAAAAATTAACCCGTAAAAACAAAGTTTTTCACTATAAATTCTTTATATGCGTGGCGGCTAGAGTCCTCTCGTCCTCTGGCTTGAGATGGCTGCCACCTATGGGCCAGATGATTGCCTGATACCATTAAGCAATTGGTAATTAAATATAATTTATTTTTTCCTAAAAAGTGTAAAATTTTGGAAAAAAAATTTCACGAAAATAAATTGTCACGCACAACGAGTCTGTGTGCAAAATGTCAGCTCCATTGGATCACGGGAAGTGGGTTAAAAAACGACCAAAAGATTTGCACGGTCGTAAGCGCGCAAGCAAGTGAACTTAATATAAAGGATTTAAAAAGTAACCCCACTGGCGTATTCTCTGCTGCTGCTGCTGTCTAAGTAATTGTCTAAGCAACTGTAATCTAACGATGACCTGACATTAGAGATTGGATCTGACTAAAGTAATATGCTCTCTGTAATGGATTAACATGTTGCCATGGTGGTGAGATGTTAACTACCTCGCCCGGTATATGGGAGGTCGTGGGTTCGATCCCGGCACATGTATATTTGGAGTTTGCATGTTCTCCCCGTGGTCGCGTGAATTTGTATCCAGGCCCACCGGTTTTCCCCGCCACATTTAGAATCAACATGCGTTTATATTTAATGGGCTGCTATAAATGTCCACACGATGATAAGCCACTCTCAGTGTGCCATCATTTGCGATAGCCAGAGATATACAGCTCAGTGGGCCTTACCTGGTAAAGGAAAAATATGTGTTGGTTTATATCGTTGATTAACAAATTGGCTGCAGAGCAACTTGGAGAACTCGGGTGTTTTTTTTTACTTTACCTGCGCAGGGTTCTGAGCAGAGCTGAGCGCGCTTCGTTGTGGAACGTGATGATGATGCTGGTGGGGGGGAGGTCCTGGTCATAGTGGACGGATGAGCATCTACACGTACAAAGACAAAGATCCCCCACATAGGCTGCACAGATTGGTGGGGCAAGTGCTGTTACGGCAAACGAGCGCTGAAGGCCAGTGTGGCGCGCATGGGAGGCGGGTGGGTGGCCAGCATCACACCCTGCCGCCTTTGTCTCCCCAGTGCTGACGTTTACAAACCGCGCCTGGCACCATGCCGTGTAAGGATGAGTCGACCTAGGGGAGGCCCAGCACCGGTTCGGATAATCGCTGCTGATATTAGCCGTAGCTGGGAAAGGAACTCGGTTCACTGGGGTTGTGCTAATCATTGTGCCAGCACTCCACCGCATGCATAAACATGCACAAAAACCCACACGCAGAGATTACATGCAAGTGACACGTGTGTGTGTGTGTGTTCTATGGTTGTTCAGTTATTGTTGTATGGGTGCTGTATGGGGTTGGCACGAGTCGTGGTGGTGGATTGTTGTTGTTGGTTGTGCTACCTGTAGTCAGTATGTGCTGCGAGCCGTTCTATGGCTATAGTGCAGCAGAGTGTTGCAGATGATTCTGTAGCAATTGTTGCTCCTGGAAATGGCCTAAATTAGTTGTCGTATTGGTTTGGGTGTTGTATGCGTTTGGGTGTTGTATCGTTGTGGCGATTATATGGGTATTGGTGTTGTATGGGTATTGACATGTGGATAATGATGTTCTAAGTTTGCTGCCGTTGTATGGGTTTAAGTGTTGTATGGGTTTGGGTGTTATATGGTTTTGGGTGTTCTATGGGTTTGGGTGTTGTATGGGTTTAGGTGTTGTATGGGTTTGGGTGTTATATGGTTTTGGGTGTTATATGGGTGTGGGTGTTGTATGGGTATTGGTGTTATATGGGTATAGATGTATGGGTCTGGCTAACGGCACTATATGGTTGCGGTTGTTGTATGCGTGTTGTGTGCGCGTTGTATGCGTGCTGTATGCGTGCCGTATGCGTGCTGTACGCGTGCTGTACGCGTGCTGTATGCGTGCTGTATGCGTGTTGTATGCGTGCCGTATGCGTGCTGTATGCGTGCTGTATGCGTGCTGCATGTGCGTTGTATGCGTGCTTTATGCGTGCTGTATGCGTGCTGTATGCGTGTTGTATGCGTGCTGTACGCGTGCTGTATGCGTGTTGTATGCGTGCTGTATCCGTGTTGTATGCGTGTTGTACGCGTGCTGTACGCGTGCTGTTTGCGTGCTGTACGCGTGCTGTTTGCGTGCTGTATCCGTGTTGTATGCGTGCTGTATGCGTGCTGTATGCGTGCTGCACTCGTGCTGTATGCGTGCTGTATACGTGCTGTACTCGTGCTGTACGCGTGCTGCACGCGTGTTGTACGCGTGCTGTATGCGTGCTGCATGCGTGCTGTATGCGTGCTGTATGCGTGCTGCATGCGTGCTGTACGCGTGCTGCATGCGTGCTGCATGCGTGTTGTACGCGTGCTGTACGCGTGCTGTACACGTGCTGCACTCGTGCTGTACGCGTGCTGTACACGTGCTGCATGCGTGTTGTAGTTGCTGGTGGGCGTCCTACCGATAGTGGCGCGCGTCTCGCAGCGCGCGGCTGCTGGACAGGCCGTCGCTGGCGCGCTGGTTGAAGGCGAATCTGCGGTAGGGGTCGTCCCCCTCGCGCCAGCGCGCCCCGTCCAGGTACGCCTGCTCGTCAAAGCCGTCGGCAGCTGGGGGCTCCTGGCATTCACACGCAACAAAGATGCCCCCCCCCCCCCCCATAGCTTTAACAGACTCTTTGGGCAAGCATTGCAAGCGAGCACCTGTGAAGGCCAGCACGGCGCACGAAGGTAATGCAGTGGCTAGCACCGCGTCCGGCCGCCTTTGTCTCTCCGGTGCCGATGTTCACACCTGCACCAGGCACTCGTTTTAAGGCCGAGTTGATCTAGGGAGACACAGGGCCGGTTGAGATATTCTCCACCATTGGCCAGCCGTGGCCTGGAATGGAACTCAGGTCGCCGGGTTTAGTTTATCGTGCGGTCCGTGTCCCTACGTCGTAGGGGTGTTCATGCATTTGCTCGGTTTTTAAATCCTTTATATTAAGTTCACTTGCTTGCTTGCGTGCTTACGACCGTGCAAATCTTTCGGTCGTTTTTTAACCCACTTCCCGTGATCCAATCGAGCTGACATTTTCCACACAGACTCGTTGTGCGTGACAATAAATGTTCGTGAAAAAAAACATTTCCAAAATGTTACACTTTTTAGGACAAAAATATTATATTTAATTACCAATTGCTTAATGCTGCCATGCAATCATCTGACCCATAGGTGGCAGCCATCTCAAGCCAGAGGACGAGAGGACGCCACGCATATAAAGGATTTATAGTGAAATACTTTGTTTTTACGGGTTAAAGTTTTTTCGTTGCAGACCGATGGCACCGGCGTGTGGCGTTGTGCCTGCGGAGGCAGAAGCGCTGCTTCGCCCCACGCAAAGCTGCCAAAGTGTTCCTGGGGCTCAAAAAACGTCTCTCTTCCATGTGGCAGGTGAAGCCCATTGATGCACGCAGGAGACCTCGGGCGGCACCCCGAACGACCCTCGGCGACTCGCTAGAAGAGCGCGTGGAGGGCTCTTAGCGGAGCGGGGCCCGCAGCCATCGCCTCGCGGAGGCTCTCTCCCCCCCCCACCACCACAAACACCACAAACACCTCCAGAGTGCCATCGCAACGGAGCGCTGACTCGGCACTCTCACAGGACAAGCTGCGCGTGTGTGTGCGTGCGTGTGTGTGTGCGTGTGTGTGTGTGCGTGTGTGTGTGTGCATGCGCGTGTGTGTGTGTGCGTGTGTGTGTGTGCACGCGTGTGTGTGTGCATGCGCGTGTGTGTGCGTGCGTGTGTGTGCGTGTGTGTGTGCGTGTGTGTGTGTGCATGCGCGTGTGTGTGCGTGTGCGCGTGTGTGCGCGTGTGCACGTGTGTGTGTGCGTGTGTGTGCGTGTGTGCGTTTGTGCACGTGTGTGTGCACGTGTGTGTGTGTGCACGTGTGTGTGTGTGCACGCGTGTGTGCACGTGTGTGTGTGTGCACGCGTGTGTGTGTGTGCGTGTGTGTGCGTGTGTGTGCACGCGTGTGTGTGCGCGTGCTTGCGTGTGCGTTTGTGTGCGCGTGTGTGTGCGCGTGCTTGAGTGTGTGCGTGTGTGTGCGTGTGTGTGCACGTGTGTGTGTGCACGTGTGTGTGTGTACGTGTGTGAACGTGCGTGTGTGTGCACGCGTGTAGCGATTAGCGCGCTGCGCTACGAACATGGCAACCCGGGTTCGATTCCCGCTCACGGCCAACACCTGTGATGATTATCTGAACAGGTCCTGGGCCTCGCCTAGGTCGCTGAGCCTAAAATGAGTACCTGGTCGGTGTGCAAACATTTCCGCTAGAGAGACAAAGGCGGCCGGGCGTGGTGTTGGCTACCCACCCCCTCGTGTACCGTATCGGCCTTTATAGGTGCTCGCTAACAGCACTTGCTCCTACAGTCTGTTAAGGCTATACGGGGGATCTTTGTCTTTTGTACGCAATGGGGAGCGGTAGTGCAGCGGTTAGCGTTGCGCTGCGAACCCGGCCACCAAAGTTCAATTCCCGCTCGTGGCCGCTGACACCAGAATCTGAATCAGTCCTGGGCCTCCGCTAGGGCGACTCAGCATGAAATTAGTACATGGAGCAGTGTGTAAATAGTGCCACTAGGGAGACAAAGGCGGCCGGGCACGGTGCTGGTCACCCACCCCTCGTGTCCCGTGCCGGCCTCTACAGAACTTGCCCCAACAGTCTGCTAAGGCTGCACGGGAGATCTTTGTCTTTGCGCGTGTATGTACGTGTATAATTGCATGCACGTAAGCGTACGTTTGTATGAATTTTAACAGGTTGTCACTTACATCGGTGCAGGGACGCCGGCAAAGGCTGATGAGCCAGATGCCTTCTATGACCTCTCCCAGGCATTGACTAAAGTGGCCCCTCGAGAGAGAGAGAGTCATTTAAATTATGCGACTTTAATGTCTGAGTGGGTCACGACGCGAGCACTTACGAAGGACGGCAAGGCATGGGCCAGGATGGGCTCAACAATAAGTGGTGAGGGGGTGGCTTCAGTTTTGCACGGTCCACGAATGGGCTTGTCATCAACATCGTTGAATCTACACACCTTGCCAGATCCAAGTCCGAACATCTTGCTGGTCTACGTAGTGGTGGGGCGGCAAATGCGAGGCAATGTCCTTGACGCCAGGTTCTACCGTGGGGCGGATCTGGAGCTTGTCATCGGTGAAATCCATTGCTGTCCTTGTGGATACAGACATCCACGTCGGGACGCATTCAAACCCGCAACAGCAAACCTTCAGCGAGATGTTCATTTTATGAGTGAGAACATGATCCTAGATTTGAAGCTTTCGTGACTGCAAGGATTCATACTCTTAGGTTTTTTTCGGTAAAGTCACGTAGGTAAAAAATAAATTTTTATTTGTCGGTAAAGTCACGTAGGTAAAAAATAAATTTTTATTTGTCGGTAAAGTCACGTGGGTAAAAAATTACATTTTAGGTTTTTTTCGGTAAAGTCACGTAGGTAAAAAATTTAATTTTACCTACGTGACTTTACAAAAAAAAACCTAAGAGTGAGAATATGATCATCGCTTCCAGCTGGGGTTGCACTCTCCTCCCTTCCCCTGACGCCCAGGGTAAATGGGGTCAATTTAATGACTGCTTTACGGAGCTGCTATTATGGACCGATACCGAGTCCACACATCCCCGGACACCGTGAAGGAGGCGGTGTTCAATGCCGGTGACAGAAAGATGCGGGCGCATTCACTTCGTCCACAATATCTCCAATGCCTGAGAACGAGGAGGCTCATCACAACCTCCGCTCGTAGATTCCGGGGAGCTGTTCTCATACACGTGACGCACGGTCCCCTCGCTTTAGAATCCACTTCAGTCGATTGATGTCCCAAGGCTTTAATCTCCGTCCAGACGAATTCTCGGTCTCTCTCGTAAAAAAAAAAAACACTCGCTCATGGCGCACATTGCTTCATTGTCACTGGAATATATCTTTCCGTGAAAGTTGAGTCTTTAATGAGGAGACATGTGGAAGGCACCGGGAGCCAGGCCTGGTGAGTAAGAAGCTGTCCAGATTTCCCAGGAGGTTTTATTTTAGATTCCCCCATTAACTCAAAGCAAACTCGACGATTACATCGCTCTGCAAATATTGCCGATATATAATCTATCGATCATATTAAATTTGCCATCTCAAGAGCCATATCCTTACAACTGTACACTTGCCCTCTCTGCTGTAGCACCACTTCTTCGGCCAGGCTGCAGACAATATCGATTGCCCCCTCGTATACCGGCCCAGGCTGCCGGAGCCGGGTTCACGCGCCCTCCACATTAAGCGTAAGAGCCACGCAGAGAGCAAAACGGGACAGCAACTATCACCCCGTCTCTTAACTGCAGGAATTCCTCCCACAACCCCCTTCCATAGCTCCCCCATCACGTGGCCTGCACACCACGGATCTCATCCCTTTGCCATAAAAACCATACAACGCTCAGGCGCTGGTGAAAACTAGTTGGCTCACACACCAGCCTATAATTTAATTGGCAAGACGTTTAGACTGCAGTCAAGGGATCACAGACTTACAACGGTTAGAGACGTTTCGTGAGCGGTCATACTCCCGGCCGCCACATTTGTGCACGACGACGCGGCGGCGCAAGCAGCTGCACGTTCGTTCGGTGGGAAACTTGAGATGATACCGAGAAACACATATTTGGACACTAAGATAAAGATCCCCCGTGTGGCACACACAGGCTGTGGGGACAAGTGCTGTTCGCGAGCATCTGTGAAGGCTGGCATGGCAGAACGAAGGGGGTGGGGTAGTCGGCACCACGCCCGGCCGCCTTCGTCTCCCCAGTGTTGGCATTTACACACCGCACTTATTTAAAACGAATTTTAACTATTTGACCAGGTAAGGCCCACTGAGCTACATAGCTCTTTGTCAGAAGTGACCTGGCGACAAGTGATTGCTCAACTAAGTGGCGTTTCACGGAGAAATGTAGAGCAGCCAAAAACTGTAAATGCGTGATTATAAATGTGGAGGGGAAACTGGAGGACCCGGAATAAAATCCACGCGGAGAGAGAGACACCGCAAACTCCGAAAATACAGCAGCAGCAGGCGTCAGGGTCGGGATCGAACTCACGACCTCCTGTGTAGCAGGCGAGGTAGTTAACATCTCCTAGCCACCGTGATGATGAGAGAGACACCGCAAACTCCGAATATACAGCAGCAGCAGGCGTCAGGGTCGGGATCGAACTCACGACCTCCTGCATACCAGACGAGGTAGTTAACATCTCCTAGCCACCGTGGTGCCGAGTCAACCTACGGGAGCCCCAGGAACGGTTCAGATGTTTGTCACCGATGTTGGCCATGACCAGGTATTGAACTCATGGCACTGGGTTAAGAGTGCAGTGGGCCAACCACTGGACTAACCGCCCCCTGCACATGTGGAACACGTGTACGCACAGATGCATGTGCACAAAGACAATGATTTCCCCCGTATAGCCTTAACAGACTGTCGGAACAAGTGCTGTTAGCGAGCACCTATACATGTGCACACTTACACAGACACACGCGAACACTCAAGGACGAAGGCCCCCTGTTTTTTCCTCACAGAGTGTTGGGGCAAGTGCTGCTTAATAAGGAGTACATGTTAAGTGCATATTAAGAGTGCACATCAAGGTCAACACAGTACACGAGGGGGTGATGTGGGCCAGTAGGGAAGAACAGGCACCCCAGCTGCGAATCGAACCCAGGTCCATCTTCACGTCAGGCATGAGTGGTCACCACTGTGCCATTCTGTGCGCTGTCATCACTCTCAAACCAAGCTGATGGACTCGACACTTTCCTCCGACAATCACCCACTCGCAATTTCTTTGTCGGGAATGATTTACACCAAATGTGAAACTTGACGGCGACGCTAAAACGATCAGTTCGTACCTTTTTCTTTTTCGACTCTGCCTTCTCGACAGACCTGTTCTCCACCTAAAGACGGCTGCTTGCGTTGTGGCCGAAACGTCGTGCGAATTATTTTCTTATGTTTTATTTTTATTATTTTATTATTTTCCTTCTACGTGACTTTACCGAAAGAACCAAGAAGATGAGTTCGTACCTTTGTACGTCTCGCAATACGTCGACAATTGTGCAACAAACGTGGCGATAAGTGGTACCTGGATACAGTGCGGCGTCCTGCCTGTCCAGTCCCCGCATCCTACGGCCCCATGGCCAAGATCGTCGGAGGTGTGGGGACTCTCCTGGAAGAGTCGGCAGAGATTGTTTTGTTTTAATGAATGAATGAAGGACGTAGAAAATGTAAACAAATATCGGCGGTGAGCCGTAGCATCCAGAAGTAGGATTGCTTTGGTCTAGTCTAAACTGAAATGAACAAGGTTTATTGTAGCAGGTAGGGCCCACTGAGCAATATATATATTTCTCTTTCTTCAGATGCGACGTTGGCTGCAAATGAAAGGTCAACGAAGTGGCTTTTCACGTGGACATTTATAGCAGCCAAATACTGTAAATGGGTGTTTCTAAAAGTGGTGGGAAAAACGTGAGGACCCGGAGAAGAATCCACGCGACCACAGGGGAGAAAGACATACAAACTCCAAATATACAGCAGCAGGCGTCAGGGATGGGATCAAACCCACGACATCCTGTGTACCAGGCGAGGTAGTTAACATCTCCTAGCCACCGTGGCGCCCCTGATGGCAGAAGCCATTTGCTGTCTTCTGGTGGCGGAAGCGATTTTCTGGAAGGGGCCATGGGTCGTCTGCAACCTTCGGAGGCAGACAGAAGCCATCGTGGGCGGGAGGAGGTTGGCAAGTGTCAATTAAAGGCTGGGAGTGAACTGGGAGCTCCCAGCCTCGCCGAAGATTGTCTGAAATGAACCCGAAACGTTTTTGGGAGAATCCAGGAGTGACTGCCTGGGTGGGGAAACTGTGGAGCTGTGGGTGAACCACCCCTCTCCCTGCTGTGAGGCCTTATGCCTCGTGGTCAGCCTCCCACTTGCCTGGCTACACAGCGGGAGTGCCTTTGCCTCTCCTCCCCAAACGAGCGCTACAATTGAAAGCCACCCCCGGTTTGACACCGGTGCCCTAGCCCCGAGGTTTAGAAGGGTAAAAAGCGTTGTAGATTAGTGATCACCTAGACGGTGATAGTGTTTTAGCTTCTTTATGTTTAGGGGCCGTCCATAAATGACGTCACGCGATTTTGGACGATTTTTCACGCCCCCCCCCCTCGTCACACGGCGTCACAAAAAGTCAGACCCCCCCTCAAATATGACGTCACAAAGCTCTGCCCCCCCCCCCTCCCCAAAACCATATTTCCATTTTGAAAATAAAACATGCTTCAAATAGCTTTAAACTATTGTCATTGTAGTGCGTATTTAATGTGGTGCTGCACTCTGATGTTGTCGGAGAAAACATTTATTAAAAAATATATTTAATTAAGTAAAACGTGGTGTCTATATTTATTTAAAATTTCGCATTTTGATGTGACGTCACATTTCTAAACCTCCTCCCCTCGTCACACATCGTCACAAATGTCTGACCCCCCCGCCCCCTAGGTGCGTGACGTCATTTATGGACGGCCCCTTACTTGGTGATACAATTTTTATAATAAAGGTGTCTTTGTTGTGGGTTCGATTGCGTAAATATGGAGAGTAAACCCACGTGCTGAAATAGTAACTTATTGGTACGTTTCGTTTACGTGACCAACCTTACGAATTGGCTGTGTTGGCGGTGGCGGCTTTATCGACACATTTACATTTACTCAATCTTTTAACCCAACAAACCTTTTTTATGGATATTGGTCGCGGAAACCTACGTGTTACAACAATATTTAGCCGACCATTTACCTCGTGATGCAATCTTTAGCCGAGCATTACCTGGTCTCTCCAGCTACCCCCCATGGCTGTATTCATATTCAAAGTCCTCTTTAAAAAAATTTGCCAATTACGTAAAGGCCCACTTAGTTCCTCTAACCCCCGCCCATGGCCTCAGAAGTGCCTCCTTATTCCTACAAAAACTCCATTTGCTCAAACTCTCTTTGGTAAAAAAAAAATTAACCCGTAAAACAAAGTTTTTCACTATAAATCCTTTATATGCGTGTTCAATGGGCCACAACCCAGCCCACATTGGTCTTTGAAACGGGCGGCTAGAGTCCTCTCGCCCTCTGGCTTGAGATGGCTGCCACCTATGGGTCAGATGATTGCCTGCCACCATTAAGCAATTGGTAATTAAATAGAAAAAAAAATTACCTAAAAAGTGTAAAATTTTGGAAAACAATTTTCACGAAAATAAATTGTCATGCACAACGAGTCTGTGTGCAAAATCTCAGCTCGATTGGATCACGGGAAGTGGGTTAAAAAACGACCTAAAGATTTGCACGGTCGTAAGCGCGCATGCAAGCAAGCAAGTGAACCTAATATAAAGGATTTTAAAAAGTCCTCCACGTTTCTGGAATCGCCTTGTTGCTCATCAATTACAACCTGTTCCCTCCCTTCACTGCCCAGCTTTGTTTCTTCAGTTTCGCCTTTTGGGCGGAGATGAACCCGGAACCCGACACTTGCAGGAACAAATTACTTGTCATTTACTTTGTAATTTGTTGATACAACAAGAAATTACTTGAAATGGGTTTTACCCAACACTGACTACAGTCCCCCATGTGTCTCCTCCCCTTCATCTCTCTCCCCTCAACGTGCACAACCTTCTCTCTCAATTTGATTCTCAATGCCATCTCTCTCTCTCTCTTTACAAAAGCTCACTTCGCCCGCCCGCCTCTCTCGCCAATGCATCGCCTCGCTCGTTATTACAGGGCAATCTTCCTCTGAATGTCTCCCTCTCTGTGTATGCCTAATTTATCATGTCAATGCGACGCCGTGTTGCATTTCTATTCTCAATCCTCACGATGCATTCTTTGCCGTGCTAATGTCATCCTCGTTTCATTGTGCCGCTTCTGCCTCAATGTCTCATCACTCTCCTCTGCTGAAGCATCATGTCTCTCTTGTGAAAGTTCACAAAACCATTCACTTTCTTTATCAATGCGCCTTCAATTTCCAAAATCGAACCCATTTTCTCAGTGCTACTCTGCGTCCGCTCTGTTCCCCTCCGTAACACATCACCCTCTTCCTGTGTCCCTCAGTTTTCCTCCACTATCAATGCACTGCATTTCCTCTCATCTCAATGTGCCCGAATGGCTTCACGGTATTCATTCGGAGATCTTGCCGAATGACACACAGGCATTCAATTGTTTCCTGGGCCCTGCTGTCGTGACTGAGAAAATGAAAACAGCTCCAGGGTTCTTCGTCTGCTTCACACAAATTCCGTGGGAAAAGATTGGTCCAAAATGTAAATTGGCTTATCGGCCTAAGCGTTATCATTTTTACCTTTGTCAATTCTGTTAAATGTATCTTTAACCATATTTTGCTACGATAAAAACTTCAGGCCTTTGATTTCAATGGTGAAATTATGCAAACTTCGGAAATTCGGAGCAGAATGTAGTAGCAAAGTGTTGTCGAAGTAATCGGGAGGAGGTTGCGATGGGTTTTGAACACGGTGGGCATGGTGGAGGAGGGCTGGTTCCCAAGCCCGGCACTGGGAGTGTGGCACCTACAGGCCAGCAACAAGGCGGATGGCCTGAAGCCAGACTGTGGCAACGAGACTGAAAAAAATTAACCCGTAAAAACAAAGTTTTTCACTATAAATCCTTTATATGCGTGGCATCGGTTTTATTTTATTATTCATTTCTGTTTTTCTTGAGTAAGAGTTTCATTTTTATCACATTGGTATTTTAAATAAAATATGAATTTTTTGTTTTCCTAAAAAGTGGAAAATTTAGGAAAAAAATTTTCACGAAAATAAATTGTCACGCACAACGAGTCTGTGTGCAAAATGTCAGCTCGATTGGATCACGGGAAGTGGGTTAAAAAACGACCGAAAGATTTGCACGGTCGTAAGCGCGCAAGCAAGTGAACTTAATATAAAGGATTTAAAAAGAGTGATCCTTGAAGGTGAAGTTGTTAATTGCCGCAACAGCTGGTGGATAGTGGTCCTAGAAAGCGATGATGCTAGCTTCACCAGCATTTCCTGTGATTTATCTAAGGTCATACCGTTACCAACGCACGTCAAAGCCGGCCTAGAGCGTGCTTGTCCAGAGCTGATGCTGCTGAAATAATGAGGTCCCAGGAGGCCGTGCGGCTGATGGGTGGTGTAATCAATAATGAGTGTGTTTATGTGTACAGACAGACACATGAAGGACACACATTGCCCGGTTATCTATTTGACGAATGTCATATCTGTTTAGAAAATACCACATTTTTGTCATCAATGCCTAATATATCTCGCTCTCACCGATGCCTGCCTGTAAATGTAAGAATAATCAAAAACCTTTGTTCAATATACCCACAATGGCCTTCACATGCCTGTTCCTCCAGACTGTCCCCGTCTCACCTGACCGTTCCTCGTATCGCGTCGCACTCCCTCCGTAAAGGAAACAGGATATCGCTTTAGTCAGCGACTGGGTAATGCAGCCGCTTTATGAATTATTTGCAACCTCTCGGCTGCGAAACACAACACGAGCCCTCGCTGGTTTCTTCTTTATAAATAGAGGGACTCTGATCCCGAGTGTTAGCGTTAATTAGATTTACATTATCTGGCAGCGTGCAGCTGTGTACGGTCAGAGAACCCGGCTCAGGATCACAACGTTACGAAATCGTAACCTTGGTCTTAAGCCAATCAACATCATCATAGTTCCTCGGTCAATAAAATAGGTACTACCACTGGTAAAATGGTGACGGCTCGTTGCGTATTGCGGTCATTATCCCTGGGAGGCTCTCGAGAGGTTTGATATCTG
The DNA here is from genome assembly GCF_964198595.1 of Lampetra fluviatilis. Classification (NCBI taxonomy): domain Eukaryota; kingdom Metazoa; phylum Chordata; class Hyperoartia; order Petromyzontiformes; family Petromyzontidae; genus Lampetra; species Lampetra fluviatilis. The sequence continues at coordinate 8,898,490 of NC_136304.1, read as the reverse complement.
GGGGGGGAAGAAAAAACACCTCACCGAGTCTCAAGACTCTTTTGTTTCAGGAGGGGTTCCTGCATTGAGAATGTTTGGCAAATTCCTCACCAAGTCACAGTGCTGCCACCTTTTGCTCAAACGAGAGGGGGTCGACGCTCACCTCCATCGGAGGCGACCGAGCACTTGGGTGCAAACTCCACATTCCCGTGGCGAGGACGAGCAAACCCACAAGACGAGCATGGAGAACTCGCTACTAACAATGCGTCACGCAAGTTTCTTGAAGCTCCAGAAACGACGATGAAGACGATGATGAAATTGATGTGCTGCTTACACGTGCGATCTTGCCGATCGTGATTCCGTGGGGCGACTGACAGCGAAGGGCGGCACAACCGAGTACCACTGGTGAGCGTGCCGTGGGGTGGAGGTAGTGTCCTCCGGTATTCCCCTCCACATTTAGCATCAACGTGCGCGTTTAGGAGCACTTGGCTGCTGTAAATGTCCACGTGATAAGCCACTTTGTTGAGCGATCATTTGTGATAGCCATGGCGCTTTTGACAAAGAAATTTAACGACACATATTTGGACCGTCTTATTTGACAGGCACTATTCTACTTTACCGAGAGTTGACATCCCCAGCGTTTAACAGCACTGTCCTTTTTGCATTTGGATTGTCAACCAACACTGGGTAAAACGACAACATGTGCACCTATTGTTCTTCTTTTAACCCCGCCCACTCCCCCCAACACGTTCCATTCATTGGCTACCACATTCAGATAAGCCCCTCCCCCCTCCTCCCCCTTTAACTTGTATTTAAGGGCTGGTCTCTTGGAATTTTGCCTCACTTGATACAGTAATTTTAGCTGTGACGGTCCCACCTGATGACGGAGACTTGTGTTGCCTCCGAAACGTCGTGATTTATAATTCTATCTCTATTATTATTTCTATTATTTTTATTATTTATTTTTACCTACGTGACTTTACCGAAAAAAAACCTAAGAGTAAAAAAAACCCCTAAGAGTCTGACAAAGAGCTCTGTAGTTCAGTGCGTGCTATGTGCGTGCCTGTACGGGCTGACAGTGCAGCAGGTTGCTTACTGCGCTTGCGATCTCTGCTCGACTCCTGGCCATGCACATCGATTGACAAATTGCCACCTGAACTTCCCGTGGGCCTCCTTCCCCTGGATTGACTCATGAAACGAGTGCCTGGTGCACCGTGTACACATCATCGATGAGAAAGAGAGATAAATATAGTGGTGGGGCACGGTGTGGTGGTTTAGACCCTCCCCCCCCCACGGGTGCCACACTAGCGCCACCGACAGACACTCACCCCCTTCATGGTTATACAGTTGTACAGGAGATCTTTAAAAAATGATTTCTTTAGAACTGCTTTTGTATTCAGTTTGTTTTCCTCCCCCCCTCCCCGCCCGCACCTCCGACTAGCACGGTTGGCTACGTACTACGTACGGTGCGAAAGAAGTTCAACAACCGTGTATATCTTTGTCTTTAATGTGTAAGTGCATGCGCGTGAAAAAAACATGTGCGTTTCAAGTAGCCTGCATGCCCAGCCATTGCATGCCAAAAGTAGTTGCTATTTGCCCGGATGAAAGGTGTTAAATGGGTGCGGTACGGGCTCAAAAAAAGACGGGTTAATGTTGTGCTGAAAAATGTTGAGCGGATTGGATTTGCCGACCACTAAATCCAGCAGTGACGAAACTGGCATCTGTAGAGGAGGCTCATGGGCAGATGAGGGCAAGGCGGAGGGTCTCGGCTCAACAACAGCAAGCAGAGCTCTGGCGAGCTAACACACAGTGAGGTGCATCTGTCAGCTATTTCAGTAAACGCATAACGCCTGAGTCTGTCCTGTGACCTCTTGCCAGCAAGCATTCGACACGTCACGTGGCCTATGGGTACACCAGCCTAGGACAAGACCCGTGACATCGCCGCTGCTTCGCAGTGGTGCAGTGTAAGGCTCAAAATCCCTGCGACTGGAATTCAATTACCGGTAACGGATAATATCGGCGCGAGCGGTATCGGAGCCTGTCCTGGGACGCCCCCTAGTTCGATTCAGAATTGAATTAGGAACTGGTGCACTGTCTAAACATCAGTCATGGGGATACAAAGCCAGCTGCGTTTGGTAGCTGGCCACCCATCACTAACAACACTTGCCCCTGTGGGCTATAAGCAAAAGTGAGGGATCTTTGTTTTGCACTGGTGCGTACGTGTGTATATGTGGGGAGCGGTGGCACACCGGTTAGCGCGCTGCGCTACGAACCCGGCGACCCGAGTTCGATTCCCGCTCACGGTCAACACCGGTGATGATTGTCGACCTAATTATCTGAACCGGTCCTGAGCGTTCCTTAGGTCGACTCAGCTTCAAATGAGTACCTGGTGCGGTGTGTAAACATCACCACTTGGGAGACTAAGGGTGTGGTGCTGGTCACCCACCCCATCGTGTGCCGTGCCGGCCTTAATTTGTGCTCGCCAACAGCACTTGCCCCAAAAAGTCTGTTAAGGCTATACGGGGGATCTTTGCCTTGTGTGTATGTGTCTGGTGCGCGTGTGGCAAGTCATCTGTCCGTCTGCCTGGTATGCAGACTGCCTGTGCATGTGTGGGGTGGTGTCAATTTCCTGTGCGGTGCTGTCGGGGTGAGCCTTGCCTGTGACCCGCCTTTCGTGTGTACACGTGTGGTTGATTTCTGAACCCTGCAGCCCCCCGCATGCATCTGCCCCTCTCATTCTCCACCTCTCAGCAAATTCCCTGCCCATGAATCGCGGCTACAGCCTTTGCAGTCTCAGCCTCACTCGCCCTTATTGCTTCTCCATATGCATAATAGTAGCCGCGCTTTGTCTGCGTTTATTTGGCGAGTGGGATTTTAATGCATCTTAGCACTGGCGGAGTGATTTGTCTCAAAGGTGGAGCTGTTGAAGTGCGAATGCGTCATCGTTGATTGAAATCAGTAAACTACGTACGGTGTGAAAGAAGTTCAACATACATACAAACAGGCTAGGGAATTATACAAGAGTCTGAAGTCGGTATAATGTGGTTGAGCAGGTATCCACTTCAGGTGTTGACAATCTGTTGGCGGTTCTGAAGTTAGTGGTGGATTCATCTTCTTGGTTCTTTCGGTAGAGTCACGTAGAAGGGAAATAATAAAATAAAACATAATAAAATAATTCTCACGACGTTTCGGCCACAACGCAAGCAGCCGTCCTCAGTCTTCCCGACAGACCTGTTCTTCACCTGGTCTTCACCTGAGGATGGCTGCTTGCGTTGTGGCCGAAACGTCGTGAGAATTATTTTATCATGTTTTATTTTATTACTTTATTATTTCCCTTTTACGTAACTTTACCGAAAGAACCAAGAAGATGAATCCCTGCAGTCACGAAAGCTTTAAATCGAAATTTAGTGGTGGATGTTATCCATTGTGATGATGGTGGGGGCTAGTCTGTCCATATGACTTCTCAGACATCGGTACTCAATTTATCGACCATGTCGTGATGATCGTTACAACCTTATGATGGTCTAAGCAGTGCGCCATCCGGCCAAATGAAGAACTAACGATGAACAGTTATTTTAGGAATGTATTTTGTTGCTAAGATTAAACCCGCTTGTGGCTACAACCAGCAACACAAACTTGTGTGTGCCCAGACAGAGGCAACTCCTGCCTGCCCCCATGTTCTGGGCGCCACGGTGGCGAGATGTTAACTACCTCGCCTGGTATGCAGGAGGTCGTGGGTTCGATCCTGACCCTGACCCTGACGCCTGCTGCTGCTGTATATTTGGAGTTTGCGTGTCTCTCGCCCCGTGGTCGCGTGGACTTTTCTCCGGGTCCTCCAGTTTCCCCCTCCACATTTAGAAACACGTGTTTAGAGTATTTGGCTGCTAAACATGTCCACGTGATAAGCCACTACGCCGGGCTATCATTTGTGGCCAGGTCACTTCTGCACAAGAACTATGTAGCTCAGTGGGCCTTACCGGGTAAAAAAACTAAACAAATGTAGTTACTACGGTCTTGATGAAGCGCACGCACGCACGCACACGAAGAGCGGTACGGCTCACCAGGGGACCGCTCTCCATCTGCACGGCAGCCCACGCCGGACATTTGTGGGTCGCCAATATCGTCAACACCCACACGTGACTTCCTGGCTCTTCTTCTCACTCCACCCAGATGCTGAAAACCCCATTTAGCCTCAACCCAATGGAGATTAAACCTCCCCTAGTATAAACCTGAGCTATTATTTTCCCAACCAGGCTTAAACCTCCCCTCGTATAAACCCATCTAGCCTAAACCCAATCTGGCAAGACCGGGAAAGATAGCAATAGCGTGGTGGATTGATTAAAACACCAAACTAAAACCTTGTACAAGGAATTATGTCTGCATTAACCACAATACTTGTGGTCAGAATGCAAACAAAAAACAAACTCTAATAATATATACATTGTCTTTGAAACTGATTGGTCCACACCAGAGACAGCTTTCTTTTGAGCCTCTGAGCCTCGTCTCAAACGGTGTTAGACCAGAGGACGCCAAAAGGCGTACAGCCCAAATATATGTTGAACTTCTTTCTCACCGTACGTAGCCAACCGTGCTAATCGGAGGTGCGGCATCATCTCGGCTCCAGGGTAGGTTAGCCCCCTGCAGACCGCCTACTCCACCGACGTGTAAGGTGCCGTCAATACCTGCTCGTGTGCTGGGGTCGTCAGCCACCGCAGTTGTGCCGGGAGCATCCAGGGAGGTCGCGCGCCCCGCAGAGAGTAGAGGAGGGCGCCCAGGCAGGCCGACACGATGAGGCCGGCTACGAGGGCACGCCAGCAGCGTGCCCGTCTCATGGCACCCATCACCCCCCCCCCCCCAACCCTTCCTCACCCGGCCAGGATGGGCATTGTGGCACCTGCAAATAAAACAACACGGCAACTAGGTCCAGTCAACACCACGGCTTCTTGTCGATTTTTTTACGAAAAGAAAGCTCCTTTTTTCAAATTTGCTGTCCAAAAATTATAAGCGCTCGCGACTTCCCCACTCTCCCTGCTGCCCCAGATGCTAGTGGGTGCATGCACCTTCGATCAGCACCGTTGGCTACGTACGGTGTAAAAGAAGTTCAACATACACGCATGCTCCTCATACGAACCAAATGGTTTAATCAAAGTCTGGCCTTAACCTAACCTGGCTTTAACCTGACCTCGCTTCAACCCAACTTGGCCCAAACCTAAACCTAACCCAACACAACACATCGTATTAGAATTGCGCTATCACCATCATGTCTTGACGCGACATTTTAAAGGGAAGTTCCCTGGAAAAGGACATCACGTAACTACGTCTGAAGCCACTTCCATGAACCTCTTCATGGTCACCGCAAGCGCACGTTTTGCATGCCGTACAAAGTCTTCATTACATGTGAATCGAATTAAAAGCTTAAATCTCAAGACCTTAAATTCATTATCTTCAATGACAGTGCCTAATCGTAACATGTTTTTTTGTATATTGGTTATTGGTCTAATTTCCTGAACTCGCTTCATGAGGGAAAGTGGTTTAATCATGGGTGGGTGCCGAGATTATAATCAATCATCTCCAGGGTGCCAGCCCAACTGCTATTGCCCCCCCCCCCCCGTAACCACCTAAAAAAAGTATTTTCTGTAATGCGGTAGTTTCGTGTTCCTGCTGCGTGGCCGAAAAAGCACCGGATTACGGGGAGAGTCGCCACAGTTGGTGTCATCACAGTTACTTGTTCGGAGCGAGATTTTTTTCTTCTGAAAGAGTCAATGATATTACTACTGTTTAACACGTAGGCTTTCGCGGCCAATATCATCCATAATAGAGGTTTTTGGGTTAGATCGCGTAAATATATAAATGTGTCGTTACACGCCGGTGTGCTGTACTAGTGACGAATTGGCACGTTCTGTTTGCGTGACAACCCTTACTAGTTGTCCGTGTCGCGTGGTGGCGGCCAAATTTACTCAAATTCGGTGGGGTGGTTTTGCATCCCCGCGGCCGTCAGAGTTGCCAAATTTCATCGACATTCCACTGTTCTCCTTCACGCTCTGTGAGACCCAAATAAAACCACCCGCCCTGGTCACTGTTGCTTAAAGTGCCGACAACCACCTCTTTATTCACCCCCACCCCGAGGCAGCTATTGCTTGCGCCTGCCACGCAGCTAGTCAGCACGCATTCGTAACATAATAAATCATCACTATCCATCCATATAGTACGCACATTCAACAACGCGCTCATAACATTAAAAAGTCCCCCAACGTATCCGCATGCAATGCTGTACGTGTGTATATGAACGCATGCGCGCTATTGTCAAGCGATTTCGGTTGGTAGGGGATCGTTGGGCGAGGCTTAAGGCACCATGAGGATCGTGAGCGTTGGGATTGATCGCCGAGGTTGAAACAGCCGCACGATGGCAACATTTACGACTCGCCACGTGCCTTCGTTTACGCATCAATACAAAGACAAAACAAAGACACCCCATAAGATTGTTGGGGCAGGTGCTGTTAGCGTGTGTAGCGCTTATGAAAGTCCGGAACGGTAATCGAGGTGGGTGGGTGTGTCAGCACCACTCCCGGCCGCCTTTGTCTCTCCCTCGTGGAAATGTTTTTTTAAACTTAATTACTTAATTAAGGCTGAGCAGACCTCGTTAGAGGCCCAGGACCGGTTCAGATAATCGCCACCGGTGTTGGCCGTGAGAGGGAAATCGAACTCGGGTCGCCGGGTTCGTTGCGCAGCGCGCTAACCGCTGCACCACCGCTCCTCACAATACGCAACATCAATGCCTACACTCATCCACACACACACAGAGTACATCCCACACGTACACCACGTGTATATTATATACATGAATGTACACGCGCAGTGTATATACAAAGATGATCCCCCGTATAGCCTTAACAGACTGTTGGGGCAAGTGTTGTTAGCGAGCACCTATGAAGCCTGGAACGGTACACGAGGGGGTGGGCGATATGACCGGCCGCCTTTGTCTCCCCAGATATCACTCGCCACTGATGTTGTCCGTCACCCGGGGATTCGAACTCGGGGTCGCCGGTTTCGCAGCGCAGTGCGGTAACCACTGCGCCACCGCTCCCCACATCGTATTCTCCCAACAACATCGCACACATATATAGAGACTGACCATGTCTGCTGCTGCTAACGATCATCATCAGACGGAACACAGACATGAGACAGAGGACGTAACACACACGCACGCACGCACGAGCGACCGGGACTCACAGAGCCAGACTCATTGATGCACCCTCCAAGGTATTTTCGGAAAAGTCACGTCGGTAAAAAATAATAAATATAATAGAAATAAAATAATAAATCACGACGTTTTGGAGGCAACACAAGTCTCCGTCATCAGGTGGGACCGTCACAGCCAAATTCATTGATGCACCTTCTTGGTTCTTTCGGTTAAGTCACGTAGAAGGGAAATAATAAAAATAAAACATAATAAAATAAAATTCTCACGACGTTTCGGCCACCACAACGCAAGCAGCCGTCCTCAGGTGAAGAACAGGGCTGTCATTGATGCACCTTCAGCGTTCTCAAGACTCAGCGGAGAGCGCCCGAGGGCCATGCCCGGGGGGGGGGGCGGGGCACTCCAGAGACACGCGGGTTCCACAAGAGCCCGTTAGGCACGGCAAAGACAAAGGTCCCCCCTGTAGCCTTCAACAGACTGTTGGGGAAAGTGCATTTAGCGAGCAGCGCATATGAAGGCCGGAACGGCACACGAGGGGGGGGGGGGGGGGTGGCCAGCGCCACGCCCGACCGCCTTTGTCTCCCCGGTGGCGATGTTTTACTGCACACCGCACCGGGTAGTCATTTAGTCATTTGAGGCCGAGTTGACCTAGGCGAGGGCCCAGAACCGGTTCAGATAATCGTCATACTGGTGTTGGCCGTGAGCGGGAATCGAACTCGGGCCGCCAGGTTCGTAGCGCTAACCATTACACCACCGCTCCCTCCCACCAAGTGACGGTGACGTCTCCACGACGCCTGTGCCAGGCTAGGTGCACTTTGAGGCCACGCGAAGTGTCGAAGGCTCGCTGACAGGAGGTCTCGGGACAGACCCTGCAGGTGCCATGGGGTTGGCTGACTGAGATGACCACTGGTAGATGCACCACCAGCAGCTGTACCCCCCTACTGTGCCAGGCTAGGTGCAGGAGGTCACGGGACAGACCCTCCAGGTGCCACGGTGGAAATACCGAAATAAGCTGCCCCCCTCCACCCGCACAAACACACACATGTACACACACACACACAGACACACACACGTCACACACACACAGACACACACACACACAAACACACAGACACACAAACACACAGACACACAAACACACACGTTACACACACACACGTTACACACACACACTTCACACACACACTCAATGATGAACACACAGACACACACAGACACACACACACGTTACACACACACACACGTTACACACACACACATGTCACACACACACGTCCCACACACACACTACACACACACACGTTACACACACACGTTACACCACAACACACACGTTACACACACACACGTACACACAGGTCACACACACGTTACACACACACACGTTACACACACACGTCACACACACACACACACGTTACACACACACGTCACACACACACACACACGTTACACACACAGAGACACACACACACACAAGTCACACACACACACACGTTACACACACATGTCACACACACACACGTCACACACACACACACGTCACACACACACGTCACACACACACACGTCACACACACACGTCACACACACGTCACACACACACGTCACACACACGTTACACACACACAGACACACACGTCACACACACACACAGACACACACACAGACACACACACGTCACACACACACGTCACACACACACGTCACACACACACAGACACACACACGTCACACACACAGACACACACACAGACACACACACACACGTCACACACACACAGACACACACACGTCACACACAGACACACACACAGACACACACACACACGTCACACACACACAGACACACACACGTTTACACACACACACGACACACACACAGACACACACACACAGTGACACACACAGTGACACACGTCACACACACACACGTCACACACACACACACACGTTTACACACACACACACACGACACACACACAGTCACACACACGTCACACACACACAGTGACACACACAGTGACACACACACACACACAGTGACACACACACACATCTCACCGTGTGCGCTATCCCCGACTCGCCCCCCGCTCGTTGGGAGTCTGCGGCACCTCGTGGAGGAGTCGGCGCGGCTCACAGCGCCAGAGCCTCTCCCACGGCTCCCTCCTCCTCCTCCTCGAGCCTCAACGACTCCTCGCTACCCCTCGCATATATAGCCAGCCTGCCGCCCTCTCCTGCCTCTCATCTGCTCTCTTCACCCTCTCCGACGCTCTCCACCCTCCTCTGTGTGACCAGCAGAACGTGCGAATCGATCTCTCTCTCTCTCCCTGCCCCTCTCCCTCAACAGAGTGCTGCTTGCCGCTGCTGCTATTCGCTATTCCTACATTGCCAGTCGATGTGACCCTCTCTCTCTCTCGCCTCCCGCACCCTTAATATTCATTCACTGTCGGATTCACCGCCACTGTCTCGACACGCCAAATGAATGATCAATCTCCACGTGAATCTTTCTAAATGTTGTATATCCGCCGGATTTAAGCTCAGTGTCTCTCTCTCTCTCTCCCCACCCTCCCACCGCTACCTCCGCAGTCCACACTCACTCCGACTCTCACCCCGACTGCCCCGTATATATGGAATGTGCCCTCTCTCTATCATCATCCGACTCTGCCGTGTGTCTCTCCCCCTCTCTCTCTACGCGAATAATGATCTCGGGACGCTCCCCACTGCCAGAACAGAAGCTCCCACTCTGTCTGTCTCTCTCTCTCTGCGTCTCTCCCCCAACCTCTGTGCCTCCCCCCCCTCTCTCTGTCCTCTTGCCTGCTTTAATGCCCTCTCTTTCCTGCCTGGATAAACATTCTATCCCCCCCCTTGCTTGCTGCCTTTCTCTCTCTCTCTCTTGCCGTAGCTTTCAATCTCTCGCTCTCTCTCGTCTTCGTCTTTGTGCCGTCTCCTCGACTTCACCCTGTTCGCTCTGTCCCTCCTCTTTGAATGCGTGGCGATGAATGAATTACATCTCCCCGCTTCTCTTAACTCCGCTCGCTGAATAATGACCGTCTCTTGTTTGGCTTAATGCGCGCGCGCGCGCCCTCCTCCTCCTCTCTCTCTCCGCTTTGCTGGTTGGTCTGCGCACGCGCACGCACGCGCACGTGTGTGCACACCCACGCACGCGCATACCCACGCACGCGCACCCGCGTGTGTGCACACCCACGCACGCGCATACCCACACCCACACCCACGCACGCGCATACCCACACCCACGCACGCGCATACCCACACCCACGCACGCGCACCCGCGTGTGTGCACACCCACGCACGCGCATACCCACACCCACGCACGCGCATACCCACACCCACGCACGCGCACCCGCGTGTGTGCACACCCACGCACGCGCACATAACCATACATATGCACCATTGGAATCTCCTTTGGCAGTAGCAAAATATGATATACATTTTTTTTTTACCCTTTTATCTGGCGACAAAACTGACACCTTTTTTTTACAAGGAGTCATTATGTTTGCATTGACCACAATACCTGCGGTGGGAATGCACACACACACACGACGAGATGATTCCCCGTATAATCCTAACAGGCTGCTGGGGGTGGGTGGGGGGGGTGGCAAGTGCTGTACGGCACACGGGAGGGGTGAGTTGGCCAACGCCACGCCCGGCCGCCTTTGTCTCCCCCAGGTGCTGGTGGTGTTTTTTTTTACACACGTTTAAGGCTGAGTCTACCCAGCGGAGACCCAGGACCGGTTCAGAAATTTGTCATTGACGTTGCGGAAATCTATCTATCTATACACATGCATTCACATGCATACCCACACAAACACGTGTACCTACCCAATACTGCAATAATACACACTAAGTACACACACATACGTGCATAAACAATTACATACAGTACATATGCACACACACATTCACAAATGCATACTAAAATCCCCCGTATAGCCTTCATAGACTGTAGAGGCAAGTGCTGTTAGCGAGCACCTATTGAGGGCTGTCACGTCACACGAGAGGGTGGGTGGCCAACACCACGCCCGGACACCTTTGTCTCCCCCATTGGCGATGTGTACTACGCACCGCACCGGGTACTCACTTAAGGCTGAGTGGACCTACGGGGAGGCTCAGGACCGGTTCAGATATCACTCGTCACTGATGTGAGTCGTGACTGGAAATCCAACTCAAGGCAGGTTCCAACCACTGTAGCGACTGCTAACCATAGCCACATTCACACATCCACGTATGGCATGCTATTTGTTGGTGTTTGATTTTATATACGGCTGTACGTTGAATTGTCGACAACATCTTTAATAATAATAAGCTTATATTCTTGGTTCTTTCGGTAAAGTCACGTAGAAGGGAAATAATAAAATAATAAAAAATATTAAACAATAAAAATTCTCACGACGTTTCGACTGCAACACAAGCAATCATCATCATCTACGTGACTTTACCGAAAGAACCGAAAATATGAATCCCTGCAGTCACGAAAGCTTTAAACAAAAAAATAAGCTTATTTAACATATCAATTAATCACAACACACTATATGAAATCAATTATTGAATACATCCTTAATTATCTAGATTGTTTTTATATTACGTTTGTTGCTCATGTCGAAAATCACATGTACAAAAACAGCAACAAATATCCCATACACACGTAAGCACAGAGATACTCACCGCTCGTTAACACGAATCGATGTTAATGAGCGCCTGTTAATTGTGACAGAGCCCACGATGGGCTGTTGCAGGAGATTGGAAGGAAATGCCTGGAGCTGATATTGTCTCATTTAAACTAAACTATGAACAATTGTTTTTATTTCTAGATTTGAAGCTTTCGTGACTGCAATGATTCATATTCTTAGGTTTTTTCGGTAAAGTCACGTAGGTAAAAACATTGAAAAGTAAAATAAAATAAAAATAAAAATCACGACGTTTCGGAGGCAACACAAGCTTCCGTCTTCAGGTGGTACCGTCACAGCCACGACAGCTGTATCAAAAAAAAAATTACTTGATACAGCTGTCGTGGCTGTGACGGTACCACCTGAAGACGGAAGCTTGTGTTGCCTCCGAAACGTCGTGATTTTTATTTTATTTTACTTTTCAATGTTTTTACCTACGTGACTTTACCGAAAAAACCTAAGAATTGTTTTTATTTTTTACCAGATAAGGCCCACTAAGCTCTTTAGCTCTTTTCCAGAAGCGACCTGGCCACAAATGATAGCCCATCGAAGTGTCTCATCATCATGTGGACATGTATTGCAGCCAAATACTCTTAACGGATGTTGATTCTAAATGTGGAGGGAAAACCCAGAGAACCTTGGAAATGTCCACGCGACCACGGGGAGAGAGAGAGCGCGACATACAACATCTAAATATACAGGTGTCATGGTCGGGATTGAACCCACGATCTCCTGTATACCAGGCGAGGTAGTTAACATCTCGCCACCGTGATTTTGTTTTAAATTATCGTCAGAGTATTGATATTGAGTTCAGTTCTGACCTTGAACTCGTGCTTGTTGAATGCTAAACGGGCAAAATGAGCACAAAACTGTCGTCGAAATGTGCATGCCTTCTGGTGCCATGATTCCCACAATTATACAGTGAAATGCTTCCATTAAAAGGTGATGATTGAAGTTGATTGTGTTTGGTGATGCCACAATTACACCGACTAATAAGACGGCGATTAAATTCGCCACCACGCGGCTCAACCAGTGGGTTCATTGTGGCCCACATCTGAGGCATTGGGCCAGAAAGGCTGAAATTATGGATTCCATCCCGGTCAGTAGAGGTGCCTCTCTGTCTCAATAACGTTCGTAATGGCTGTCTCTGGACCGATTGATACAAATGAGTAAGGAACCTGTTGGCATTCCACGACTGCCCATCCTGTGAAGGTATCCTGGCTTGGTTGGGGAGTTGGGGTTGTGGTCTGGGATGTTGCAGTTGTAGACCTCAAGGACTAATTTCTTTGTTGTGATAACTTTTTAATATTTTTTTGGTTGCACGTTATTTTTGTTTTGATGCAATTTCCTAATTCGTTTATTGATTTTTTTATTTTGCTTGGTAGTCGAGTTTTCGTTTGTTTGTTATGGGTGTGTGTGTGTTGGACTTCTTTCGCACCGTGGATAGCCAACCGCGTGAATGGAATTTGGTCCTTATGTATATAATTAGCCTTTTGCCCGTCCAAGGACGGGTGTGTTTCAGTAAATCTGAAACTTGCAAGTGAAAAGCAGACCGCGACGTGATATGCATTGCATCAATTCGTGTGCAATTTGTAAGGCGGCGGTGACACAGACTTATTTCATTTAAAGGTTATAATCCCTTGTTCATTATGACGTCCTTTTTACTTTGATGTCTCAACAGCGTGACGGAGATCGCGTGACGTGAGGGTTCTGCCTTTGTAGTGAGGGTTGTGAGTTGACGCCGAGGAGGGGGGAGGAGGCGCCTCGCCCCCCCATGTGGAGTGACGTCAGCCGCTAATTAATATTAATGGTGGGGGTCCATTTGGAAGACGTCACCTCTTCATGATTATTAATGTGGGGGGCTGTTCGATGTGGAGTGACGTCATCCGCTCATGATTATTAATGAGGGGGGGGGGTCCATGTGGAGGACGTCACGCGCGGGACACACAGACATCCTTGGCTCATGATAGTCGTAAATGAATGTACAGCGTTGCGGGATGCTGTTGGCATGAATGACGCTATGCAAAACGAAAGTGTTATTATTATTACATCATCATAGCTGTGTCAGAGCATTGAACCAGTCTGCTGAAACACCTGGGTTTGAATCTGGTTTCAACAACCGGAGATTAAACCGAATTCTCAGGCGCAGTGATTTGAACAACCAAATCACCCAGAATGTGCCCGATCGAATCGGATCTCGGGAGCGAGGCAGGTGTGTGAGCCTTGCAGGATAAGCGCTACGATGGGCGACCACCATGCATAACAGGTGTCATAGGCTGCTGCGGGAGCTACCTCGTGAAAAGCAGAGGGCAGTGCAGTAGAATGCGTACAACGTTGCACTGTGCTGCCAGGTGTCCACGTTTACGCCCGCCGCCTTCACCAACCCGCATTGACCAGTGCGGTGAAGTTCAAGTTCAAGTTCATTTATTAGGTAGAGCCCTGTGAGCCATTCGGCTCTTGAATCGGGTGCAAACGCAACAAACAAAAAACATGAACAAAAAACATCTTAAAGTGAATATGTGACTAAGTGCAAACAGAAAATCCAAGAAAAAACTGCAAAATATTGCAGAAAGTATGGTCACATAACTCCCACGACCCGCACAGCGTGGTGAAGGCCCTCATCCAGCAGTGGGCTGACAAAGAGTGGTGCTGTATATGAACAGCAGTATATCTGTTTAACACGTAGGCTTTCGCGATCAATATCATCCATAGAGAGGACACTCAATTGATTTTGATAATGTCCATAGAGAGGACACTCAATTGATTTTGATAATGTTGAAGTTTTGTGCAAAAACAGCTACTACTGGCCAAGACTAATTAGAGCATCTATCGAAATTTAAAGAAATCTAAATAACTTTAACCGTTCGGATAGCTACCGCCTTAGTGCTGCGTGGAAGCGAATAATCAAATAATACATTATTTACATGCATGCCTACAAAGGGCAGCGTGCTTCAATAGGGATTACCGTTGGTAGGGCTATTTTAATAAACACAATAGACAGAAAGGACAAGTTCAAAGGGCTCGCATAATGCACATGCATCATGTACGTTGCCTCAGTGATCCCTCCCCCCCATCATTGTGCAAGAGCGCAGAAGCGTGGTCAACACATCTACGCCTCTGTATAAGGAACGAAACAGTAAGACTTCTCCACAAATCTGGCTGTCGCCTGATGAAGCTAGTTGTAATTACTGGTGAAACGTCGTACTCAGTTTGTAAATGTTGTGGCGTGGCTCCCCAACACACCGGTGTGCTGTACTAGTATACTACACTATACACTACTACACTATACACTACTATACACTACTACACTATACACTACTACACTATCCACTACTACACTATACACTACACTATACACTACTACACTATACACTACTACACTATACACTACACTATACACTACTACACTATACACTACTACACTATACACTACACTATACACTACTACACTATACACTACTACACTATACACTACACTATACACTACACACTAGTGCTGTACTAGTGACGAATTGTCACGTTCTGTTGACGTGACAACCCTTACTAGTTGGCTGTGTCGGGTGGTGGAGGGTTTTAATGGGGAGGGAGGAGAAGGGGGAGGGAGGGGTGAGGAAAGGGGGGAGGGGAAAAGAGGAAGGGGGGGGAGAAGGGGGAGGGGTGAGGAAAGGGGGAGGGAGGAAGGGAGGAAGGGGGAGGGATGAGAAGGGGGGAGGGATGAGAAGTGGGAGGGAGGGGGGAGGGATGAGAAGGGGGAGGGAGGGGGTGAGGAAAGGGGGGAGGGGAAAAGAGGAAGGGGGGGAGAAGGGGGAGGGGTGAGGAAAGAGAGAGGGAGGAAGGGAGGAAGGGGGAGGGATGAGAAGGGGGGAGGGATGAGAAGTGGGAGGGAGGGGGGAGGGATGAGAAGGGGGAGGGGTGAGGAAAGGGGGGAGGGAGGAAGTGGGGGGAAGTGGAGGAGGCGGGGGGGAGGGGAGAAGAGGAAAGGGGGGAGGGGCAAAAGGGGGCCAAGTGTCACGTGACGTCGCGTTTACGGAAGTGGCCCCGTAGTTAATTGTCTCCCTCGCTCGCCTCGCTGTGTTTAGCCTCTCGTGAAACAATCAGTCGCTACGCTTGAGGTGTTTGTTGTTGTTGTTGTCTTTGTGCGAGTTGCCGATCTCCTGCCCGCGGCGTGTGCTCGCGGGGATGGTGTGTAAGACGTGTAAGTGTGTGGTTTTGTTTTCTTTTATCGATGTCCTGTCCCGGGCAGCACTAGGCCGCCGAGTCGCGGCCTAGTGCTGCCTTCAAGCACCACAGCGCTTACACTTCGGCGGCGCGGTTTAAGAGGCTACATTGTGACGCTTAAGCTTTAACTCGCGTTGATAATAATAACACCAATGGAGACTAGGCTCTAAGAAAAGCTGTCTCGGGTGTGGACCAATCAACTTCAAGGACAGTGCATATCATCATCATCAGAGTTGTTTATTTTTGTTTGCATTTTGACTGCTTGTGTTGTGGTTATTGCAAACATGATGCCTTGTATAAAGGTGTCAGTTTTGTACCAGTTTAAAGGGTAAAAACCTATTACTACAATAATAACCTCCTTTGGTTAATAAGCTGCCGAAGCCCCGTTGTAGGCTGCACGCAGTGTGAGTTGTAACGTGTCGTCTTTTTTTGCTCGCAAACCCACACAAGCTGCGGTATAGGGGAGTGCGTGGGCATTGCTGGGTTGAAGGTGCACCTAGCCTGGCACGGGCACCGGGTGAGGTCGCCGCCGCCGCCGCGTTGTGGCGACCACGGCGATTGTTGTGCCAGTTCTGCGGGCCCTGTGGGTTTCGGACCGTCCGTGTGTGGACGGTGTGCTGTGTGTACACGTGTTGTCATGCTTTTGTTGTACAGGTATTTGTGTATAGTACTTTAAAATATATATATAGGAGTGTATCTACGCACGCTTGTACTGTGTGTGGTTTGTCTGTACTTTCAATTCATGTGTACGTTGTGTATATGTGTGTGTGTACGCAGCGTGGTGTATGTAAATACGTTCTATGTGTTTTTTTTTATTTCATTTCATGTATTAGGTATAACCCTGTGAGCCATGCGGCTCTTGACTCGGGTGCAACCGCAACAAACAAAACATGAACAAGAAACCTCTTGTATTGTGTGTACGTGTCGCGTGTATACGTTGTATTTGTAGGGTGTACGTGTGCGCTGTGTGAACTCTTGACACGTGTCGGTATGTTGTTCACGTCCGTGTGTTGTGTAGTTGTGTTTGTACTGTGTGTGTGCATGATTGACACGTGTGGGTATGTTGTGCACGTTCGTGTGTTGTGTAGTTATGTTTGTACTGTGTGTGTGTGTGCATGCTTGACACGTGTGGGTATGTTGTTTGTGTGTTGTGTAGTTATGTTTGTACTGTGTGTGTGTGTGCATGATTGACACGTGTGGGTATGTTGTTCACGTCCGTGTGTTGTGTAGTTATGTTTGTACTGTGTGTGTGCATGCTTGACACGTGTGGGTATGTTGTTCGTGTGTTGTGTAGTTATGTTTGTACTGTGTGTGTGCATGCTTGACACGTGTGGGTATGTTGTTCATGAGTGTTGCCTCTCCACAGGTGAGACGAAGCTCGGAAAAGTGATCTGCCCAGACACGTGGAAGGATGGAGCACGAAATACGACGGGTGAGAAGTCCCGAGTACAATGGGAATCACAAAACACACGGGAATGCGGTATTGGGACGATACACAAGTGGGAATAGCCAGTACACAACTACACACAATTCACACCTAAGGGAACATACATTGCACACGGGAAAGATACACATGGGAATAGACGGTGCAGAAGAACAATACGCAAATAGATATTGCACATTACACCACAAACCATCATTTACAGAAATAATTAGAATTGGTTTATTGTCGCCAAACTGTCCACACAGTTATCAGGGCCCAGGGCTTCTCCTCGTGTATGTACGTTGAACTTCTTTCGCACTGCACGTAGCAAGCTGTGCTCATGAAGCCCCTGAGGTATAAGACAGCAGTAGGCAATGGTGGCGATACTCTCCAGATGATCGCCCCCCCCCCCCCCCGATCATAAAGATTGCTGCTGTCGAAATTCAATGGCCACAATCTTGTCTTGAGTTGGCGGTCTAAAACAAGTCTGTGTGCATTACACAGTAGTAGTAGTATGGTGATGGCATGCGACATACAAGGATGTTGTGAGAACCAATTCTATGGTCACTGTTGTGGATTTTGCTGTCTATAATTCACATGTTCCATGTATGATTACACGGTGGCAAGACGTTATCTCCTTCACCAGGTATACAGGAGGTCGACCCCGACGCCTGTATATTTTGAGTTTGCACGTTCTCCCTGTGGTCCTGCGGATTTTTCTCAGGGTCCTCGGGTTTTTCCCTCCACATTTAGAATCAACGTGCATTTAGACAATTTGGCTGTTACATATCTCCACGTGATAAGCTACTTCGTTGAGCTATCATTTGTGGTCAGGTCGCTTTTGAAAATAGAGCTACATAGCTCAGTGCGCCTTACCTGGTAAAATAATGTTTTTGTGTTAATATCACTTATCCCAGAAAGCCACATTGAGTCATTTGACTGTTTTTCAGGAGGATCCTGTATTGGGTTATTTTTTCGATGTCTTCAGACAATTATTGAGTGCTTTTACAAGTGGGAGGAAACCGGAGCACCTGGAGAAAACCCACGTGCACGCGAGGGTGGGGGGCAACACTTTATCCCCGTACAGATGGAAGCAGATGGCGATTAGTCCACTTGCTGTCATGTCTTCTCTGGACGTGCCAGGGTAATGCGATTTTCCAACCCTCGCTGCCTCCGCAGTCCTGGATTACAGGCCACGTGCATAGCCACCACTGACCCACTCTACTCAACGTTGTCATTTTATCGACCCCAGAAGGTTAATGACAGCAGGCCGAACAGGCCCTTGACCAGGATTTGAACTGAAATCCTCAGTCGGGTGGCTGTGTCGTCAGAGCATTACTGTTGCAGTATAATGTTAACTTTTATGCCTGTCATGTTTACCAACTCCCATCACTTATTCACCACAGAGGGTGGTGGCCGGCAACTCAACGAGAATAAGGCACTGACATCCAAGCGGGCACGGTGAGTGTGGCTGTGTGTCATTGTGTACTTACGTGTACGTCCGTCTCTTTGGTTAGGTCTGTGTGTCTGTGTGTTGGGAGTAGTGGTGATAATGTGGATTCACTGACTGCACTAAGATACCAGCCACCCCAGGCTCAATTCCCGACCGTGATGCACATTAACATCAGTGACAAGAGGCACCTGAACCTGCCGTTGGCCTCCACTAAGTTGACTTAGATTTGAGTACCTGGTGTGATCTATTTACTTCAACACCCCGGGGAGACAAAGGCGACCTTGGATAATGCTGGAAACACCATACCCTTGTGTGTCATGGCGACCTTCATAGATTTTGGCTAACTGGACTTTCCCTAAGGCTATACGGGCGGGAGGGGGGGGTCTTTGTGTGTATACATGATGTATCAGTGTATATGTGGTTGTGTTTGTATTGTCGGTGGAGAATGCCTGGCTGCGATGCGGGTATCCACTCACTGAACCCTTTGAACTGCCCTCCCCTTCTTCAGCTTCAGTCCCTACGGCAAAAACCGCTTCAGCAACTGCCGCATATGCAAGAGCTCCGTGCACCAAGTGGGCTCCAACTACTGCCAGGGTTGTGCCTACAAGAAAGGCGAGTGGTGTGTGTGCATATCTGTGTGTGTGCATATCTGTGTGTGTGCATATCTGTGTGTGTGCATATCTATGTGTGTATATGTGCACCAGCTTTTGTATGTGTGTGAGGCCACACGTGTGTACGTGTGTGCTTTTTATTTTAGAAAAACGAGCGGAGCGCCGGGTGATTAAAACACAGCAAGTTGGCACTGTAGGGCCACAGGTGGTGCATCGGCCAGTCATCTTAGTTAATCCATGGCAACTGGGTCTGTCCCGTGACTTCCTGCCAGTGGGCGTTCGACACCTCACGTGGTCTTAAAGTGCACAGCCTGGCGCAAGCTCAGTGGTGACGTCAGCGTCACTTAGTGTCGAATGGCGGTTGTTTTGGTTGTTGTGTGCACAACGGTGTTTCTGTACCTGTGTTTGAGCCTGTGTGTGTGTGTAAGTACCTTTGCCGATGTGCATTGTTGCGTGTTTACCTTTGTAAAAATTGTAACAACTTTCATTGTTACAATTTTTCAAATGGACTTTGCCCCCCTCGATGTAGCCTTGGACATCAAGTGAAGTCTAAGTTTCTGTCGGCTGAAATAAGCATTGATTGGGTGGTGCTACATCTTCACCGGCAGCCTTAATCCCATTTTAGAGGCCACTAGCATCTGGTGCCCATCATAGCTGCATAGAGCCAATTTACGTTACAAACCAAACATTATGGATTTTTTGAAGCATTCTTTAGTGACCACACTGAGACTGTGATCTTGTTAGACTTGGCATCCTGGTTTAATCACAGGTAGCTATCGCCCAGATAGGACCTTGGGTCTCTGCAGTGGAAGCTGGTCTCTGACATGGCCATTGAGGCCCTTGCACCACCAGACCAGTAAAGTCCCCCTATCTCCATATCTCATGAGATGGTTACATGAATCGTCTCAATGTGTTTTTTTCTTTCTGGTTTTAGGAATCTGTGCCATGTGTGGCAAAAAGATCTTGGACACCACCAACTACAAGCAGTCGTCAGTGTGAAGCTTGTGTCTGAATGGGCTCCTACCAGATCAGCAGATGCACCAATATCACCACCGACGCATCAATACCACCACACTGACACTTGCCATATCAAGGTTCATCATGCCTTCTTTGTTGACATGGTGCATTACATGTAAGATTGCCTTGCCTTGTGTATATCAGTAATACTTAGGCTGTAGATTTTGCTGAACATAATTAGAAATTAGTTTAGTTACTCATCAAACACCATCACCACCAAAAAACATCTTGTACCACCAAACACCACACTTAACCATACATCAATCAAACATCACGCAGCAGCACGCACTGAACACCACTAATAATTATCACACACGACATGCCACGAACATAACACTACAATCACCTTCCTAACATTACAAATTGCTATCTGAAAGATAACCATAACAACCTTGCATTGTATAGAATTGCGCAATTTTTAGATATGGTTCACCATCCCAACGCTTCAATTAATTTTCCTGGTTTGGTTCAAGATTAGATTGTGTTGTCTTGTTGTGGGAGACACAACTGTTGCTGTGTTGTTCTTTGTTAAATTCCAACAGAGGCATCCATCCAAGCTCTGAGATGAAATTTCAAGATCTAGCGATGTCTTTTTACGTGCACATGAAACCCAACGGTCCAGTCTTAGGCTAACCACATTGTATTATACTTTATTGCGATTAAACATTTTGAATGTACAGTATGCATGACTGCTTTATCCACTCATCGTTGCCCACGTGGATGTTTGAAGGATTTTTGTTTGCTAATTTAACTCAACAGTACAGTATATATGAACACTTTATCTCATCTCAAGTGCAACATTGCTTTTGGCTGACTGTCTTACTAGTGAAATCAACAAACTTCTGGATCATAATTTACGGGGCACAATTTTTTGATCTCTAAACATTCTACACTTACATCACAAGTATTACACGAGTGGTCAAATCGGTGTGACATTCGGCTCCTGAAGACCAGTCAATAACCGTGTATTGGCTGATCATCCAAGAGTGTAAAAGGTCGACTGGGTGTTGTACCCCCCCCCCCAAACCTACGAGCTGCATACTCCCATGAACAGTCGAGTACTCTTATCAGTGCCACTTGGGTGCATAAACATAATGATTAAATTAACAAGACTTTGACGACTGTGCAAACGTGCTCAGAAGTGAGCGCACTAACCCTGTATGACCCTGCAATCTAACAAATGTTCTTCGCTCTGAGCCCCGAAGGCAACTGCTTTACTGGGATAATACATTATTTAAAAACATTCACAAGCGGTGAGTGACTACGTGCCGGTATCTTGCGGTAGAGGACCGCAAGTTAATACCCATCCCAGAATTGACACACAGAGCAGGAACTTGGGAGGCTGGGCCACAGAAACATCGCATGCCCTCCGAGCGGATTAAAATAAAGCAGTACAGGTTTTCCCTCGCTTTATGCGGGTCCGGTTTTTCTACGATTGCGGCTAACCTTTTTTTCTACACAAAATGCTATATATGCGGTTTTAATTCACTCGCGATGCGGCCGGACGTGGGACAACATTGTGCGCTGTGTGTGTGCTGTGTGTGTGCTGTGTGTGTTTGCTGTGTGTGTGCTGTGTGTGTTGTGTGTATGTGCTGTGTGTGTGCTTTGTGTGTATGTGCTGTGTGTGTGCTGTGTGTGTGCTTTGTGTGTATGTGCTGTGTGTGTGCTGTGTGTGTGTGCTGTGTTTGTGTGCTGTGTGTGTGCTGTGTGTGTGCTGTGTGTGCGCTACTCGGCAGTCAGCTGGCTCTTGTGCAGCTTCGCTTTGTTGCGCCCTTTTTTGGACAGCATCTACTACCGCACAAAGCGAGGGAACCCTGTATCATTTTGTACTCAACTTTCCAAGACCAAGGTGTAATTCTATAAAATGCTTTTTCAAACTATTGTTTAGATATTCAAGCATTGCCCTACTCGTGTCTCAGGCATTGGAGCCAGTGCTCATTTGCATTGGCAGTCCCGAGCCACGGGTGAAATGTCCATATTCGCTCGATCGGGTTCACTCAACCAATAGAAGCACACATCACTTCTGTATATGAGGCCACTATTGTATTTTGGAGTTGTCACCTCGTTAAACGTTTTGAACTGAAACTATTGACGTTTCAAAGTTGCGCGTGCTACTCATGATGATCGACCCTGAATGGGTTCGAGCAAGGTCAACCTCCGACTTGGAGTTAGAATTTGTGACCTTCCCATTGCGAGTCGAGTGCTCTTAATGAATGTATTGTTTAATATCCCACTTGCAATACATGGCCCGGCAGGAGAAGTGCAGACAATGTATTGGTCGACAAGACACGTGGAGCCTCATGCCAGGCATCGGACCCAGAAGAAGACACCGCAAGAATAACTTCAAAAGGTGTCACTTCAAGGGGCTTCTTTTACCCAACACAAAACCGCACTCCCTCCTGCATGTTCAGATTGTTCACCGCATGCCACTTTTAATGTCAGCCTGAGTTGTATTGTAGAATGCATTTCAAGTATTATTCAAAACATAACAGAGAGTAAATTGTTGTGGTCTGTACTTTTTGGTTCTTTCGGTAACGTCACGTAGGTAAAAAAATAAAATGAATAATTTCATTTAGAAAAATAAAATGAATAATTTCATTTAATTTTTCTACCTACGTGACTTTACCGAAAGAACCAAAGAGTATGGATTCCTGCAGTCACGAAAGCTTCACATCTAAATTGTTGGAGTCTGCACTCCTGGCTGCTCAAACAAGTACATGTAGAGATGCCCATCTGTCTCTGTGGCCTTGATGCAGTGGATACAATTCCACATTCCTTTGGCAGGGGTCAGGCGTTCCGTAGGATAACCACTGTAACCCCATTGAGAAAACAATAATCATGAGCCAATAATAGTTTTTTTACCCTTCTATCTGGCAACAAAACTGACACCTTTGATAATGTGCACTATCAGAGTTATGTCTTTTGTTTCTATTATGACTGCAGGTATTGCGGTCTATGCAAACATGACTCCTTGTAAAAAGGTGTCAGTTTTGTTGCCAGATAGAAGGGTAAAAAAACAATTATCATATTTTTACTGGCAAATGAGGTTCCCATAGTAATCATGAGCCAAGTTCACCGCCACCACCTTGCATTTTACATCTTTACATTGAGACCTTCCGATTGTGTCTTCAGCCACAGCCACCTGGCAGGACTAGGATACTGCAAGACCTAGAACAATAGAGGGCTTCTGGGTGAGTGACATGGTCCTTTGTGGGATAATGTGTGGCTGACAAGTTGTTGGTGGTGGTGTGTTTAAAGCCATCCTCAAGCCCGCACTCGCTCGGGAATGTGGACTCGAGCCCAGTGGCAGATTCTGTGGTCAACGAAAACAGCCATCGCTCACAATCAGCTTCAGATTCTCCACTCGAAATGCGACCACCTCTCTACTGTTGGTTGCGCCGAGGTATACGGTAATTTAATCCTCGAGTCTTTTTTTCAGGAGCATCTTGCATCCTGGCTTCCTCGTGAATGCGAAACACTCCATACTACAGCAATTTTGCTGTGGCGGTTCCACCTGAAGACGGAGGCTTGTATTGCTCCCGAAAGGGCGTGATTTAATTTAGTTGTTTTCATTTTATTTTTTACCTACGTGACTTTACAAAAAAAAAGTACGGACCCTTGCAGTCACGAAAACTTCAAATCGCTCATGATAGTGTTGAGGATTTCTGGGTCTGGGCCTTCAGGGGTTTTAGGCGGCTCCCTCCTCAAACAAGCACCGAGGTAACACCAGGGTCACCACCACCTTTGCCACGCGACTGAATCCGGTTATGTTTCTGAGTCGGCCCTCGTTCTATCAACACATTCCTGCGGAGGGAGCTGGTAGGAACGTTGGGTTGCTCGGTCAATGGCCAGGGTCAACGGCGGCGTGGTGTATTCCGCAAATATGCCCGACTGTGAGGGCGGGCACAAGCCGGCGTGAGTAGGTTAAACGTTGAGTTTTATAAGGGCACCACGGGGTGACCAGCCCCATCCCACCCAGCCCCTCCCCACCCAGCCCCTCCCTCCCTGCATGACGGGCACAATAATCCCCTGTGGGCTGGTGTAACCAGGAGTTTCCTACCAGTATAAACTGTGCAGTAAGGTGTTATGAAGTTCAATACGATGCCGCCAGATCTCGGCCCAAATTAACTCCTGCCTCCCAAACGCAGATGGCAATTCCCAGACTGTCCGGGTCAAATTTCCCCACGTGATGACCACCGTTATTTCCGACAAAGTGGGTTTTCATTTTAACGAATCAATCACGGAGTTGACCTCTGCCATTTGAAAATGCAGTCCTCTCAATTGCGCACCTAAATCTCTGTAACCACAGTGCTACCTGGGGCAGGATTTCATCATGTACATCACTTGGTCGATTCACTATTCACTGCTGGATGAGGGCCTCCGTAATCCGCGCGGGGTTATTTGACCATAGAGGTCAGCAGAGACATCACAACAACAGCTGCCGATATAGCGAGACTTCAGAAAACTACACAAAAACAAATATTTACTTATCGTTGGTCAGTAGATGAAAGCGAAGAAATGCATGAATGTGTCGTGTAAAAACCTGGGCACCACTGCCTATCCACCAGGGCATGTGTGCGCACATTTTTTTTTTACTGCTGTTACAAAAGTGATTTTAAAAAACCCAAGCAACTTGAAATTCGTTCTCTCCTTTAATTTTCATCAACCGCGTACTCTGCCATGTAAGCAGCGTGTGCACATAAATAATAACAATAGTAATTTAAATTTGTACTTGCAGATTAAAAAACTACCGAGATGCGTGAACAGGATTGTGCAATACAGCATTATTGTAAGATCAGAGTAATGCTGCGATCCTGTTTAACTACATTTTCAGGATGTAATCAGATTACTCCTCCGCATAAACGCATTTATCACTTTATTCCAATTGATTATACATTTCGACCCACTGAAATTATGGTGTCAGCAGATTTAATTAATGAAAACGGTAGCAGCTAATGGGTCACTCCACACAAGCTATGATCAGATCATCTTACTGCTGTTTGAGGTTTCAGCAAACTGTTTTTTAAGGTCAGCAGCGATCATGTAATCGATTACATTGCTTTGAAAATGTGGCATTACATTAAATTGGTTAGTAACGTAGTACATTACTAATAAATTCCGGCACGCATGTTCGCCTATTATTTCACTCTTGCATTATGGTTGGCACTGCTTCTGACCTTACTTGTGTTGGGAAAGTCATCAAGGCACAGACTCTACACCAGGGATTACAAAAGTCCAGTTGTCGCTCCCATTGCTCTGCAACACTGGCCAATCTTGTGTTCAAATTCTGCAATTTCCCATTCCATTGAAATTTGCGAAATAAGTAGGTTTTATGAAGGATAGTAAGGGATCTTTAATGCAATTAAATATGAAAGTGAAATTAGCATCTACTGGCATTTACAATAACAATTAAAATTCTGAATTATAGCAAATGTTGATTCCTTTGCAGCCGAGAACTATAATAACAATAGTAAACACAATTGGGCATCACCGTTTTATTAATTATTGCAGTACTCAAGAGTGCAAGACATTATGGCACATTTATGTAAAAGGCTAAGGGTCAATACCCTAAACAGGATTTGAACAGCTCATACTCAATATGGTGCGGCGAAAGGCGTGGGCCCAAGGCTTAATCTTAAAAGGTGTTAGAAAGTGAGGGGCAATGATGTTGGCGACACCGCATCTTATCGCTTCTTTCCTTCTGCGAGATCCCTTTTAACTGTTACGCGGTCGAACACCTGATGTCCAAGGTTTGCTCTTAAGAGTGCCATCAATAACACCATCTGTTTTTTTTTTCTCCTTTGCTGACCAACCATTGCCTCGGTAACCAGTCCTCCGTCCTGCATACACGCTCGCCCTACCAGAACCTCCTTTTCCTGCTACTTCTACAACGCTCTATCAGAACTTCCAAGTAGCTTACATTGTATTACACTGCCCAATAAGACAGACCAGGGAACTTCTGTAATACAAGGCAAGGCTCACAACTAGCTACATGTGCCAGCAGCCATACATTTCCGCAGCACACACACGTGCACTGCAAAGTCCAAGGAAAACCATGTGGTTGAGAGGTTTGATATTTCTAGGTATTTAATTATGACCACGTTTGTTCAAATAATTATTACATAATGGCTGTCAAATATTACCAATTACAAATCATGTAAGTGCTACACCGGATTTGGAAATAATATAAAGTGCATCTTCTTGGTTCTTTCGGTAAAGTCACGTAGAAGGGAAGTAATAAAATAATAAAAATAAAACATAATAAAACAATTATGTTTTATTTTTATTTTTATTATTTTATTACTTCCCTTCTACGTGACTTTACCGAAAGAACCAAGAAGATGAATCCCTGCAGTCACGAAAGCTTTAAATCGAAATATAAAGTGCGTTTAAATTAGATTTTTGCATAAGGCACTGCATAGGTATCACTATAATATTACTATTATTATTATTAAATATTAACCAAGGCAAGTTACCCAACATTAAAAAGATATTGGTATGGAAAAATATGTAGTATACTGGTGGGAAGTACACGTGATGCGTTGGCAATCTGTGCAGGTAATGTTAGAAATGAAAATAAACTAAAAATGTGTTATTTTACCAGATAAGGCCCACTGAGCCATACAACTCTTTTTTAGAAGCGACCTGGCCACAGATGACATCTCAAAGTGTTTTTTTTCACGTGGAAATTTATAGCAGCCAAATACTCTAAAAGCATGTTTCCAATGCGGAGAGAAAAACCCAAAGGACCCGGACGAAAATCCACACGACCACGGGGAGAGAGAACATGCAAACTCCGAATATACAGCAGGCAGGCGTCAGGGTCGGGATCGGACCCACGACTTCCTGCACACCAGGTGAGATAGTTAACATCTCGCCAACGTGGCGTCCATATTGGCGAGAGGTGCACGTCACGGGCCCTGCCCTCCCCTGGGGTTCGTTGGTGGATGGGCCCGACCCAGTAGAGCAGGGGGGTTCCCAACCCCCGGGCCGCCGACTGGTACCGGTCCGTGGCCTGCTAGGAACCAGGCCGCACAGCAGCAGGAGGTGAGCGGTGAGTCCGCGTGTGTACACACTCTACACACCGCATAGTGGTGAGCGGTGAGTCCGCGTGTGTACACACTCTACACACCGCATAGTGGTGAGCGGTGAGTCCACGCGTGGCCCAGACCATTATTTTATTATTCACCACTTCCGTCCGCGCCTCTTTCCCGCACTGCGCACTTGTCTCGGTCACAGTGTTGGTGAGCCCACAAGCTGCTAACCCCTAGCCCAGGGGTCGGCAACCTACGGCTCCGGAGCCGCATGCGGCTCTTTACGGGCTGCTTCTTGACGATATGTACGTATGTACATAGATGCATTGCGGCTCTTGAAATACTGAATTTTGTACCGAATTGGAAAGAAATGGCTCTTCTTGTTGTTTTGGTTGCCGACCCCTGCCCTAGCCAACATGAGTCAAAAACAAACGTCGCTGGAGAGCTTCTTTGAAAAGGGGGAACGACCCAATGATGAACCCCCCCCCCCCCCCCTGGTCCGTGAAAAAATTGTCTTCCACGAAACCGGTCCCTGGTGCTAAAAAGGTTGGAGACCTCTGCAGTACAGGATGCCCTGGGACTCATCAGTTCTTCCCCGGCTGCCCCTAACCGTCAATCTGCCCATCACCCCCTCCCCACCACCACCCCACTCTACCCCTCAGAGCGTCTTCAGATGCGGTTGCATTTAGACGCGATATAATTTGAAACGGTTGTTACTGTTGTTGTCGTCGCAGTGTGTAAGGAGCGCATGCAATGTGTAAGGAGTACTGTGACGTTGGTAAGAATTGCGGATCATCCGTTTCGTGGGCAGAAGGTGTAATGTGCATGTAGCGTGCGTTAATAAAGCGCACAGGTCAGGCGAGGTGTTAGCAAGTGGTGGGCGGTAATGTGTACGAGGATCAGCAGGTAGATATGGCGGGTGCCATCTTGAGAAAAAGATGGCACCCGCCAAAAGAAATAAGTCCTCCGAAGCAAGAAAGCATCGATGCAACGCACAAAGCGAGCGAGCGAGCTGCGTGGAGGGGCCAACCAGCAAAGCGGAGAAAGAACGAGGGACAGCCATGCAAAGGCAGTGCTGTAAGAAAAGTGGCGTTAAACCTCCGCACCAACTGCTTCTCCAAAACTGACTCGAAGTTAACGTTCACTGTGACCCACTAAAGTGGTAGTCAATCAGGCGACCTTATTGGAGCCAAAACGGCATTCACAAAAGAAGTCACAGAACAATCGCAATGGCTTGTCGACCTTAAATTGTCGAAAAATTTAAAACTACGCAGAGGAGTGGCATGGAGTGTTCCAAATGTTGATTCTATTATCACATCAGAGTCAAAGTCAGGCAAAAGTGAAAGTCTCTCCCTGCTTAGACAAGCCACGGGGTGATCCTGGTCTGTTGACAGCCCTGCGCCAAGGTGTAAATTCCACGTTAATTTGTCAGGGGACCGGCTCTGAATAGGACGAGTGCTGTCAAACTCTCAAAAAAAGTGACTTGTTTTAACCGGCCCAACAGCGATTATGAAGATTTGACCCCGATGTGAACCCTTCAATCTTCCAGTGCCGTGAGCACAGTGCCACCAGCTGCAGCAGCACTGATATATACAGTCGGCTGGCCGATTGTTTCGGATTTAGTCTGACTGAAAGCGAATGAGCGGGGGGAGGGGGCACAATGCAGTGGTTTTGAAAACGTTCACTTGCCAGTGCTGTGAACACGAGCAAAAAGAGAATAAACTCTAACAAGGCCGTGTTTGGAAAGAGGGGTAGATGAACAACCACGTGAACATGTGGAGTTCACTACCCAACCAAGCACAGTCTCTACCCCTAATCGATCTAATTGCAATTGAGACCGATCTGGTCTCTTGAGATCTCACCCGATGAAACAAAATAAACTTAAACGTGAATCCGAACGAACTCTCCAGACACGAGCCCGAACCTTATTCGCACTCGGCACTTTCTCTTATCATAACCCTCAAATTGTAACAAACTACCTCAACACTAACCTGACCACGCTGTAGCCAACCAGACCAGCACTCGACCCAGAGCACGAACTCGCCATCTACTTCCTCGCACTATCCCTAAACCTAACCACACTCGCCAACCAGACCCACGTCCGAACCCGTCAGCGCGATGGACTGCATGTGTCCAGAAGAGCCTCATTAGGCATGTGAATACTGCCCACGAGTATCCAAGCAGGCTGAGCCGCGCGAAGCGTGCAACACCACGACGACCTGAGCGACCTACTTAGGAAGGAACTCCTCCTGAACGCGGCTCCCACCTCTGGGGCAGTACGGCGGTGGTAGTGGCTCGTGAAACGGCGTCGGCACGTCAAGGCAGGCTGTATTAATATCATATTCAGATGCGATATGATGTAATATCATATTATTTACATTGTTACGCAACTTCCCGATTAGGGCTTGCCCACGCCACGTCGGTTATGGAGGTTGGCAATACCTCACCACGAAGGACAGTGCGGGATGGTGAAGGGAGGGACCGGTTTGAATATCACTCTCCATTGATGACAGCCGCGGGCTGGGAACCAGAATCGGATGTCCGGGTTTGTAACACTGTGCGTAAACCACTGCACCACCACCACTTCACCCCGAAACAACTAATGTCTTGATTTCTAATAATTTGTTGCATAAGAGAAGATACGCGTAATACGATGCCTGCGGTAATTACAATAAGTTCCATCATCCATTTTACTTCATCTAAATTGTATTTCGAGCGAACATCCTTCGTGGTGTAGCAAGTGCAGATGCTAGTTTGAATAATCACCAGACCAGCCGAATCTCAAGACTCGTTTTCAGTCGGGTTCTGCCTGGAATGGTTGGCCAATCTCATCAGAGCTTTGCATGTGGTAGGAAACCAGAGTACTGATGAGAAAAACCACATTTAGCGAGGGAACAGCAATTAATCAAACGTCCACACAGATGGATTCAGAAATCCTTTTGCTGTCCTGCAATTTCGTGGTCACCTTGCAACTCATCTAGTTTGCAAGTTTCGCATCGTCTATATGATACACCGACCCCTTGTCTCCGAAAGCGGTGCATTAGAGGCGTGTGCCACTTCGCCCAGCAAACCCTATCCCTCACGGAAAAAAAAAGCCTCTAGCCCAATCCCTGACGCATAACCCAACCCCAGCCCCACCTCTGACGCTTCAACCAGCGAGTGGGGAGCACACCCACCCACCCCCCCCCTTGCAAGCCTGAGAGCTGTGTGGTATTTAATTGATATTTACCAGAGAAAATACATTTTATGTTGGGTTTTTTCATATTTATGTCAGGCCCCCCAACTTTAAAATCTTGACATTTCAGGGACTGCCACCCCCCCCCGCCCTGGGCTAACATGGGAAGTTTTTAGATCCACCCTCTGCAACCAGCCCCCCCCCCTCCCCCTTTTCATTTTGTTTGCTTTTCCCTCTTGGTATTTGCGATGCCCTCCCAATGCAGTGAGTGGGGTTCGGGCAGCAACTGGCTTTGCTGGCTTGACGGTGGTCGGTGGGCGGTGGGGATCACGTGACGGTGGGAATCACGTGACGGTGGGGATCACGTGACGGTGGCGATCACGTGACGGTGGCGATCACGTGACGGTGGCGATCACGTGACGGTGGCGATCACGTGACGGTGGCGATCACGTGACGGTGGCGATCACGTGACGGTGGGGCTGAGGATGGGGGTGTGCTCCCCGACGGAGCTCTCGCTCCACGACGCCGGAGCGGGCAGCGAGGAAAAGGGTGGCTCCCCGTGCACGCGGCCCCGCACGGCCAGAAGCACCACGCACCCCACCCACACCAGCAGGTCCACCCACACCGCCGTCTATGAGAGATAAATACAAGACACGCCAGTGGGTTCATGTATGTATGTATGTACAACTTCTTTCACACCGTACTTATCCAACCGGCAGGTCCATCCATACCGCCGTCTGAGAGACAGCGCCATACGGCATGCACATACACATGAACCGCACGAAGAAGCAGGTCCACAAATAAAGCTGTATGGGGCAGACACAACACACTTCTTTTCACGTTACACAATATGCCATGCACGCAATATGCCAAGCACACCTCCGATTAGCACAATTGGCTACGTACGGTGCAAAAGAAGTTCAACATATATACATATAAGTACACACCGCACCTCATATGTCAATCAAACCAGCAGGTCCACGCATGCAAAAACAGCGTGTACATTGTATCGCGAATTGGGACAATTAGTGAAGCCAAATAATGGACTGAAAATTGTGATCAACCCCCTTACTAGTCACGCTTAGCGTAATAAAACTGACCACGCCGATGATATCGCCAAGTCTTGCAAAACACTTCACGGTAAGCGGTGCACGCGGGAACAGAGGCGACTCGTTTGCCCCCAATTATTTTCCTGTTCACGGATTCGTTGAGGAATCGATCCGATAATTATGAGTCGTGTCATTAGTTACTTGTATATAACCAGTGTCACTCCAGCTAAAGGCATTGTCAGGCTTACAGACAGCACTGTGTGTACAGCAGGTACACACGCGTGCGCAACACCACCACCGCCATTCGCCACTAAGCGGTGGCGACGTCACCAAGGCACTTGTGCCAAGGTAGATGCGCTTTGAGGTCACGTGAGGTGTTGAAGGATTCACCGACAGCTCACAGGTCAGGCCCGCATACGTACCAGGTCGCAAACGGATTTTGATTCCTTACCCGTACCTGTACCCGGCCGCACCAGGGTCGCAAATGGGTATCGGGTAGGGTACGGTTATCGGGTACCCGATTGCGACCTCTGGGATGAAGCCATGTTGCAGGCGCGGGTGGGTTGATTCAAGGAACTTGAATTGTGAGAACAGACAAGACGTTGGGAAATGAGTGACAAACGGTTACTCACCAGTGACTCACGGCCTACCCGTACCTGGCCGCACCAGGGTCGCAAACGGGTACCCGTACCCGGCTGGGTACCCGGCTGGGTACGGGTAGCAGAGTATTGGATCAGGTACGGGTATCGGGTACCCGATTGCGACCTCTGATACGTACACACGTACAGTCACACAAACAACAGCCACCATTCGGCACGAAGTGGCGTCACCACAGCGCACAGACACACACTCACAGCTGCCAAGCCAGCTCACCTCCCCAGAGATGACGTTATCGTAGAACCGTGCTCCATTGTGGCTGTCGGTCCAGTTCAACGCCTGTGCGTCCCTGCAGCTGTGTGGACACACGTGCATGCACCAACAGGCTGTTAAAGTCTATGCAGTGGGGGGGGAGTTGTAGGGTGTTTGCCTTTGTTGCGCGTGTTAAGTGTGCGCACATGAGCGCGTGTGTGCGTGCTGGTGCCGTTACCTGTGCAGCGGGTGCACCTTGGCGGAGGCGGTGATGAGAGACTCGCACCAGCGGCCCAGCCCCACACGCAGCACACAGCCGCTCACCAGCAACAGCAGCGCCAACACCCCCGCCACCACGCTCGCCACACCACCCCACCACGCCGGCCTGCAAAGACAAACATTCCCCAGACAGCCTTTAACGAAAATTAAGGGCAAGTGCTGTTATCGAGCACCTATGAAGGCCGGCACACGAGGGGGTGGGTGGCCAACACCACGCCCCGGCGCCTTTTTCTCCCCAGTGGCGATGTTTACACACCACACCAGGTAGTCATTTGAGGCTGAATCGACCTAGAAGACCGGTTCAGATAATCGTCACTGGTGTTGGCTGTGAGCGGGAATAGAACTCGGGTTACTGGGTTCGTAGCACAATGTGCAAACTGCTCCACTACCGCTCCCCACACCGGCCTATGCACACGCACGCATGACAACATAAACCGAGACACGCCAACGCCTCTAACTAGGATTTGAACTCGCGACATCTCAATTCTGAGCTCAATGCTCTGACCAAAGTGCCACTGGCCGGCTATTTATCAAGTGGCACATTGATACATGAGCCAGCGAATGAGCTTTCATCGGCTCTCCCAGTTGGAATCTAGCCAATGATAAACTGTGCAGTTTGCCCAGATCACCGGACATCTGTGGAAAAATAGCTTCGTGCTCATCATATTTCTCCAGGATAAATAAAGATTCTGATTAAACATACCATGCAGAAGAAACGCAAAACACAATCGGCCTTTGTTCCGGCGTTGTGGCGCACGCATGTAACCCAGCCCAGAGTCGGAGGATCAATTGGAGATCACTGCACACTGCGAGACTCTTTACCTGCAGAGCTACGAGGCAGCCACGAGGTGGAAGTATGGCAAGAGGCTTCACGATCCTACGCATTATCTGCTCATATGCGTGGGATTTTCTCCGAACACTCCAGTTTCTCCCACAAGCATGACATTATCAAGAAGATTTTTTTCAATAAGTTTGAATAGATATTATTTATTGGTATTCAGGAGGTGCTGACCAAACATCATCCCCATTGTAACGACCGTCTGAAATTAGTCTTGAATCTCAGTTGGTATATCCTAGATACTTAAATAAATGGCACTACCAAAGTAGCGAACCCATGGAAAAAGAGACTTTTAGTCACCCATGGAAAGGTTATAATTAAAGGTCACTTAATTGCTCTTAAAAAAGTGTGTGAGGGGCACTGACCACCCCTGCATATCGTTATACGAACAGACACCGCCACAATACGTTGGCTACTACAATTGCAGCAGTACATCGGACATCGCCCCCTCCCCCAGTGCAAGCCCTGTAAACATTTCCCCGTGTTGGTATCATGTACTGCTGCGCTCGCAAGAGACAGAGTAATGTGGCAGCATCTGCAGGCATGCAGTGTAACACATGCACCGTGTGAGATCACAGGGTGGCTTAAGGGTCAAAACACTAGGCCAGCAACACTACTGATGTTTGAATCCATCTTTAAGTGGCGGCCTGCAATTAAACCAGGTTTAATCGCAATCGTCAATGACTGCAAATATTTCGCTTTCATTCGGTTTTTCACTTCACTCCAACAAAAAAAAATATTAATTTGACTCCCATGCGTCAAACATTGATATATCGCATGACACGCGGGACTATTCAGCGCCACTAGTGGACAAGTGGTGAATTCAATCTCAGAACTAGTTCTGTGATATTAACTTCTACAGGATCACCTTTAACAAAATGTACTCCTCTGCAAACTTCCAAATGTATACTTTCTCTCGTGATAAGACACCGATTTTGAGATTGGAAATAAACCGGGGTAAAAGACACTTTTTGTTCAACACACGGCGGCTGCACCTGCGTGCGTCCTCCGTGCAGGCGGCGTGCAGCCAGTAGAGGATGCTGCAGAAGGCGTAGACGGCTCCCATGACGCCCGCCGCCAGCGGGAAGGTGCAGGCCGACACGTTCCCAAAGTGCGCGACGCTCGCCACGCCTCCCGCCTTCACCTCCGCCTCCCCGTAGAGAACGCACCCGCCAGAAAACGCTCCCTGCTCGCACACGCATGCGCCACAGGCGGGGAACCTTATACGTATGTTGAAGATTTGGAATTTGTTTACTTTTATTTTCACCAAAGGCGAGCCCGATATGCAAGCGGACAGCTTGCAAATCCGGGAATCGACGATCGTGGAGAACCGTCCGGACGCAGCTGAGCCGTAAATGGGGCGGGGAAGTGGGTAAAAGGAGGGGATATTGAACCAGGATTTGAACTCGCAACCTTCAAACTGCGATGCACTCACTCTGCCGCTGATCCACCTGGCCGGCTATGAATGACAAGCAATCTCCGACCTCACTTTGGCTTGTCGAGACTTGCACTTTTGTGCACTCTCGGGTATTCGTTAAATTCTGTACAGCCTGGCAGCAT
The DNA here is from genome assembly GCF_964198595.1 of Lampetra fluviatilis. Taxonomy (NCBI): domain Eukaryota; kingdom Metazoa; phylum Chordata; class Hyperoartia; order Petromyzontiformes; family Petromyzontidae; genus Lampetra; species Lampetra fluviatilis. The sequence continues at coordinate 8,863,119 of NC_136304.1, read as the reverse complement.
CCACAGTCATTACTGCCATAGGCATCTTCCCTGGGTGTCGACCAGGCCGTGCACATAAGTGTTGCACGTATGTTGAACTTCTTTCGCACCTTACGTATATCCAACTGTAATAATCGGGTGGTCCGGGGGAAGACCAACAAACTAAACACAAAAGCGGTTCTAAAGAAATTAGTTCTAAATCTATTTTTAAAAGTGCACATAGCTCCAGTGGCTTTCTAATATCGGAAGGAAGAGCGTTCCAGACGGTCGCGGAAGCGCATCTGAAAGCGCGCGATGCAGTGGCTAGCAAAAGCTGCTTGCGAGGATGACTGGAGTTCCCTTAGAGGGCCAAATAGGGACTAAGTACCTTTGGTGAGACAGGCATTAACACACCTCCGCAGTGTCCAGTCTATAATATATTGACGCATACTTTTTTAACCTACCCCCCCCCCAGAGGGATGAATGGCTTGGTCAAAAACAAAGACTCTTCGTGGCGAGCTCTGAATTTAACCAAAATTGCAGGACGTGCACAGGTTTCCCATTTTGACCGCCATAGCTGAGTCGACTCAATTTTTATTTTTAACGCAGGGTACATTCATCAGAAAATAAAGCCTACGCCAAAAACCTTCCATGCCGCAGGCTTGAAAAATATGTGATGTGAGCTAAGGCTGTGTTGCATGTGAACACAAAACAGCTCTTGTCCTGAAACAGGGCCGCCTCAGTCGGTTACATTGTGGCTGCAGTGTATGGGCACTCTGTTCGGCTTTGGGATGTGGGTGCAATTGGCCTGTGAAAGTGTTATTAATTTTAAAACTCAGCTGAATGTAACAAATCTGGAAACTGCTGTCACAAAGTCAACTTCAAAATGTCTCCCTGGTGAAACGGGTGCTGCGGTGGTGCTCATCTCCACTGCCAGTGGTGGAATTCCACAATTCCTTGGTAAATGGACACGATGCTGTGCAGTACCCACAAAGTGGTAACCATTTACAATCCCCTGGTGGGGGGGGTAATGTGCTCGTCTCGATTCATGGCTGGTATACGAACTCACCACCTTCCACTTGTGAGTCGAGTACCATAGGGCCACCCGGCTAGGTTAGTACCACGATGCAAATAATGTTCAGCCCTTTGTTAATCTAAACACATTTTTTTTATTTTACCAGGTAAGGCCCACTGAGCTACATAGCTCTTTTAAAGAAGTGACCTGGCCACACATGATAGCCCAACGAAGTGGCTTATCGTCCTGAAATTTATAGAAGCCAAATACTCTAAACGCATGCTGATTCTAAATCTGGAGGAAAAACCCAGAGGAAAATCCATGCGACCAAGAGAGACATGCAAACAGCAATTATACAGGCGTCAGGGTCGGGATCGAACCCACGACCTCCTGTATACCAGGTGAAGTAGTTAACGTCTTGCCATCGGGGCGCGCTTACTAATGCTGGATGCAGCCCTCACCATGTCACGTGGGTTAGGGAGGTCGTGCGACCATAGTTCACTACATTGCAACAATGCAGGTAGAATGTGGGGCCGAGGATTGGTTGAGATATCACTCGCCAATTATGTTAGCCGTCACTGGAATTCAAATTCAGGTCGCCGCGAAGATGGTGCACTGCACTGTCCATTGTGCCACTGCTCCGTTGCAAGTACCATAATATGACAACCAAACCAGGTTGTGAAAATGTTTTAGTTTAAGGAAAAGGTAACGAAATCTTAACTGTCAGATGTGGTCTTTGCGCAAGCCAGTTATCCGGAGCTTGATGGATTGTGCAGAGATTAGAATGTGTTGGAAGACTACCAATCGAAGGGGAGATAAAAGGGAAGAGGAGATAGCAGTAGGGCAAGTGGAGGGTTGTTAAAACATTGCTGCGGAGCCTTGAGTGTTCATCCACTGTTGGATGAAGCGCTCTCCCCACCCTGGGTTGATGAGGTGGGGATCAAAGACGGTGCAGTTGTTGCGGCGCAATGTATGAATCCGAGGCAGGTTCCGTTAGAGGCTCACCCCAAGTTTATCGAGGGCTCACGCCGAATCAAAACCACCCTAGCCTATAACTCCCCAGGGGACAGGGGACCGTGATCCCTACAACTCCGGCTAACTCGGCTCTCCTCCCTGCCCTGGGCCGGGACTACCCCAACCTCGGTCTGTCGGGCGGAGTAGCCTCCCCTAGCCTCGTGTGAGGATCAACTACCCCGAGTCCCCACTCCTACCCCCTACGAACCCCGGTTACATCCCGGGTCCCCCTTTAAATACACCCCCCCCCCCCGGGCATGACGTCACCATCCCCCAAGGCCCGCCTGACGTCACGTTTTGCGACGCCACTCTCTCCGAGGGCGAGCGTGACGTGACGTCACCCACTACTCCCCTACACAAGTATAGTTCAGCACAATGGGTTTTTCTGCACTGCCTTAGATTACAATGGAGCCTCGCAACAGCGTGCAATGCCTGTTCTATGCATCGTGTCGTCAATTCAAGAAGCACCAGGGCTCAACTCTGCTTAGCTTCTGAGAAGTGGTGAGATCAATCACATTCTGGGTGGTTTATTCACATTCAGTCATACTGATAATGCCTTCAAATACCAAATTCTGGAAACAGCTATTTACGATGCTTTGTGTTACACAAGTCACAGTTTCCTCACTGAGCAATTCACACTACGAGGGGAAGTCCTGTGAGAGAGTACCTATTGAGGTCAGCAGAAAACATGTGGCCAGCACCATGCATACTAAAAAATGTGTCCGTCAGGTGATGATTTTCAAGCCATGGGGTTTAATATGGCCAGAAACACCGCCTATGTCCCTGCCAATGCCGATTGTGTTTTCACTGCACCGGGTACTCGTTTAAGGTCGAGTCAATCTAAGGAAGGGCCAGATCTGGTTCTAGATCAGGGGTGGCAAACCCGTAACAGACCAAGAGCCAAAATGTACCCATAAGTGTATGTATATTGACAGTTTTCGGCACAGCACAGGAGACATTCATTATTCTTTGCTACTGTGATAGTAGTTTCTACATTATGCCACTTGGATAGAGCCGCACGTGGTGGATTACAGAGCCTCATGCGGCTCGGGAGATGCCAGTTGGCTACCGACATTGTAGATAATCACCACTAACATCAGTTATGACTGTAAATAAAACTCAAGCGGGCCGGGTTTATAGTGCAGTGTGCCAACTACGATGCTACTACCACAAAGACCGTCGGGGAAAGTACTGCTAGTGAGTCCGGATGAAGGTCGGAACGGCACACGAGGGGGTGGTTGGTCAACACCACGCTTGGCACCCTTTGTCAGCCTAGGAGAGGCCTAGGACCGATTCAGATAATCGTTACCTATGTTGGCTGTGAGCAGGAATCGAATTCGGGTCGCCGGGTTTGTAGCACAGCGTGCTAACCTCTACACCAGGGGTCCCCAACCCCCGGGCCGTGGACCGGTACCGTTCCGTGGCCTGTTCGGAACCAGGCCGCACAGCAGCAGGAGGTGAGAGCAGTGAGTCCGCGCGTGGTCTGCCCCCATTGTTTTATTATTGACCACTTCCATCCGCGCCTCTTTCTCGCACTGCGCACTTGTCTCAGTCACAGTTTTGGTGAGCCCACAAGCTCTCACCCCTAGTAGCCACAATGAGTAAAAAAACAAACGTTGCTGGAGAGCGTCTTTGAAAAGGGGGAAAAGACCCAATGATGACCCCCCCCCACCCGGTCCGTGAAAACATTGTCTTCCACGAAACCGGTCCCTGGTGCCAAAAAGGTTGGGGACCACCGCTCTACACTACCGCTCCTCACTACTACCACAAAGATCCCCCATGTAGCCATAACAGACTGTTGGGGCAAGTGCTGTTAGGGAGCACCTATGAAGGCCGGCACGGCACAAGAGGGGGTGGGTGGCCACCAAACACGCGTACGCACGCAGACACGTGCACACGTGCACACGTGCACACGTGCACACGTACACACGTACGCACGTACACACGTGCACACGTGCACACGTACACACGTACGCACGTACACACGTACCTGCGTTATCGCCATGGCCGTAGCCACGATGAGGCCGGATAGGAAGGCGGCGGCATAGAGAGTGTTCTCCAACACGAGGAAGAGGTGGTTCGTCATCCCTCAGTTCCTCCTTCTCCTCTTCTCCCCCAGGGAGAGCAGAGCCTGTCCTGGACTTTCCTGCCCAACCGCACCTGTCCACATTCAGAAACATTCATTGAGAGTATTTCGCTGCTATACATTTCCACATGAAGAGCCACTTTGTTGAGCTAGTATTTGTGGCCAGGGCGCTTCTGAAAAATAAGTTAACACCTCAGTGGGCTGTACCTGGTAAGAAAAAACAATTGTTTATTTTTTTTGTAAGCAATTTGTTTACCTTTCTTATACTTTGCACTCCTATCGTGTTTCTGTATCGAATGTTTCTGTAACGTTCTGACCCGCCCCGACTGGACATCTGTGAAAATCAGCTTCATAGCTCATCGGATTCTTCCAGTTTAAATATTCTGATTCTAACAATGTGAATTAAACTCCTCCAAACCGCAACCACCTCACCATATACTCTACGTCCTCCATTACTCAATGAAACCCGACCTTACTTGACTTGGCCATACCTGAAAGGCTCCTCAAATACCTGACCTGGTCATCTTTCTCTGACTTACTTCACCTGACCGGACCAAGCACTCAAAATGTTACTATTTTTTATTTTACCAGGTAAGGCCCACTGAGCTATATAGAGTCGCGCTTTTTAATAAGCGGCCTTTATTACAAATTATAGATGAACGAAGTGGATTCTCACGTGGAAATTTATAGTAGCAGCCAAATGCTCCACATTTAGAAACATGCGTTTTAGAGGGAAAAACCGGAAAACCCAGAGAATAATCCACACGGCCACGGGGAGAACATGCAAACTACAAATATACAGGCGTCAGGTTCGGGATCTGATCCACAACCTCCTGTATACTGGGCGAGGAAGTTAACATATCGCAAGTAAACCTCCCCAACCCAACCAAAGGCATTCCTTCCCTACATAACCCCACAACCCAACCAGATCAGACCAGTGGCCAGCAGCATAAAACACGCAAGCAATGTCTCTTCTTTCGTAATTTAAAGCTGTTACAAGGGAATTAAAAAACAACCACTCAAGCTTTTATGCAACGACTAGCGGTAAGTACCCGGCGTTGCTCGGGCAAAAAAGGCAGACACACACATGGACTTACACACATACATTAACCCACACACATAGAAACACATCGACTTAAGACGCACACACACACACATATATGGTTAAACCCAGGATGGATCGTTAGCAGGCCAGCCTAAATGTTTCTAACCGGCGAAGATGTTCCATTAGGGGGGTGCACGTTTCGCAACGATATCACCGGTTCCTCTTTTCATACCCTCAACAACACATGCATTTCTTTCAGCTACATACCCAAGCTATGCCTCGATTAATTTGTCAAACTAAAATATTTGACCGTGACGCCCAACGAAAACAACTTGCGTGTGAATGTGTGTACACACGTGTTGCCACGTGTTTGCGATTGCATGCGTCCATCGATCCCGTGGGATTTTTCAGCCGACATATCTTGAGAGAGAAAAAAAAAAGTACGTGTAACACGGTCAGCGCAGTGATGTCACTGGAATGATCGCTACTTTAAATAAATGTTCTCCTGATTAAGGAAGCTTCTAACTCAGGGGTCAGCAACCAACATAACAAACAATAAAACACTCAAAATGTCAAGAGCCACCATGCACTGTGTGGTGAATACGAGATGGTGGTGATCTTTTATAAAACAACGGCAAGAAGCAGTCCTTGAAGAGCCGCAGGTCGCTGACTCCTGCCCATGGTAAACGGGACTCCCATGGTAAACTAGACTCCTATGGTAAACGGGACCCCCCCCCCCCATGGTAAACGGGACTCCCCCATGGTAAACGGGACTCCCATGGTAAACAGAACTCCCATGGTAAACAGAACTCCCATGGTAAACGGGACCCCCCATGGTAAACAGAACTCCCATGGTAAACAGAACTCCCATGGTAAACGGGACCCCCCATGGTAAACAGAACTCCCATGGTAAACAGAACTCCCATGGTAAACGGGACCCCCCCCCCCATGGTAAACGGGACTCCCCCATGGTAAACTGAACTCCCATGGTAAACAGAACGCCCATGGTAAACGGGACCCCCCCCCCCCATGGTAAACGGGACCCCATGGTAAATGGGACCCCCTCATGATAAACTGAACTCCCATGGTAAACGGGACCCCCCCTATGGTAAACGGGACCCCCATGGTAAACGGGACTCCCATGGTAAACGGGACCCCCCCTATGGTAAACGGGACTCCCATGGTAAACGGGACCCCCCCTATGGTAAACGGGACTCCCATGGTAAATGGGACCCCCCCATGGTAAACTTAACTCCCATGGTAAACGGGACCCCCATGGTAAACTGAACTCCCATGGTCAGGGATAGGCAACCAAAATAACAAAAGACATTTTATCGAATTCGGTAAAGAAAAAAAACCCTCAATATTTCAAGAGCCGCAATGTGGTCCGTAACAAAGCCCGCGGGTGTCCGCCGACCCCTGTTCTAACTCATCCGTCAGAGCACAGAACCCCGGTGTACTGGCTGGTGCAGCTGCGGAGATCATATCTCTCTTTGGGTGGCATCAACCTTTACCTAGGGGTTGTTTTTTCTCAACCTCTCAGGACCTTGAGGCCACCCGTCAAACCCTTGAACAACTTTTCGCACGACAATATACAAGCTCATCAAAATTAAAACTCGTCTACACAAGCACCGCCAAATGTGAATTTTAAAAAGATCCGCGAATACCATTAGCTGATTAAGAATAGGGTTTTTACTTTTCTGGCAATAAAACAGGACGTGTTAAGATGTTCTAACACCAAACAGAAACATTTTGCAAGGAATCATGTCTGCATTAACCACACGTACTTGTGATGAACATGCAAACAAAAACATGCTCTGCTAATATGTAGAATTGTCTTTGAAACGGATTGGTCTACACCAGAGACAGTCTTCTTTAGGGCCTAGACCACATAACGCCAAAAGTAGAACAGCCATTAGGGGCCGTCCATAAATGACGTCACGCACCTGGGGGGGGGGGGGTCAGACATTTGTGACGATGTGACGAGGGGGGGGTTTGAGAAATGTGATGTCACATCAAAATGCGCAACTTTAAATAAATATAGACAACACGTTCTACTTAATTAAATAGACTTTTTGATACATGTTTTCTCCTACAACATCAAAGTGCAGCGCCAAATTAAATACGCACTACAATGACAATAGTTTAAAGCGATTTGAAGCATGTTTTATTTTTTGGGGAGGAGGGGGCAGAGCTTTGTGACGTCATATTTGAGGGGGGGTCTGACTTTTTGTAACGCCGTGTGAGGAAGGGGGGGGGTAAAAAAATCGTCCAAAATCACGTGACGTCATTTATGGACGGCCCCTTAACTGTTATTTGTTAATATTTGTACCTTCCGAGATGCTTACGGGGCCACAACCCAAATCCGCATGCTGATGACGCATAAATTGGAAAATAAATTAAAACTCTCCGGTCAGGTATGCAGAGGCTGAGGGGGGTAAACCAGTCAGAACAGAAACCGTGGAACAAAATACTACAGGACTCAAAAGCCCGATTTCCACCACGCTGCTCCGAACGCAATTACAGGTAGTCCCCGAGTTACGATGGGGTCCGACTTACGATATTTCGATCTTACGATGCGATACGAAAAAATTGTAAAATATTTTACATTTCGCGCGGCAGGCAAACGCAGCAGCGTACGAGGTACGATCTTGTACGTTCAACGCATGTTAAAAGTTTTTTTTTTTAGCAGATAGGATTGTGTTTCCTGAAAAAAACTTTCTATTAAATTGCAGTTCATATAGGCAGGCTAAGAATTTACCTTGTTTTTTTTACTTTACATTTTACTGTGCAATACAGTGTTGTAATTAATAAATACATGCAGTAAATAGTTTATACAGTACGGTACTGTAAATTGCTCTGTTTTGCTAAATTACCACCATTCTTTAAGACTCCTGGGTAGGCTAGGCCATCTTCGACTTACGATATTTTTGACTTACGATGGGGTCGTCGTAACGCATCTCCGTCGTAAGTAGAGGACTGGCGTCATCTGGTCCAACACCAATGGAGACTAGGCTCTAAGAAAGGCTGTCTCAGGTGTGGACCAATCAACTTCAAGGACAGTGCATATCATTATCATCATCATCAAAGTTTCGATTTAGAGCGTTCGTGACTGCAGGGATTCATCTTCTTGGTTCTTTCGGTAAAGTCACGTAGAAGGGAAATAATAAAATAATAAAAATAAAACATAATAAAATAATTCTCACGACGTTTTGGCCACATGTTTTATTTATATTATTATATTATTTCCCTTGTACATTACTTTACCGAAAGAACCAAGAAGATCATCAGCGTTGTTTCTTTTTGTTTGCATTTTGACTTCTTGTGTTGTGGTTATTGCAAACATGATGCCTTGTATAAAGGTGTCAGTTTTTGTACCAGTTGAAAGGGTAAAACCTATTACTAGAGGACTACCTGTATTCTGCTCAGTAAACCACCTCGATGCAACACCGTGATGCTGCCGTTGCTGGCACACCAGGGGTCGTCGGGCATTAAAACACAACAAGCGGAAACGTTTGTTGTCGGAACGGGCATGCGAGTTTCGAGATAGCATGGTCCTTTAAAGGACCGCATGAGGCTCTGGAACCAACAGGTTTCCCCGACGCCTCGTAGCCATATACACAACGACGGATCATAAATAACAAAGATGAAGAGCGGTCTAAATAGATGTACGCAATGTCGGCGAACCTTGCATGGGTGGTTTTGTGGTTGGTAGATACGACTGAACTTAGGAAAAAACGAAACAAGAATTGGGTTTTACCCTTTCTGGCAAATCAAACTCGGTAGGTGTGAAGACGTTCAAACGCCAAATCGAAACCTTTTGCAAGGAAACCAAGTTAGCGCATTGGCCACGCGGACCCGTGCTGCACGTGCAGACAAAACACATTGCCCTGCGGAAGGAGCTGGTAGGAACGTTGGGTTGCTCGGTCAATGGCCAGGGTCAACGGCGGCGTGGTGTATTCCGCAAATATGGCCGACTGTGAGGGCGGGTACAAGTCAGCGTGAGTAGGTTAAACGTTGAGTTTAATAAGGGCACCACGGGGTGACCAGCCCCTCCGCACCCAGCCCCACCCCTCCGCACCCAGCCCCACCCCTCCGCACCCAGCCCCACCCCTCCGCACCCAGCCCCACCCCTCCGCACCCAGCCCCACCCCTCCGCACCCAGCCCCACCCCTCCGCACCCAGCCCCACCCCTCCGCACCCAGCCCCACCCCTCCCCACCCAGCCCCACCCCTCCCCACCCAGCCCCACCCCTCCCCACCCAGCCCCTCCCCACCCAGCCCCACCCTCCCCTCCCTGCACGACGGACGGACACAATAATCCCTTGTGGGCAGGTGTAACCAGGAGGTTCCTACCAGTAAAACATGCTGTGATAAATATATGCACCGTCTTTTGAAAACGGGCTTACTGCCAGACAGGGTAAACATTCTTATGTTTCCATACTTTGATACTGCCAAAAATGTATCCCATGTTGACTGTACTTCTATGCTGCTGCTGCTCCACCGAGGTGTGGACCTCCCTTCCCCTCCCAGCCCAGGTCCAGGCTCAAGAACCCCTTCCCCTCCATCAATCTCGATTTGAAGTTTTCGTGACTGCACGGATCCATACTCTTTGGTTCTTTCGGTAAAGTCACGTAGGTAGAAAATAAAATACATTAAATCACGAAGTTTCGGGCACAACACAAGCGTCCGTCATCAGGTGGGAGGACAACCACAGCAAGAAACAACTGCTGGTGTTGCGCCCGAAACGTCGTGGTCTAATGTTTATTTTATACCTTCGTGACTTTACCGAAATAACCAAAGAGTCTGAACCACTTCCTCCTCTGGCCCATCGTCGTTTTCCCTCCAAAACAAACAAACACGCCGTGTCCACGACCACAGCTGCTGCTGCTGCCGCACCACGCTGTTACACCCTTCACACACACACCATGTGTGTGTAGGGTTGTCCTACACACACACACCATGTGTGACCTACACACCATGTGTGTGTGTGTAGGGTTGTCCTACGCCCTCCATGTGTGTGTGTAAGACAACCCTACACAAGGCTACCTACACACACACACCATGTGTGAGCTACACACCATGTGTGTGTAGGGTTGTCCTACACACACACACCTACACACCGTGCGTGTGTGTGTAGGGTTGTCCTACACACACACACCGTGTGTCCCCTACACACCGTGTGTGTGTGTAGGTTGCCTTCGTCTTGGGGCGCGGCCAATCCACTGCTGGATGAATGCCCCCCCCCCCCCAGCAACAATCCGCGCACAAGGAGGCGATTTCGCCGCTCCGTCTCCCTGGAGCTCGGACTTCCATCTCGAAACGCGTTCCCTTCTGCCCCCCCCCACCACCAACATCACCAATGAATACTTATTTGATTGTCGGCCCCCTAAACGGTGCTCTCGCAACAAGTTAACGATAGTGTCGGCGTGTCGTGCCCCCCCCCCACCACCAGCACCGTCGTGTTTGTTGATCTACGACGGGGTGAAAGTTGCAACTTAAAAGTCTTCGTACAAACATCGCGGATGGCGTCGCCTTACCCAACAACCACCACCACCAGCAGCACCAGCACGAAGCAGCAGCAACACGGCGTAGACAAACAGCGGGCGGTTGTTGTTGTTTAAACAATCGCGATGTCAATTCGCGTTGTTGTTGTTGCTGCTGCAGGGAAACTCGGAGGCCGAGCGATGGACGACGCGGTGGAGACGGATGAGGGTTGCCGATCCTCTTGGGAGGCCGCCAACCGCGGCGCGTGACCCGTGGGGGGGGGGGTGTATTTATAAAACGCGTTTTGTGTGGTTTTTAAACGTCACGACTCACGCGCTGCGCGGTCGCGTCCCTACGCGGCCACCGTACGACGTCATAGTCGACGTCCGGGACGAATTTATCATTGGGAGCCGGAAGTTGTTTTGGTTGAACAAATTGCGTTTTTTTAATTGGCATTTTAATTCGCCGAGACAATTATATATATTTTACGGGGTCTGCGGTGACTTGTTTGGGGTTTAACCGAACGAGTGGAATTGTTTACGGGGCCTGGCGGGTGGACAAAAACAAACTACTGGACATCTGTGAAAAAGAGCTTTATAGCTAATCGGATTCCTCGCGCAGTATTTGAATCAAGATTCTGAATGCCCCCAGGCTGACGATGCAGCGAGTGGACGCATCAGCACGTCGATTGGATTCCTCGAATCGTTGACAGCAACGATTCCTAATACTCGCCTTATTCACATGCATCAACGGCCGCAACACTCAAACGTACACACGCACAACTCCACTAACGCACGACTGTTGTATCAACTCACGCCCCTCCTCCTCCCCGACATTGGCTGCGTACTGACAAAACTACAAAACGCCACCAACCGAGGCATCGATCCTCGAATCGATCCGAGCGATACAGGGAGGCAATCGACATCGGCGCGCTACGGGTAGCCGCGCTTGCCGCGACGCCGCCGTTTCGCGATTGTTAAATCGCTGCCTGCACCCCCCACGTGCCCCCCCCCCCCCCACGTGCCCCCCACCCTCCTCACATCACGTCGCGAGCCACCCAAATGGCGCGGCTCCGTCTCAAGAGCCTCTTCCTCCTCTACTTCGTGGCGTCGTGCGGCGGCCTCCTCTACGCCCTCTCGCAGCTCGGTAACGGACACCAACTGCACCCCCCCCCCACCCCCCCGCCATTCGCCACGAAGCGGCGGACAAACGCCGACACGGCGCCCGTGCCAGGCTAGGTGCACGTAGAGGCCGCCACGTGAAGTGTCCCAAGGTGTCGCTGGCAAGGAGGTCTCCTGCAGGTGTCGTGGGGTTAGCTGACTGAGATGACCGGTAGATGCACCAGCTGTACCCCCTACTGTGCCAGGCTAGGTGCAGGTCTCAGGACAGACCCTGCAGGTGTCATGGGGTTAGCTGACTGAGATGACCGGTAGATGCACCACCAGCCGTGCCCCCTACTGTGCCAGGCTACGTGCAGGAGGTCTCGGGACAGATCCTGCAGGTGCCATGGGGTTGGCTGACTGAGATGACCGGTAGATGCACCACCAGCTGTACCCCTACTGTGCCAGGCTAGGTGCAGGTCTCAGGACAGACCCTGCAGGTGTCATGGGGTTAGCTGACTGAGATGACCGGTAGATGCACCACCAGCTGTACCCCTACTGTGCCAGGCTAGGTGCAGGTCTCGGGACAGACCCTGCAGGTGTCATGGGGTTAGCTGACTGAGATGACCGGTAGATGCACCACCAGCTGTACCCCTACTGTGCCAGGCTAGGTGCAGGAGGTCTCGGGACAGACCCTGCAGGTGTCATGGGGTTAGCTGACTGAGATGACCGGTAGATGCACCTCCACTAGCTGTACCCCCTACTGTGCCAGGCTAGGTGCAGGAGGTCTCAGGACAGACCCTGCAGGTGCCATGCGTTGGCTGAGATGACCGGTAGATGCACCACCACCAGCTGTACCCCCCGACTGTGCCAACTTGGTGCGTTTTTTTCCGCCCGGCGCTCCGCTCGTTGTTGTGAGCGTCGCTCCTCTACCCTCCGTCGTTGCTGGAGGGCGACTGCTTCCAATTGCCCAGTAGCAGCAGCGTCCTTCACGAGCCTCCTCCGGCATCAGCAGCAGCAAAGCCCCAATAAGGCAAATAGCATCCCCCCCATAGGCAATACGCTCTCAATAAAGTCATAGCTCAGTGTGTCAAAAGGGTCATCTTCAGGTGCTGGCTAACAGCAGGAGACCCAACAACCTACGTAGACTATGCGAGAGATCGTTGTGGCAGTGGGGAGCACAGACGGTTGAATCTGCTAGTGATCTCGCTGGGTCAAAAGGGTCATCCCAATCCACGTGGGCAGGTAGGTGGGCCCGGAGGTGTCCACTGCGAATTTCGTCATCTGTTTACACTTTCCTCCTCTTGCCTTGCAGTGCCAACATCATACCTGTCAACCCCTTATCAGTGTCCTACCTTATTGCAGAGCAGTTCAGAACTTATTGGTCACCCCGTGCCCTGATGGATCTCAACGTTCATCTCAACAGTCAGTCCCATCACAAGGGAGAAAGACAACAAAATGTTTGCCCGTATTGAAACGGCTGTATGCCGTATGGACCTGAAAACTCAATTTCCCTGTACAAGAGTACGGAGTTAAACCGTATGGGTTGACAGCTATGCAATATTCTCAAGTAGTGCTCACGTCTTTCTTGCACCAATCTCTTATGTCGCCGTCAAGCCCATTCATTCTCTCTGTTAGGTCTTTCTCCCTCTCCGGATCGTTTAATTTTTACGAACAACACGCGTTTTAAATCCTTTATATTAAGTTAATTTGTTTGCTTGCTTGCGCGCTTACGACCGTGCAAATCTTTCGGTCGTTTTTTAACCCACTTCCCGTGATCCAATCGAGCTGACATTTTGCACACATACTCGTTGTGCGTGACAATTTATTTTCGTGAAACATTTTTTCCAAAATGTTCCACTTTTTAGGAATTTTTTTTTTCATATTTAATTTTAAATACCAATGTGATAAAAATGAAACTCTTACTCAAGAAAAACAGAAATGAATAATAAAATAAAACCGATGCCACGCATATAAAGGATTTATAGTGAAAAACTTTGTTTTTACGGGTTAATCTTTGATGTTTCTGTTGTTGTCCAATGGGTAGATAGCCAATAAACAATGACCAGCCGGCAATTACCGTAGACGGTCGCCGATAGGCAATAGTTTTAGCCAGTGAGCTTAACCATTTTGCGATAATCATAGCCAATTGTCGATCGGCAAGAACAAAAGCCGATAGGCAATTGCCATAGCGATATAGTCCAGTGTTCTTAATGCATTTTCAGATGGGGGCCACTTTTGCCGATAAGATATCATTAGTGTGAGGGAATATGCTACATTAAAGGAAAGCGAGGGTTGCCCAAAACAGTTATTTGCCTTCACGGCAGTGCACTCACTGCATCCCTGTGATGTGTCTTAGGTGGCACGGGTTTGAACTGGAAGCATCAAACCATATTTGCTGCAAGTCCCGAGAAAGTCACGTAGAGAAATTCTGTATGGCAAAACGTATATTTCTCCTGCTGACAGTGACCGAAAACCAGATTCGGATGTTGAATAGTTGGAACTCAAGACGAATCAATAGGCTGAATGATACATTGGGTTTAGTTGATCCAAGGTCGAATTGACGTTCGCCCTGTAAATTATGTCACCGTAGTCAACGAAGGCAAAACGTCGAACGAGGCGGAGCGTTTCCGAGCGCATTTCAAACATTGCGGCTGAACCCAGGGACGACATTCCGTCTCGCCGTCCGGTGCTGACTCGTCGTGCGCACCTTGTGCGCGCTCGCATGCCCCCCACCCCCGCCGCTCTCTCTTGCAGGCCAGTCGTGCGACTGCCGCACGCACCTGGTGGCGGCCGAACAGCGCGAGTCGGAGCTTCTCTCCGAGCTGCGACGCGTGCGCAGGGCGGCGCGCGCTCGCGACCGCGTCGGTGCCGGGCGCCGTGACGACGACGGCGGCGACGACGACGGCGGCGACGATGACGGGCGGCCGCTGCCCACGATCTACGTGGTGACGCCCACGTATGCCCGCCTCGTGCAAAAGGCTGAGCTGACCCGCCTGGCGCACACGCTGGTGCTCGTGCCCGCGCTCCACTGGGTGCTGGTGGAGGACGCGGAGGAGCCGTCGGCGTTGGTGCGGCGTCTGCTGGAGGGTACGACGGCGGGCGCTGCAGCTGCTACTGCTGCTGCAGCCGCAGCCGCCAATTGCAGTTTGGCGACAATTTTGTCAGATGACTCCAGTTGTGTTGCAGGCATGGTCACGAGATGGGCATTATGGTGACGAGATGTGAACTCCCTCGCCTGGTATGCAGGAGGTCGTGGGTTCCATCACAACCCGGATGCCTGTAATTTGGAGTTTGCATGTTCTATTTTTCCGGGTCCTCCGGTTTTCCCCTCCACATTTAGAAACATGCATTTAGAGTATATGGCTGCTAAAAATGTCCACATGATAAGCCACTTGCGCTATCATTTGTGGCCAGGTCGCTCTGAAAAAGAACTATGTAGCTCAGTGGGCTTTACCTGGTAGGTCGGCTAATTTAGTTTTGGCAGTCGGTCCAACTTTCTTTCCCAAATCTGCAGTTGTTCTGTCTGGTGCAGGATGAAATATTATTCCAGCTTCAGTTCCTGAAGAAGCTTCCCGGCACGTAGAGCAAAGTTTCAGACGTCGTGTGGAACAACACGCGGTTCAACCCGAAAATACATTGTAGAGCTACACAGCACCAGCAACAGAATCCTACGCAGTTGTATGATTCCAATTGGTCAAGTTTTTAAATTAGCAGACCTATTCACTATATTATTTCGTACAGAAATGAAATACCCCAATTATGGTCCCTCAATAACTTCCTCTGTCTCGTAAAGTAGACGAAATTGACTTGAATAATCACATTCAATTAGCCTTTTATCACATCGTCATAAATTAATCACAAATATTAACGGGAACTGAATTATGGATATTTTAAAGGCCAACTAACTTTGTGACCAAGCTGGATTAAAAAATTAAAGTTCACCACAAACTGTCAGGCATTTCCTAGAATAAGAAAACATGAGACAGGAAGGTGTTCATTCATCCCTGTCATTACCGAAATGAAGAAGTAATATAGAGCTGCTGTTTTGGGTCCCATAGGGGCACGGTAATGGGAGAAACACAAACATGAATGTGAAAACAGGTGGACGGATAAGGGTTGGGGTTAGGGAACGGATGTGCTCTGCTGATTGGCTGCAACATTGGTTTTTAGAGCGGCAGTGTTTTGCACTGCATTGCGCATGCATGAACACACAAACATGCAGAAACACATGCACCTGCTAGCAGACGCTTTTACAAACTCGTTCACAGAATAAGACATGCACGGACAAATCCACAGTCGCAGTCGTACACAAGCATGCAGACACACGCACATAAGCACGGACATATACAAGCACGATAACACACTGACACAAGCGTACAATCTTAAAGATGCAACGAAAATAAAGACAAAGATCCCCTGTATAGCCTTAACAGACTGTTGGGGCAAATGCTGTTAGCGAGCACCGATGAAGCCGGCACGGCACACGAGGGGGAGGGTGGCCAGCGCCACACCACACCAGGTACTCATTTGAGGCTGAGTTGACTTAGGGGAGGCCCAGGACCGGTTGAAATAATTGTCACTAGCGGTGGCCGTGAGCGGGACTTGAACCCGGGGCCACCATGTTCGTAGTGCAGCGCGCTAACCACGACACTGCCGCCACCCCAAACATACAACAACCACAGATTTGCACGCACGCACATTATAGCGCGGTGCTTTTTTTTGTCGTCTTCTCCCACTCTCCGCCACCCCGACCAGGCTCCGGACTCGAGCACACGCAGCTGCACGCAGCGACTCCTTCGCGGATGAAGCTCGCGGACTCGGACCCGCGCTGGCTGAAGCCACGGGGGGTCCTGCAGCGCAATCGCGGCATCGCTTGGCTCCGCGAGCACCGCGCCGCCGACACCGGTGCCGTCGTCTACTTTGCCGACGATGACAATACGTACAGCCTGGAGCTCTTCGAGGAGGTGTGTGTGTTTGTGCGCGTCCATACATCATGCCAGTGGCGTCAAGGTGGAGGAGGCTCGTTCGGGACGATGCTAGGCAGTGGAGGTGGCTGGCTGCCTTCTAACATCAAAAAGTAGGAGCGAGACGGACAGCGAGCAGAGATCTAAAACGCAGCAAGGTGGCACAATGGGAAAGACAGGTGGTGCATCTGTCATCTCGGTTACTCTAAAACGCATGTTTTTAAATGTGGAAGGAAAAACCGGAGGACCCAGAGAATAATCCACGCAACCACGGGGAGAACATGCAAATGACAAATATACATCTTCTTGGTTCTTTCGGTAAAGTCACGTAGAAGGGAAGTAATAAAATAATAAACCTGTTCTTCACCTGAGGACGGCTGCTTGCGTTGTGGCCGAAACGTGAGAATTATTTTATTATGTTTTATTTTTATTATTTTATTACTTCCCTTCTACGTGACTTTACCGAAAGAACCAAGAAGATGAATCCCTGCAGTCACGAAAGCTTTAAATCGAAAGACAAATATACAGTTCGTCAGGGTCAGGATCGAACCCACGACTTCCTGTGTACCAGGCAAGGAAGCTAACATGTCGCCACCATGGCGCCCATGAAATATTATAACGACTGGGTCCCTGTGATCTCTTACTAACGAGCCTTCAATCCACCAGCTGCCATTTGCCACTAAAGTGGCGGTGACATCACCACCATACTGGTGCCAACTTGGGTGTACTTTGAGGCCACGTGAAGTGTTGAACGCTCGATAGCAGGTCACAGAACGGACCCAGTGAGATCACTGTGCTCCCCACTTCCACAAAGATCCCTCGTATAGTCTACTTAGGCTGTTGGGTCTCCTGTTGTTAGCGATCACCTGTAATTGGTGTACGAGGGGATGGTGTGACCATCACCATGCCTGGCTCCCTTTGTCTGCTCGGTGCTTATGTTTACACAACCGCACCAGCTACTCATTTAAGGCTAAATTGACTTCGGGGAGGCCCAAGGCACAGGTTCAGGTATTCACTGTTAGCCATGAGCAGTAATACTGATGTTTACACATCTGTACCAGGTACTAATTTAAGACTGAATCGACCTTGGCGAGGCCAAGGGGCAGGTTCAGACATTCGCTGCTGGCCATGAGCGGTAATGAATCTCGGGTTGTCGGGTTTGTAGCGCGGCGTGTTAACCACCACACCACCGCTCGCTCCCCCCCCCCCCCACCGCCACACCCCCAGATGCGCTGGACTCGCGGCGTGTCGGTGTGGCCGGTCGGGTTGGTGGGCGGCCTGCGCTTCGAGGGCCCCGTGGTGGTGGAGGGCCGCGTCGCGTCGTTCCACACGGCGTGGCGGCCAGAGCGTCCGTTCCCCATCGACATGGCCGGGTTCGCCGTGAGCCTGAGCCTCCTCGTGTCGCACCCGCAAGCCGCCTTCGACCCGGACGCGGCGCGCGGGGACCTGGAGTCGAGCCTGCTCGTGTCGCTCACCTCGGCCGAGCAGCTCGAGCCGCGAGCGAGAAACTGCACCGAGGTGCAGGACGCAACGCTCACCTGGAGACAACACACCCACGCAGACAACACACCCACACAGACAACACACCCACACAGACAACACACCCACGCAGACAACACACCCACGCAGACAACACACCCACGCAGACAACACACCCACGCAGACAACACACCCACACAGACAACACACCCACGCAGACAATACACCCACACAGACAACACACCCACACAGACAACACACCCACGCAGACAACACACCCACACAGACAACACACCCACACAGACAACACACCCACGCAGACAACACACCCACACAGACAACACACCCACGCAGACAACACACCCACACAAACAACACACCCACACAGACAACACACCCACGCAGACAACACACCCACGCAGAGAACACACCCACACAGAGAACACACTCACACAGACAACACACCCACACAGACAACACACCCACGCAGACAACACACCCACACAGACAACACACCCACGCAGAGAACACACCCACGCAGAGAACACACCCACACAGACAACACACCCACACAGACAACACACCCACGCAGACAACACACCCACGCAGAGAACACACCCACACAGACAACACACCCACACAGACAACACACCCACACAGACAACACACCCACACAGAGAACACACCCACACAGACAACACACCCACACAGACAACACACCCACACAGACAACACACTCACACAGACAACACACCCACACAGACAACACACCCACACAGACACCACACCCACACAGACAACACACCCACGCAGACAACACACCCACACAGACAACACACCCACGCAGACAACACACCCACGCAGACAACACACCCACGCAGACAACACACCCACGCAGACAACACACCCACGCAGGCAACACACCCACACAGACAACACAGCCACACAGACAACACACCCACACAGACAACACACCCACACAGACAACACACCCACACAGACAACACACCCACACAGAGAACACATCCACACAGACAACACACCCACACAGAGAACACACCCACACAGACAACACACCCACACAGACAACACACCCACGCAGACAACACACCCACACAGACAACACACTCACACAGACAACACACCCACACAGACAACACACCCACACAGAGAACACACCCACACAGACAACACACCCACGCAGACAACACACCCACGCAGACAACACACCCACGCAGAGAACACACCCACACAGACAACACACCCACACAGACAACACACCCACGCAGACAACACACCCACGCAGACAACACACCCACGCAGAGAACACACCCACACAGACAACACACCCACACAGACAACACACCCACACAGACAACACACCCACACAGAGAACACACCCACACAGACAACACACCCACACAGACAACACACCCACACAGACAACACACCCACACAGACAACACACTCACACAGACAACACACCCACACAGACAACACACCCACACAGACAACACACTCACACAGACAACACACCCACACAGACAACACACCCACACAGACAACACACCCACACAGACAACACACCCACACAGACAACACACCCACACAGACAACACACTCACACAGACAACACACCCACACAGACAACACACCCACACAGACAACACACCCACACAGACAACACACTCACACAGACAACACACCCACACAGACAACACACTCACACAGACAACACACCCACACAGACAACACACCCACACAGACAACACACTCACACAGACAACACACCCACGCAAACAACACACCCACACAGACAACACACCCACACAGACAACACACCCTGTCACCCACACAGACAACACACTCACACAGACAACACACCCACGCAGACAACACACCCACACAGACAACACACTCACACAGACAACACACCCACACAGACAACACACCCACACAGACAACACACCCACACAGACAACACACTCACACAGACAACACACCCACACAGACAACACACTCACACAGACAACACACCCACACAGACAACACACCCACACAGACAACACACTCACACAGACAACACACCCACGCAAACAACACACCCACACAGACAACACACCCACACAGACAACACACCCTGTCACCCACACAGACAACACACTCACACAGACAACACACCCACGCAGACAACACACCCACACAGACAACACACCCACGCAGACAACACACCCACACAGAGAACACACCCACACAGACAACACACCCACACAGACAACACACCCACACAGAGAACACACCCACACAGACAACACACCCACACAGAGAACACACCCACACAGACAACACACCCACACAGACAACACACCCACGCAGACAACACACCCACACAGACAACACACTCACACAGACAACACACCCACACAGACAACACACCCACACAGAGAACACACCCACACAGACAACACACCCACACAGACAACACACCCACGCAGACAACACACCCACACAGACAACACACTCACACAGACAACACACCCACACAGACAACACACCCACACAGACAACACACCCACACAGACAACACACCCACACAGACAACACACCCACGCAGACAACACACCCACATAGACAACACACCCACGCAGACAACACACCCACACAGACAACACACCCACACAGACAACACACCCACACAGACAACACACCCACGCAGACAACACACCCACGCAGACAACACACCCACACAGAGAACACACCCACACAGACAACACACCCACACAGACAACACACCCACGCAGACAACACACCCACGCAGACAACACACCCACGCAGACAACACACCCACGCAGACAACACACCCACGCAGACAACACACCCACGCAGACAACACACCCACACAGACAACACACCCACACAGACAACACACCCACGCAGACAACACACCCACGCAGACAACACACCCACGCAGACAACACACCCACGCAGGCAACACACCCACACAGACAACACAGCCACACAGACAACACACCCACACAGACAACACACCCACACAGACAACACACCCACACAGACAACACACCCACACAGAGAACACATCCACACAGACAACACACCCACACAGAGAACACACCCACACAGACAACACACCCACACAGACAACACACCCACGCAGACAACACACCCACACAGACAACACACTCACACAGACAACACACCCACACAGACAACACACCCACACAGAGAACACACCCACACAGACAACACACCCACACAGACAACACACCCACGCAGACAACACACCCACGCAGAGAACACACCCACACAGACAACACACCCACACAGACAACACACCCACGCAGACAACACACCCACGCAGACAACACACCCACGCAGAGAACACACCCACACAGACAACACACCCACACAGACAACACACCCACACAGACAACACACCCACACAGAGAACACACCCACACAGACAACACACCCACACAGACAACACACCCACACAGACAACACACCCACACAGACAACACACTCACACAGACAACACACCCACACAGACAACACACCCACACAGACAACACACTCACACAGACAACACACCCACACAGACAACACACCCACACAGACAACACACCCACACAGACAACACACCCACACAGACAACACACCCACACAGACAACACACTCACACAGACAACACACCCACACAGACAACACACCCACACAGACAACACACCCACACAGACAACACACTCACACAGACAACACACCCACACAGACAACACACTCACACAGACAACACACCCACACAGACAACACACCCACACAGACAACACACTCACGCAGACAACACACCCACGCAAACAACACACCCACACAGACAACACACCCACACAGACAACACACCGTCACCCACACAGACAACACACTCACACAGACAACACACCCACGCAGACAACACACCCACACAGAGAACACACCCACACAGACAACACACCCACACAGACAACACACCCACACAGAGAACACACCCACACAGACAACACACCCACACAGAGAACACACCCACACAGACAACACACCCACACAGACAACACACCCACGCAGACAACACACCCACACAGACAACACACTCACACAGACAACACACCCACACAGACAACACACCCACACAGAGAACACACCCACACAGACAACACACCCACACAGACAACACACCCACGCAGACAACACACCCACACAGACAACACACTCACACAGACAACACACCCACACAGACAACACACCCACACAGACAACACACCCACACAGACAACACACCCACACAGACAACACACCCACGCAGACAACACACCCACACAGACAACACACCCACGCAGACAACACACCCACACAGACAACACACCCACACAGACAACACACCCACACAGACAACACACCCACGCAGACAACACACCCACGCAGACAACACACCCACACAGAGAACACACCCACACAGACAACACACCCACACAGACAACACACCCACGCAGACAACACACCCACGCAGACAACACACCCACGCAGACAACACACCCACGCAGACAACACACCCACGCAGACAACACACCCACACAGACAACACACCCACACAGACAACACACCCACACAGACAACACACCCACACAGACAACACACCCACGCAGACAACACACCCACACAGACAACACACCCACGCAGACAACACACCCACACAGACAACACACCCACACAGACAACACACCCACACAGACAACACAGCCACACAGACAACACACCCACACAGACAACACACCCACACAGACAACACACCCACACAGACACCACACCCACACAGACAACACACCCATACAGACAACACAGCCACACAGACAACACACCCACGCAGAGAACACACCCACACAGACACCACACCCACACAGACAACACACCCATACAGACAACACACCCACACAGACAACACACCCACGCAGACAACACACCCACGCAGACAACACACCCACACAGACAACACACCCACACAGACACCACACCCACACAGACAACACACCCACACAGACAACACACCCACACAGACAACACACCCACACAGACAACACACCCACGCAGACAACACACCCACACAGACAACACACCCACGCAGACAACACACCCACACAGACAACACACCCACACAGACAACACACCCACACAGACAACACACCCACACAGACAACACAGCCACACAGACAACACACCCACACAGACAACACACCCACACAGACAACACACCCACACAGACACCACACCCACACAGACAACACACCCATACAGACAACACAGCCACACAGACAACACACCCACGCAGAGAACACACCCACACAGACACCACACCCACACAGACAACACACCCATACAGACAACACACCCACACAGACAACACACCCACGCAGACAACACACCCACGCAGACAACACACCCACACAGACAACACACCCACACAGACACCACACCCACACAGACAACACACCCACACAGACAACACAGCCACACAGACAATACACCCACACAGACAACACACCCACACAGGGACAACACACCCACACAGGGACAACACACCCACACAGACAACACACCCACACAGACAACACACCCACGCAGACAACACACCCACGCAGACAACACACCCACGCAGACAACACACCCACGCAGACAACACACCCACACAGACAACACACCCACACAGACAACACACCCACACAGACAACACACCCACACAGACAACACACCCACATGGGCAGCTACTCACAGGGTCACAGACAACACACCCACATGGGCAGCACACTCACAGGCATACAACCACCAGATCCCTGTGGCATGACCATCAAAGGTTGGACAGGCACGCACACTTCACTCGCTTGATGGCGCATATTTCACTTACATGAGCATATTCCTGCCAGGTCACATGGGTATAATCACATCAGATCACATGAATAATAACACGAGATGACAGGGAGGGATAGCACGAGGTCACGCGAGCATTAGCAACATGCTTGCATAGGCATAAAGCAACTCAATCGTACAAGTCATTTCTACACAGACACGCCACACTCGCCGTCACACAGCCCTCCCACACAAAGGCAGTCGCACTGCCGCTGACACGCACACACACACACGCGCAAACCTTGCACTGACACACGCACAAACTAATACAGGCATAACCCCGCACTCACAAAGGCACACACAAATGCTGCGTGTTGGTGTATGCATGTTGAACTTCATTCGCACCACCGTACGTAGCCAACTGCTAATCGGAGGTATAAAGTTAGGAGAACGAACTCAACACAAAAAGCAGTTCTAAAGAAATGTACGCACCAGCAGGGATGCTCCATAACACGTCCGTGTAAAGGTGTTCGGACTCGCACAAGTACAAGTATTACAACGCGGAAAAGTGCACCTGCAAGACGTGTGCACATGCACGCACTCCGTTGCTGTCTGGGGGTCGTGCAGGAGCAACGCTGTGTCTGTGTGTCTGTGTGTGGGCAGGTGCTGGTGTGGCACACACGCACGGAGCGGCCCAAGATGAAGCAGGAGGAGGTGTTGGTGAAACAGGGCAAGGGGTCCAACCCGGCCGTAGAAGTGTGAGGTCCGCAGGCGGCCGCTGCGGACTAGAGTAGATGTGTGTGTGTGTGTGGAGCGGCGGTGCGGTGGGTATCGCTCCGCGCTACAAACCCGGCGAGCCGAGTTCGATTCCCGCTCAAGGCCAAGATCACCGACATATATAAACTGGTCCTGGGCCTCCCTGAGGTTGGCTCGGGCTTAAATGAGCACCTGGTGCGGTGTGTAAACGTGAGCATTGGGGATACAAAGGTGGCCGAGTGCTGACCACTCAACCCCTCGTGTGCCATACTTGTAGGTGCTCGCTAACAGCACTTGCCTCGACAGCCTGATTAAAGGCGATACGGTGTTTAGCGCACCGCGCTATGATCCTGACAACCTTGTTTGATTGCTGGCCATGTTGCACGACTGGTGCAACATGGCCAGCAATCACTCCTCTAGGTCAACTCAGCTGTAAATTTGTATCTAAAGAAGTCCGTAACATACCAACAGACGGAACGAGGGTGACGATATGGTGTTGGCCACACCACCTTTTTGCCATTTGCCGCGTCAGCCTCAGCACTTGTCTGTACGAGACAAAGCAGAAATCCTGTCTGTTGACCACAGTTGTCAACATATATGACCAACAGGGGTGGCGGGGAACAGATGGCAGTATTTCAGACATCGAGAATGCATTGTTGACATCCTGCGTTCACGCCTTGTATGTGGGTCTGGGTGGTGACACGCCTGGAGGTGGGATTGGTGGACCATGCAAAGATCATGCGAGACATGAGGTGCATGACCATGAGGTGGTGCCTCCGAGAGGTAGAACAGAAAGTGGGCTTCCGACTTGCCACAGTCTTGTTCTCTTGTAGATGTGGATTGTTTACCTCCTGCATACAACGATCCTCAAAGAGTAATTGGCTAAAGCTCCCATGCAGGAACCTTTTAGAATGTTTGTTTAAGATACATGCTTTAAGTATGTCTCATGCGCAGCAAGTTCTGTCGCCGACGGCTTTGGAAATATTTCATGGGCGCCATGGTGGCGACATGTTAACTTCCTTGCCCGGTACACAGGAGGTCGTGGGTTCGATCCTGACCCTGACGAACTGTATATTTGTAAAGTCACGTAGAAGGGAAGTAATCAAATAATAAAAATAAAACATAATAAAATAATTCTCACAACGTTTCGGCCACAACGCAAGCAGCCGTCCTCAGGTGAAACCAGGTCTGTCGAGGCGACAGCGTCTGAATGAAACAGCACACGTGCTTGGAGCATATATATAAGCTGGGTTGGAAGGGGGGGAAAGGGCGCCTTATATATATGCTCCAAGCACGTGTGCTGTTTCATTCAGACGCTGTCGCCTCGACAGACCTGGTTTCACCTGAGGACGGCTGCTTGCGTTGTGGCCGAAACGTCGTGAGAATTATTTTATTATGTTTTATTTGTATTATTTTATTATTTCCCTTCTACATGACTTTACCGAAAGAACCAAGAAGATGAATCCCTGCAGTCACGAAAGCTTGAAATCGAAAAATGTATATTTGTAATTTGCATGTACTCCCCGTGGTCGCGTGGATTATTCTCTGGGTCCTCCGGCTTTTCCTTCCACATTTAGAAACAACGTGCGTTTCAGAGTATTTGGCTGCTACTATAAATTTCCACGTGATGAACCACTTCGTTGGGCTATCACTTGCTGCCAGGTCGCTTCTGAAAAATAGCTCAGTGGGCCTTACCTGGTAAAATAATAAAGTTTAGTTTTAGTTTAGTTCGTCTTCACACGACGCAGTGCGCTACTGTCGTTGACCTTCGAGCCATTGATGACAATTTCACAATCTTATGCCAGGGACCGTTTCCTCCACAAACCCACGGTAGACTTTCCACATCGTACTTATTGTAACGACCCCAGAGAGATGATGGGCTGAGTTTAACCCCAACTGGGTCGTAACCCCACCAGTTTAAACACCGACTTTCTCCCAGTTGGATTTCCCGTGGTCAAAACACTCGACAACCAGGCTATAAAGTTTAACTCCTGCGAATTAACTCAACCCAGTGTTGCTCCAGGATCAATAAAACGGTGGTTGTCCTGTAGGGCGATTGGTCTTCGCATTGGGAATGTGGAACTCCCATCATTAGGTCAGGGCCACTCATTTGAACAACAGGGGAGACGCTTTGGACTTGGTTACGAGAGCCCAATTGCTCATCTCCCTTGCGCGACCGTTCTGTAACCGAGATTACACAATCGTCTTCCTGCAAGCCGTGGAAGATTGCCCGTCGAGACGAGCCACGTGGAGTTTCAAAGACGCGGCAGCGCGAGAGGCGTTGCCGTTGATGCTTTCCTCGAAGGTGGCGAGTTCGTTTGTTGTTGTTTTAAACCGTTTGCACTGCCGGGTCACGAATGCCATTCAAAAGGTATGCGTCTTGGCCGTGGCACTGGTCTGATTGCAATTTGTAAATACTGCACCGTGCTGTAATTTTAATTTAAGGAATAAAGTAATTTCTGAGTGGCTTTGTCAATTCAGTTAGTTTCGGAGCCAATGTGTCTCGGTGTTTATATGAACATTGGGCAGAGCCCATCTCTGTAAAGTGGCCGTCTCTTTTTATTGATATGAGAGCACCACCTCGGATACTTTAAACAGAATCAATGCCACGTCGCTCTCTCTCTTGCACTGTCAAAGCATCGTTATACTGGGGGATTCATCTGCAAGGCATCACCTGGCATCAGAACACGTTGCTCAATTTGTTTTTACATCTCAGCTCTGAAAACCATTCCGAACACAGGTAACAATCATATACACCCCCCCCCCCCATTACACATTTGTCCAACATGATGTATCACCAGCGACACTCATAATATCGGCTAAAAAACAATGTTCCTCCCAGTGTTTTCCTATTTTATTCTCAAAAGTTACGTCTCATCAAAGCGCTTAATGTTTTTATTCCTTCTAAGGGTTTACGGTTAACTTTGAAATAGATTTTAATATTATTTATACGCATTACATTTAGCCTCGAGTTTGATTTATTTTGCCGTTCATTTTGTGTCCAGGGCCAACTTGCGTTGCCCGTGTATTTGCAGCCCAGCCGAGCAGTGGCATTGTGGGACCGTGACAGACGGACACTGGAGCAAAGGGCAGACACTGGTTCGCCTATGTGGACTGCTCAGGGACAGGATGAAAATCAAAAGCTCTTACAAAGTAGACCGACAGAAGAAGCTACCTTTAACTGGAAATTACAAACCGATTTTATTGAGCTGTGACCACAACGGTGCATTGACAGATTGGGGGCGGATCGGGGATTTGTAGGCAATTAAACAGCTGGCATTGTAAGTGCCCATCTCCAGTTATAATTGTAGGTTTAATAGATTGCAGGTGCTCCTAAATTAATCATGGCTAGAACCATATAAAAGTGAGGCTTCGGTCTGCAGTTCAGAGAACCTCGCTCCATTTCATGTAAAACACGGTGATTTCTGAAAACCTTATTGCATGCAACTCTGTTTCCGCAGCATTATGTGATGGAGGAGCATATTGCAATATACATTTTTTTTCCAAAGCCTACTTTAGGAGCCGCTGTTGCTGTTCCAAAGAGAGAAGGAAAACAACTCGATAGCGGGTAAACTTGTATAATGAACAACTTTGACCTTGAGAAGGGTGTGAACTGAGATGAATGTGTTGTGGTTAAAGAAAGATGGGAGCGGTCGTGTAGCGGTTAGCGCGCTGCACTACAAACTCATCTACCCGAGCTCGATTCCTACTCAGAGCCAACACCAGTGACAATTATCAGAACTGGTCATAGCCCTCCCCTAGGTCGACTCGGCCTCAAATGAGTACCTGGTGTGGTGTGTAAACATCACCACTGGGGAAACAAAGGCGGCCTAGCGTGGTGGTGGCCACCCACCCCCTCGTGTGCCATGCCGGCCTCCATAGGTGCTCGCGAACAGCACTTGCCCCAACAGTTTGTTCAGGCTATACAGGGGGGGTCTTTGTTAAAGAACGGTGGATAACTAATTGTGCAATGTGGCCGCTCAAAGCTGGGAGAATGCTCACAGCCAACAACCGGAGTCAAGCAGCAAAATGTAGAGGCAGCCAAGGAGCCGAGAGGTCCCCGAGTAGACACATGTCCGGAACGAGAGGCTGCGTCTATCCCAGAGGCAGGCTGTGTCCTTCAGGCCCAAGGCTGTACCGGCGCGAGACGACACGAGTTCTCTTGAGGCTGCGAGCTGGAAAGTTCTCACTACTTTAAGTAGGGTGTGTTTCCCTGTAGCCTTAAGGACGTTCCCAATAAAACGCGGTTTTGGCCTCGAAAATGTTTGCGTCCTGGTCACTGAGCAATACCAGTCATCCACTGTGCATCTCCCACCCCACAGCCAGCTTGTAACGTTGACAACATAGGGGAGGCCTTTATTTAGCAGTGGATCATAGTGGAATGACGAGAGCACAGATGTAACTGACAGATTGTACAGCTTAACCAGCCTTGACACATTGTTGACCATCTGGAAAAATATTATTTTAATTTGAAAAACGTTGTTCTCTCTTGAACTTTGACAACTGTGACATCGATATCAATCGGACGGTTCAGCTTCCGCTTTCTCATCGTACGTTCCATCTCGCTACCTCCGATCTGCCCCCAGTGGCCTCCATGTCAAGCCCCGTCTCTCGAACCGGACGAAGCGAACGTCGTTTCTCCGTCGCAGCTCGTCGCCTGGAATTAAATCTACTTCTCACTCGACCACACATTGGCGTTGGTGTTGTCCTTCTGTCGGAATCTGGAGACTTTGCTATTCTCCGTGCCTCTTAAAGTTCAATCCGCGAGCGTGAAAATTTTTATAATGAATGATTGTCATTTGATGAAATTTCGAATTTCTTGCTGCGTCATCGTATAATTAAAGCGAGCGGACCATGGCAAATGGGATCACGGAACTACTTTCTGAATTAAGTCTTGTCAAATCGCCTCATAAGAGGTGGACCTTCTCATGTCCTGCTAAAGAGGCACTTGTGGGCATGAATATCAAATCGAAATATTCTATTCTCAGAGCTGGAATCTGGAACACTGAATGCAAACCACATTGACCGCGATGGGATTAAAACATAAATGGTGACCAGGATGAAACCATGAGCTTCCGTGAATTATAAAACCTGGTTGAAATCGTGGGAAGCCTCAACCTAGACTTAAACCCAAGATCTTCGTAGCAGTGCCAGACGCCGAGCCTCCCGACCACGACCAGAAAGGGACATCTCTCTCTTGGCCGCTTTTTCCCTCCACATTTACAAACACGCACGCGTACTTGGCTCCTATAAATTTCCGCGTGACGAGAAGCCATTTTTGTTGAGCTATCAATTGCGACAGCCAGGTCACTTCTGAAACAGAGCTACGTAAGCTCAAAGTTGTTGTTATTCATATTCAACGTGGAAGCCCGTCGTCGTCAGGCCTGCCCAGCGGCAACGCCGGCGGAGGAATCGTCGCCGGTGACGAAGAGGTGCGTCTTCTTGGAGGAGGCGAGCATGTGAGCGGCGCGGGCGGCGCCGACTACGGCGGCCAGACGCGTCGCCTCGTAGCGCGAGTAGAGCACCGTGCAGGTCCACGCGGCGTCGGCCGCACGCGACTCCGCGTCGGCCGCCGACGCCACGCGCAGCATGTTGCACACCTCGCTGTAGAAGTGCGGGTACGTGGGCAGCTCGTAGAAGATGAGGTGGCGCACGCCACGGATCGAGTAGCTGCAGGGATTTGGGGGTGGGGCGGGGGGGAGGAGACATCGCGCGTTAGCGTGGACAGACGGACGGTCGGACGGAATGGATGTTACGACGAATGGATGGAAAGGCAATTGGGCAGATGAAGAGACGGACGTGAACACACAGGTGCATGGATGTTGGTGCAGACAGATGGATGGAGAGATACGTGTGGCTGCATATTGAAGTTCAGTGCAGTGCACTGGTATGCGAGTGGTATTGCAGCGCGGTGCAGCAGATTGTGTACGTGCACACGCACAGTCCACCGCTAGCCGAGGGTCACCACGTCGGTCAGTGCGGAATGGTGAAGGCAGCAAGCACAGACGTGCGTGTATAGTAGAATACTACAATATATATTGCCACACTGCTGGTCACAGCATAGCCCCAGCGGCCTATTAAAGCCTATTTAATTGCATGGTTGGGTCGCCCATCCAAGTACTATCCCGGTTTAAAACGGTGTTCAGCTTCCGAGATGCGACAAAGTCTCGGGGCTCGTTGCGGGCGGTTTGGTCGAGGTCAAGGTAGGCACGGCTAAATTGGCGTGTGGCGTGCTGCGTTCTGCGCGCCGCGTGTGGCGAGCGGGTGCGGCTGCTTCGCCCCACCGCTTGTAGAAGTGGAAGCGCTCCGTGTAGAGCAGGAAGGGCCGCACACCGCGCAGGAAGCTCTTGCGGGCGCGCACGACGCGCACGGACGGCGTGTACTCGCACACGTGCGCCGCGCGCACGCCCTCGCGCGCCAGGTGGTTTCGCAGGCGCACGTAGTCGAAGTACGACGGCACGAACACCATCGTGTGCGCCATGACGGCGTCGCGGTACTGGGGCAGCACGTGCTCCACGAAGTAAGCGAACCTGCGGATGGCAGCACGTGACTATTGTGCTCCGCGCGACAGCGATTCGACGAATGCGTACACGTGCCCGCGTACGTGTGTGCGTGTGAATAAACCTGTGTGACAAGTGTCAATGTGTGCGTCGTGCCTGGCGTTGGCAATCTCAGTGGCGCTGTCGGCCTCGATTCGCTGAAACACGTGCGGGAGCTGCACCACGACCTGGCTGATGGAGCCCAGCAATGGAGTGTTCCTCACTTGCACCTGCACACACACACACAGACCACGTCGTCATGTGTGTGCTCCTATTGTCTGCGTGCTCGTATCTGCATGTATCTGCCCGTGTGACCACGTGTATGCCCCAGCGTGTCCATGTTTGCGTGCGTCTCCCCCCACACCCCCGAGTGTTCGTGCGCATTTCCCCAAGAGTCCCCGCGCGCCCGCGTCACCTGGCCGCGGTAGTTGCTGGCGTGCCGTGACACGAGCGCGTGCAGCAGCGGGTGGGGCAGCGCGCTCAGCAGCAGCGTCTGGCGGTAGTGGCGCGCGTGGCCGTCCAGGCTCCAGGGCCGCACGCGCGAGAAGTCCACGCCGTGCGGCTCCAGCGGCTGCAGGTTCACGTGCGCCGCCAAGTGCTGCGGAGCGGAGGGTGGGTTGGGGGGGGGGCACGGCGACGGTCACGTATGTGTACATCATGGAAACGAAACCAGAAAACTAAAATAACATTATTGGTACCGAGGCTCCCACAAGGCAATGCAGGAGGGCGTGTGGGGCACAGTTTGGCGCCAGCTATCGTAGAGTGCCGTCATGTCACTACGGTTCTCTGCGCCGAGTACAATGTCATCAAAAACCACGGCGCTAAGTCTCTCTAAATAAAATCAATGCCGAGCCGAGATTCAGGTGCGTCAGGCAGCTTCTCAGTCAGCGATGGCCATTCCACATTTCTGTGCCATGTTTTCGTGCCTCCTCCATAATCGTTGAATAATTACTCACAAACCACTCAAATGGGATTACACATTGCAATATCGCCCCCTTTTAGTAAAATGACTGCACTACTATCTGTGAAACACAGCGCCTTCACGAGAGCTAAGAATGACGCTCGTACCAACTGTACTCAATAATTCGTAACGTGCGTTTCTGCGTGCGTGCATAGGTGCGTGGGTCACCATGACGTGCTCCCAGTTCTGCATGAGGTAGACGTCGGTTTGGTCCAGCACGAGCAGCTCGATGGACGAGAGGAAGTCAAAGTCTCGCGTCGCCTCCCCCGGCGCCCCCAGCACCGTGCGTAGGCCCAGGGGCGACGCCACCACCACGTCCGACGCGTAGAATGGCGCGTAGAGACGCACGCCTCGTTTCAGCAGCGCCATCCCTGTGCGTGCGTGCGTGCGTCATCGGTCACTATATCATTTTTCATTTGTGGTTGCCACGATAGCGAGATGTTAACGACCTCAACTGGTATACAGGAAGAGGTGGGTACGGTCCTGACCCGGACGCCTGCTGCTGTATATTTGGAGTTTACGTGTTCTCTCTCCCCGTGGTCACGTGGATTTTTCTCCGTGTCCTCCGGTTATTCCCTCCACATTTATTTGGCTGCTATAAATTTCCACATAAGCCACTTCGTTGAGCTATCATTTGTGGCCTGGTCACTTCTGAAAAATAACTATATAGCTTAGTGGGCCTTATCTGCTAAAAGAAAAAAAAGAAAAGTTTTTTTTTCGTTTCAAATGGCAATGCGCATTTTTTTGCGTGTACGACACGATAATTTTATCGCCGCGATCATCGGAGGCCACGCACCGAAGCGGAAGTGGTCGTCGTTGTTGCCAGAGAAGATGGCGAGGTAGTCGTCGGGCCGGCGCAGATTGTGCGGCTGCTCCTCGCCGGGGTCGCGGCCGAACTCGCGGGTGAAGCGAGCGCGGTGGCTCACCTCGACGCGGGGCGCTCCCTCGCGGCCATCCCCACCCAGCAGCGCCACCAGCGTGGTCACCACACGCCACGCCGCGTCGCGCGTCGGCACCACCACCAGCACCTGCAAGCGGCGGGGGTTCGGACGCGTGCGGGAAAAGATGTGATCACACAAAAATAAAAATTTAAAACAAAGATAAAAATTTCCCCATATAGCCTTAACAGACTGTCGGGGCAAGTGCTGTTAGCGAGCACCTATGAAGGCCGGTACGGCACACGAGGGGGTGGGTGGCCGACGCCATGCCGCCTTCGTCTCCCCAGTGATGATGTTTACACACCACACCAGGTACTCATTTGAGACAGAGTAGACCTAGGGGAGGCCCATGAGCGGTTCAGATATTTTTCACTGGTGTTGGCCATGAATTGGAATCGAACTCGGGACGCCAGGTTCATAGCGCAGTACGCTAACCGCGACACTACCGCACACATGCAAGCTCACATACACGCAAAAAACAAGGCTACACAGACATGCGTGCATGTCAATATACATCACACACACTCGCAGACACACATATACACAGACACAAGCACACACATGGATAGGCACGGACACACACACACGTGCACACTGACACACACAGACACGCATACACATGGTGGTCACTTTGAATTGGAACATTCAATGTGGCCGTAATGGTGAATGGAGTCATGCACAAGGTGGAAGGTCAGGACTTGAATAAGCCGGGTTTTCTCGTGCAGTGAATTGACGGTCAGAATATTTTTGGGTTTTCAATTAATATGGCCTCACGTCAGCTTGAGAATTGTACATGTAGCTTTGACCACTTCTCTAGAACAGGATACATTAGAAAGTTCAGTGGGCACTAAGAGGTCATTGGAAAATGTTTCTCATAAGAATATCAACCCTTTGATAAATTTGGCAGCTTTTCAGTTGGGCAAGTCCCAAATAGCGACGCAAATTCACACTTAAGTTTGGTACGTATTGGATCATCTTCACGAAACTTATCATGCCCCTACTACGGACAGAAGGATGGGACAGAGCTAATGCATAAACGCTCTCAACCTTAAGACACATGGGGTTCACTTTCACCTTCGGACGGGTGAGGCCCTGGTCCCGGAACTCATCATCATCATCGACGTCGTTTGTGTCTTCCGCTTTATCCTCAAGTTGTCCGGCACCGCCCTCTGCGGCGACGTCCCTCCTGGCTCCGCCGCTTCTCCGCTTGCGCCCGCCGCGGCCTCGTCTGCTGCTCTCGGCCTCGCGGCGCCGCTCGGCGCGCCGCTGCAGCACGCCGTTGTTGGCGAGCACGCGGCCGTTGGCCTTGAGCACGTGGTTGAGCACGTGCAGGCAGTAGAGGCGGCGCACGTCCTCGCCGGAGCCCAGCGGCGAGCGCTCGGGGTAGAAGAGGTCACGGTACGACGTGAACAGCGACCACAGCTCCTGCTGCAGCGGCGTGAAGAACGGCGCAGGAGAGCCCGGCTTCACCGGCTTTCCGTCGCCTACCGGGGAGAGAACAGATGAGGAATGCGGCCGAGTTGTTTGTCATCGCGGACCAGTGGCCCTCTCTTCTGCCCCTTATCTGCACGTGGCAGTACTCGAGTGCCCGTGTGTGCGTGATAATTCTCGTGTTTGTACACACATGTATGCGTGGGGAACGGTAGTGTAGTGCTCAGCGCACTGCGCTACAAACCCGATGACCTGAGTTCGATTCCCGCTCACGGCCATCAACACCAGTGACGATAATCTGAACCGGTCCTGGACCGCCGCTTGGTCGACTCAGCCTCAAATGAGTACCTGTGTGGCGTGTGTAAACATCGCCACTGGGGAGACGAAGGCGGGCCGGGCGTGATGCTGGCCACCCACCCCGTCGTGTGCCGTGCCGGCCGTAATAGGTGCTCGCTAACAGCACTTGCCACCCTACCAGTCTGCTAAAGGCTACGTGGGGGAACATTAGTCTTGCGCACGCACCGTGAGCCTGCGCGTTCACGTGTCTCCACGTGCGCTCGAGGGGGGGGTGCAGGGCGAGCGGCGCTGCCCCCGTCCCCAAGCGGGGGGCCCCGGCCTGCTTCTCCAGGCTCCACGAGCAGTGCAGCTGCCTCAGGCACGGCCACTGATGAAACACACGCACACACACACACACGCGCACACGCACACACACGCACACACGTACGCACACACGCACGCACACACACGCACACACACACACGCACGCACACGCACGCACGCACACACACGCACGCACACACACGCACACACGCACACACACACGCACACACACACACGTACACACACACGAGCACCCACTTATCCCCTTCACCCTATTTATAATATAAAACACAATAATCATGAGCATAGTGGTGGTGTATATTAGTAACACATAAATAACCCCCCCTTCACATATCTGCCCCTCCACGGTGATTTTCTGTCTTGTTTTAGTTTGCGTCAAACTTTGACCCATAACAACTGAGAGCGGGTCCTTCCCTATAAGCACTTGGCAGTTCATCAGCATTGGTTCAAGCCAGCCTGACTTTGCTGACCAGACACTGAATGTTAAACCTAGTTCAGTTTGCTTGTGTAGAACCAATGCTGCTGAAATTACGTAATCCCAGGCCGTGTTACGGGAGGTGTAAAATCACTTCACGCCAAGAGACGGATGTGTGAAGGATGTGTATTGTCTGCTTATTTATTTATCAGAATTTTTAATTTGCGATCAGATGCTTTGCGCCTTAACAATAATAAACTCAGGCGATTCCCTGTGAATGCATCACACTTCCTGTTGACTCAACTTCTTTCTCTGGGTAATTCCTGGCCTCTAACCCAGGAGAATTCCAGAGAACCACCATTGACTGTGGTGGTTGATATGTTGGAGGTGGTGGTGGTGATGATAGCAGTGGTGAAACGAGTGGTGGCAATGGAAAGTGTTTGTGGTGGCTGTGATGACCGCAGTGTTGGTTGAAGTACGCTGTTCGGATCGGTAGCTCTGGGGTTCACGCGCTGTGCTAACACTGCAGCAACCCAAGCCATTGCCCGGGCCACGAGCACCAACACTGTCACGACCACTTGACAGGCTCCACCCAACTTAATTCTAGATTTGAAGCTTTCGTGACTGCAAGGATTCATATTCTTAGGTTTTTTTCGGTAAAGTCACGTAGGTAAAAAATTAAAATTAATAAAAGTATTTGCGCAAGTTGGGTGGATATTCTTAGGTTTTTTCCGGTAAAGTCACGTAGGTAAAAAATGAAATTAACAAAAGTAAAATTAAAATAATGATATTTTTATTTTACTTTTATTAATTTTAATTTTTTACCTACGTGACTTTACCGGAAAAAACCTAAGAATATCCACCCAACTTGCGCAAATACTTTTATTAATTTGCGGTCACGTAGGTAAAAAATGAAATTAACAAAAGTAAAATTAAAATAATGATATTTTTATTTTACTTTTATTAATTTTAATTTTTTACCTACGTGACTTTACCGGAAAAAACCTAAGAATATCCACCCAACTTGCGCAAATAAACGACGGTCCGTTTCAAGCGCAGTCGCAGCACAAACCTTCACGATCTCCGTGCTCCGGTTGCCTCGGTCGAGCAGCGTCTTAACCTCCCCCGGCTCCAGCTCGTACGCCAGGTGCTGCACGAACGGATCTGAAGCCACGGCACAGCGTGGCACAGCACGGCACAGCGTGGCACAGCACGGCACAGCGTCAGGCTCCAGACACACGCTGCCGCAAGTCAATTGACTGGCCCCACCTTCCTGTGTGTCCAGTCGTGGTTACAGCGCTCAACTGACAATCGGAAGGTTACGGCTTCCAATACCAGTTGAGGGATTGACCCGTCCCAACACCGTTTTTCCTCTGGGGTCGATAAAAGAACTACCGCTTTGCGGGAGCTGACAGCAGTAGTCCTATGGAGAGCATCTCTTTGCCTTGTCATAGGAATGTGCAATTTCCTTCAATGGCTTAGGGCTGTGAGAAATAAAACGAATGCTATGACATATCAGCGGAAAAATACTATCCTGGTGCCTACCATGTGACAGCACGGAGCAAAAATTGAGGTGTAACACGAGGACACCTGTAAGGTGATCACTATATTTAATGCACATTTTAAAGCAGCAGGATACCATCATGTAGTATATGATGTACATTATATGCACGAGAATAAATTAAGTAACATATCAAGTGTCTTGTACAATAAATGCATTTGGATACCTTTTGCCGTATAGTTACGTAGCATGGTTTTTCTGTGCATACCAGCATCTTTATGAAGCCACGTTAACAATTATCAATGTGCGCCATACCCCCTTCCCCACCTAGCCCCCCGCCCCCCACCAGCCCCCCCCACGCACGGTTTAACGCAACAGCCTCCTCCGCTCACCATCTGAAGACACCTGCATCACGTCTCCCTCCACCTTCTCCTCCTCCGCGCCACTCTGGACTGGGACGACCGTGTCCAGGCTGAAGGCCTCGGCGTGCACGCGATCCACAAACTGGCCCTCGAAGCCCGCCAAGTCGCCCGCCTCCACCTCTGGCGACTCCTTCTTCCCCTTCTGCTGCGCGGCCTTCAAGCTGCGGCCGCCCCCCTTTGAGTTGGCGACGCCATTTTTAGTTTTCGTGCTGCCCAGTTTCGCCTTGACGGCTTCATCCTCTGCGTCGGTGCTGCCCCTTTTTCCTTTACCGTCGCCTCGGTTGGCTTCCGTGCTGCCCTCTTCTGCATCAGTGCTGAGAACATCGTCCTCTTCATCTTCCCCTTCATCTTCCTCCTCCTCCTCCTCAGCGGAATCGTCGACCTGCAGAGACGGTGTGCGTGACTGTTTACGGTCAAAAGCTGGAGGACGTTTAAACAAATTTTGGAAACCGCCTGATGATGCTCGTTCTAACTACCAGCAACACGTCCGTACCCAATAGTTGTGTGTGGACTGTTCTGCAACATACTACTGGTGGTGCTGCTGAAGCAGGAAAAATTAACCCGTAAAAACAACGTTTTTCACTATACATCCTTTATATGCGTGGCATCGGGGCGGCTAGAGTCTTCTCGTCCTCTGGCTTGAGATGGCTGCCACCTATGGGTCAGATGATTGTCTGGCAGCATTAACCAATTGGTAAATAAATATTTTTAAAAAATTCCCTAAACAGTGTAAAATTTTTGAATTTTTTTTTCACGAACATTAATTGTCACGCACAACGAGTCTGTGTGCAAAATGTCAGCTCGATTGGATCACGGGAAGTGGGTTAAAAAGAAAGATTTCCATGGTCTTAAGCAAGCAAGCGAACTTAATATAAAGGATTTAAAAAACGTGGCACGTTCATTCACGTGACAACTTTATTAGTTGTCTGTGTCAAAATAACATCCACCTTCAAGGATCTCCCCTGGTCAAACAAGTATGAGGTGGTGTTGATTCCGGTTGGAGACTCCCACCCCCCTGCTCCCATGCAGTGGTGAAAATTTTACAGTTGAGCCATACGATCGTGATAATAATTGTTACAGTAACAACTGAATAACTGTGAAGGAGACAGGGATACAGCAACATTTGTCGCTGCAGATATATTTCCAGCCCTGAAATTAGTGGCTTCCCACCATAAGAAACACTAAGACAAATGAGTGATGGATGCCTGCAGCATCTCCTCATCACCACTCACCACTGCCTCCTCCTCCTCCTCTTCCTCCTCCTCTTCCTCCTCCTCCTCCTCCTCGTCGCTGGTCTCGGGATCGGCTTCGTTGCCACCCAGCAAGCCGATCAGCTGCTGGTAGTGTGAGGGCGCCGCTGCTGCCTCCAACTCCTCGTCCACCTCGTCTGAAGCGCTCGAATCGCCCTCGTCCAAAAGTGTCTCCTTCATCCGTACACGCGGGTGAATCGGGGACGGAAGATAACCAGGGCATGAGTTAGCAGAAACAAAGATCCCCCGTGTAGCCTGAGACAAGTGTTGTGTGTGAACACCCTTGAAGACCAACATGGCTCACGAGGGGGTGGTGTGGACAGAAACACACCTGGCTGCCTTTATATCCCGAGTGGTGATGTTTACACACCGCACCAGGTACTCATTTAAGGCTGAGTCAACCTAGGAAAGGCCCAGGAACGGTTTAGATAGTTGCCATTATTGGTCGTGAGCGGGCACCGAACTCAGGTCACCGGGCTTATAGCATAATCTGCCAACCACTGCACCACCGCTCCACCCGATCCGCCAATACAAAAAAAAGATCCCCGTATAACCTTAACAAACTGTTAGGGCAAGTGCTGTTAGCGAGGCCGACACAGCATACGAGGGGGTGGGTGACCAGCACCACGCCCGGCCGACTTTGTCTTCTTCGTGGCAATGTTTACACATTGCACCAGGTGCTGGTTTAAGGCCGAGTCAACCTATCCGCCATACACCCATACCAACAAAGACAAAGATCCCCCGTATAGCCTTAACAGACTGTAGGGGCAAGTGCTGTTAGCGAGCACCTATGAAGGCCGGAACGGTACACGAGGGGGTGGGTTGCCAGCACCACGCCCGACCGCCTTTGTCTCCCCAGTGGCGATGTTTACACACCGCAC
Source organism: Lampetra fluviatilis (assembly GCF_964198595.1). NCBI lineage: Eukaryota > Metazoa > Chordata > Hyperoartia > Petromyzontiformes > Petromyzontidae > Lampetra > Lampetra fluviatilis. The sequence goes on along the minus strand of NC_136304.1, from coordinate 8,823,365 downwards.
CAGGTACTCATTTCAGGCTGAGTCGACCTAGGGGAGGCCCAGAACCGGTTCAGATAATCGTCACTGGGTGTTGGCCGTGAGCGAGAATCGAACCCGGGTCGCAAGGTTCATAGCGCAGCGCGCTAATCGCTACACTACCACTCCCCATACCAACACACATACCCAGCTGCAAGCTGCATGCATCCATTCCTGACAATGCCACCCCTCCATTCACTCACGTGTCTGGCCGGGATTCTCATCACATCCTCACTGCTCCACATTTCCTATAAACCCAGCAGCATCCGGGCGCATGCAAGGGGATTTTATAAACCCCGACTAACTTACTCACCACTTTAGGGGCAGCATCAGAAAACGCTCGCTTGGAAGCCCTAGTGGGAAGAAAAAAAACAGCGGATGTTAAACGTTATTCTTTACAAGAGAAATCATTCGTTTGGGTATATCCGGGGGTCTTCCTGCTCACACGAGTAAAGGAGTCGTGCTCATCTCATTCTCTGTTGGCTACCCTGCGTAGTAGCACTGTAGTAGTGGAAATTCCACATTGTTATGGCGGGGCCAGTCATTCACTATGAAAGACAATTGACTCACGTGAACACATTTAAGTTGTGCAGTACAGTGTTGGCAGTGATGCTCAAGAACAAAAAAACCCAAAAAATTACACATTTGAACCTTATGTCGGGACCCCGGGGTCCCGAATAAACGAAAGTCAAAATCGTAATTAATTATTGTATTTTTGGCGACTCCATCCCACCGCGCACATAAACGCCGCGACCCGCTTGGCGCGGATCATTCTGTTGTCATGTCGAATGCAAGAATGCACAGAAGAAACAAAACTTTTAAACTTTGATTAGCGCATCGTGTAGAGTGCATCGAGAGGAACAGATTGCGATATTGCTTGCCTTCAACAGACATAAAATGACGTTGCAACGCAGTTTATGTGAGAGCCGGGGACTTATGGGACCCTGGGGTCCTGCCATAAGGTTCATTTGTGAGTAACACTGCCCTAAGAAGAGGAAAACATGAAAGGTAACGTTTCGGCAATGTCCCTTCTTCAGGAATCTGAAAAGAATCTCTCAGAAGCCTAAGAAATAACCTCTCAGGACCCCGTACCTCCGATGAGGACAGATGGATACGTTCGGTTGCGAAAGAATTTGAACATACATACGTGTTAACTAAAGTGTGGAGTTTTGGTTATCTGCCCTTGTAAGTGGACCTCGTTTGAGTTTGCTGGCGTTACCAAGCGGGGCTGTTGTACTACACGACACACACACACTCGCTTCATGTTCACAAATCTCAAGAATGGTGCGGACCTGTACTGTTTTCCCCGCAACTTGTACTGCATTTTAACAACTCGTTCCGCTGTACGCAGCCACCATAGCCTACAATACACGTTAGATATGCTGGTCACCCATCACAGCCCCCTATCTATACAAACCTGCTCAGCTTCCCAGACATTAAAACTAAACAGTACTATGTTTTGAAATAAAGACTCTGTCTACTCGACAGACCTGCTCTCCACCTGAGGACGGCTGCTTGCGTTGTGGCCGAAACGTCGTGAGAATTATTTATTATGTTTTATTTTTATTATTTTATTACTTCCCTTCTACGTGACTTTACCGAAAGAACCAAGAAGATGAATCCCTGCAGTCACGAAAGCTTTAAATCGAAATTTAGTACTATGTTTATTTTACCAGGTAAGGCCTACTGAGCTGTAGAGATATTTTTCAGAAGCGACTTGGCTACAAATGACAGCTCAATAAAGTGGCTCATCGCGTGTAAATCTATAGGAGCCAAATACTGTACTCGCTTCAAATATGAGGTTTCTTTACAGAAAGTGACGGTAAAAAATAAATCTACGCAGCACACTGCTACATGCGTGCGTGACGTCACTGCACAAGAGCCCCCCCTTGATTAATAGTCATGCACCACGCGTGGAAATTTACATGAACGCAAAAGGTCGCGCACTCCACATGCTGCACCCCTCCCCTCCTTAATAATCATGAGCGGGTGACGTCACTCCACATGCCGCACCCCTCCCCAATAACCATTAGCGTTTGACGTCACTCCACATGCCGCACCCCTCCCCAATAACCATTAGCGGGTGACGTCACTCCACATGCCGCACCCCTCCCCAATAACCATTAGCGGGTGACGTCACTCCACATGCCGCACCCCTCCCCAATAACCATTAGCGGGTGACGTCACTCCACATGCCGCACCCCTCCCCAATAACCATTAGCGGGTGACGTCACTCCACGTGGGACAACACCCCCCCCCCACCCTCATTAATAATGAGCTGAACAACTTATTTCCATTTAATATTTCAGACTTACTGCAACATACACCGGTCATAGGACGGGTAAATAAAGCTACTGTAGTTACAAATAAAAACCTCATCAACGACCCCCCCCCCACCCCACGATTTCCATGCTCGGCGTTGATCTTCCACGAAAACTACGGCGCTCCGTCCACCGTTTTGAGAACAGCACACCTCCTCCCAAGAGGAGAATTAAAGACGACCCACGGCGTGTGACTGCGGCCACCAAGAAGCGGACAACGAACGACCACGTTGCGAGCAAATACATCCTCCGCCGGGCTCCACGTGGAGGACTGAGCGGTCCAAGTCGCGCGAGTCGTGCATGGGTCACACGCAGACTTCAACTTTGACGTGCGATTTGCACATAATTGCCACACGCTCGAGCGAGAGAGAGATAACTCGTGATAGCAAGGTCGCTTCTGAAAACAGATGTATAATATAAAAACAAACTTTTGATCTAAAGCTTTCGTGACTGCAGGGATTCATATTCTTGGTTCTTTCGGTAAAGTCGAAACGTCGTGAGAATTTTTATTGTTTAATATTTTTTATTTTATTATTTCCCTACTAGGTGACTTTACCGAAAGAACCAAGAATATAAAAAAAAAATTTAGTTTTAAAGCGCTGTACTCAATCGGTATATGTTAGTGGGGGGGGGGGGGTGTGGTACGGCCACGCCGCCCAACTCGACGCACCGCAGCCCGGCCCGGAGGCGCTAGGCGAGGTCGGTGCTTCACCGCCGGCCTCGCAAAAGCGCCTCGATCGACTGACCCCTCGGTGACCGGGTGCTCCTCCCCGAACTGCTTGAGGTGCTTGCGCTGCCGCTTGGACAGCGACTTGACGATGTCCGCCCTCTTCATTCCCCGGCGGCGCTTCATTGTGAACGAAAAAAAACACGAGCGAACGACTGAAACCAACACAACCCTCACCCAGCCACCACGTGTCGCACGCGTGGTGGTGGTGAACGCGCCTTGAGTCTAGCGCCCCCTCTGGACTTGGTGGACACGAGTGGTATTGCAGGTAGTCCCCGAGTTACGACGGTTCGACTTACGCTATTTTCGACTTACGATGGGGGAGTCGGAACGCATCTCCATCGTAAGTAGAGGACTGCCTGTATTTTGATTTGAAGCTTTCGTGACTGCAGGAATTTATACTTTTTGGTTCTTTCGGTAAAGTCACGTAGGTATAAAATAAATCGCAACACAAGCGTCTGATGATTTATTTTAGATATATTTGTTTAATATGCAGGGTTGTCTCTCCCATAAGTCTGGAATCATAGGGAAAATAATACAATAAAAGGCAATAGCAACGCTTTTATTCACAGAACGTGCTCAACGTGTCAAGAGTATTGTTCCTGATACACAACTCCAGCGAGCACACGGTTTAATTGGCGACTATAATGCGTCGCCGCAAATGGTTCGACACTGAATTTGGATGCTCGCGATCTGGATGCAGTCTGTTCAAGTCAACGGAAACCTTCCTCTGACTCCGATTTCCGATGAGTAGAATTATCTAGACTCGTTCTTCCTTACTCAGAGGCATCTTGGGTTTGCAGTAACAAATAAAAAAAAATATGAATTCGTTATTTCCCCGATTCCAGACTTACGTATGTAGGAGACTGAACAGCATCATCATCAATTCGCGTCGTCACAACATCATGAGCCGTCAATTCATGCCGGTTTACTCCGTATTCTTGTACGAGCAAATTTGAGTTTTCGAGTCCAAACGGCGTATAGACGCTTCAATTCGGGCAAAAAAGTGTTTTTGTCTGTTTTGTGTTTCTCCCTTGTGATGGGACTGTGTTGGATGAATATTGAGATTTATAAGTGCACGAGGTTACCAATAAAGTCTGAATTCGTCTGTAATAAGTTAGACATTGATAAGGGGTTCACAGGTATGCAACATCATCATCATCATCACGATCCATGTGGGCAATAGACCCGTACGTGTCCACTGTACATTTCGCAATTAGTTTCCACTTTCCTCCTTTGTCTTGTGCCAATGTGCTCGAATAGCGCCACGTTTTTCCGGCACAAATCTCTTGTGTCGCCAAGTCATTCACTGTTAGGTCTTCCTTAACATTTTTACACACTTTTCATTTTCCTGTTGTCCATCCTACGTGTGTCCAAATAGTGCCAATTTCCTTCTCATCACTGCCTGTGTATCAGCTCTTCTTATTTGCGCAAACTTTGTCTTACCTTTACGTTGGTAACTCTTTGGGTCCGTCTTAGATGCAGTATCCTTCTGTAGCAATACATTTTGAGTGGCAATATCTATAAATAAATGTACTTCTTCTTCGGACGGCTGATGTAGATGCAGGAGCAACGACTACAGTTTCACATTCATGTGGTCTGAGCCAGAAAACAGCGCAACAGGAGTAATCGGACTGCATCCCTGTGATGTGTCTCCTTCGTAGTTGCGGATCGGGCATTGCATCGTGAAATGTTGTATGGTCTCTTCCGGATGACCACAGTCGCACACGACTGGAGTTTTTAATGTCCATGTGGGCATCAGGTATCCGCATCTGCCGTGGTTTGTGAAGTGGATGCGGTTTAGCGTGGACCAGAGTCCACATCCCGACGTCTCCGGCAGGAATCCTCCAGCTCCGCCTCTTGTCTCACGCCAGCCTCAAAACCTGGGTCATGTCTCTCCCCTCTAACCCCGCTTCCTCACCTGTCTCACCCCTCTCACTCCCCTCTAGCCCTCTCCCTCACCACACCCCCACTCTACCTGCCTCACCCCTATCCCTAAACTGTCTCACTCCTTTAATTCTAGACTTGAAGCTTTCGTGACTGCAAGGATTCATACTCTTAGGGTTTTTTCGGTAAAGTCACGTAGGTAAAAATTAATAGAAGTAATAATTGAAATAATAATAGCCCCGCCCACCACCACCACGTTCCATTCCCTGGTTACCACATTCAGATAAGCCCCTCCCCCCTTAACTTGTATTTAAAGGCTGGTCTCTTGGAATTTTGCCTCACTTGATGCAGTAAATTTAGCTGACGGTCCCACCTGATGACGGAGACTTGTGTTGCCTCCGAAACGTCGTGATTTATTATTTTATTTCTATTATTACTTCTATTAATTAAAATTTTTACCTACGTGACTTTACCGACAAAACCTAAGAGTATGTCTCACTCCTCTCACGCACAAGCCTCTCCCATCTCAAGCACCTCTAACCCTTCTCCCTCACCTCTCTCACCCCACTCCCACACTTGTCTCATCTCATGTACTCACCCCCTCCTCACGCCTACTCCTCTCACACCTCACGGCCGTCTCACGCGGTCTCTCGCCTTTCGAATAAAAAGGCAGCGGATAGCGCGCCAGTGGTTCAACACGGAATCGAACCCAGGTCAAGGATTTCTCAATCCCAAGGCAGCAGCTGGTCGGATCACGTGGATTCGCACACACGAGACATTACAACTGGACATGTGAAAAAGAGCCTCATAGCTCATCAGATTCCTCAAGACAGCTGACGACAACACAATCATTGGCGTCAGCGTAGACAATCGGCCTCCTTCCAATGTCCTTAAACACATTTAGCTTACAAATTCCATCAACCGCACGGCCTCATGGGAGTGCATATTTTCAACAGCATTGGTTCAACACAATCAAAACTTTGCACCGTTTCCACATTAAGTGTCTCATCATTAGTCAGGCTTGCTTGAAGCAATGATTGTGAACTGCAAGATGTTTATAAGGACCCCTCTGTTAGATATGGGTCCACGTTCAACAAAACCCCACGTAATAACCCAAAACACAAAACGGGCAGTCATCGACTTACGAACCAGTCTCGTTCAAGATATATGTTCGCAAGTCGATCAGTTTGTAAATCGGAATGTGCTGTATTTAAATGCATACGGTCTGTTATAAAATGTGCTGCGGTTAAACAAAGGGAAGCATTGTTAAACCCATAACTAATATTGCATTTTTGCATGTAATACTTAATACTGATGCTGGCTTGCTTGTAACCCTGGGCGTAATGAGTCTCCACAGATATCCCCCGTATAGCCTTAACAGACTGTTGGGGCAATTGCTGTTAGCGATCAGCGCCTATGAAGGCCGGCACCATACACGAGGGGGTGGGTGGCCAATACCACGTTCGGCCGTCTTGGTCTCCTCCGTGGTAATATTTACACAGGTACTCATTTGCGGCTGAGTCGACTTAGGGGTGGCCCAGGACCGGTGCAGATAATCGTCACTGGTGTGGGCCGTGAGCGGTTGCAAGAACGCTCAAACGCACAAAAGCACTCAAGCCCAGTGGGAGGCCGCGACTCATGACATCTCGCTCCTCTGAACATAATAGTTCACCGTGCAGTTCGCAAGTGCGAGTTTGCGATCGAAAGCCGATGTAAAAAATATATTTCATGGCAGTGCGGATGCTCGAAACTCTGGTGTTCCTATGCCGAGGACTGCCTGTAAACAAAACTACTCTTAACCGTGGTCATGTACTGAAACAATATCAAGAATCCTACAATCCGTGGTGTTATGCTAATATTGGCGACTTGACTCCACTTATCTGCAAGGAAAACCACTAAGGCAGGAAAGGGACGAAGATAGTTTGCGGACCCCACAACTCCCACGGATAAGTCGCTCGTAATGGTCTAGTAATTCAATATTCGATGACCGTATTGTTGGGTGTTCTTGCCAGCGGACCATTAATTTTTATTCAAAAACTAGCTGTCGGAAGTGTTACACTTGACACCATTTTTACATTTAGCCATTTAACAGTTTTTTTTTAATTAATTGATCCACACGTTCGTGTAAATTTTCTCTATGAACCGTTTATTGTTTAATTTGTTTGTGTCTCCGTTTCTTATCCTTGTCATGATGTTAGTTGCAGCTCACACAAATGCATTCCCAAGGTTCATAAACACCTGAAGTTTGCTACCGTACCTCCGATGAGCAGTTGACTACGTACGGTGTGAAAGAAGTTGAACATACATAGTCCATTATACTTTACCCCTCCTGTTCCCCCATCCCACTCCGTCTGACCATACGCTGTACCTTACCGTTTTATTCCTTTCAATAAAATACTTCTGGAAAAGTCAATTATGTATACGTTGCACTAGTGCATTAAAAATAAAACCTAACAATATGAATCCTTGCAGTCACGAAAGCTTCAAATCTAGAAATTAATAAAAACCTAAAATCTCGTTAGAACGTTTCTTTTAAAACATGTCTACTCCGAGTGAAAGAAACACTCTGTACGAGGTCAAGTTGCAGTTTTGAATATAAATGTATTTCTGAAAACAATGCATATTTAGAGGTGCGATTGAGTTTTACATCACAGGACCCACAACAGAAGGTGGATGTGCCTGGGATTTTAATAGAAGTTTCAACATTGCAGACTTCAAATGCTCCAATGGCCACTTTATGAGCACCCCTAGCCATCCAACCACCCACGTGTGTGCTTTGTACATGACCAGCCAGATAAATTGGGTTTTTATCAGCGATTAAGGTGGGTGATACATTTAGAAATTTCACATTCCCATTGTAGGGGCCAGTACGTATGGAGGGCAACCACAACTTCCCACAAACAGGGTATTTATTGACCTCAGGGGAATGGTGGTAGAGGCAATTCTGACCCAGTATATGAATACAACTTTTGGTTTGTGTTAACCACAAAGTAACAATATAGGATTAACTGCTACCTGTGGTAATCCAACAACAGTAACAAGTAACGCATTACATTTTACTCTCAGTACATCAGATAGTGTGCCGAGCCTGTACTTGGTTTTCCCATATCTCTCTGCAATAATCGCCGCGTGAATGGCTCATGCTTTAGCGGACTGAGCAGTCAGTGATTCTTGTAAAAAGACCCCTCGTGTGCAGGAGGGATGAGGCGGGAGAGGACTTGGCTGGGTCGGGGGTCTTCACGACACGAGTTCAGGTTTGGCGCCTTCTTGCTGTGCTCCTTTTTTCCACTCGGGGTTGGCGATGTGTTCCGGGATCTGCTCAATCGTGTGCTGCACAAACACGTGACACAACGAGAAAGGAGGACTTTATAATAATTCGAGTTGTGTCAGTGTCTCCCTGTAAGAGCAGGGAAATGGAATAGCACTCGTTTTCATTTACGGCTGTAGCTCAGCAGTTAGAGCGTTCAAATGGTAATCAGAAGGTCGCGATTACAAATACTGGGAGTAGGTCGACTTGGCCCATCATCTCTCTGCAATCGATAAAATGAGCACCACTTTTGGAAGTCAACAGCGGTAGTACTGTGGAGAGAATGACTACTGTCACGGAAAAAAAAAAATTTGAATTTGTAATTTCCACAGTTGGCTTATAGCTGCCAAAGGAGACACGTGCTGTCCCACTACTCGTTTGTGCATAGGTAATTTAACGTTTGTGTAGCAGGATTTAACCATTGACTCGGTATGCATTTTTTTAAATTAAATTCATAAAATACGATCACTTGTTGGTGGCAGGCCAGCTTAGCCTCGTAGATTTGCCCACCTTGGCAGAGCAAATAAAAACAGTGATCCACCAGGCTTAAATATCCCTCCACCAACACGTAAGGTTTTTAATTCCCACTAATGTAATACAATTGATGAAGCAACTGTGTTTACAAATTTAGGTATTTGTGAGTCATCACATTTGAAAATGCTGCATTCAACTATATATATCAAGATTCTGCCCGTCTATCCTAAAGGGCCAGTGCTAAAAACATTAGCTTAGATTGTATACAATTATAACGCAGTGATGACACTGATGATAATAATAATAGTAACAGATTTCACTTCTCCCAGAGCGAAGAACAAACTTGCCAAGTCTCACAATTTTTTCAGGATGTTCCTGCTAGGATGTTATAATGAGATTCCCCAAGGCTTTTTGTATATATGACAGTATTTTCAGCCCGTGAGTCTACATTCCCTGCAAACACAGGGGCCATAAATTATCTCCTGAGGTTAACCATGTGTGCGAGTTGTCCGCTGACTGACCCGTGTAACCTCCATGGCCACTCCCTCTGGCAGGTTCCTCTGGATGTACTCCAGGTACACATTAGCCGTGCTACCAGTCAGGTACTTAAGCTGAAAAAAAAAATAGAAATGTGTGGTTAAAATAACGCAACCATCACTACGCCAACAACAGACCAATTAAATCATCACCATTATTACAATTCCTAACATCGGCAGTATTCCCATAATCACCAATGTGACCATCATCATCATTACCACCAGCGTCAACACCAAAACAATGAAATCCAAAGAGCATCCTTTCATCAGCGGAAGAAAACAGGTTTTCAGCTTTCACTCATTGGGAGAATATAAATTATTTGCACATTTCCAGTTAGGAATAAACAGGCCGATCCTGGAAGGACAAGAGCTGGCTTGCCCGTGCAGTTGTTGCATCTGTAATGGACTGTGGTCACATCATGGCTGCTGACATTCCATTGGACAAGTCCAGTGGTTCCCTGCTCGATACGCATGCGGTGCCCGTCCCAGAGCTGTTGAAACCATCTCACGTCGTCGTAGTCCCGTGCGCTTACCCTCCACTGGTTATGATGGAAAACAAAACTCGATTGGCACTTTTGTTCAAGTCACAGTTCAATTTGTTTGAATGTGTTGGGTGGTTGAGGAATGCGTAGCTCTAATTTATATTATACTGACATGATCGAACCCAAAATACGAATTAAGAATGACATTATTCGTCGAGAAAACCTAAGTATGGTCTTCTTTAAAAGAATTAAGTTTGTGGAGTAAAATTATATATATTGGGGCACACCACAGGTGATTTGCCCGGTATTTTGAGGACACACGGCACGGTAGTGTAGCGCCACGCGGCTGTGAGCCCTGCGTACCTCTATGACGCGAAAATGCGTGCGCATCTCGTACTGCACGCGGTGCTTCTTATAGATGTGAACCGACTTGAGTACGGTGAGGCGCTCGATCTTGCGGCGTGGCTCATAGCTGTGGTGCATGGCAACAGTAGCAACAGTCAACGGCTGCAGCCCGTGGCAGCAAGACACATCAAAGCAGCATTCAACACTCAGTACCGAGTCAGTAATTCGTACTACTTGAGTTGTAGACTAGTGGTTGAATGTTTAAGTGAAATAACAGATGAGTGATCAAATTAATTATTGACCGTGTTAGCACATTGGGGGAGTAAGCGGTTATTAGCGGATAAGTTATTTCATTCGTGTTTTAATAGAAGAGTTAGGGAAGTGGTTATGTGGATGGGTGAATTAATTGGTCGTTGAGAATGTCATTTAGTTGAGTAGGGGGTTATATGACGAAAAGTTAAGGAATTAGTGTTTGCTTAGGTTAGTTAAGTAGGCATAATAGGTGATGTGGATGAGTGCAGGGTGAGTGCATCCAGCCAGTGTCCCCGCCCCCACGTACACAGTGTGGATCGGGATGTTGAGGAACTGCGCCGTGCGCGTGATGAAGAACTCGTAGCTGTCGAGTAGTGGGCGCTCGTGAGCCTTGACCCGCACGATGAGCCGCTTGTACAGCACGTCCGGCTCCTCCGATACGTGCACCTACGAGTATGATACCATGCTTATTATGCACCCAAAACAATGCGTCAATTATTAATTAGGTGTGGCGCTGGCCATACCACCGCCTCGTGTGGTGTGCGGGTCTTAATAGGTGCCCAAACAGCCATGTTTGCTATTAGGGGAATTTTTTTGCGTGTGTAGGTGTGCGTATATGTGACTAGTCGACTCAGGTCGACTCAGCCTTAAATGAGTACCTGGTGCGGTGTAAACATCACCACTGGGGAGACAAAGGCGGTCGGGCGTGGTGCTGGCCACCCACCCCCTCGTTCGTGTACCGTTCCGGCCTTCATAGGTGCTCGCTAACAGCACTTGCCCCTACAGTCTGTTAAGGCTATACGGGGGATCTTTATAAGTGACTAGAAATGCATGTGAATGTGTATGGTATGGCTTACCAGGGATGTTGCACTAGACAGAGTGCGGACTGCTCCCAACGAGATCCCCAGCGGTGCCGATACCTGGGAGCTAGAGACAAGACGACAAAGAACTCGCTCACTCAAATACCCAACCGATCACCAATCCACTGAACCACTCCCTCAGTCAACCACTCACTTATGCATTCAGTCACTCCATTGCTCAACCACACAACCATTCAATCACTCTCATTCACTCAACCACTTAACTTCTCAATGACTACTACATGCACTCAATCACTTACTAAACCACACGCTCAAAATATTCAATCATTTACCAGCTCACTCACCGTATCACTAAAATCACTCACAAAACGACCTATCCATTCACACGTTTACTTAGCAATGTATCCATTTAATCAGAATAGCATCCACTTACTAATTTCCTCTTCCACTTACTTACTTACCCATTCTCCCACTCATCCACTCACCCACCCAAGCATTAACTCACTCCGTAAACTGCTTACCCAACCAACCACTGAGCCACAGTCCTAGTAACTACTTGGTCACCAACTCAAATTCCCACCTTCAAAATCAATTGCTCAGTTTACTTACCAACTCAACATGTCACCAAACCATCTACCCAACCACCACCAACCCACCGACCATTTTAGTCTCTGAACTATTCGCCCAGATACAAAATTACTTACCTACTCAGGCTCTCACCCACGCACTCCAAGTGGCTATTTGGCTGAGTGGGTGATTGAGAGCACGCACAACACTCCCCACTACCCACCCCCGTGAAGTGGGAAAGACCCAGAGGTTGGTTCCCTGGGGTAACTCACGCAGGTGCAGGAGCCAGCGCCGGGTGAGCCACACATGTCCGCACAACCTGCTGCACACGTGGAGGACACACGCGCACACACCGCGGATCAGCTTTGCAGACAGACGCAGCATGACGCCGTGCTGAAAGGTCAAAGGGTCTCTACTCAAGCACGCGTGAGACATTTATTCTGATGGAACTAATCCAGAAATGTCACATCCCGTAAGACAACCATTGTTGGATTCTCACAGTGACACTAATCACGAGTCATGTTTATAACGCGCACATAATTTGCGCATCTAATCGACGACACGCGTCAGAGGCTCGGGACTACTCATTTTATGCACCACAGAGAAAGAGAGATGATGGATGGGCTGAGATTACCTCCCCCATCACTGGGATTCACACTCACGTCTGGAGACGCCGTTCAACAACTATGGATCAACAGCGCATTCCATCGCCGTGAACTCGAGCCACGGCTGCCACCAACAGGGCACATTGGGTCAGCTGAACATCACATTGATAATGTCACAGACACACCACGTGACAGCACAGCATAGCAATGCGATACGCAATTACACACATGCACGGCGGGTTGTTTTGTTTGTCCAGACACTGTTTGAGGGCCTTCCCGTGGGGGTTATGTGACCATACTTCACCAAGTTCAATTTCGATTTAAAGCTTTCGTGACTGCAGGGATTCTTCTTCTTGGTTCTTTCGGTAAAGTCACGTGGAATGGAAATAATAAAACATAATAAAATAATTCTCCCGACGTTTCGGCCACAACGCAAGCAGCCGTTCCTCAGGTGAAGAACAGGTCTGTCGAGAAGAGAGTCTGAATGAGTTTTATGTTTATTATTTTTTAATTTCCATTCTACGTGACTTTACCGAAGAGCCAAGAAGATTCACCAAAGTTCGTCATCGTGGGTTGAAGGCGGCGAGCAGAGTACAACTCAGTATCGTCACAGAAGTTAACGGCACCTGCCACGACCCGCACGACGTCAGGAGGCCCTCATCCAGCTGTGGAGCGACAGATCCACGCCCATGTGTGTACAGTACTGCACTGTATACACTGTACTGCATACACAAACACCATGCGGCAGTACAGTGCGGGGTCACGACCTCTGAGGCATCGCTTGCACATGGACCGCCTCCGACGCATTTCACGGAAATATCTCCAGGAACATCTCTCACCTGTAGCCGGCTCAGCGCCACGGCTCCACGACCGAGCGCCGCGCTCGCCATTACGAACTAACACCACTAACAACCACCACCAACACCACCACGAAATACCACCAACACCACCACTACGACCACCACCACACGCGGCGCGCGCTGCGCATGCGCGTGATCGACAGACCCCACGGGGGGGAGGGGCGACGACGGCAGGTCGTCTTCCGGAAGAGGTAGAAGGTCAATTACAAGCAGGGGCGGAAGCGTCTTCCAGAATAGGAAGATGCGCTAAAACCCCAGCGCGTCTTTCCCGGACAACACGTGCCGTGTAATCTCCCGGGTTAGAGTCATTAGAATTTACGAAATGATGATAAAATAAAGGTGATTTACTATTTCCGGCAATAATACAGCAGGTATTAAGGTATTCTTGGTTCTTTCGGTAAAGTCACGTAGAAGAGAAATAATAAAATAATATAAAAATAAAATAATAAAAATTATCACGACGTTTCGACAGCAACACAAGCGATCGAAACGTCGTGAGAATTTTTATTGTTTTATTGTATTATTTTATTATAAAAAAAAATTCTCACGACGTTTCGATTGCTTGCGTTGCTGTCGAAACGTCGTGATAATTTTTATTATTTTATTTTTGTATTATTTTATTATTTCCCTTCTACGTGACTTTACCGAAAGAACCAAGAATATGAATCCTTGCAGTCACGAAAGCTTTAAATCAGGTGTTAAGATGTTTATTAACACCCTAGCTTTCCTATACTTTGTTATCAGAATCTGTATTTATTCTGGAGGAATCCGATGAGCAATAAAGCTCTTTTTCACAGATGTCCAGTAGGGGCGGGTAAGATCGTTACAACAACAAACAGTGAAAAAAACCACGACAATAGTGCAAAGTACAGGAAAGACAAACAAATGACCCAAAAACATGCAAATGAAACTAAACCATCCCCGTCCTACCAGACAAAGCCCACTGAGGTATTAAAATACTGGTAGGAACCTCCTGGTTTCACCAGCCCACAGGGGATTATAGTGTCCGTCCGTCGTGCATCAAAAAATGGGAGGGGTGGGGGGGCTGGGTGGGGCCGGATGGGGGGGGGGGGGTGCTGGTCACCCCGTGGTGCCCTTATAAAACTCAACGTTTAACCTACTCACGCCGGCTTGTGCCCGCCCTCACAGGCATATTTGCGGAATACACCACGCCGCCGTTGACCCTGGCCATTGACCGAGCAACCCAACGTTCCTACCAGCTCCCTCCGCAGGAATGTGTTTTTTTCAGAAGCAACCTGGCCACAAATGATAGCTCAACAAAGTGGCTTATGATGTGAACATTTATAGCAGCCAAATAATCGAAATAATTTAAATAACGTTCTGACCCGCCCGACTGGACATCTGTAGCAAAAAAAATGCTTCATAGCTCATCGGATTTCTCCAGGATAAATATTCTGATTCTTAGATTCCTATTGTAAGGCATCAAGTGTGCATTAACCACACATTCTTGTGGTAAAACATGCGAACAGATATGCTTTAATAACATAATTTGTGGGCCAATCAGTTATAAGGACAATGCATAGATTGTACTGTATTATAATACAGTACATTTGATAATTATCAAAACATATATTTGAATGTTTCATCACAAGTATGTGTGGTTAATGCAGATATGATGCCTTGTGTTAAATTTAGTCTTGATTTGAAGCTTTCGTGACTGCAGCGATCCATACTCTTTGGTTCTTTCGGTAAAGTCACGTGGGTAGAAAATGAATAGATCACGACGTTTCGATCGCAACACAAGCAACCGTCGTCAGGTGTGAAACAAAAACAGCAGGAGAACTGCTGACGTAGGAGAAAGAGCTGCTGCAACAAGAGTTTATATAAGAAATTCAACCCTTTAGCTAATACCGATTTTAGGCTGTCGGAAATTGGGAGGATAAGTGACAGCAGCAGATGTGCGATTGGTATTACCTTCGTGTCGCGGCATCTCTTCAGAAAGGTGAGAGACTCGATCAAAGGAGCCTTCTTGTCTCGCAGTCTGTTAAAAGATCTAACTGCTGTGTGGAAACCCTCCCCGTAGAGGCGGTTCAATATTGATTTGAAGGTTTAGTGACTTTAGGAATCCATACTCTTTGGTTCTTAATATTTCCCCCCTGGCCTCTCTCACCCGTGCTGTGAGCGTCTCATGCGGTTAGCCCGCTGAGCTTCTGTGCGCCCAGACAATGTTAAGCCATCTTCTTGGTTCTTTCGGTAAAGTCACGTAGAAGGAAAATAATAAAATAATAAAAAATTCAACATAATAAAATAATTCTCACGACGTTTCGGCCACAACGCAAGCAGCCGTCCTCAGGTGGAGAACAGGTCTGTCAAGTAGACAGAGTCTGAATGGCACGCCCCAGGCTTGGAGCGACTATTTATGCTGGGATGGAGGGGCGAAGAGCGTCTTGACAAAATAATTTGCATATCAAGAGGAATTTCGAAATTTAAATGTTAAGCCAATTTAAGGGGGGCCACAATGTAATTTGGGGGGGGGGGGCTGTCGGCCAATCTCCTGGCACCGGGAAACCGTTGCACATCCCTGCTAGGGGCCCTTCAATGAAAACCCATGGTGCCAGGCGACCCCCCACCGGGACCCTGCGTCAGAGGTCGCAACCGGGTATCCGATACCCGTACCCTACCCGATACCCGCCTACCCGTACCCGGCCGGGTACGGGTAGCCGTTTGCGACCCTGGTGCGGCCGGGTACGGGTAAGGAATCAAAACCCGTTTGCGACCTCTGCCCTGCGTTTGTGCGTGTTCAGGGCGGGGTCGTGGCACCACCACATTTGCCGTGAAACCCATCGGCCACGCTGTGCCATGGGGGCGCAGAACTTTCGCACCATTGGGGGGGGGGGGGTCAGACATTTGTGACGATGTGTGACGGGGGGGGGGGGGTGAGAAATGTGACGTCACATCAAAATGCGCAACTTTCAATAAATATAGACAACTCATTCTACTTCATTGAATAGACTTTTTAATAAATGTTTTCTCCTACAACATCAGTGCAGCGCCACATTAAATATGCACTACAATGACAATAGTTTAAAGCAATTTGAAGCATGTTTTATTTGGGGGGGGGCATAGCTTTGTGACGTCATATTTAAGGGGGGGTCTGACTTTTTGTGACGCCGTGTGATGAAGGGGGGGGGGTCAAAAATCGTCCAAAATCGCGTGACGTCATTTATGGACGGCCCCATATACGATGAGCAAGTTGAACTAAACAACACACATTGTTTGGTGGTGGTTATGCTGCGTTAGCAGTGGTGCACAAACACAAATAACATACATACCTGTAAACCCATAGGGGTTACCCGTATTACTGTACAGGGAAATTGAGTTTTCAAGTTCATATGGCGTACGGCCGCTTCAATACGGGCAAAACATTGTTTTTGTCTATTTGTTTGTGTTTCTCCCTTGTGATGGAACTGTGTAGGATGAACTTTGAGATGTATAAGGGCACAGTGGGTCTCAATTGGTCTGTAATAAGAAAGGGCACTGATAAGGAGTTGACAGGTATGAAATAAGAAACAAATCTTCTTGGTTCTTTCGGTAAAGTCACGTAGAAGGGAAGTAATAAGATAATAAAAACAAAACGTAATAAAATAATATACGTTTTGTTTTTATTTTTATTATTTTATTACTTCCCTTCTACGTGACTTTACCGAAAGAACCAAGAAGATGAATTCCTGCAGTCACGAAAGCTTTAAATCGAAATTTAAGAAACAAATGAACACATTCATCCATCGTACTGGAAAAACGTGGGGGGGAGGAGGAATTCATAAATAAATAATAGCTGACGTTTCGGGAATCCTCCCTTTCGAGTGACACATTAAGTTCAACCGCGGCTCCACAACACAAACAATTGCACGGGGCCCTTTGAACTAACCATCATGGCCGTTCGCGTTTGTAAAACCCGGCGCACGTCATAGACTCGTCTTCCCCCTACCCCCCGCTCTGTCCCCCTCCGGCCACCGTCGTGACGTCGCCAGCACCACAAGCGAACAGGAGGCGATCGCTCTGCTCCATGGCGGCGGCTATAGCGGCCGAGGGAGCCGAAGAAACGGGAGCCCGCCTCTAACTCGGGGCCCCGCTTCCCTCTCCTCCTCCTTCTCCTCCCTTCTCCACCTCTTCCTCTTCGTCGTCTCGCGCCCTGCTTGAGAGTCGTACCCGCCAGGCAGCGGCTGCTTTTGCAGCGAAGAGAGAGTGGGTTTCTTCAGGGCCCAGGAGGTGTGTTGGTGTCAACCTCCTCTCCCCCTCTCCCACCCCTCTCGGCGGTCGCTTGGGTGAGTGTCTCTCTCTCGCTGGCAGACAGACAGGGGACTTGGGAACATCTTCTAAGGTAGCCTCAGACTGACAACAACAACAACAAATGCGTTGGGCTGCCGTGGTGGGGTTTGGCGGACGCGTGGTTTGCGTCGTGGGTTTTAGCATCTCGGTTAACATCATCATCATCACCACCATCATCATCATTACCACCACCATCATCGTCACGATTGTGATGATGGCTATCGGTGTCATCGTCGTCATCGTCGTCATTGTCATCGTGAGTTTATCACCATCATCACCGTCATTACTCTCCTCCGCCTTTTAGTAATCGTCGTTGATACGACCATGGTCACCACCACCACCATCATTACCACCATCATCATCACGATCGTGATGATGGCTATCGGTGTCATCGTCATCATTGTCATCGTGAGTGTATCACCATCATCACCGTCATTACTCTCCGCCTTTTAGTAATTGTTGATACGACTATTGCCACCACCACCACCGTACTCGCTGTCACCATCGTGATCATCATCGTCTCACTGTCTTCATCACAGCAGACAAATTAATCCCCAGTCGGCCCAGACACTGACATCGCCGTGGGGGTCTACCGGACGAACTCTTGTCGACGGCGCTCTACGTTAGTATGTGCCCGCAAGATGCGTGTACATCGAGGGTGTATGCGGAGAAACGTAATACCGCGTCTTGAATTACGACGATACCGGAGTGATGTATGAAGCGGTGGAAGGTTGAAAGAATGTGGTGAGTGGGATCTCGGAACAAAATACCTCGATCATGGGACCTTACTTGGCAGTATCAAAATATGAGAATTGTTTTTTCCTTCACTGGCAAAAAAAACAGGTTTTAAGATGTTCGATTACCAGATAGATCCCTTTTGCGATGATTCGAGTCTGCGTTAACCACACACGTACTTGTGGTGAGCATGCAAACACACACGCTCTGATAATTATATTTGATGCATTGTCTTTGAAACCGAGTGGCCTACACCAGAGACAGCCTTCTTTAGGCCCAAGTCTCACCAGTGTCAGACCAGATAATACCAAAAAGGCGAACAGTTTCAAAGACAACGCATATATTATCAGAGCATGTTTGTTCGCATGCTCATCACAAGCGTGTGTGGCTGATAACTTGCAAAAGGTTTCTGTTTGGTGTTTTAACATCTTCACACATTTTTGTATTGCCAGAAAGGGTAAAACCAGTTCTTAAAATACCGAGAGTGGGCAGCACTGTATTGTAATAGGTGATCGCGGACTGTACAACTATTGGGTGGTATAAGGGAGTGGCATAGAAGTCGCATTGGCGTTCTGTACAATAATAGGTGGTTGCATCACAGTGAGAAGTGGTTAAGAGAGTGGACAGTTTTGGAATCGTAGTTCTACTCTACATCATCCTTAAATTACAGCACCTTAATAGGTGCTTGCCTGTGACCAGATCACCCGCAATGCGTCCGATCTTGTCAGATCTCGGAAGCTAAGTAGGGTTGAGCTTGGATAGTGTTTGGATTGGTGGCTACTGGTCAAAATACAGGCGTGATGGGCGTTTTGGACAATAGGGGGCAACGTAGCGGAATTTATTGTCATTCAAATCCCCCCTCGACTTTCATTCAACCCGCACTGACCAGCGTGGTGAAGTATGGTCACATTCCTTTTTGCCATGCAAGGTGTGGAGGGGCCTTTATCTGGCAGTGGATTATATAAATATACAGGTGATTGAAAAAAAAGGACATTGGTACAGATGGTGAAGCTTTTTATGACCCTCAAATGACAGCACGTTAATAGATGCAAGCAGGAGATCGCCGCTGATTAAGTTAAAAGCACAGATAGGGAAATACACAACAAAATCTTGAATGGCAGAGTTAATAGAGGCTCGCAACATCAGAAAAGTGATAGCAAATAGGCAAACAAGACACTTCCACCCCAAACTTAAAAAAATAACATCGAAGCACCACTGGGCCAGTTTATTCCAGCAAAATGTGTTAAAATTATTAAACTCTGGATTGCCTTCTATTTCGCTGAGGCTCATGAACTGATTGTGGAATGTTGAACAAACGCTGCTGGGTTGCCTGCTGTGATGGTCAAGAGCCATCCTAAAACAACACCACCATGGGCTCGATCATCTCAGGATAGCAGCAGTCCACAAAATGCATTATTGCACCATCTTGGAGGATTGTCGCATAATAAAATTAACAAAGGTTTGTATCAGGGTAATAATATACACGCTAGGTCATCTAAAGAGGTGTGATTGAGACCATAAGATCGATCCTTCCTTAATGCCTTGCATGTCATGTCACATCACCACACTGCATTTATGATGCAGGCAGCCTTTTTTTCGGCCACCAAACTGAAGAGTCAAATTGTGGCCAATGTGTTTGTATATGGTGGCGAGATGTTAACTACCTCGCCTGGTATAAACGAGGTCGTGGGTTCGAGCCTGACCCTGACGCCTCTATATTTGGAGTTTACATGTTCTCCCCGTGGTCGTGTAGATTTTTCTCTGTGTATTCAGATTTTTCCCTCCCCATTTAGAAACACGTAGAGTATATGGCTGCTATAAATGTCTACATGATAATCCACTTTGTTGAGCTGTCAATTGTGGTCAGGTCACTTTTACCTGGTAAAATAAAAAATAGTTTCTAGTTTTACTACGGCGGTGAAAGTAAAGGTGCAGTGAAAGTAATGGTGACACTGTCCATCTTCCCATCAGACTTGAGAGGAGATTGAAGAAGAGAAGAACAAGACATGGGCTCCCAGGCGCTGCAGTTTCTCCGCCAGGGCCTCTGGGCATCCCTGACTGGGGGCTGGTGCTTTGACCCGCATCAGAGCAAATTCTCAAATGCCTTCCACCTGTACGTGTGGCTCTTCCTGCTCTGCTTCCCCTTCACGCTCTACCTGGTGAGTTCTCTGCATTGCCTGCTCACAGCATAGCCGTTGTGATGCATGTTTCTTGTAATTGTGTCGTGGGTTCAATTGAGGTGCACACTTGATCTTGGAGGCAACACGTTTATTCACTAGTTCCAACAGGTAACTCTCTACCTAACTGGATAACGACTAAGGGTGGTGACCACGAGTAACTATATACATACTGGACGGGATAACTACTCAATCGGACCAGGGCAACCAACACGCTGCCTGGTCCACGTGCGCGAAGACCGGAGACCCAGGACCCATGAAGACGGAGGATTTCTTCCCAGAGATGAACCACCACCATCACCGCCGGGGGGACTCGGCTTTTATCTGCTGCGGCGTGGCCAGGCCCCGCCCTTGACCACGCCCCTTTTCCAGATCCTTCTCGACGATTCAGGGCCCACATAACGTGTCCCTCTCACCTCATCTCTGGTCCTCGTTACCACCTCATCCGGTCACGTGCCCCCTCGGGCTCACCCAGACTGTTATGTCCTCACCCAACCTCTTCTATGGTATACTCCCTCTGGTGCTAGAGAGAGGCTCCGCACATACAGTACCACTCACTCGGTACTGTCGCTACACTATAGTGACATCATTTATGTCACTACAATTGTATTCTGAGATATCTCCTTTACCAGTGGCAAAATATAGTGATAGATTTTTACCCTTTCAACTGGTACAAAAACTGACACCTTTATACAAGGCATCATGTTTGCAATAACCACTTCACAAGCAGTCAAAATGCAAACAAAAAGAAACAACTCTGATGATGATAATGATATGCACTGTCCTTGAAGTTGATTGGTCCACACCCGAGACAGCTTTTCTTAGAGCCTAGTCTCCATTGGTGCTGGACCAGATGACGCCAAAGGCGTACAACTCAAAGACAGCGCACTATCAGAGTATTGAGAGCTCGGGGTAAGCATTTACACTGAGACATTTCCTTTACCAGTGGCAAAATATAGTGATAGGTTTTTACCAGTTGAAAGGGTAAAAACCTATCACTACAATTATATTGTTGTTTTTAAATCTTGTATCAAAGTCACAGTATGCCCTTGCTATTCATGGCCTAGTGCCTAAGGCTCATAATGGTCATGTCTTTATGGAGTTGCTACGACTGGGATTTAAATCATCATTAAGTAATTAAAAAAAATCCCTTATGACATCATAGTTGTGTCATGGAGCGGGGAAAGGGTGACACATTCGTTAGCTCAGTGTACCATTAACCTGGCCACCTAAGTGTGACTCCTGGTCACTGCCAGCATCAGTAGCAAGTGATGTTTGAGCCAGCCCTGGTCCTGGTCAAAAAACTCCCATGACCAAAGTGTATGGGGAACCCTTGATCCAGCAGTGGGTTGACAAAGTAATGTAAATTATTATTTGTTATTAATTTAATTGGAATCATGTCATATATTATCTGTCAAGTAAATGTCGATACAGCAAATAGGTTATCAAATTATCCGTACAGTTATTTTAAGTGTTATTTCCTCAAGCGTGCGTAATTCTGGTCGCTTGGTTCCTTACATTTGCAAATATATCCAAGCAGAAAATGGCCAAGCAAGATCTTATAAAAGGATCTTTAAATTCAGGAATGCTTTAGGGATAAATTAAAAGTCGGATTATTGCGTGTCAATGTGAATACATATTCTGAGTTGGCGGACTGTGACATGGTTCCAGAAAATGACCGTAGAAAATTACACCACAGGGCTCCTTCTGGTGTCACTTCATTTGGTCTTTCTACTCAACACTAGAGAGCATTGATAGATACTTTTATTACAGAATTCAAGCCAGGTTCCCAAGTGTAGCCAGATTGAGTGAATGGCATTGAAACTGGCACTAATATTGGGAATAATATAGTCCTGAACACCGTAAAACCTTTGCTGTAGTTTTCTGCTTTGATTCGTTCAGTGCCCAGCACATGGATAGCTCTTTGGCAATGAAAATGACCATCATATTCTATTTAGCAAATGAGAGTGCTGTTTTTTTGCTTTTTAAATCACTCGCACACAGTGGACCTTTTTGGAATAATACATTGGGAATATTTATCATTCCCGCAAATTATGATTTCAATGATGGTGTTTGTGGTTAATAAGTGGGTCGTTGGGTGCATTAGTGGCTGCTGACTATGTCACTAATCCAACCTCCGCAACTAGATAAAATACGCTTCATCTACGTGACTTTCAAAACAAATGTGCAGCCCCGGTGATCAGTATGGACTTACAGGATGACATTGTTGGCAAGATTGGACCACTTGGTGCTGGTGCCACGGATGAAGTTAAGGGAACGATGTAGACTTGTTAGATCACTCTAAAATATGTTGTGCTACAAACCATAACACTTGGAACTGAGAACTCATTATAATGGGTGTGTATTGAATCAATTTGGTTAAAACAGCTGCAAGCCCATATTTTACTGATGCATAAAGACCACAATGTTTTGAAAAAATATCTTGCGCTTTATTTAGCATAAACCATCCACAATCCTGTGAACATTATTGGAGTTAAACCCCCCACCACCCATCTGTGTCCATCCTCACCACATTGGCTCCCCATGGCATTGTCTGCAGATGGTTCAATAACTTTGGCAAATCTGCTGGGCATTAAGTGCGAGTAAATGTCACTCAAAGGCGCCTCCCTGTGGGGCATTGCTTGGGAATAGTGTTGCATCGAGAACCCTTTTCCTCCCCAGTGATCCCCACGTTTGTTTGTGGTGCCAGCTTGGTGCTTTTGGGGCTGCCTTTGTGTACGTGGTGTGCGTGTGTTGAAGCGAGCACAGTTGATCCAATTTTATTAATGCAAATGCTCTTCTGCTTGAGTGGCTTATGCTATTTGAGTGAGGGGTTTACCACAAACACAGTGGCATCGTGTTAGATGAGCATTCGAGTTGTGTGGGTGCCATTGTTTATATGCAGCTTCATGACATTTTCAAATATCACCTATTTTGGTTTTATAGTTCATCTTTGCAAACGAATAATTCAGCTTCTTCACACTCCCAATGAATCTGTGGTGTTGATAATTTTCTGAGCCAGTGGTGAAAATTCCACATTGCTCATGGTAGAGTCCAATCTCACCACAGGACAAGCACTGTTGACTTCTCACAAAGAGGTGCTCATTTCATCAACCAGAACTTGGTGAGCAACCAGCTGAGTCGAACGCTCCTATAATTAGAATGTTGCTTGTTGAGCCTCAAGTATATTCACTCAAATCCTGGTGTTGTGTTAATTTAAGTTCATCTGCGAGTAGCATCTGGCATCCGCCTGCCATTATATGATGTGTGGAGTTGTTTACTGTCAGGGATCTGTTGCAGGTTTTGTGATGTGGCAAGGATTACATCTGATTGGAGTTTCAGAACATTAACTGCATCTTCCAGAATACCACCTGTTCATCTCCTCCCCCCACCGCTCCTCAAAATAAAGCTCTGGAGGGGTGACAGGTTCTGCACAGTGCAGCGACTCGTGTCGACACGTGCTGAGATGCATGGCAAGATATGGTCTCTTTGTGGCATGATTTGCGAAGAGGGCATTTGCGCGTTTGGTGGAGCATGTGTAGGGTCTGTGTGTGTGCGCTAGGCGATACAGTGCATGCACACGCGTGTGTTTTTTTGCAGTTTGCGTACTGTTTTGTATGCGTGGCATATTGACCTTTGTGTTTCCATTGTGGTAATCTTGGTGGTAATTTTGGTGGTAATTTTGACCATATCCTGAATGACCTTGGAAGAAAAAAACTAAGCGTGCATTACTGGATTTTCTGTCAGCGACGATGTTTTTTGAGTCAACCCCGATGTAAAACTGTCTCGGGGAATCGTGGCACAATCGCTCGCCTGTTGGGGCTGCTATCCAGGATGGGAGCTATTTCCTGACACGGTTTTGTCAAGTCGGGGATAATCGTGAGGATGGATCGTAGTGTGCACTTAGTTTAAGCAGGGGTAAGCTTGGATAGTGTGTTTATGGGAGACTGCCTGGGAATAGCAGTTGTTATAGGCTTGGATTGTGAGGTGGCCTGGCGATGGCACAATTCATTTTATGAATCTGTGTGGAACTTTATAAATCGTAACCCTGCATGGATGAGTGTTTTCTGGGTATTCCACTTTCCTTACACATCTCGTTAATGTAACTGCCCAAACACCCCATTGCAGTACCCTCTTGTGAGAAAGTCATAAGACTCAGTGGGGCTTTCCTGGTTGAAAAGTAAACTCAGTTTGGCCAGTCTGATATGTTCTGCTCTCCCTATTGATCGCACCCTGAATCAATCTGCAGGGCTTCCTATAACCCGTGCAAATATCTGCACTCAGCCATGTGTATGAGGAGTAACTTGGCAGTGTTGCCCTTCGAAGCATCAATTCCAAAGGGCCTCATGTGTCCATAATAACAATGCATGGTCATTACAACCCCACACAAGGACATTTGGCAGTGGTGGTCCCTGTGATTCTCGCAGTGATTCAAGTCGTGGTTCTAGTCGTAGTTCTGATGTTCCCGGCAGTGATCCTCGTGATATCTGCGGTCTCGGTGGTAATCCCAGCCGGCCCAATAGTGGGTTCGAGTAGTGGTCCCGGTATTCAGGTTTTGGTGCTTTTGTTTCCGATGATCCTGGGAGTGACCTCTGCGGTAGTTCTGGTGATCTCGCCAGTGATCGCAGTGGTCTCGACTGGCCGACAGTGATGGCTTTGCGGTGGGCAATAGATGGCACTGGAGAGAAATATGTTGCACCGTATTTATGTGCTCTCTTGTCTACGCTACCAGCCTTTACCAACCCACATTGACCAGCATGGTGAAGTGTAAAAAAAAAAAACCCAACAACCCGCATGGTGTGAAGAGAATTGCATCCAGCGGTGGATTGTAAAGAGCACTGTATGTGTCCATAAATGAGCACAAGGTTAAATTTTGTCAAGGCGCCCAGCTTATATATATGCTCCAAGCTCGTGTGCTGTTTCATTCAGACTCTGTCGCCTCGACGGACCTGGTTTTCACCTGAGGACGGCTGCTTGCGTTGTGGCCGAAACGTCGTGAGAATAATTTTATTATGTTTTATTTTTATTATTTTATTACTTCCCTTCTACGTGACTTTACCAAAAGAACCAAGAAGAAGAAAATGAGCACAAGGTTGTGCGCAAGGTTGTGCTTCATCTCCTACTTACAGCCATTAGGTAAAGGTGGAAATTCTTTGTTTGGCAGGAGTGAGTCAATCCATAGGGCACCTACAGTTGACTTCCTCCCAAGTACCACTCATTTCATCGATTCCAAAAGGGTGTCAGGTTGCATTGCCCTTTGACCAAGTTGTGAACTAGCAACCTGCTATTTGAGGGTCGCACGCTAACTGGTTGTGCTATTCACCAGACAGCGTGTCAATGATAAGGCCAAAACGTGCAGTTTTGTAATGCATTGGTGCCGCCGTATTCTACATTGAAGCATTAAAGCTCCCAGCACATATACACTTTAGTATAATCAATTCCCAGGGATGTGGTGGTCATTGCAACTTTGCATTTAGCAGGTTTTTGTAGTCCTTCAAAAAAAGCATTAGGGCTGCAGGGGGGGTAATGACCACCTAGACTTGGTTTGCAATTCAATGCTGCCACCATTGAAAATAGAGCCATTGGCTGTTCTTTTTATTATCGACAAGTAGGTACTGTCTCTTAGCTGTTTTAAACTCCGATACTTACAGACACGCACTGCCAGTCAGCAGTGGCTTAGTGGGCCACTGTTAAGTATTAAAAGTGAAAAATTGGACGCTTGAATGTGATTGAAATGTCGACGATGAGTGATACTGGCCATTAAATTCTCATTAATATTTGTGGGTTTCTCTATTCAACTCTCCGCTTGTGTCTTAATTATTGGGCAGTTGTTCGCGATTTAGCAAGGTCGTCATGTCACTGTTTTATTGTTTAGTACGACAAATTAAAACTGGTGGCCTCGTGTTACGTGATTAATTTACTTGCTTGTTAAAGGCCTTATACACTCTTGTTAATGTCACTGTGTTTCACACCGGCCTTGGTTAGATCACTTTGCCTCGC
The DNA here is from genome assembly GCF_964198595.1 of Lampetra fluviatilis. Classification (NCBI taxonomy): domain Eukaryota; kingdom Metazoa; phylum Chordata; class Hyperoartia; order Petromyzontiformes; family Petromyzontidae; genus Lampetra; species Lampetra fluviatilis. Next base: position 8,796,964 of record NC_136304.1, on the reverse strand, counting down.
AGTCACAAAGGTTGTGAGTTTAATTCCTGGTTGGGTTTGCATTTTAGTCATCCTATGGAGCTAGTGACCTCTGCCATGGTAACATGGAGTTTGCACCACTGTCCCAGGGTAACAATGGGCAGATTCTAATTTGCCAAATGGACACGTTGCCGAATGTTCCTTTTCATTATACTCTTTCGTGTGAAAAACGTTCCAACATCTCTCGTCGCAAACATTGTGCAATATTGTCAGGGTGATGATTCTCGGACATTCTTGCCAAGATGTAAAATCTCATCCTTGGACTTTGACTCTATAGTCCTCGGTGCCGCGCGCACTTATACATTGAACGTACTCAAGTAAAAACACAGCGTGCCGCCGGCAATAAAGGAAGAGGCTGTGATTTTGCATATTTGTTTAAAAAAAGACAGGTATTACTTGCCACCCGCACTGAATGTGTCTGCTGCAGTGGGATGTGTGGGTGGCTAATTTACCCGCGACACCCGTTGTTTGATCGTACACCCGTGGGAGCAGCACCGAGAAGACTGCTCGTGTTTCAAAGGTTCGCTCCATCATTTAGGTGTAAATGGGCACATGTGGTTGTCACGGTTATACAGACCGGAGTAGTGAAGCCATACTCTAAAGCAGGAGTTGGCAACCGAAATAACAAGAAGAACCATTTTTTCAAATTCGGAAAATAATAAAAAAATAAAAAATATTTCAAAAGCCGCAATGCATGTGAATACAAGGTGGTCCTCCATAAATAACATCACAAAACAGTCTCTCATGGGCCGCACGCAGCTCCGGAGCCAGAGGTTGCTAACCCCTTCCCATGGTGAACTGGACTTCCATGGCAATCTGAACTTCCATGGTGAACTGGACCTCCATGGTCAGGAGTCAGCAACTGAAACAACAAGATAGCCATTTTTACATTTCAAGAGCTGCACTGCAGTCTTTAAAGATCCAAAGGTTGCCACCCGCTGCTCTAAAGGAAAACGCAATCCAACAACGAAATCCAGTAGTGCTTTTCTTGTCCACGATCTTCGATGGAAATTTGGCAATGTGCATCTACTATGGCCACATCTGCAGTTATCATCCATTCTCCACAATGGAAGATTAATTCCTACTCAAATTAGGCAGTGCACATCTCCGGTTTATAACCCGGAGGCAGTGTTAGAAATTGCACTTTGTTATGGGGGTTACAAGTTTATCCATAGGACAACCACTTGACTTCCCCACAACCTTGTACTTATTTTATCAACCCCAGATGGGTGATGGGTTGAATTCACCCCTAAACTAGGATTTTAACTTGCAAACTTCCAGTTGCGATGCACTCGCTCTACCGCTGAGCAACTTGGCTAGTTTTGAATGATTAGCAATCTCCTTCCTCTCTTTGCCTCGTCCAGACTTGCACTTTTGTGCACTCTTGGGTATTCGATAAATTCTGTACAGCCTGGCAGCCTCCACAGTCATTACTGCCGTTGGCATCTTTCCTGGGTGTTGACCAGGCTGTGCAGAGAAGTCTTGTATGTATGTTGAACTTCTTTCGCACCATACTTGGCCAACCGTGCTCATCGGAGGTGCGGGGTAAGGATAACAAACATAACAAGCAGTTCTAAAGAAATTCGTTTTCAATCGAGAACACATTCCTGCGGAGGGAGCTGGTAGGAACGTTGGGTTGCTCGGTCAATGGCCAGGGTCAACGGCGGCGTGGTGTATTCCGCAAATATGCCCGACTGTGAGGGCGGGCACAAGCCGGCGCGAGTAGGTTAAACGTTGAGTTTTATAAGGGCACCACGGGGTGACCAGCCCCTCCCCACCCTCCCCTCCCCACCCAGCCCCTCCCCACCCTCACCACCCAGCCCCTCCCTACCCTCCCCTCTCCACCCAGCCCCACCCCTCCCATTTTTTTATGCACGACGGACGGACACAATAATCTCTTGTGGCCTGGTGGAACCAGGTGGTTCCTACCAGTATAATTTAAAAGTGCAAAGCTCCAGTGGCTTCCTAATATCGGAAGGCAGAATGTTCCAGACGGCCACAGAAGCGCATCTGAAAGCGTGCGAATAGCCAAAAGCCACTGCGTGGATGACCAGAGTTTGCATGATGGTTTATGCTTCTTGACCTAGATCAGCAAGGCTTTGTTCACCCCCCCCCCATCCTTCCACTCCTATCTACACCCACAATAGTGCATGGGGCTCGAGCAGGCTCACTTTTATCCTCTGAATTGGTGCTCAGAGAGCTTTTAAACTACGATTCTTGCATCTCGATTTATAGAGAGATTATTTGAAAACGTCAGCATGTCGCCTTGGCAGATTTTGCTGATGCCTCGTGCACAGAATTGTCTCAATTTCACCTCGGTTCTGGCAGCCGATCGGGCATAAAGGGAGGACTCTGGGACCTAGGCTGGACTTGTGCCATTACCTTTTAATCGTATCGCCCAGGGGTCAGAAACTTGCGGCTCTTGAAGCGCTGCTTCATGACGTTATTTGTGATGGAGCGTCTCATATTCACGTGCATTGCAGCTCTTGTAATATCGAGTGATCTTTTTTTTTGGACCAATTCCCCAAAAATGGCAGCTCTTGTTATTTTGTTTGCTGGCCCCTGGTATTGCCGATGCCTTGGTAATACCTGCAGCCCTAAGAGGTGCTGGTGGTGTTAGGCTTCACAGCGGCAATCCTGGAGGTGGAGTTTACTTAACTACGAATGCCACCGTTGCAGTGGACGTTGTTACATTATTTGAGACCACATGCTATGAAATCGATGCTCGCACCACAGGCAATCGAGGATTTACAATTGTGGCTGACGGACGCCAAACTGGCAGTGAGGAGTCTGTCGCAGGGGTTCCTCAGCTGAGGAGCTGAGGATTCCCGAATAAGAAGAACAAGACAACGTTACATTATAGAGAGTGAAAATTGGGAATCCAGTACACATGAGACGGTACAACCTCATACTATAGACAGCACAAATGAGACAAATTTACAAACAAACCAGACAAAACAACCAAGAAATGAAATGAATGTGTTCTTCAACCTACTCATGTGCCCACATGATGCTCTTTTTCCACTGCCACATGCGAAGCTGAGTCATTGCAGAGCCCTCACAGTGTGGGTGGTTTATCACTGGCTATTTGCCGTACCGTGCAGGATCTAAACCAAAATATACAATCCACACACAATGTCTGAAATTAGGCATGGGGCCAAGCAGGACTTAATGACAGATTCATTGTGTTTGACATCAGCCAGTACAACTCAAACACCGCATCTGCAGTGGAAACCAACCTGGCCCCTTTTGAGTGAAACTGAGCCGCACCAGGGCTGTGCTCAAGTCAGCCTGGCGCAGCTCAGTTGTACAGTGGAAAAGAGCTATTTGTAATATTTAATGGAAGCAGACAAGTGAGTTTGAATTTTTACATGCTTAGTGGTCGCTTTCGAAATAACAACCACAGGTAACTCCCATTATATCCAGGTTGCGGATTAATTGTGCTTGTGAAAACATAAATAACGTGTTCTCACTCTCGTGCTGGTTTAATGACTCGCTGTTTCTCAGTTGTGACCGTGTGGTCAAGTAAACCGATGAGTTTAATCGCCATTACCTGCTATGATCAATGTACTGCTAGATGAAGGTCTTCTCAAGTCGTCGTCATTCTGCGATGTAATAATCCACCTTGCACCTATGCACGACCAAATTACATCGCTTCAGCTCTCCCGGTGGACGTATTCTTGGTTGCATTCCATTCTTTGGCTGCCACTCCGTTATTCTTGATTACCATAGGAAACAATATAAACACATGTCACATTGCAGGTCTTCACATCCGTTCTACATCCATAAAAAATAGATATGCTTCATATATTTACGTGGATATGTTTCGTATTTCCAGTGTTCTTGTTTTATATCAGACTAGCGGGAAGTACCCGGCATTGCCTGGGTCTCAAATATTTCAAAACTACTCTTAAAAATCTAACAGTAGTGCGTACTGACTGTGGTAGTATCTGCTATGATTAGAGCAGTGCATACTGTGGTGGTAACTGCTATGATTACAGCAGTGCATACTGTGGTGGTACCTGCTTTCATTGCAGCAGTGCATACTGTGGTGATACCTGCTATGATTACAGCAGTGCATACCGACTGTGGTGGTACCTGCTATCACTACAGTAGTACATGCTGACTCTATAGCAGTATTTATCGCCTGTATAGCACAAAGAACTCACCTGATCGAGTGGCGTGGTTAGGCCTAGTCCCGTTCAGAGCCTCCGGCCTCGCCTAGATTGTCCAGCCGGCCGAGGTGGCACCTTGGCAGGCTGGGGCTGGGCTGCTACCCCCCCCACCCAGCCACGATCTCCCCGGCCGCTCTGCAGTAATATCTACGGCCTATAGTGGTAGCATCTAGCGACTGTATCGTAGTAATAACTGCACGCATCGGGGTGGGGGGGACATGACACAGTGAAGAATTAACGTCAGCTTTGAGTGTATTTTTATAGCATTTTTTACGCGAAAGAAAATGTCTCCCTCACTCCCACCGAAGGCGTGCGACTTGGCATGGGCCGTCTCCCCAACCAAAGGCGCGTGAGTTGGTATGGTCGTGCACGCGAAATAAATAATTAAAAGGGAAGCGCACAAAAATCACACTAAATCGGTAATTAAACGAATTTAAAGTTGACGGATGTGAAAAAGGAATAGCGCTTGCTCACCGCGGGGCTTACGGCGTGGTACCTGGCTATTTTTCTTTTTTGGAAACCCCACCGTTGGAGAGGCAAATCGTTCGCAAGCGCGCGAATGCACACAAACCCACAAACACCCACAAACAGACAATTTTTGACTTTTATATATATATAGATTGTCCGCCCGCCCCCCCCCACCTCCTTCCTCCCATTACCCTGGGTAATCGAGAGTTGGCTGTACTTCTGCTGGCTGTTTTGTCCAGGTGCTGCCTCCAAACATGGTGTCGGTGGGGATCTACTGCGGCGTCATCGCCATCTTCTTCACCTCGCTGAAGTCCGTCAACTACCGGCTGCACATGATGTTTGACCGGGGCGAGTTGGTGGAGCGTAGCGGCTGCAGCGGTGGCGGCGGCGGCGTTGGTAGCGGCGGCGGCGGCGGCATCGGAGGAGGAGGCATCGAGATGCTGGACCTCCGCTCGCGGCCTCCCGGCGCGATGCAGGACGACGACGAGACGCCGGTGGGACCCGGCCCAAGCAGCGGGGCCAGGCAGGAGTACAGCGGAGGGCCCGGGTGAGGCACACCCCACTCCCCCCCCCTCCATCCCTTCCCTACTCCCCCTGTAGCACCACAGTGCCGTAGCCAAGGGACGGTCGGCATGCTGCATCACCATTATACATCATGGTCGTCATGAGCATCATCAACCGTGATCATTCCACTGCTGGATGGAGGCCTTTCCATGCCGTCGGCATTAATCGCGTCCTGCGATGTAATAATTCACGTAGCACCTGCACACGCTCTTGTCTCCCTGTTATGCGTACTCTTCTATCCTTGGGCTGCCATGCCATCATTATTCTTGATCATGGGTCATCAGCCCTTTTAGCGACGTGGCTTGCCCAAGCCCACTTTTCTTCTAATTTATTTCCGATCTGTGTGTTTCTTTTTCTGTCTCTCAACGTTGTGATAAGCAGTATACCCAAACATATAAAGATGCATGAGTGGGCATACACATGGCAGGATATGGGTGAGCCATTTAGAAGTTCGGACGAGAATGTGGGTGGAAAGCACTATTCTTGGGAAGAGGATGTTGTCATGGGTGGGGAAACACATGTGCAAATGTGCATTGGTTGCTGCAACAGAGAGATCATTGTTTTGTCAGCTTTATCGTGTCCAGTGACTTGACAGGAAGAGAAATGATGATCGTGTTCGTGTCGGCAGTGACCCTGGCGGGGGCAGCACGAGTGGCAGTGGCGGCAAAGTGGAGGTGGTGGAGCTGCACAGGGAGGGAACCCCGCCTCTAGCGTGCAGTTCACGTAACTCCTGCGCGGGAGACCTGCATCGGGTGAGCTCAACGAAAGGACTTGTCGCTGCTGCTTTGCAATAAATAGCACTGGTCAACAAACAAAAACACATTTTTTTCCTGGCCTGGACTTTTGCAGCTGTTTTAGACTAATTTCAGGGTGCTGATTCCAAATCTGATCTCAGATGCTATCGGCATACCCCATTTTTATTGATTTTACCCGAAATTAACTCTGTCACTTATGATTGCAAGTTGTTGCGAGTCAGTGACTGCTTTAGTGTTAAAATATGGTGCTGTATTTTTAGGATAGTGTGTTTATAATATCATTTTATGTAGATATCCACATTTATTTAATATTTTTCCTCTGCAGTTTTTATTGAAAATGCAATATGTGATATCTCAAAACCCTGATGTGATAGACAAAAACTGATGCCAGATTTGGAATTACCTTAAAACCGTTGGAATACCTTATGCCAGAAAAAGTGTGTTGACCAGTGTAGTCTTGTCACATGGCCATCGTCAGCACCTGTAGCATGTATAAGCGGGCTCATTGGTATGTATATTAAAAGGCCAGCTTATTTTTATTTGAATGTGCTCGGGGCAATTACTGTAATGTGTTCCACTGATCAAGTTCCTGTTCTTTTTTTACCAGGTTGAGATTCTCCCAGTCCTCGAGTCCACTGGCAGTGCCAAAGGTTTGTTCACTGACATGACGCAACATCTCCCGCATCCGCTATTTCCTTTGCACAGCAGCTGCATAGCCTCTTGGTGTCAAATTTTGAGGATATGGATACTAATTGTTTAAAGTAAAAAATAAAGGATTTTATGGCTGGTGTCTTCGGTATTGTGTGTTATCACAAGCTGCTTAAGCTAAGTAATGCTTATGTAGGACTCTTTAGGGTTCCGTAAAAATGCACAAAACTCAAAAGAGCTACACTAGAGGAAACTACGACATTTGAGAGTAGCTGGAGAAATGCCAGGAGCTGGTTTTCAGAGCTTCCTTGTTTTAGAATTGCTTCTCATGTTTTATTCACAAACACTTGAATCATTCTAACAGTGGAAACAAGGGCTGAAGAGCTATTTTACACAGATGAACATGGAATAATTACAATGTTCTGAGCTAGTAGTGGAAATTGCATGTTCCTATGGCAGGGACTGTCATGAACATCAGAGTTCGAAAACTTTTTTGTGGTATTAAAAATAAATGTGTTTGTTGCGTCATTGAGTGTGCACGTCGGAACAGTGAATCCTTGCTGGCTGATTATTTCCCCGCTTAGCTGAAGCATCGCCGCCCCACTCACCACGACGTGCGCGCACGTCTCACCGTCTGCGCTCGCGGTATGAAAACCCCCACAGATGCGCTCGGGAGGGAGAAGCCACCTTTGCCGCCGCTACTCTCGTGCGACTCCCCCGCCTCGAGCCACGGCTCGGGCTCCCTCGACTCGGAGACGCAGACGCTGCTGGCGTCCGTGGGCAAGCGCGGCCGCGCGTCGAGCGGCGACGCGCCGGCGACTGCGTCCTCCGCCGCCGCTGCCGCCGACCGCGGCCGCCTGACGTGGTCGAGCGAGACGAGCGAGGCCCCCGCCCGCCGACGTGACGGCCAGGCGCCGCGCGCGTCGCTCAGCGAGTTCCTCGACATGCCGGCGCTGCGGGCCTTCGAGTCGCCCGACGGCCGCGAGCCCGGGAGCCCTCGCGGCGACGCGGCCTCGATGTCCGTCGACGACTCGCCCGGCAACGCGCCTGACGACGACGACGAAGACGGCGGCGGAAGTTGTGGCGTTGACGGCCCTCGGCTGCCGGACGGAGCCTCCCTGCGGCAGGAGGAGTCGCGGAACAGCCTGCGCAGCCTCAGCTCGGTCGGCTCGGGCCGCCTGCGCTTCGTGGAGCCCGCCGACGACCCTCGCGGCCCGCGGTGTGCCGCCGCTTCCGAGGACGATCGCGGCAAGTCCGCGCGGAGCCAGCCGCCCGACCCGAGGGCTGACGAGAAGTCGTCCGCCAGGGCGGACGCGAGGACTAAGCAGAAGGAGCGGCTGCCTTCGTACGGCGGCGAAACTAACGCGAACCCGCACTCCAACCTCATAGCGGCAGACGCGCTGGCGGCGCAGAAGGCGGCCGACGTCAAGGAGGGCAACGGCGGTCGGACTCGGGGTGGCAGGACCGGCGCCGAGAACCTGGACGGGTGCCCGAGCTCGGCGGAGAGCGTCGCGCCGAGCCTCGTGGAGTCCCCGGCAAGCAGGGGCGGCAGGCCCGTGCAGGAGAGCGCACGGGTGGCGACGGCGGGGGAGGGCGCGGACCCGGCGGTGCGGCCCAAGTCGTCGAGCTTCCTGCGGCGCGCGAGTCGCAAGCGGAAGACGAGGCGGAAACGCAGCGGTAGCTTTGAGCTGGACCGCCCGAGCGCGGGCTCCGCTCCGAGCCGAGCTCACGGCAGCGGCGGCGAGTACGTGACGGTGCCCACGCCGTTTGGCGTGCGGGACAAGAACAACGAGGACGACGAGGACTCGAGCGAGCTGAGCTCGCCGTCTTCGACCAACAGCTTCTTCCGAGAGAGCAGCTTCAACAGCACCTCGACGCACTCCAGCCCATCGCCGGACTCCGACTCGGGGCTTTTCCTCGAGGCGGTGGCGGCGGCGGCGGCCGCGGCGGCGGCTGCTTCGCACAAGCACGGGCGGGGGAAACGCGGCTTGTGCCGAGTGACGGGGGGGGGCGGCGGCGGCGGCGGCAGCGGAGCGGCCCCGCCTGCCGGCACCGGCACGCCAAGGCCCCCGCTGAGGCGGCCGCCGTCGCACTCTGTGTCGCACCCCCCCCGGCGTACGCCCAGCATGGCGAGCGCCAAGACGCACGCGCGCGTGCTCAGCATGGATGCCGGGGGGGCCGGGGCGGCGGGCGGAGGAAGAGGTGAGTGGCAGCGGTTCGGTTGGCGTACGAAATTAGCAACGAGAACATTCTTCCGCAAAGTTAAATTTTGTTGAAGCAGTCGATAACTCATCATATTCGACGGTGACTATTACTACACGACCAACGACGAAATTAACTAATTTGATTAATGGTGCAGAATCGGACAATTTAGTGCCCCGGCGAAGTGCGAACATGGCAATTTGATATTTTTGAATATAAAGAGTTCACCGATTATCTGATGCCGTAGCATTGGGGAGGGGGGACGTGCATGCCGCTCGCACCAATAATTATTAATAACTAAGAGTCGACAATTCAATGCACGACTAGGTGGGGACCTCCCCACACCGTGCAGATCGTTGGGGGGTTATTTGACCTTCCTGAATTGGTGCGCGTTGGTGGAGGCGGGGAGCGTAAACGCGTTGGTTGGAGCAATAACAGATATTCCCGCACCGCCCTCTACAGATGACGTAGCCAAAGAGCAGTCTAAAACACCAGCGTGTTGTGCGCAGTGCTCTATAGCAATCGATGAATCGTAAAACCTCTCTCCTTATATCGGTACGCACAGGCGCCGCGGCTAGTGGCGGCCCAGCGGACGTCTCGGCAGGAGACTCTGCGGCCGTGGGGGCGGCCGCCGGCCCGGCGGTCGAGGACCCCTCGTCGTCGTCGCGTCCCCTCACTTCGTCCAAGTCGGAGCTGGAGAAGAAGGAGGGGGAGGCGCTGGACGAGCGCTCGCTGCTGGGACGCGCCCGCCTGCTCGAGCTCATGTCGCGTGGGCACACGGGCGGCGGCGGCGGCGGTGGCGGCTCCGGCGGTGGAGGGAACGGCAGCCAGGCGGAGTGGCGCGAGCTGGTGACCAGGAGCCAGATCGCCACCTCGTCGTCCGAGTGGAGGGACCTGGTCACGCGAAGCCACTCGGATTGGCTGGAGCTCGAGGAGCAGGGGGCGGCTGGTGGGGGTGAGTGTGTGTGGCTATTTGAGAGTGTGTGGCTATTTGCGTGTGTGTGTGCATGCTTTGACCTGTTTTCGTTTGTGCAATCAGTGGCATGCGTGTGTTTTGTTGTGTGTGTGGGGAGCGGTAGTGTAGTGGTTAGCGTGCTGCACTACGAACCTGGGCACCCGGGTTCGATCCCCGCTCACGGCAAACACCAGTGACGATTATCTAAACTGGTCCTGGGCCTCCCCTAGGTCGACTCAACCTCAAATGAGTACCTGGTGTGATGTGTAAACATCGGCGGGCGTGGTGTTGGCCACCCACCCCCTCGTGTGTCGTGCCGGCCTTTATAGGTGCTCGCTAACAGCACTTGCCCCTACAGTCTGTTAAGGCTATACGGGGGATCTTTGTTTATCTTTGTGTATGTATGTGAGTGTATCACTTTATTGTTTGCTGCTCACGCTCGGACTCGGAGCTACTTGAAGCACAAAAGGGGATTGAGGGTGCTAAAATTAAAAACAGTGTTGCCAGTTCGAATAGAAATGTATATTTACATTAAAAACTTGGAGTAGTGAATTAATGCTGTTTGAAGGCCATTTTGAATTGGTAGACCTCAAGTGGCTATGGGCCATATGACATGCTGCAGTGGTCACTCATGGTTCTAGTACATGGAGGTTGCAAGTGGTACCTCAGACTTTCCAGTCTCAAGGGACTCGTGCAGGTGGATTCTTTGATATCATGTGCAGGCAGCATGGCATGATGATTTACCACAGCTAGGCACCGCATGAGACCAGTTCATCTGGTACGCTGCACGAGACTGCACGTGCCCAATCCGGTGGAGAAAACCGCCGATGATGGAGCCACCGCCATCGCAATGTGCAGCCTCTCCCCATCCCAGACCCAGAAGCATCCCCCCCCCCCCGAGCAGTTTCTTTACCGGCGCGGCGTGTGGGCAGTGCCGTCATCGGTGAGCGAGGAGGGAGGCAAACCACGGCGGCACAGTAGCATGACGCGCGGCGCGGTGCGGAGGCAGACCGTGCGGCGCCGCCACCACGCCGGCAGCAACCCCACGCCTCCGCCCTCCATCCTGGGCTCGCCGCTCAGGTGAGAGAGAGATCCCCAGCCGCCATCGCCTGCGAGCGTAGTTTCCGAAGTCGCGTGAGCAGAGCGTGAACTCGGTAACCTTGCGATAACCCACGTCTTTCTTGGAAAGGAGACCTGGGACATATGTGACAAATATCTTATCGTAGCAGCGGTAACATTTTTTATTGCAGTGGTCCGTGATTAAAATAGATTCGTACACTTATGATGTGTGCGTTAAATCGTGCTTGCCAAGCATGGATTATTTGGGATTTATGCACATTAAATTGTGACCTACATGCGAATGCAACAGCTGCTACAAACAAAATAACAAAACAGAATTTGATACAAACAGTACAAATGAAAGAAGAGCAAACGACACAATTTTGTTTTTAAATAGAATCGTATCTGAGTCGTAACAAGTGTAGTTGAGTCGATTGAAACAAAACTTCATTTGCAAAAGAGACGTGGGATGCAAAAAATTATCCCGTAAAAACAAAGTTTTTCACTCTAAATCCTTTATATGCGTGGCGGCTAGAGTCCTCTCGTCCTCTGGCTTGAGATGGCTGCCACCTATGGGTCAGATGATTGTCTGCCAGCATTAAGCAATTGGTAATTAAATAGTGAATTTTTTTTCCCTAAACAGTGTAAAATTTAGGAAAATTTTTTTCACGAAAATTAATTGTCACGCACAACGAGTCTGTGTGGAAAATGTCAGCTCGATTGGATCACGGGAAGTGGGTTAAAAAACGACCGAAAGATTTGCACGGTCGTAAGCAAGCAAGCACGCAAGCAAGCAAGCGAACTTAATATAAAGGATTTAAAAAATTATAATACCACATTTTGCCCAAACAGCTACCGGTTGACTTTGATTCTCTGAAGCAAATACTTCTGAAAACAAATGCCTGTTCGAAAGCCTTACACAATCCATGCATATGCGCGATATTTCCACGACTTGCTCCCATCCGATCCTGGCCTCGCGCCACTCTAACCTTTGCCCTCTGCGCTGCTTCTCGCAGCCTGCCGGACGGCCCCCGCTGCCGCACGTCATCGCTGTTCAAGCCCGTGCAGAGTCTGCCGCTCTCCCTGGGGCCGTCCGTGCCGGGCAGCGGTGGCCCCTGCGGTTCGGGCGGCGGCGCCGGCGGCGGCGGTGGCGCGGGCGGAAGCTGCGGGGGAGGCCCTGGCGGGAGCGGCGGGGCGAGCTCCTCGTCGTGCGTGCAGGCCCAGCTTCCGGGCGCTCCGCCGCTGCACGTGGCCACGTCGCACGATGACACCACGTCCGGCGCCGTGCACTGCTTCGAGGATGAGGATGGTGAGAGGGAGAGAGACGGCGTCGCTCGTTCCGCCGATTGTTCTGCTGTGGTAGCACTGATATTTTGTACGGGGATAAAGTTCCTGGTAACCGTGACGTCCGTTTTGCAAAATCTCGTAATGTCGACATTACCGTTGCTCGTTTTACGTTATTAAATATATTGTTTTCTGACCAAATATTTACGAAACTCGCCACCACAATAATTAAAAGTTATAAATAAATAGCTGTTACTCACGAAATTGGTGCTTTTCAAAATGTTTTGTAGCGTAGTTGATGGTGGCTATTATACGCCATCATTTGCTTAGTCAATTTAACCATTGTATTTTCTATGACTGCATGGTGTGCGTTATAAATGGTTCACATTGTGAATGTGCAATTATTATAAGACTCGTGGCAGGCTTATGTTGAAGAACTTGTCAGTAGTCTTTATTCGTACCGGAAGTACAACAGCAAAATCATTCCATTGGAAATGCGGAATATAATGGAAAAGTTTTGGGGAATTGTTATCACAGTCATCATCACATCGTGAAGCTTTGTATCAGGGTACACACCTACTCATTTGCTCTTCCTTTTTTGCTTGTTCACTTGCTCAAATGTTAATATTTTAATTGGATTGAATGTATTTAATCTCACAGGTTTATTTTAAATAGTAAAGGTGCCTTTAGTTTGAAGTTATTTTCACATTTAGTAGTGCATGGTGATTCAGTAATTCCTCGCCAAACGTGGTTTTGTCTTACCGTGGAAGTTTTCAGGAACGCACGCACCGCGTTGAACAAGGGATTATTCAAAACTTAATTAGTTATTTGAACACACTCCTCTGTAAGATATGGAGTCTGTTTAGGATAAGGTAAGAGGGTAATCTTTGAGATATCTATACATCGATCACGCTGTATTAGCAGGTCAGCATACCGGTAGAATACTGAGAACACATTCCTGCGGAGGGAGCTGGTAGGAACGTTGGGTTGCTCGGTCAATGGCCTGCAGGGTCAACGGCGGCGTGGTGTATTCCGCAAATATGCCCGACTGTGAGGGCGGGCACAAGCCGGCGTGAGTAGGTTAAACGTTGAGTTTTATAAGGGCACCACGGGGTGACCAGCCCCTCCCCACCCAGCCCCACCCCTCCCACCCATCACCCAGCCCCACCCTCCCCACCCAGCCCCCCCCCTCCCCACCCAGCCCCTCCCTCCCCACCCAGCCCCTCCCTCCCCACCCTCCCCTCTCCACCCAACCCCACCCTCCCCACCCAGCCCCTCCCTCCCCACCCAGCCCCTCCCCACCCCACCCTCCCCTCTCCACCCAGCTCCACCCTCCCCACCCAGCCCCTCCCTCTCCACCCAGCCCCACCCCCACCCCTCCCATTTTTGGATGCACGACGGACGGACACAATAATCCCCTGTGGGCTGTTGTAACCAGGAGGTTCCTACCAGTAGCAGAGCATTGACCATAGAAACACTATCAGGAGACCACAGAAGGCAACGTAGCCAACCGATTACCACAGTTGGCTCTGTACGGTTCGAAAGAAGTTCTACACACGTACATATAGAGAAGTGGGAGATGCAGGCTGAACCTGCTGGCGGCTTCGTTGTGCTTCCGTGCCTCAGGGAACCTGATGACGTACACCTTCGGGGAGCAGAGCGACGGCTGTGCCACGCTTCTCTCCAACATGGACGCCACCATCAACCCCAAGCACTCGAGCTGGTGAGGCCCTCTCCATCACCCACGTGTCACGTGTAGCCACGAAGACTTATTTTTTTCCACTGTACAACCGAGCCGTGCCCAGGAATGTCTTGCTAGACTGGCGCAGATCACAAGGATACAGGTTGTTATTCCACTGCAGAAGCTGAGCTAAGCCGTGCTGCTGACATCACACGCAGTGAAATAGCTGAGATGTGTGTTTTTGACGCGGTGTTTTATGTATGTATGTTGAACTTCTTTTGCACCGTACGTAGCCAACCGTGCTAATCAGAGGTGCGCCGGATTGTCCTCACCGAGTACTGACTGACGTCACACGCAGTCGCATTCAGAGGTCAGCGTATCGCGGTTTGGTTCTGGCTCGGCGCAACAAATAGCCCCGTGCTGGCTTGGCTTGAATATGCCGGTGGAAAAGTGGTAATCGGGTCTTTAAACTACAGCCTTGATGAAATGCCATTGCACGAGTCACCTGAATCCTCGTTAGGCTTCGCCCTGTACCACCCAGTCACTTTCATGCTTATCCAAATTGGCCAATGAATTAACGCTGTATTGCATGTGAGTGACCTCAAACCTCTGAAAGTTTTGACCATCACCTTGCGGTTGATGCTGCCCTCTCGTGATAGTGTAATAGGTTACGGGAGAGTCCCAGGTGTGTTGTGGATTAACTCGCCGAGACGACTGACATGCACCCACTCGCTGCTCGTGCTCCTCACTGTGCCAACATTCGCGCGTTCTCACACAGGGATAGCCACTCGTACTTTGACGCGCCCTCGGTCGGCTTCCTCGACAAGACGGAGGAAGCGGCGTCTCGCGACCGCGACCTCAACCCCTACGAGACGATCGAGGTGCCGCGTCCCCGTGAATCCGTCTTCTTGGAGCAGGTGCGAGCGAAGAGGTGGGGGTGTCGATGGAAGTGAACGGTGGCGAGATGTTAACTTCCTCGCCTGGTATACTGGAGGCCGTGGGTTCGATCCCGACCCTGAAACCTGCTGTATATTTGGAGTTTGCTTGTCTCTCTCCCCGTGGCGGTGTGGTTTTTTTCTCCGGGTCCTCCGGTTTTTCACTTCACATTTAGAAACATGCATTTAGACTATTTGGCTGCTATAAATTTCTACGTGTTAAGCCACTTCGTTTCCTGGGTTGCTTCTGAAAAAGAGCTAGATAGCTCAGTGGGCCTTATCTGGTGAAATAAGAAATGGTTTAGTAGTTTAGTTTAAAGTTTAACGGATCGGTCTATTTGTTCGCTTGCCACTCAGCCGACGCTGCGCGTTGAGTGCTCACTGTCAGTGCCCTGTAACAGAAGCTGTAGATCAGTGCCATGCACAGCATGTTGTGTAAAATAAAATAGTTTTGCTTTTAGTTTCATTACCATCTTAAAAATAGAAAATGCTCAACTCTAGTAGTTTACATGTACATTTCTAGTCGTTTGTTAATTCACTGCTGGATCAAGGCCTTCCCTACAACATGTGGGGGTGTGCGGGTTATTTGACTATGCTTCATGCTGGTCAGTGTGGATTGGCGATCCCTTAAGAGTTTATTCGCTATAAAACAGAAAATGTTTCTTCAGGCGGAACCAAATGATTGCTCTGACCCAGGGACTAAATAAAATTCTCACCCTCCAATTGTCTGCCTTCACTCGCCTCAATTCTGTCCGTAACCCCCCCCCCCCCCCCCCCCCCAACGTCACTACGCTACGACACCTAAACCCGTTCTCTCTGCTTCCTTCCACCGATCTCGCTCCGCCCCGGCAGCGTTTGTTCCGGGCGCAGCAGCGATTCCGGGGTCCGGCGTTGGAGCTGCCGTTGCCAGAGGTGCACGACGGGCGCGGCGGCATCGGGGGCGGGATCGGCGCGGGGACGCTGGCGGACAGCGATCGGCCCGGGGAGAAGCGAGTGAAGCAGCGGTACAAGCTGCAGTTCTTCCCCGGAGCGTGGCTGGCCATCCGCTACGACCGCCTGGCGCTGCTGGCCCTGCTCGATCGGTGGGTTCCTCTGCTTGTGGAGGCCGGGCCTCGCTTGCGCGAGAACAGCGCAACGTCTCCTGGAGCTCTTGTGCCACGTACGGCACCGTTGTTAATCCGCTGCTGGACAAGGGAAATTTCGACTATCCTGTGCCACTAGTTTGTGCTGTATTGGTTTAGGTGGGGGACAAAAACACACGGGCATAGACGGGGGTTAGCAACTGCAATAACAAGAAGGGACCTTTTTTCGAATTCAAGAGTAGCAGTGCACGTGAATAACATCGCGAACCAGTCCTTATAGAGCCGCAGGTTGCTGACCGCTGGGCTTAGAGGTCCAGTTCAACAGTGGATTTTATTATTTAGTTACATTCCCCGCTATGACAAAAACTGTATGTGGTGGAGGAAAGTGCTCGCGCTATTTTAAACAAACGTTATGCAGGATGAATGTTTTCTAAATAATAATTGTTGTGATGAACTACGTTTTATAAAGCACTATTTGCATGGGGCCTCAAAGCACTGCACGTAAAGTTTAAGTTAAGGTGAAAGTTCCCCGGCTAACCCAAACAAAATTTTACTAATGAATGATTCGTCAATGACCTCTTAGATAGTTTCAAACACTGTTCAAAAACAAATCGCCGCTTTTACATAGCTACTGAAGCAGAACCATCTTTCATCGTGCTCCATGCCCTCTATTCTCACCCAATATCGGTGCACCTTAGCGTAGGTAGCTCACGAGACCGATCGTTGGTGGCACGTGTGTACGTTGGCACGCTCGCAGAAACCGGCAGTTGGGTGAGAACATCCTGGCCGTGGTGCTGGCCGTACTCGTCGCGTTCCTTGGCTTCGTGCTGCTCAAGACCGGCTTCTTCCACGACATCTGGGTGCTGCAGTTCTGCCTGGTGATCGCCAGCTGCCAGTACTCGCTCATAAAGGTGACGCTCGCCTGGGAACGTGTGTGCGCTTGTGTTGCCCCCCTTCGTCTCGCTGGCGAGACGTTAAACTACCTCGCCTGGTACTCGTAGGTTTTTTCGGTAAAGTCACGTAGGTAAAAATACATTTATTATTTTGTATTTTTACCTACGTGACTTTACCGAAAGAACCTAAGAGTATGAATCCTTGCAGTCACGGAAGCTTCAAATCTAGAATTAATACCCTCTACGGGGAGGAATTTCACCTATATTTTTTATTTTTATTACTTATTTTAACCTACGTGACTTTACCGAAAAACCTAAGAGTATGAATCCTCGCCTGGTATTGAGGAGGTTGTGGGCTCGATCCCGACCCTCTTGACACCTTCATATTTGGAGTTTGCATGTTCTCTCTCCCCGTGGTCGTGTGGATTTTTCTCAGGGTCTCGTGGGTTTTCCCCCTCCACATTTAGAATCGACATGCGTTTTGAATATTTGGCTGCTATAAATTTCCACACGATAAGCCACTTTATCGAGCTATCATTTGTGGCGAGGTCTCTTCTGGAAAAGAGCTATATAGCTCAGTGGGCCTTACCTTGTGAAAAGAAGTTTGAATAGTATATAGTCTCTGTGCGCCTGTGTGTTTGTGTGTGCGGGGAGTGGTGGTGTGGTGGGTCAGTGCAATGTGCTACGAACCCAGCGGACCCAAGTTCGATTCCCAATAGCGGCTAGGCTCACATGGGTTGGACCAGATGACGCCTAAAGGCGCCAACCCATGTGAGACTAAGCTCTAAGGAAAGCTGTCTCGGGTGTGGACCAATCAACTTCAAGGACAGTGCACATTATCAGAGTTATGTCTTTTGTTTGCATTATGGCTGCAGATATTGTGGTCTATGCAAACATGACTCCTTGTAAAAAAGGTGTCAGTTTTGTTGCCAGATAGAAGGGTAAATACCAATTATATTTTTTACTGGCAAATGAGGTTCCAAAAGTTACCAATATTTGAACCGATTCTGGGCCTCCTTTCTAGGTCAAGTTGGTGTTAGATGAACACCTGGTGTGGTGTGCAGACATCATCACTGGGGAGACAGGGGGTCAGGCGAGGTTCTGGCTGTATGTGAGATTTGTGAACGTGAGATTTGTGAACGTGAGATTTGTATGTTGTGATAATGTTTATTTTGTCTGTTGAGGCAAGTGCGCACAGCAAAGGGCATAGCAGGGGGGAGTTGGGTCAGTATTGCTCTGGGTAATATTAATTTGTGTTTTTAACGTTGAGGAAAGTTAATGATAAATTGTAAACCAGTAAATTTAATGTTAATCCAAATGTTCGTTTTATTATTTGTGTATAAAATTTCTGATAAACCTTTAATTTCCCCATTTTTAATTCCTGTTCTCTTGCATTACAGAGTGTACAACCAGACGCCGCATCACCAATGCACGTAAGTAAAGGTGGTCCTCTCCCCTTACTTATCATTTGACGTGCCGCCTTCAAAAGTTATGGATCTTGGTTGGTCCTGTTAGCAGTGGTCCCTTGTATGTAGAACATTCCACAGTTACCAACCTCAGGGTGGCTCTTTCACGGGTTGAAGATTGTGACTACTTAAACACTGGTTGTCTTTGACAGCCATTTGTGTCTTCCTCTCCCTCCCCTCTGTCTAGTGAGGTCACTATTTCACTATCGTACATTTTTATTGCATCTATTTTAAGTGCAATAATGACATAATCGTAGTGCTACGGAGGCATGCTTAACCGTGATTTAAAAGCATTTTTTCCGCTAATTACGTTTCCAACCATAGTCAAAACTCGTTATACGGCAACTCAATATACGGAAATCGAATTCGATAAGCGTTACGTTAAATTTGCATTTACATGGTTTTTGAATCTCTGAATTAAAATTGTTTTTGTGGGGTAAATCGGACGATGCACGGCTTGCGGATTGTCCTAGCGGGCATTCCATGCTGCTCCAGGTGCTTTGCGAGGCACGCTTTTCACACTGTGCTGGTTTCTCCGCACTCTACGTGCCACTCAAGCTGGGCTCGTTTTGGTTCCGTCCTTTGTGTTGATCACGCCTTGTGCTGGACTATACAGGATTTCACCCTTCGTTCAATGCTCTCACTTCAATGTAAGTAAGTCAAGATGTCTAGAAAATAGGCCATTAAGTGAAAGTAATTTAGCAGAAGTCCAAAAAGAGAAAATAAATTACCTTGAATGTAAGTCCTGTCCACTACTTTTGTTTGACGGACTTATTTTGAGGATTATAATTTTATCATAAAATTATACATTTCCATTAAATGTGCTTTAACAAGTTTGCTACATTCTTAAGTGTGATTTTATTACATCTTTGGGCCAATTTTTTTCCGTAGGGAAGCATCTCCAATTATACAATGTAAGTCAATGGGAATATAGGGTTTGATATACGGAATTTGGCAACTTTTCAGTAACCCATCTGTTCTGTATATCGAAGGATGCTCCAGTGTCGTACAACCTTGGACAAATAGCCTGGTTACATATTATGTATGTGCTCCCTAATATTTGGAATCCCCAGAATATACAAAAATCAGGCCTAGACATAAAATTTTGGATTGTCCAAAAATAATGTGTGTTTCGTTTCGATTTAAAGCTTTCGTGACTGCAGGGATTCATCTTCTTGGTTCTTTCAGTAAAGTCACGTAGAATGGAAATAATAAAATAATAAAAATAAAACATAATAACATAATTCTCACGACGTTTCGGCCACAACACAAGCAGCCGTCCTCAGGTGACGCTGTCTCCCCGACAGACCTGGTCTTCACCTGAGGACGGCTGCTTGTGTTGTGGCCGAAACGTCGTGAGAATTATTTTATTATGTTTTATTTTTATTATTTTATTATTTCCATTCTACATGACTTTACCGAAAGAACCAAGAAGGAAAAAAATGTGTGTTTCGGATTGCTCCAAAAACCCGAAGTGACTTTCCCAAAAACGGTGCCACACGTGGGAACGCGTGGCATCACTTACCACGGAGACGTTTTACATTCGTAGAAAATATAAACGATGCGAAGATTTTTTTTAGTCATCCAAAATAAAAAAAATCTGAAACTTGTCTGAAAACATATCTACAAGAGCTGTTTGATTTTAGGTGTGCATCTTTTAATTACGTGATATTGGCAGGCCAGATTCAGTTGCCATGCAACTGGTTATCATTGTTGCCATTCAAGTCCCATTTGCCGGTTCCATCGTGTGCTTTGTGGTTAAAACTACAACGGCAATGGCCGCTGATATTTGCCACCACCATCGCTCTTGAGTCTTATCTTTCTTCGTCTCCGACACGGACTACAGCTACCAAAGCCGGTCATCCGCACACGTCTAGCTGTTGCGCTTCGTGTGTGTGTGTGCGTGCAGGGTCACAACCGGGTGATCGCCTACAGCCGGCCGGCATACTTCTGTCTGTGCTGTGGCCTCATGTGGCTGCTAGACCTGGGCAGCCAGAGCGTGAGCCTGCGCGTGGCGTTCACGCTGTACGGCGTGCCCTGCACCGTGCCCCGGTTGCTCATTTTTGCCCGTGACCTCATCATGGGTGAGGAGCCGAGCAAGCGATGTCCATTTTCTTGTGCTTTCCAACGAAGGTTTCAACGCGTTGATGCATCAGATCTGTCCGTCGCTACGTCCGATTGTCAGTCGATCTCACTGTAACATGGGGGTCGTGTTAAATCCAGTAAAGATTACGCAATGTACATGCAATTTTTGTTTAAAGTTGTGTCGATAATTAATTAAAAGGGTTATTGAAAATGTGGGCTGTCTAAACCTCATAAGTTCAAATTCTGGTGATCTTACACAAGAATAAACGCAAGTGAGACCGTGAAGGATGTAATTAGACATCCAGAGGTACGATGCTCCTGGTCTTAACCACGTCTCCGTTTAGTGCGGTTGCCTGCGTACAGTGCGAAAGAAGATCGTACATACAGACAAGTGGTAATAGGATCTTGGTATAGTTTGTAAGGTTATTGTTTATTTTCAGCTCATACCACTCACATTATTTTCGTCACGCTTAACTCTTAGTTTACCAGAGTGAAGTAGCTTGTTTGTAAAATGTGATCTCGGCAGTGCCAGCCTTAAAAAAGTACTCCTGTGTGTTGGCTGTTTCGTCACTGCTGGGGTGATTGTGCTGAATGTCGTCGACTGATTCCCAGTCGATAATTGTTTGTTTACCCTTCTATCTGGCAACAAAACTGACACCTTTTTTTACAAGGAGTCATGTTTGCATAGACGACAATACCTGCAGTCATAATGCAAACAAAAAACATAACTCTGATAATGTGCACTGTCCTTGAAGTTGATTGTGTGCACCTTTTGGCGTCATCTGGTCCAACCCATGTGAGACTAGGCTGTAAGGAATGCTGTCTCGGGTGTGGACCAATCAACTTCAAGGACAGTGCACATTATCAGAGTTATGTTTTTTGTTTGCATTATGACTGAAGGTATTGTGGTCTATGCAAACATGACTCCTTGTAAAAAAGGTGTCAGTTTTGTTGCCATATAGAAGGGTAAAAAAACAATTATCATATTTTTTACTGGTAAATGAGGTTCCAATGGTGATTCCCAGTCCTCACTGCTTTGTGTCCTCCCCACTCCCCTCTATTCCCTCGCGTGTCTGCCCACCGTGCAGTGTTTACTCTGTGCTTCCCCGTGGTGTTCGTCTTCGGCCTCCTGCCGCAGATCAACACCTTCCTCATGTACGTGCTGGAGCAGCTGGACATGCACGTGTTCGGGGGCAACGGTGAGTTTTGCGTTGGCATTGTAGACGGTGCAGCATGGCGAAGAGCGGCGTGCCGTTCCTTCGTGGGCAATTCGGCACGGTGCGGCGTGAAAGCGGAGAAAACGCATCGGGGTATTAGGGCAGTGGATGTGATGAGAGAAGAGGCAGAGAACAGAAGCACGTGAAGGAAAAAAAAATGCAAGCAGCCAACCCAATACTATTATACAACATTTGGCTTTCAAGAAGATCCCAGTTAAAATCCACTCATTGGGAGGGTGTTCATTTTCCTCTGCTGCTGCTATCATCTGGCACCCTCCCCCCCCCAACCTTCCGTGCAGTCGATTCTCTGCCCCTGTTCAAATCTATGCACGAGACCTTCTTGTGCGCCTATGAGTGACTGCCGGTCCTAAATGAATATGCCCACTGTTTTTGTACCACGTCTTGAGTTTTGGTTGCGTTTAAGCTCTTCTACATGAATCCACATTGTACTTTGCGTTGGGGGCTGTGCGGTTCGACCGAACGCCACCTTTTTCTCGCCGTCTTTGTTTCAGCTGCCACCAGTGTGCTGGCCTCTGTCTACGGCTTCGTGCGCAGCGTGCTGTGCGTGGCTCTGCTCTACGGCTTCTGCTACGGGGCACTGACGGTGAGCTCTCATGCGCAGCGTCGGCTGAGTGGCAAGTGAACGAACGGACCGATCCGTTGAACTATAAACTAAACTACCGAACTGTTTTTTATTTTACCCAGTAAGACCCACTGAGATTTTTAGCTCTTTTTTTTCAGAAGCGACCTGGATATTACAAATGATAGCTCAGCAAAGTGGCTTATCATGTGGAAATTTAGGCAAATTCTCTAAATGCCTGTTTCTAAATGTGGAGGAAAAAAACCGAAGGACCCAGAGAAATATCCACGCGACCACAGGGAGAAAGATGTGCAAACTCCGAATATATAGGCGTCAGGGTCACGATCGAACCCAAAGACCTCCTGTATACCAGGCGAGGTAGTTAACATCTCGCCACCGGTAAAGGAAGATACAGCTCAAAAATAAGCAAAAGGCCATTTAAATTAAATTTCTATTTAAAGCTTTCGTGACTGCAGGGATTCATCTTCTTGGTTCTTTCGGTAAAGTCACGTCGAAGGGAAATAATAATAAAATAATAAAAATAAAATATAATAAAATACAATTCTCACGACGTTTCGGCCACAAGGCAAGCAGCCCTCCTCAGGTGAAGAAAGGTGAAGAACCTGAGGACGGCTGCTTGCGTTGTGGCCGAAACGTCGTGAGAATTGTATTTTATTATGTTTTATTTGTATTATTTTATTATTTCCCTTCTACGTGACTTTACCGAAATAACCAATAAGAGGCCATTTAAATGGTTTAGAATCCATAATGCTTCACAACAATGAATGAATAATTTTGCATACAAAAAAATAAGCAGCTTTTTCATAGATATTTTACCAAGGCTGTTTCTCGTGCTGCTCGTCATACGTCCGTATCTTTGTTAATTAGCAAACACACATTACAGTTGCAGTCAAGCAAGTCGTCGTAACATTTGAATATGGTGAACACGGCAACGCCACGAGAGGACCCAAACATGGCTGAATGTGGCGCTGGCCACGCCTTAATTGGTGTTCGCCGACAATTTTCCCCCCAGCAGTGCTATAGGATGATGGTTGTGTGCGTGGGTGTTGATGTGTTTTGCATGTGCGCGCGCTTCCTGCAGCAAACGTGGGACTCGCAGCACATCCCCGTGCTGTTCTCCGTGTTCTGCGGGCTTCTGGTGGCCCTCTCGTACCACCTGAGCCGGCAGAACAGCGACCCCACTGTCCTCTGGTGCGTATGCCAGTGCCCTGGCCATTCCATAACATCAGTCGTAAGTCACAGGTTTAATGCTGGACCTGCCTGACACAAATGGTAGGATAGCCCAGTTCACAACTTGGTGCGAATTTGTGTCAGCATTTCCATAAGGAGAGTTGTGCTACATAAACGTGTGCGAGAGATGTCCTAGTAAATCGTTCTGCCGAATGAGGTGTTTCATTTCTCTTTAAACTATTCAGTTCTTACGGCAGCTGCTTTTGTTTTCACCATTGAACCCGTTTCTACGATGATGCCCACGGCTATTGGGCGCCGCGATGGGGAGATGTTAACTACCTCGCCTGGTATACCGGAGGTCGTGAGTTCGATCCTGACCCTGACACGTGTATTTTTGGAGTTTGCATGTTCTCCCCTTGGTTGTGCAGATTTGTCTCCAGGTCTTCCCTCCACATTTAGAAACATGTGTTTAGGGTATTCGGTTGCTCTACATTTCCACATGACAAGCCACTTTGTTGTTGAGCTATCATTTGTGGACAGGTCGCTTCTGAAAAATAGCTCAGTAGGCCTCACCTTGTAAAATAAGAATACTCTATGGTTCTTTCGGTAAAGTCACGTAGGTAGAAATACAACAAAATAAATCACGACGTTTCGGACGCAACACAAGCGCCCGTCTTCAGGTGAAAATCGCAATAGCCGCGATGTCTGCTGCGAGCATTAACTTTGCACTATAATCCAACATGCTAATCTAAGTTCATTTCCTTTAACATGGCACGCTATTTATTACCTTGACACTATAATACCCCATTAACACTAATTCGGCGTCCTTTGTTCTCAAAACTTCTATAAGCTCTTGCTGGTGACAGCTTCTCTTCACAAGGCAGCAGACATCGTGCTGCTCGCAGCAGACATCGCGGCTATCGCGATTTTCACCTGAAGATGGGCGCTTGTGTTGCGTCCAAAAAGTCGTGATTTATTTTGTTTTATTTATACCTACGTGACTTTCGCGGAAGAACCAAAGAGTATGGATTCCTGCAGTCACGAAAGCTTCAAATCAAGATTAAAATAAGAATAGTTTGGTTCAGTTTTTGTCTAGTTTAGTCTGTCCAGTTCTAAAGCTCTCACCGTCTTATGAATCAAGTTTATGTAACCGTGCGGCGTCATACACAGGTCACTCATTCAGTCGAAGCTTTTGCCCGAAGAGCCAGCAGACAACCCCGAGGAACCACTGGAGGAGATGAAAGACCCCCTTCCGGACAAACTCAAGCAGTCTGTGGTGCGTTTGCATCGTCAACATCATCATCATCATTAATATCATCATCATCATCATCCTATTGATCATCAGTGCTTATGCACAGTGACAGTCTGGCATTGCCATTGCCCATCCTTGCCCTGTGTTGTCGCTCATCATTTTCTGCGCGTGTGTTTGGACACCTGTGAAACCTACTGGGTTACTTGTGAAAAAGAGCTTCATAGCTCATCGGATTCCTGCAATCTAAAATATTCTGATTCTGTATCTCCTGTAGCATCCCTCATCTGTTCCCACGTCTCTGCTGTGTCTCACCACTGACCGTGTTGTGTCCGCTGTATCCTGTGCTGTGTCTGTGTTGTCTCCGCTGTATCCTGTGCTGTGTCTCACACTGCCTGTGTTGTCTCCGCTGTATGCTGTGCTGTGTCTCACCACTCACTCACTGTGTTGTCTCCGCTGTATCCTGTGCTGTCTCACCGCTGCCTGTGTTGTGTCTCCGCTGTATCCTGTGCTCTCTCTCACACTGACTGTGGTGTCTCCGCTGTATCCTGTGCTGTGTCTCACCATTGACTTAGTTGTGTCTCTGCTGTATCCTGTGCTGTCCCCTCCACTTCTCTTACCGTCCGGCCACGCGTGTCCCTCGTGAGCAGAGCGAGCGCCTCCAGTCGGACGTCATCGTGTGCGTCGTCATGGCTGTGCTGGCGTTTGCCGTGCACGTGAGCACCGTCTTCGTGGCGCTTCAGGTTCGTTTTTCGGGACTGATTTGCGTTCTGTGTCGGCGGTGGCGCGCAAGCGGAAAGAACATCGCATTCGTGAATAACAGTCTTATAAGGAGCTATACATATATGTCCTGGCACATATATGTCCTGTGAAGAAGAGCTATTACCTGAAATGTTTCCTATTATATATTTTGACTTTGAAGCCACACACAGTGTTATCTATATATATGAAAGTGTTGAATATTGCGCTCTTGAAAACTGACCAACTTGATCTGAAGAGTGTTGCCTGAAAGCAGAGCAAGAAGTACTGTGAATGACTATTTAATAATTAGTCAAAAGCATTTCCGGCCTTTGGCCAGCAAGCACCCGATGCTCCGTGTAGAAGTTTTATCTTATATTATTATATTATTCATCATAGAAAGATAGATAAAGTGGTGCGCTTACCAACGTAAAGGAACGTCTGTCGCTGCGACTTGTTGATTGTGACGGCGTACGCGGGGAGAATGGGAAATATTGTCGTCATCGCAAAACAAATGGCAAAGTCGTGTCGGAGTGGGCCAATTCTTGTCTGGGAATCGGCACCGAATCACCTCGTTCTCTGTCTCTCTCAAGCGATCATCATATTAATCGTAGAAAGATAGATAAAGTAGTGCGCTTACCAACGTAATCGAACGTCTGTCCCTGCGGCATGTTGATAGTGATAGCGTATGCGGGGAGAGCTGGGAGAATGGGAAATATTGTCGTCGTCATTGCAAAACAAATGGGAAAGTCGTGTCGGTGGGGGCCAATTCGATTCTGGGAATCGATTATGGAAATCAACACTGAATCGACTCGTTCTGCAGATCGATTCCAACGTAATCGAACGTCTGTCCGTGCGCCTCCGTCGTTCAAACCTACGCGCCCCCTGCATGAAAACGACGGGAAGTGCAGCGTTCATCACAGATGAAGTTCGGCGTTCATATATATTTAACGAATGTGCAAATGCGCACCCTTTGTGCCCCGTCTGCTTCCGTACTTGATAATTAAATTTTACTGAAGACAAACCAACTACCTCCCCCGCCCCCCTCCGGCGCATGTAGGAAAGCGTTTCACAATCCATGCGTATGCGCGATTTTTCCCGGTGCTGTACGGACAGCCGGTGCTGAGCCTGGTGCTGTACGGGTTGACGGGCGGCGTGGGCTTCCTGGTGCACTACGTGCTGCCCCAGCTGCGCAAGCAGCTGCCCTGGTACTGCTTCGCTCACCCGCTGCTCAAGACGCGCGAGTACAGCCAGTTCGAAGTCAGAGGTAAGATGGTTGTAGCTCGGGGTGTCTTGTTTACCCCTCCCCCCCACCCAGATCCCGGCTGGACTTTTGGTAACGTGTTCAGCGGCGGTAATGTTAAAATGCGTGGATATTTTGACCTGCCGAAATGCGTCAGCGAATAATAAGGGGGGGGGGGGGAGTATTTGGTGTATTAGTTTTATTGTGATTTGTCACCTATGACCGAATCATTGGGAATGCACCCAGTCTCATCAGATCTTGCAAGCGCAATCTCATCACATCCCTCAAATATATATAAAATAACGACAACAACAATAAATAAATAATAAATCCTGCATCGACTTTTTTTTTATACGGAGCAATGGTTGTGTTAGTAAAGCGCGGGGGTCAGCGTTGGTTTGGCACTCTCGCGATCGTCGCCAACCCCACCCGTGTCCCCCCCGCACACTCTGTGTTTGCAGAACCAGCGCAGCTCATGTGGTTTGAGAAGTCACAGGTGTGGCTGCAGTTCCTGGAGAAGAACTTCCTGTACCCGGCCGTGGTGCTGAGCGCCATGACCAACGACGCAAAGACGATCGCCAGCCCCGACCGCCTGGGCCCTTAGTGCGTGAACCTCACAGACACGCCGCTCAACCTGCGACGGCCTCCGGTCAATGTGTCGATCCCAATCTATTCTTATTTTAATTGAAGCCACGTCCAGCTGGGATAAATACAAATGGACAAATCTGAGCTTGAACGTCCAGCGGTCGGTTTGCGTGAAGCGAGTGTTTTATTATTTTCTACATCAGTCGGTGCAAGATGAGTTTTCACTCAGGATGTGAGATGTAACTTGATTCAACAGTTCAAATCACAACTGGGCTTTCGGAAGCAATGCAAGGGCTCTCTGTTCACTCAGTGCTTTCAGCTGTTCACCCACACTTTCAGCTTACGGCTGTGTGTCTGGGAAAGCATCAACCTTATTATCCCACCTCTATCAGGTGCTTTTAGACCTATGAGGGCAACGGCACAGCCCCGCTCCAGCATGTAAATAACCAAACTTCACTCGCCCCACTCGGCATTGAATTGACAAGTCGTTGCGACTCAGCTCGGCCCAACCGTTAATCTCATTCGCTCCTGTGTGTGTGCCGCTTCCCCGTGCGTCCTGCGTGCGCCACCGCAGTGTGGGGGCGCTGGCGGTGGTGGTGGCCGGCATGAAGCTCCTGCGCTTCTCCTTCAGCAGCCCCACCTACCAGTACGTGACGCTCGTCTTCACCGTGCTCTTCTTCCGCTTCGACTACCCCGCGTACTCGGAGACCTTCCTGCTCGACTTCTTTTTCTTCTCCATCGTGTTCAGCAAGGTGAGTGCGCTCGGGTGCGCGCCCGGTTGCGTGGGCGCGCTAGTGACGTGCGTATAAGCGGGGTTTCACCGTGTTGTTATTAAACTTATGAATTTCTACCTATGACCGGATCAATGGCAATGAGTTCTCGGGAGCCCCAATCTCATCACATCCCGCAAATATATAAGAACTTTTTAAAAGCGAATTCCTACTTCCATTTTTTTATGCTTATGACTGGTTGTTTTTTTAAAGTGGGGGAGTCGTGGAGGGGAGGAGGGGCAGAGTTTGTTTGGCCCTCACACGATCGTTGCCAACCCTACCCGTGTCCCTCTCGTGTGCCATGCCGGCCTTCATAGGTGCTCGCTAACAGCACTCGACCCAACAATCTGTTCAGGCTATATGGAACCAGCAACCTCCGGATTGCAAGTCCAGTGTCATAATCATTACATCATGGCAAACATCCTTATCTGAATTAATGTGCGAATGACTTGAGATATTGTTGATGGAGGAGAGTTTGTGGTTTTCTGGAGTGGCAGCTGATGGCGAATGTTTGTCTGCCCCCAGCTCTGGGACCTGTGGCACAAGCTGCGCTTCGTGTTCACGTACATCGCGCCGTGGCAGATCACGTGGGGTTCCGCCTTCCACGCCTTTGCCCAGCCCTTCGCCGTGCCACGTATCCTTCCTGGCCTCTCGCCTGTTCGTTCAACCTCTGGGCTAATTTCGACAGTCTTCCGTCAGCAGAGTCAGGCTCACTTGAATCAATGCTGTGGACATCTGTGAAAATACACCGGGCATCTTTGAAAATTCTGGACATAGAGCTTCATAGCTCATCGGATTCCTCCAGTCTAAATTACTCAGATTCTGAATCAATGCTGGTGAACTGCCAGATATTAATGGTAAGGACCCATCCCTAAGATCCAGGATCGATGCAAAATGATAATGCATTACTCAATATAATCATAGTGTTCAGGTCAACTTATTGCTTGTCTGGGCTGTGAATGTAATTCACGTCCCTGAGAAATGAAAGTGGACCTGTGGAACTGATTTTATGTCATGTACATGCATGGGGGAAATTGTAACGGATAGTCCTGTGTTACTATTGTGGGGACCGACGTCCACCCCACCGCCCTCGCTAGGCAGGTGGGGCGTGACGTCCGCCCCTTGCGCTCCCTCGTCCGCCAGCTCCCGCCAGGCCCCCGCCGACCGAGTGATCGGCCCCCTGTGCTAGCGCCCTCTCTGAGGGACATATTCGTGCTTCTGGCGCACAGCCGCACGGAGTTAACCCACACACTCTCGTACACCACAGCTAACGCAGCGTTCAGCGGCACGTTCACGCCCACATCTGCAAGCGATTACCTCAACGAGCGCCCGTGCACACCGCAGCTATCGTTCAATAATCCAGGGTTACGTTACCCTGCGCGGCCAATCGTGCCCTACCTGTGATTCTCACTCGGTTTCCTTCCCTTACATGGAGCGCTGCGACGGTTACTTCTGCTACCTATTGTCTATCCACCCGTACTAATTCATTTCTTACTCCTCCTGTTTAATCATGCAGGACGTCCGGCTGGTGAATACACACCCTGCTAGCGTGTATTCGGTCTGGGGCTGGGGGAAGTCGTGGCGCTGCGATCCCCTGACCTCATGGTCTGCTCTGCTCGCTTAATATTCCACCCCTCCCCCCCAATGTCGTGCATTGCACCCATACCATTTTAAGTCGACTCGGGCACCGAAATGTGACCTGTCCTGCGAGGGTCGAAATCGTGGTACTTTCCTCCTCGGGACCCTTCGGATTAAGACCCGTTGTGCCAGGCAATCCCCCGCCACGACACTTGGTGTGTGTGCTCAGTGTGGGGGCCAGGGGGGAGTCGCGGCGCTTGCAGAGTTGCTCCAAGGCCATGGCACCACACTCGCCACACTATCACTAAATGAGATATAGATCGGATAAAGCAACTTTGAAGTTGACAGCTGGTAGACGTTGTAGTTGGGCAAAGGGGGTGAGTATGTGTGATTGCACAGGGCAGGATGGAGGGAGGGCAGGTTACCTAGATGGGCATATTTGGAGTGACACCCAGAGGTCGTTGACCAATCAGATTTTGGAGGTCCGGTGTCAACATCTTGAGAGATCTAGCCGAAGTAAGGAAGCAATATCTAGGGTATGGTGGTCCCAACGATGTCGACTGTGGTGTGACCTCTTGATCTTGACGTGAGGTTACATATACGGCCACCTTGCGAAATAAAAAATCAACGCCGAGTGGAGGAATCCTGTCGCCAATAGGCATGCGAGAGATGCTGACGTTTGAAGAGAGTTTTTTGTTTGTTTAACTTTAACGTGCGCTCGCAGACTCGGCCATGCTGTTTGTGCAGGCCGTCATCTCGGCCGTCTTCTCAACACCATTGAACCCGTTCCTGGGCAGTGCCATTTTCCTCACGTCATACGTGCGGCCCGTGCGCTTCTGGGAGCGAGACTACAAGTGAGCGACTGCTGCCCGCTGCCTCCTGAGTTCTCTCTTTCACGGGAGCGTGTCCGGTGTAGTACTTGTTGGGCATGTCGTTTGATGCTCAAATACGACCACCAACCAGTACCAACGTCACCACGACGACCATCGTCACGGCCAATACTCAAAATACCACTGCTCCCGCCATGGTCAACACCGCCAACACCACCACCACTATCATGACCGCCAAATACCATCGCGAGCACCAGCACTATATCACCAGCACCACCACCACCAACATTACCCTTGTCATTGGCAGCACCAGCCCTGCCCCCAGTCCCACTGCATTCAGATTGTAATTGCACACAACCATACGGCGATTGTTGCAATCGCGATCGGGTGAGTACCGCGTTCACTTGCATCGTGGGTTGCGGTGTCTTAATTGCGAACCCGTTTCTATCCACGCTTCTTGAATGGCTGCAGTTAATGGAACCTTTGGCAATGGCTTGGTTATGTAAACGACCTGTGACGCGACATGGGCTTATGAGCAGCTCTCTGTTTCTCTCCCCCGTCTGTCTGTTGTCCACAGCACCAAGCGTGTCGATCACTCCAACACGCGGCTTGCCACGCAGCTTGACCGCAGTCCCGGTGAGCAGCACAGCCGCCCATTTTTCCCGCCCCCCCCCCCCCCGCCGTTTCCTGTCACTGGCACACGCACACGCACACGCACGTGCAGGGTGGTGATCGCCTGCCCCTGGTTATCCCAAAATGAGTGTAAATTGATATTTGCCAGACAAAACATATGCATTTTTATTTCCGTTATTTGGAAGCCACTTGAGATATGCACTTTTAAATATAACTTGAAAATGAATTTCCTTAGTACTGCTTTTTGTGTTTAGTTTGTTGTCTTTCCCGCGAACCTCCGATTGGCTAAGTACAGTGCGAAAGAAGTTCAACATATATACGTACGTCATAACAGTTGGAAATTTCTGGACCGCCCTGCCCAGTGAAGTTCGCAGATCCACCTCTGGCGGACACAGTCCACATGTTCATTTCACACAACCCGCGGCTGCATGAGGCCTACCAGTTTTAAACGGCCCTCACAATCGATGTTCATCCGTGACTGCGTTTTAGCCGCGCTGATCGGTGGTGGTGCACGCCTGTAATCGAGCACTCGAGGGGAGAGTTGGGGGATCACACGCAATGGTTGTGATGCTCACCCTTTCATTTGTTGGTTGTAAATATATGGAACATTGTAGCAATTCATTGGTTGAAATGTATTTTCACAGTCACGATGCATGCATCAAAATGTGTGTGTGTGTGTGTAGCATAGCTTTTTATTTCAGCCTGTCAGGTAAGTGCAAATTAAACCTTTTGACTAATGGGCCGAAGGAGATAGAATAACCAAGGTATAACATTTGAAACAGACAGTACAATCAAAGTATGTATGTTGAACATCTTTCGCACCGTACTTAGCCAAGCATGCTTATCGGAGATGCGAACATGAATTGTGACCAAATCTCGACTATTCATTGATCTTGGGGGATTGGAGGGGGTGGGCAATAATTTGATATCTACCCATCCGTCGCTCGCTGTGCCACATCCTGACGATTTACGCATTTAAATAAAACCGCAGGTGCGGACGATAACAACCTCAACTCCATCTTCTACGAGCACCTAACGCGCTCACTGCAGCATAGCTTGTGCGGCGACCTGACCCTCGGCCGCTGGGGAAACTACACGACGGGCGACTGTTTCATCCTGGCGTCCGACTACCTCAACGCCTTCATCCACCTCATCGAGATCGGCAACGGGCTCGTCACCTTTCAGCTGCGCGGCCTGGAGTTCAGAGGTCAGTTGTGCGTGCTGCGTGTGCTGTGCGCGCGCGCGTGCATGTAAAAGTTCGTGTACTTGTGTGTGCTTGCGATAAGGAAGCGCTCGCAATATTTGAAGATTCGCGACGCCAATGTTGCGAGTTGAAGTTCCCAAATTGCCCTGGATAATAGGTTTAGTTGATTTTATGGACGTAGAATAAATGTAGAAACTCTCTCGGTCTTCAACCGCAATGTTTTTTTTTTTACTCATTTAAATGTTAAACAAGCTTTATACACTTGTGATCGCATGACGGAGGAGTGGACCGTGCGCTTCCTCAGGCACCTATTGCCAGCAGCGGGAGGTGGAGGCGATCACGGAAGGCGTGGAGGAGGACGAGGGCTGCTGCTGCTGTGAGCCCGGCCACCTGCCGCACGCTCTGTCCTTCAACGCCGCGTTCGGGCAGCGCTGGCTCGCCTGGGAGGTGTCCGTGGTGAAATACGTCCTCGAGGGGTACAGCATCACGGACAACAGCGCCGCCACCATGCTGCAGGTGTTCGACCTGCGCAAGATCCTGCTCACGTACTACGTCAAGGTGAGCCGACGGATGGGCCGGATGGGCGGCGGGTGGGGGGGCACAGGTGTGTGGCGTACCTGCCAGGGGGGTGGGGGGGGTTCGTGGCTTTCGAGGAGGGCGCAACACAAAAATAAAACCGCGTGGCTGTGGAAGCGTTAATCCTTTCCGGAAGTAAAAGGCCATGCTCGAGGGAGTGTGGCGCAGTTTGGTGCCTATCTGTCGTGGAGTGCAGTCGTGCCGCTACTGTTCTCTGTGGTGAATACACTTATTTAAAAACAACGGCGCGATGCGTCTCTAAATAAAATTGACGCGAACTGCTCGCGCGTTCCGAGATTCAGAGGTGAACGGGACCCCCACCCCCTGCAATTTGTAGTCTTGGAGCGGGAAAGTGTTAACAGCTGGTTTCTCTGTTAGCGATCGCCATTGGCCGCTGCCCCCTCCCCTCCTAAGCACGTGTCACCTGCGTCTCGCGTGCAGAGCATAATCTACTACGTGGTGAGCTCGCTGCGGCTGGAGGAGTGGCTGGAGAGCGAGGTGGTGCGCGAGGGGCTGCGCCCGTGCTGCGAGCGTGGCTACGCCGACGTCGACCCGACCTTCAACCCCAACATCGACGAGGACTACGACCATCTGCTGTCGGGCGTCTCGCGCCAGAGCTTCTGCAACGTCTACCTCGAGTGGATCCAGCACTGTGCTAGCCGGCGCGAGCAGGCGAGATTGCAGCCTGTGCACCCATTTGTTGATGTTTTCACCATCCGTGCTGATCTGATGGAGAACTTATTTAATCAATCGAAAAGCCTTGAAAAATGTAGTCCCGATCTCGATTAAATTTTTCCCATCAGCCCTCCATGGTCAATACTACTTGTCCTTTGCAGATATTGGTCCACAGGAATGTAGAATTTTCACATGCAGTGAATTAGACAACACACAATATAGTACAAAACGAGACTTGTAGTATACAGGAGACGGCATGTGAGATAAACAAAAGTCCTGCTCACGAATGAATGGTTGATCCCAACTTCGTTATGGAGGCTGTTCACAAGCTCCACTCAATTCCCTACTCTCTCGAATTCCATGTTCCTGTCGCTGCCAGAAATCTTCAAAACTTAACTTGTGCTCCCCACAGGCACCGTTCTGGAGAATATAAACTAGGGCAGGGGTCGGCAACCAAAATAACAAGAAGAGCCATTTCTTTCCAATTCGGTACAAAATTCAGTATTTCAAGAGCCGCAATGCATCTGAGTACATACTGTACATACGTACATATTGTCAAGAAGCAGCCCGTAAAGAGCCGCATGCGGCTCCGGAGCCGTAGGTTGCCGACCCCTGAACTAGGGTATAGACTGGAGCGTGTAGATGGCCACCAATGGAAACCAGGCTCAGTGTAATCACTAAATCCTTGTAACGTGGCGATCTATTGAGCCTGGCATGGAGGACGACGAGTCATTACATCCAAAAGATTGTGGGACTTCTGATAACCAATAATTATAAGCACGTGAATGAATAAATCAATGAGTAAGTGAGTGAGTGAATGAATGTTGCCGTGTGGGCTGGAGAGCAGGCGGTGGATAGTGCCAAGGACTCGAACCTCGTGACTCTCTGCTTCGGGCTCTGCGTGCTGGGACGCCGAGCCTTGGGCACCGCCTCTCACCACATGTCCTCCAGGTGAAGGTTATCTGGACAATAGACTGACACACTGGTCCCACGTGGCATCTCTAGACAATAGACTGACAGACCGGACACTGACAGGGCCTCTGAGACAATAGACTGACACACTGGTCCCACGTGGGATCTCTAGACAATAGACTGACAGACCGGACACTCACGGGGCCTCTGGGACAATAGACTGACAGACCGGACGCTGACAGGGCCTTTGAGACAATAGACTGACAGACTGGTCCCACGTGGGATCTCTAGACAATAGACTGACAGACTGGCCCCACGTGGGATCTCTAGATAATAGACTGACAGACCCGACACTTACGGGACCTCTGAGACAATAGACTGACACACTGGTTCCACGAGGGATCTCTAGACAATAGACTGACACACTGGTCCCACGTGGCATCTCTAGACAATAGACTGACAGACCGGACACTGACAGGGCCTCTGAGACAATAGACTGACAGACCGGACGCTGACAGGGCCTCTGAGACAATAGACTGACAGACTGGTCCCACATGGAATCTCTAGACAATAGACTGACAGACCGGACACTGACGGGGCCTCTGAGACAATAGACTGACAGACCGGACACTGACAGGGCCTCTGAGACAATAGACTGACAGACTGGCCCCACGAGGGATCTCTAGACAATAGACTGACAGACTGGTCCCACGTGGCATCTCGAGACAATTGACTGACAGACCAGACACTGACGGGGCCTCTGAGACAATAGACTGACAGACCGGACACTGACAGGGCCTCTGAGACAATAGACTGACAGACTGGCCCCACGAGGGATCTCTAGACAATAGACTGACAGACTGGTCCCACGTGGGATCTCTAGACAATAGACTAACAGACCGGACGCTGACAGGGCCTCTGAGACAATAGACGGACAGACTGGCCTCACGAGGGATCTCTAGACAATAGAGTGACAGACTGGTCCCACGTGGGATCTCTAGACAATAGACTGACAGACCGGACACTGACAGGGCCTCTGAGACAATAGACTGATAGACCGGTCTCTCATAAGTGCCGTTGCATTTTACAACGCGGTATGGTTGCAACTGTCACGAGTGCTTGTGTCCCAGCACTGATGCCGCAGTGCGTGTGGGCGGGTGCAGCAGCCTGGAGCCCTTCCTGTACGGGCTCCATGCCCTCTTCAAGGGCGACTTCCGCATCACGTCGCCCAAGGACGAGTGGATCTTTGCCGACATGGAACTCCTGCGCAAAGTGGTGGCCCCGGGCGTGCGCATGTCACTCAAGTTACACCAGGTCAGCAGACGAGGCCTGTCTCCTGGTCTAACACCTTTCTTTGAACCTGCTTCTTGGTTAAACTCTCACTGGGGATGATTGAAAGGTGTGTGGTCTGACATAGGAATTTTAATGGTGGACCTCACCTTAGTGAAACTTATTTCAAAGGCTTTTTAATCGCCAGCCGCAAAGATTCTTTGTATCTTGTTGGTTCTTTCGGTAAAGTCATGCAGACCGAAAGAACCAAGAAGATGAATCCCTGCAGTCACGAAAGCTTTAAATCGAAATTCCTTGTCTCGCTCATGAAATCACCTGGCCACAGCACACGTCCCCCTGTTGCTAGATCACCGCGCTTTCTCCTCGCCAGGACCACTTCACGTCCCCAGACGAATACGAGGACCCGGCAGTTCTGTACGACGCCATCTGGAACCACGAACGCGAGCTCGTAATCTCGCACGAGGGCGACCCCGCGTGGCGCAACGCCGTGCTCTCCAACCGCCCCTCGCTGCTGGCGCTGCGCCACGTGCTGGACGACGGCTCGGACGACTACAAGGTCATCATGCTCAACCGCCGCTACCTGAGCTTCCGCGTCATCAAGGTGGGGCGGGGGGGGGGTGGCGGGGTGGGGGCTCGTCCGAGGTGGGACCGGGTGGCATGAATGACCGCGCGTGAAACCCATGAATTTATCACGAGTAGTGAGTGGCACATGAGGACGGCTGCTTGCGTTGTGGCCGAAACGTGAGAATTATTTTGTTATGTTTTATTTTTTTTATTTTTTTTTATTTCCATTCTACGTGACTTTACCGAAAGAACCGAGAAGATGAATCCCTGCAGTCACGAAAGCTTTAAATCGAAATTTGGCACATAGCTATTGAGTTTACAGGCGGTGCAAGTGCACTGGTGGCACATGGGGGTTGGAGGGCACCCGATCATTGGGTTATGAAGAGGGAGGAACTTGGGCATAGAACCCAATTTAATACCTCACATCAATTCCTATAATAATGATAATTATATTTTAACGTGCACAGTAATTGCTCACTCTCGTGTAGAGAGAATGAGACTTGAGGAGCCACAGACAAGCAGGAAGCCGTTGCCAACAGTCGCCTAAGCTCTGCAGTCCTCTATATATTAAACTGTTGTTGGCCAATTAATGAATGTTTACATGTGAGAGGAAACAAGAGCATCCGGAGAAAGCCCACGTGTGCGAGGGGGGAAAAACACTTTATCCCATACAGACGGAACAGGTGGGGGGGGTCTGCATTTTTTCTGTGACGCCAACCTGCAGTGCGCCGCTGTTCACGAGCGTAAGGAGTCACTTTTCAAAATCTCTGAATCGCTGCGCTCCCGCTCGCGACGGCTCTTCCCGGCAGGTGAACCGCGAGTGCGTGCGGGGCCTGTGGGCCGGCCAGCTCCAAGAGCTCGTATTCCTGCGTAACCGCAACCCCGAGCGCGGCAGCATCCAGAACGCCAAGCAAGCGCTGCGCAACATGATCAACTCGTCGTGCGACCAGCCCATCGGATACCCCATCTACGTGTCGCCGCTCACCACCTCGTACGCCGGCACGCACCAGCAGCTCCGCTCCGTCGCCGGCGGGGCCATCACCGTCCGCAGCATCGGACACTTCCTGGCTGCCACCTGGCACAGGTGTGTGTGCGTGCGATTGTGTGCGAGGTGAGATGTAGTGCAGCGGTGAGCGCTGCGCTCCGCTACCAACTCGGCGAGCCGGGTTCGGTTCACGCTCACGGCCACCAACACCAGTGACGATTATCTGAACCGGTCCTGGCCCTCCCCTAGGTCGACTCAGCCTGAAATGAGTACCTGGTGCGGTGTGTAAACATCGCCACTGGGGAGACGTAGGCGGTCGGACGTGGTGCTGGCCACCCACCCCGTTCCGGCCTTAATAGGTGCTTGCTAACAGCACTTGCCCCTACAGTCTGTTAAGGTTATATGGGGATCTTTGTACACGTAGATTCGTGTTTGCGCGTGGGGATTTGTGCCGCAGTGGTTGGTTCACTGCACTCTGAACCTGATGACCTGAGTTTGATTCCCAACCACAGCCAACATCTGTGCCGAGTGGTATCCGAAATAATCCTGGGTTGACTTGGTCTTGATTGAGTACTTTGTTCATTGTGAGAACATCAGCACTTGGGATGCAAACACAGCCAGGAATGGTGGAGGCCACACTATCCCACTTAATAAGTGCACAGTTAAAGCACTTGCCCCAACAGACTATATAGGCTGTTATAGAGAATAATATGTCTTGGTATGTGTGTGTCAATGTGAAGTATGTATCAATGCGTGTGTGTGATAACCTATAACCATCTGTGTCTTTTGGACCTTTAGCAAGTATTCCTCCTCTCATGTGTCGTATAATTGCCTGGCACAAACACCATGATTACATCACTATTTACAGTGATAAGACACAGTGAATTGACAGTAGGAAGCACATTTGTGCATTTATCGGTATCGCTTATGTGCTTACCCATAATATCCTGGTCTCACGCATGACCTCATCCAGCGAGGCTACATCACTACACCTAGATTCAGTGCACCGAGCCTGCCCCAAACACCGTGTCGATGTTACCACAAATGGTATATCGGAAGCCCGTTGCATTGATTTTGTTGCATATGTTAGAGAGCCTTGACAATTCTGCCATCGACCCGATTGCTTCTTGGTCCAGTGTAAAGTTTTTTTTTTACGTGGCTCGTGCCGCGCACAGGATGCGGAAGGGGTGCGGCGCCGGGTGCAACAGTGGCGGAAACGTGGACGACTCTGATTGCTGCGTCGGGGGGCTCTCGTCCATCGGGGGAGGTGGCGGTGCCGTGGGCCCAAATCCCGGGGGGAACCCCTCCCAGGGGAACGCGGGGCACGCTGGCGTCAACGCCCCTCCAACCGGCAGCCACGCCGCCATGCAGCCCGTCATAGGGCAGCCCGTGCCAGGTGTGTGGAAGGGGCCGGTGATCCGTTTTAATGACTGCACACACAACAAGAAACCCTCGATAAAATATTTTCCGGCTCTTTGTTCTTCGGCGCGTGCGCGTGATGTTTCTCTGGCTCCCATCAGCCGCAGCTGCCGGGTGTTCACGCACTGCCGTCACTCGCCTGCGCTGCGCAGGTTCCCTGGGGCAATCCCTGCAGGCTGGGCTGGTGCGCGCCTCTCCCCAGCGAGGCGCGGGCGTGTCGCAGGGCAGCCAGACGTCCGTGCTGTGGTACGGCGCCGGCGGAGGAGCGGGCGGCACTGGCGGCGGCGGCCGGCAGCCCTCGTCGCTCCGTTCGGGCGTCGTCCCGGGCTCCTGGTGCCACTCGTCGTTCCGCAACGCCTCCGAGGGCGCCGGCCTCGCCTCGCTGTGCACGCCCGAGATGGTGGGCGGCGGCGGCGGCGGCGGAGGAGGAGGAGGCGGCGGCGGCGGTGGAGCGAACCGGTCGAGCCTGGCGTCTTCGAGCAGCTCGACGCTGAGCAGCGTGATCCTGCCGCTCGGCAAGCGCAGCACGTCCACGCTGGCCACCATCGCGGCGGGGTTGCTGGCGCCCGAGGCCAGTGCTAGCCTCGCGGGCAACGCCGGCAGCAACGCCGACTCGCAGTCCAACGCGAGCACGGGCACGGGCTCCAGCGCAGGCTCGGGCAGCGGGTGCGGGGGGCTGCCCTTGTCGGCGGCGGCTGCGGTCAGTGGTATCGGTGGCGGCGGTGGGACTGGCGGATCGGCAGGTTTGACCTTGGCGAGTTTTGGCGGAACACCGTCTAGGAGGGAAACCGTTGGTGCCAGAGTTCAGGTGAATGAACAGAAGGTGGTTTGGTAATTGTGTGTGTGCACGTGAGAAACAGTTGTTTTCTAAGGGGGGGCGGTGTCCCATTGGTTAGCGTGCCGCGCTACGAATCCGGCGGCCCGAGTTAGATTCCCGCTCATGGCCATCACCAGTGACGATTATCTGAACCGGTCCTGGGCCTCTCCTCGGTCGACTCGGCTTCACATTAGTACCTGGTGAGATGTTGAAACATCGCCAGGAGGGAGACAAAGGCGGCCGGGTGTAGTGCTGGCCATCCAACGCCCCCTCGTGTGCCATGCCAGGCTTCATATGTGCTCACTAACAGCATTTGCCTCAACAGTCTGTTACGGCTATACGGGCGAATCTTTGTCTTTGTGAGAAACAGTGTTTTTTTGTTCTTAAATATTGCATGTAGTAAGGTCACTTAACTTGTATAGCGACTATGGGCACGACATTGACCACGGTGGGGTGGGTGGGTGTTTCTTTGTGTCCGTGCATCAGATTGTGGACGTGAGCCAGGTGCTGGACTCGGTGCATGCCTCCAAGCGCCGTGAGCTGCAGTGGCCGGACGACTCGGTGCGGGCGCGCGCTGGCCGGGCTGCCTGGCGCGACTGGAGCCCCCAGGATGGCATGGAGGGCACTGTACGTCAGCCACTGCTGCTACCGCAGCCGCCACCGCCGCCAAGGCCGCGGCTGCCTCCCCGCCACGCGGGCGAGGGAGACACCCCCTAGTTCCTCCCCCTCTCACCTTTCATGCCCAGTTATTGTGTGCCGATCCGGCTGGTATTGACATGGTGGAAATTTGCCGCAAGCCGTTTCTGTTTGGAACTCTCGCGGCGGTCACCGATGTCACTTTGTCAGAGAGTGGCCCCTGGAGGTGGCGTTGAAAAGTGTAGCGTCGCCTCCATTGCACTCTTATCCACACTTGGTGGTTCACCCCTTTTTACGTGTGGGTAAACGAGTGTTTGTTGTTTGGCAATCAGACTTTCATTTTTGTTTTGGTTCTAAAAGCTGTGATAAGCCAAATTTACGTGAAAAACCAAAACCTTTGTATGTTTTGTGCAGTATGTAATTTATAAGCGTTTTGGCTAAACCCAGAGTCTAACCTATGATCTCTGCACTGTTAGCGGTTTGTTTTTAATAATCTTAGGGACCATAAACAGTTATTCGTATTACCCCACCGAACGTTTTCTGGCACCCCTAATACTCCTTCCCACACTACCTCATGGCAGCCGTGCCCTTAACCCAATGGTTTACCCAAAGTTCACCTCTTCCCTAACGTTCTGACACTAACCCGCTTAATTGTCCACGTAACCTCTGTTCATAATGTGCTGTCTAATATAGTTTGCCCTCCTGAGCAATGTATTGAGATAACACGAGAGAGATATCCCACTAAACGACACAATGACATGGTTTGGTTTCATAGGCTGGCTTTGGGTCTGTCCTGTGTTTGTGTCTAATGGGAACTTCTGTGTTGTTTCACTCTGCTTTGCTGTGCATGCTTGATTGCTCGCTCTGCTTTTCCTTAAAAATCACACCTGGCCCTTACTTTTGCACGACCGCTGATCGATCATTTTTTCTTTTCACATGTTTATAAACACATCGCCTGGCCCCGTCTGAATTTTCTCAACTCTTTGCTCACGGACACACGCTTCCGTCCACCACTGACCTCTGACTGTCTACACGTCACCTCACCACTTCCTCTACTCCATTGTTTAATTTGCTGCACTCATCCATCGCGCTGCTCGCTTTCGTACAACCTCATCCGCCACCTCTCCACACCCTGACCTTTTCCCCTCGGCTGGTGGTCGCCCATCCTGCCCCATCGCCTCCCCCCCCCTCGACTTCCGCCATTGCCTCCCCGAATCGCTGCAATCTGAGCCCCTTCCCCGCGCCTCTCCCTCCCTCGCTGCCTGCCTGCATCCGCCACCGCGCGCTGCCTTCCGACGGGCAGGTGATCCATCGCTGGGTGCCGTGCAGTCGCGACCGCGTGAGTCGCTCGCACCTGGACCGCGCCATCCTGCTACTGCAGATCAGCGATAAGTACGTGCCCATCCTAGAGAGCGGCGTCACGGAGCTCGCCGAGAGCACGTAGCGCCACGATGGATGCCGACTTCCGACCGGTCCTTCTTGCCCCCCTCCGCCGCCACTATCAGCGCGCCATCAACTCCTCGGGAGACGCACCCTGCTCTGTGCGAAATGCTGTCTTCGCCCCCGGCCTATCCCTCCCACCACCGCTTGTGTGCTTGCCACCACCCATGCACTGGCTGTCGAGGATTATGGGTAGCCTCGGTAAGTGTTTGGTTATCGGCCAAGACCTCTTTTGAGCCACCTGCGGACGAATCGTTGGGAGGAAGCCGAGCCGTGCGCAGACTGCTGCTGTCATCGCCGCTGGGGGGAGTGGGGCTGCCTGCCTTCGGGTTGGAATCATCGAGCGGTGTGGTTGGCATTGAGAGCTCAGAACTGCAGGCATTTGGTGAGCACTACCCCCTCCCATGATAACGCCGAGACTCAGCCCTCTGGACGCAGCCCAGCGTCTCACAAAAACTCGCCCAGTGCTTTCAGACTTGTGATTTGTCAATATCGTTTTTATGTTTTCCAAACTACTGGCTGCATCCTGAGATGTTGTCGGTGTAGAAACAGGCTTAATATATATTTTTTAATTCCTGTACCAATCGCCATTAAAAATAGAAATGAATACCGAGTTTGTAAATAAGGCACCCAAGAGGGATGCAATAGGCAATTGAGTTCATGAATATTAATCACAGCACCTTCACATTTTGCGTATTTTTGCTTGAAGAAATCGGTTATTTCTCTTGTTGGTTCACAGTCTCAAAAGTTATGACTACGAAACAGCCTTAAATATTTTAGGGACAGCAAAATGTGGCCCCCAGGGTGGCAGGGCTTGGCATTTTGAGCCCT
Source organism: Lampetra fluviatilis (assembly GCF_964198595.1). NCBI lineage: Eukaryota > Metazoa > Chordata > Hyperoartia > Petromyzontiformes > Petromyzontidae > Lampetra > Lampetra fluviatilis. The sequence goes on along the minus strand of NC_136304.1, from coordinate 8,754,731 downwards.
GGGTTTACACACTGGCCTCATATCTTGAGCGCGACGCTTATGTAAAACGTAAAAAAACATTGCTGCGTTGTCTGCCGGGCTATTTCTGTTTTTCAAACAAGCATGATGAACAACAAGTCGGCCTACTGCAGGCTATTTACATATCCGTTGGTCACAAAAGAATATATGTTGCAGCCCTTAAGCATATCTGAGAAATTGTGGTATAGTTTAAGGAGACGTTGCAGTGAAGCGAGAGCTTGACACTTGCAGCATTTTGACCAAACGTTTAATTTCTCAATCATTTTTCGTGGATGGGTGGACCCTCAAGTGAGAGATTATGAAGGAGGGGGTCACCTCTACTTGTGTTTTCAGGCTTCAGTTGAGTGCTTTGACAGCAGTCGGTACCAAGAAAAGGTTAAGTTGGAGAATGAAAGATGTATCGGTCAAAAAAAAGGCAGGGATTTTTATTTTACTGTAAATGTGTACCGCACGTTTGTGAGCTCTCGGGCGTTTCTGTGTTAAGATGTGCGAATTACACACCCAAGGAATTAACACCATTATAACTCGGCACCCCCCCCCCCCAATACTATGTGAAACTGCTTGTTAAATCGTTTTTAAAAAGGACAAATCCATTTGATGGCTGGAATAAGGGGGGGTGGTGTGGGTTAATGTTACATGAAGTGAGAATGGCTTTATGTAATGCTCGTTGAGCCAGCTTTCCCACGCCAGCCAGGGGACTTGGTAGAGTCGGGCTTCCTTCACTTAGATTCACCACGATGCGATCTGCCGGTGAGCTCTCTGTTGCCTGTCCGTGTTACCCTTGGGTTGGGCAGGTAGCGGTGAATGAAGCAACTTTGCTTCGGAATGTAATGACCTCAAACCATGTTAATGGACATTCATCTTCAGTTTTCACTTTGGAAAAGCAATAATGTCACTTGCTGACACGCTTATCTTGAGCTCATTGAGCCCCCAGGGGCACCCTTCTTACTGCATCCATACAGCAGTCGGCAGTGCTCGTGTAGCATTTAGTCACTGGAGAGTAAACGACGACACAAAAATCCACAATTCGAGGTGTTATTCCAAATACAATTCACTGGTACTTTCACTCGTGACAGCGAGGTTGATAGCACCATCCGATTCGACCGATCAGAGATGAGTTTGGCTCGCAGAGTGAATGCAAGAGACGTGCGCGGAAGGGGCGACGGGGGATTGAGAGGAGCTTGCTCCAAATCATCGGAATCTTTATTTCGACTGGAGGAATTCGATGAGCTATAAAGACGTCCAGCATGGATGGATCAGAAAGCCTGGCAGGTGGCTGCGACGGGGGTGGAGCGCACGGCTCTACCGCACTTATGCGATACGCACAAGTGTAAAAGCTACTTGCAAGATGGGTAGGTGGATCGTGCAGCCATGTGAGTTCTGCCTCGCCTAATCTAGCAGCTTGTCGCCATGATGGTGTTTATTCGACGCATGTCTGCTAAGCAACAAGGTGGTACCTGTAGGGAGCGGTATAGTGTGAGGTTTGTGCCAGGCTGCCTGCAGAGGTTTGAGTGCAACACCGATAATATGCATTCGTATTCTTTGGGTACTCTTCATTTCACTCTACAAGCTAAATATTGTACTCATGGATTGGCCCATCTCAAACTGGATCTTACCGGAAATATTCTTGAGACTCAATGAGACTTTCCTGGGTAGAGCTTCCAAACGGATAAGTGACATTCCCAGCGCATCAGTAAAATGGAGCATGTGTTTATAAAGCATCTAAATGTGTCCACATCCAAGAGGCTGTCCGTGGAAAACACATGCATCATATGATTAGGGGGAAATAAGATTTGTTTTGGTTGAGGTTTTTTTTGGAGAGGGAAGTTATGGATAGGATGGTATCAGACGGCAGAGGGGGGGAATGATGACACACGATAGAGGGACACGTGGTGGACAATAGTCTCACGCCTGGTTTGTGAACAAGGGCTGTTGTCTGATGAGGATGCTTGTAATTACCGGCAGAACGTCGTGGGTTTACTCTCCAACACACGGTGTGCTGAACTAGTAACGAATTGGCATGTTTTGTTTTCCCTGACAAACCTTACTCATTGGCTGTGTCGGGTGGTGGTGGCGGCGGCGGGTTTCACTACAAATTTATATTCATGTGATCTAACCCAAAAACAACGATTGTGGGTGATGGGAGTTTATGCAGACACCAGGGCAGCAGCAGTAAGACAGAAGGGGATTGACCTCCCTGTGGCATTGTTTTTTAGATGAGAATAATAATGTTTGCCTTGTACCACAAGTGGATTGGCAGACATGGCAGCCGGAAAGATGATGGGCCTATAGCCTGACGGAAGGTGGTGGTTGTCCCCCTTCACATTTTTTTCTGGTGGAAACGCTTTGAGTCGTCACGATGCGATGGGATCTTTCTATGCATCCACCAACCACCGAACACAAGACCCCCTCGCCCTGAAGTGGACCGCTTCACTTGATTACTTATTTCTGAGGGTTGGGGGGGGGGTCATCAGATTTTTGCGAGAAAGTCAGGTTAAACTGGGCATTTAAATGAAACCTTTGCAAGCGGTTACAGGTCATGTCATGGTATATGTTTTCCGGCTGATGTGTACATTGGGAACACGTTTTCGCTCTTGGCTTATTGTACAAACTGTGTGTGTGTGTGAGCGACAAGCCAAGATGATATTTTACATTATGCTGGCTGCATAATTGTTTATCTTGAAATGAATATTGTATAGTTTTGCATTCCCGTTTGTTTCTCTTGATATTAATCTTGATGTACAAAAATAAGTAATCGGTCATTTTCAGCCCTTTGTCAATGCACCGCTGGAGGAATGCCCCTCCACACTCTTGGTCATGGAGGTTGCTTGACCATACTTCACCTCGCTGGTCCGTGTGGGCTGGTAAAGGGGGGGGGGGCACTGTTCAGATATCACTTGCCGTCAATGTTAGCCCTGGGCCTTCGAATCGAACTCGGTCGCCAGGTTCGGAGAGCAGTGCACTAACCACTGTGCCACCGTTCAAAAATGTTGTGCCCATGATCTCTCACAGCAAGTTGGCCTGCAAGGGTCATTGGGCCTGGGGGAATGTGACACATTTAAATTAATAACCCGTGCTTTTCGCGTTGCTAAAAATGTTGATGAAAAGAAACGTTTATCTTTATTTGTTCCCTCTCCTGTTCCATGTATTTAAATGTTACTTGGATAATCTTGATCGAGTGTTGTGTAAGGGTTAAAAAGTGAAAAATTCAATTTATCGCAAGCTTATATACTGTAAAAACATATACACGAATGCTGTTCGTGACTATCGCATAAGATGGCGCATATATGATGAGAGCGTGGTGGAAAAGCAACTTTGAAAACGTTACCGCACTGCGATATATTTTTTATCTGCAGTCGTGTTAAATCCAGTAATTTTAAATCCAGTCCAGCTTTAAGTTCTGTCATTGGTTTCAGAGATCTACAATCTCTTACGTCACAAACAAACAAATACCTCACTTAGTGAAGGCCAATGAGCCCAAACGTTTACTTAACCATGGTCTTGTTCAGTCACTTATCGTTTGAGTTTCCTGCGTGTGCCTGGCTCTGTTTGCGATGTAGTTGCGTTTAGCACACGAGGTCTGCCGAAACTGCGGTCCATTTTCCACTTCCCAAGTACACGAACCGCACCGGGTTACGTAATTAAGTGTGCACGCCAATGTTGCACTCTGGGGCATGCTCGTTCGTGCGGATGTTTGTAAATATTTGATGGAGAACCTTGATTGGCTCGCTAGCTATCCTTTTTCCCAAAGAGTTTAACCCCCCTTCGTCTAAGTGGAATGGACCGAGTTTTGCTGCATTTTTGGAACTAAATCTCACCTCGTTCTGAGCACGCACATTTGTGCACAAACGCGTCCGTGCTTACAGAACCACGTTCACTTGGCGTAGTTGCATATGTTACGAACAACCGCTTTTGATCAGAACAACCGCTGCAGCGTATACATATACAGTAGATATGTATTGTATATATGTATACAGTATACATTGTATATACAACCAATGGAGAACTTTGCCACTAGAAACGGGACTGGATGCTTGTCCTGGGAGTCTTGAGTCCAGACTTCACGGACTGTTACCCGGCCCAGATTTCAAATCTGTCACCGCTCAACCTTCATTAAATAACCCAGCATATGAAAGCATACAGGAGGTTGGCTGGCATGTAAAACTGGACTGGATCATAGTGTCTGGAGCATGAGTTGAGACTTAACTGCCTTACTGCACTGGTTGAATGAAAGCTTGTTAATAGACGTGTAATGTAATGGGTTTGTTCCTCTTTATGTGTGTATATAATTGTTTTACCAGTAATGCCTTCTGTGGTTTCCATACAGGCATATTTGATTTATGTGTTTGCATACACATGTGAGTGTGCGTTTCTATTTATGTACATTTGTTCCCATGTGTAAGTGCACCTGTGCACACACGTGTGTGTACATACACACACGTGTGTGCTCTGTGCATGCATTTCACGCTCACATTCAATTTGCAATCAAAACGTTTTTCATATTAAAAAAAACGTGTTTAATTTGGGTTGTCGCGTTCGCTGTTAAAGTGTATACATCGCTTTGAGATACAGCACATTTATCCTTTCCATTTGCATTGGCCAGAGGGTTGTGTGCATCTCGTTAATTATCGTCCTCTCTTTTTTTTGTCTGTTAACTCTTTTTATTTTCTTACCCTGTGGAGAGGTTGTGAAAATGTAGATTGTGTTTTTTCTCCGTATTTATTTATGCGCGGCACCTGGGTTCCTTCTACGCAGTGACAATGTTTCAGATTGTATAACCGGTTAAAAAGGCTTTGACATGCCCTCCTCCCCGCGCGTGGAGACACCAGTTCAGGAAATTGTGCAGTTTTATTCAAAGATTTTTTTTCTCGAGCGCGGCCACCCATTCTCTTCGCTCGGCTCCTGCTGAAATAAGACACCAAATGATGGTGGCTGAATGGCTCTGCGGGGGCAAATGCCCTATTGTCAGGGTTACTATTGAGCCAGCACATTTGAGATCTTTGATTTCAGGCCGCTGTTGGCAGCAGCTTAAATTGACGTGGCTTTCTTGGGGCACGTGACATCACATTGTTAGAAATGCATTGGTGTACGTCTGATTTAGCCAAGGGGTGAAAAAGTAAAGAAAAAACAAGCGATAACAGAACAAAAGAATATTCGCATTTCTCCCCCACAGCTTTAATTCATTCTTGGGCCCTTGTATGGCTGGTGATCGGTTCCCTTTAAATCAGGACACCCAGTAGCATTCGTTTGAGGCTACGTCTTGCTGATGATAATCAGAGACGATGGGACGGGTTTGAATTACCCCAAGTTCATAAACAAATTCCATTGGGGAAAGGTCGCGTTTAAACGTTATTGATGAAACAAACCACTTATTTTTTTAAAGTAAAAAAACATTTCCTTCCCTCTATTAAAGGACACCAAGAGAATGTTCCGATTGTATATCGGCATTATTTAGCTGACATTTCTATAACAAATGAAAAAGATAAACCACTTTTAAAATTAATCCACCTGTAATCTACACTCATTGGATTAAATGGCACAGTGTGTCATGCCCACATGTTCATCAGCAAGACGTATTGGTATGTGCATAATGCGGTTATTCTCAAATTCCAGGTGGTGTCTTCATTTTCAAACGTTCCATTTCCCCCCTCCCCCCCCCCTCAGTCTTCCTATCCAGAGATAGAACCTATACAAACCATCATCACATATCACTTGACAGCCGGGTCGAATGTGCGTGAAGATTGGCAGATGTGGTAAACTGGGATCGTTGGACTACTGAGCAGAGGGAACCAGGTCTGGGGTGTGTAATCCACTGCTGTGTTCACACGGCAATGTTGTTCATATCCTCAATTACTTGGCAGAGCTCACGTCTATACTCGGGTATGCTTTCGTGCCGGTCTTAGGTGCAGCATCAGTTACTATTACTGTTCAACCACACAGCACAAATATATCTGTGGGGGAGCAACCTTCAAACTACTGTTGGCTTTCAACATGCCACCTTTCATCACGGAGTAAATCACAAGTGATGATTGCAAAAGAAAACTGAACACTTCATTGGCAGTGGTGTATTTACAAGCACAGACCTAAAACACATCACCACCGTATTAACAGTGCCTTGTTTCAGAAAAATATACAGCAGGCTAAAATGTCAGCCAGCGGCCCACGTGACATAAGGGTAATTCCCTGAACGTTTGGCCTACGATGTTTCTGTTTATGTGGTGTTAATGAAGACTGGTGGTGAAGTGTTGGTTGGCCTGTGTGACTGACACAAGCCGTGGTTTATTTGCGTTTGGTCACTTTTCGCTGCCTGTTTTATTTTATTGTTGCTACCATCGCGCGCACTGCGGCGCTATGCACCACGCCAGCCACGTGTGCCGATTTGAAACGTGGAGCTCCTCGGGCCTCATCGTGAACATGCCGTGGGCTCCACCCCATCCTCGCGGCGACTGATTTTCCAACTCGAAATAGGAGCAATGACTACGTAATAGGAATAAAACATCTCCGTATTCGCCTTTGTTGTGTTTTACATTCATTTATGATGAGTTTCGTTTTGTTTTTAAGTTGCCAGATGTGAACACATCTTACCGGTTTGTGTGGTGTACATTTATACAGGACGTTTTAATGTCGCCAGTTTTCCGAGCCCCCCCCCCCTCTCCACCTTCACTCGTTGAAACAGTACTTTATGCAAAACGAAAACATGAATTGGGAATCCAGCGGATTTATCTTTCATCACAGGCTGCCTCGAATCCTGATGTCAGTTCTCGTACTCCCTGTCTACGGAGTGACGATCCATTTGGGCTGTGTGCTCGCCTGGCTTGAGCCGTCCGTGTGGACACGAGCTACTGCAGTGGAGTTTGAGCGAGGAGGTTTAAAAGTGACAGGCGAGCACTTTTATATCCATGCTCTTTTTGTTTTTACCTCGCTGGCTGTCGATGTGGTGTTTCTTTCTGACTGGTCACTCTCGCCTAACTTCCTAACACTTAACTGGGGATTTACAGGCATGCAAACGCATGTTTTTTTTTTGCCAGATACAAATCTTGTCAAAGTCAAAATTAGACTCCCCACTCAAACGGGCATGTGGTGGCACCACTCTGCCGGTGGCTCCGAGTCAAGAGTAGAAATTGAACTTTTCTATGCTGGGACAGAGTGGTAGCTACGTTTAATGATCCAAGGGATTATATTATTGGTAGGCTGAGTTCAACCTCAAATGGGATGCGAACTTTGTAACCTTACGAATGTGAATCAGGAATTCAAAGCAATTTTCCACCCACACATCTGTATGCCATACATTGAATACATTCGGGAAGTTTGCAAAGCAACAATACTCTCGCTATGTAATTTTAAAGCTCAATCCTGTGGTGCTGACTGTGTTCACCCATTCTATCATTTACAATAGCTGCTGTTTTTCCAGTAAACGGCGGTCATTTCGCCGCGGTGGCTGTCACCAGGCTAGGCGCACCGTTAAGGAATACAAACAGAAGATGAATACAAACACATGACATTGTGTTCGTACACGTGAACCGTTGTCCACCGTAAAGTTCCCCAGGCGTCGCGGGTAGCGGTGCGTGCAATGTGCCCTTTGATGGCAAGAGCCACCTTCGTGTAAATACAAATGTAGGTGTATGATTAAATACAGAAGAGGAACTGAATTCTGCACACGTGGAGCAAACGTTGCTATCAAATGTTCATTATATGCCATGCTCGTACATTGTGTATTGATTGACGCAACAAAACAAGCAGGACAATAAAAAAACGATTTATTACGATTTGCCTTGTGGTTTTGAGTGAAGACACCGCCCATATTCACGCACACATTACACAATTGTCACTTGCATTGCCAGTGCAGTCGTTATCTGATGTGTTTATTGACCTCTTGAAGCTGTGGTCACAGTGCTTGGCTCACAATGATAAGGTTCTGAGTGCACATTTTTTATGGTTGGGTAGATAAAGACAATATTGTACTTATGCAAAACTCAACATGTTCGTTAATGACACTGCCTTAAAAGGAAACATAATCGGCGACGTTTTGGGCAAATGGCCCGTCTTTATGAGCATATTTGCCAGAGAGATGGTGAATACGCGTTGGAGGCTGCACTTTAAAACCATGAGGCCTGATAATTAACTTTTTTCTCTTGAGTTATTTCTGTATTTACACCACTGCCACCACAGTATCGCCCGGCAATTTGTACTCTTTCTGATGAGCACTGGCACTCCCCTGACGGCGAATGAAATTCATTGCCACTAAAAAGAAAACGCAATGGTTAGATCAGAGGTGGGAAACCAAAATAACAAGAAAACCCAATTTTTTTAAAACATTTATTATTCGGTAAATAAAAAAAAGTCAAGAGCCACAATGCATTTGAATACGAGATGGTGGTCTTGTATAAAGAACGAGTCGCATGCGGCTCTGCAGCCGAGATTCTTGTCCTAACACGTTGAAAGGTGGGTCCCATCAACTTCTCCTGCATGAGCTTCACATTCCACGAAGCTAAGGGCATCTTAGGTGGTGCACGTTGAAGATGCACGATTGTCAACGATGCTTTTAAATGTTCAATTCACAACTGACTGCCCATGTGTGAAGATATATCACCGTTATTCTAACCATCGATTTAAATTATGTATTTTACACACAGACTCCTGCTACGGGTGTATCAGGATTTCACTGTCTTCATTGCCTGACGGGGGCAAAGGCAATGAGTGTCCGGACATCCCCAACATTTAAAAATCTTTACTAGCTTTACTACCCGGCTTCGCCCGAGACTTGGATTCTTCTGGCTTTGAAGTTTTCGTGACTGCAAGGATTCATACTCTTTGTTTTTTTCGGTAAAGTCACGGAAGTAAAAAATAAAATAAATAAAAAATGAAAATAACTAAATGAAATCACGACGTTTCGGGCGCAACACAAGCGTCCGTCTTCAGGTGGGGACAACGTAGCGAAAGCACAACCGCTTAAGTGTGTCTAAGGGATGGCTGTGACGAGGAATTATATAGTAGCGGGGGAAGGAGAGGGGAGGGGGCATGGTGAGTGTGGGGGCGGTGTGTGGGCTGGGAGGTAACGCCTGGAGTTCAAACTGAAGCTTTGTGATGCAGGGGGCGGAAGTAAATAAGAAAGCTCAGTTAAGTCGAGTGTGGGGGTAGGGTGTGGGCTGGGAGGTAACGCATGGAGTTCAAACTGAAGCTTTGTGATGCAGAGGGCGGAAGTAGATAATAAAGCTAAGTTAAGCCGATTAAAGACATCCTTTATACTGGTAGAAGCCTCCTGGTTACACCTGCCCACAGGAGATTATTGTGTTCGTCGTGCAGGGAGGGGCTGGGTGGGGAGGGGCTGGGTGGGGAGGGATGGGTGGGGAGGGTGGGGTGAGGCTGGGTGGGGGGTGGGAGGGTGGGGCTGGGTGGGGAGGGGCTGGTCACCCCGTGGTGCCCTTATAAAACTCCACGTTTAACCTACTCACGCCGGCTTGTGCCCGCCCTCACAGTCGGGCATATTTGCGGAATACACCACGCCGCCGTTGACCCTGGCCATTGACCGAGCAACCCAACGTTCCTACCAGCTCCCTCCGCAGGAATGTGTTTATGCTGTAGGGGTGGGGGGGGGGGGGTAAATCGGAGTTGTGCAAGCTAAACTTGCACGCTCGAAACAAAGTGTGGCAAATTTTTCAAGTGTTGGGAGTAAGCCGGGCTTGGAGTCAAATTTCATAGTGATGGTAGTTTTAACGTAAAAGTGCATACCATTGAGGACCTCTACAGTATAGAGGCAAGCGACTGTGATAGCAATGCTCTGCACTGGAGTGGCTGGTGTTAGATACAGGGACTCCTCTACTTACGAACATTCGAATTACAAACTCTCAGAGATACAAACAAACCTGTCCGTATGTCCAGTTGCCTGTTCAGACCAAGAGTCGTAAGTTCAACCGCCGCGCAATAGATGGCGGTGGTGGCATCTACATCTGCAGAACTTGAAGAACCAGTGGCATCTACATCTGCAGAACTTGAAGAACCAGTGGCATTTACATACAGAATGTGAAGAACCAGTGGCATCTACATCTGCAGAACGTGAAGAACCAGTGGCATCTACACCTGCAGAACGTGAAGAACCAGTTGCATCTACATCTGCAGAACGTGAAGAACCAGTGGCATCTACACCTACAGAACGTGAAAAACCAGTGGCATCTACACCTGCAGAACGTGAAGAACCAGTGGCATCTACACCTGCAGAACGTGAAGAACCAGTGGCATCTACATCTGCAGAACGTGAAGAACCAGTGGCATCTACACCTGCAGAACGTGAAGAACCAGTGGCATCTACATCTGCAGAACGTGAAGAACCAGTGGCATCTACACCTGCAGAACGTGAAGAACCAGTGGCATCTACACCTGCAGAACGTGAAGAACCAGTGGCATCTACATCTGCAGAACGTGAAGAACCAGTGGCATCTACACCTACAGAACGTGAAGAACCAGTGGCATCTACATCTACAGAACGTGAAGAACCAGTGGCATCTACACCTGCAGAACGTGAAGAACCAGTGGCATCTACACCTACAGAACGTGAAGAACCAGTGGCATCTACACCTGCAGAACGTGAAGAACCAGTGGCATCTACACCTGCAAAACGTGAAGAACCAGTGGCATCTACATCTGCAGAACGTGAAGAACCAGTGGCATCTACACCTGCAGAACGTGAAGAACCAGTGGCATCTACATCTGCAGAACGTGAAGAACCAGTGGCATCTACACCTGCAGAACGTGAAGAACCAGTGGCATCTACACCTGCAGAACGTGAAGAACCAGTGGCATCTACATCTGCAGAACATGAAGAACCAGTGGCATCTACACCTACAGAACGTGAAGAACCAGTGGCATCTACATCTACAGAACGTGAAGAACCAGTGGCATCTACACCTGCAGAACGTGAAGAACCAGTGGCATCTACATCTGCAGAACGTGAAGAACCAGTGGCATCTACGTCTGCAGAACGTGAAGAACCAGTGGCATCTACATCTGCAGAACGTGAAGAATCAGTGGCATCTACATCTGCAGAACGTGAAGAACCAGTGGCATCTACATCTGCAGAACGTGAAGAACCAGTGGCATCTACATCTGCAGAACGTGAAGAACCAGTGGCATCTACGTCTGCAGAACGTGAAGAACCAGTGGCATCTACACCTGCAGAACGTGAAGAACCAGTGGCATCTACATCTGCAGAACGTGAAGAACTAGTGGCATCTTCGTCTGCAGAACGTGAAGAACCAGTGGCATCTACATCTGCAGAACGTGAAGAACCAGTGACATCTACATCTGCAGAACGTGAAGAACCAGTGGCATCTACATCTGCAGAACGTGAAGAACCAGTGGCATCTACACCTGCAGAACGTGAAGAACCAGTGGCATCTACATCTGCAGAACGTGAAGAACTAGTGGCATCTTCGTCTGCAGAACGTGAAGAACCAGTGGCATCTACATCTGCAGAACGTGAAGAACCAGTGACATCTACATCTGCAGAACGTGAAGAATCAGTGGCATCTACGTCTGCAGAACGTGAAGAACCAGTGGCATCTACATCTGCAGAACGTGAAGAACCAGTGGCATCTACTTCTGCAGAACGTGAAGAACCAGTGGCATCTACACCTGCAGAACGTGAAGAACCAGTGGCATCTACATCTGCAGAACGTGAATAACCAGTGGCATCTACACCTGCAGAACGTGAAGAACCAGTGACATCTACATCTGCAGAACGTGAAGAATCAGTGGCATCTACGTCTGCAGAACGTGAAGAACCAGTGGCATCTACACCTGCAGAACGTGAAGAACCAGTGGCATCTACATTTGCAGAACGTGAAGAACCAGTGGCATCTACATTTCCAGGTGATTATACAACTTTTAAAGCCATTCCCCGTGTTTAGTGTACATTCAGTAACAACACGTTTGAAATCGACAGGAGTAAAGTTGGACTTACGAACAAATCGACTTACGAACAGACCTCCGGAACATAACTCGTTCGTAAGTAGAGAATTCCCTGTATTGGCAAGTGAAATCCAGCACTTGTAGAACTCAGCTCTGCGCGTGGTGTCACGAATTCACCGCGACACACGACCGTAAGACTACCTTGGTTCATTCTCCACCAGTCACGTGATGCCCTCTTGTGGTCACACACATACAACAACAGCCTTTTGGCGTTCTCTGGGTCTAACACCGGTGGTGAGACAGCCACAAAGAAGGCTGTCTCTGATGTAGGCAAATCAGTTCTTAAGACAATGCAGATATTCTTGATTTGAAGCTTTCGTGACTACAATAATCCATACTCTTTGGTTCTTTCGGTAAAGTCACGTCGATATTGTAATAGCATGTTTTGCCACAAGTACATGTGGTTAATGCACACTTGAGGCCTTGCAAAAAGGTATCTATCTGGCGTTTTAACATCTTAACAACTATTTTATTTTCCAGAAAGGATAAAACCTTTTCTTATTTTTTTCATCATTTTTCGTTCGGTTTGCCTCCTCCTCCCAGGGTCCAGGTCCCATTCCCACCTCCATCGCCAAAGGTTGCGGCACGAAGTCTCGCACCGACCCGGCCACTCGAGGCCGGAAGGTCGTTCCCGAAACGTTGCCTGTATTACGGCCTTGTTCTTTTTTTAAAGGGTTATGTGTATTGACAAATGTGTGGAATTTGATGTTGATGTTAACCGCGTTCGTGCACCGCTGCCAAGGCAGGTTTCACCGCCCCCCCCGTCCCCAATAATCTGCCACCAAAGATTCGTCCACGTATCTGTGCACTAGCAGGACCAGTCTCGAACCACTGCGTTACAGAGTCCTGTGATGAACGAGGGCCCCCATGTCTAACCGAGTGGGTTCCTACCAATGACATCTGGCAGTGTTCACCAGTGTTGCTTCAAGCGAGCCTGACTGCTGATGAGACACTGAAATGTAGACGAAGCTTGTCCACGCTGTTGCTTGTGTCGCATCAATGTTGCTGATGGAATGCGCTCTCAGTGGGTTGTGCGGCTGAAGGGATTGGTACAAATAGAACCGTACTGTTAGGTTTTTTCGGTAAAGTCACGTAGGTAAAAAAATTAATTTAAATTAAAAGTTAGCGAGTCTTTTCCTCGCTAACTTTTAATTAAAAAAAATGTTTTACCTACGTGACTTTACCGAAAAAAACTTAACAGTATGAATCCTTGCAGTCACGAAAGCTTCAAATCTAGAACAAATAGAACCGCTTGCATTGATGATGTGGAGAGGCGACTTTGTGGAGGCTGTAGGCTCTTGCCATGCAGCAGCTGGTGATGTGTGTTTGTTCAAATCACGTGGCTGGTGTCGGATCTATAGTGCACATATCCATCTCAACCCTTTAGCCGTAATCCTATAGACCCAACCCTATCCTGTAATGCCTATATATCCACCTCAACCCAACAGTCCTAACCATTAACCCCCTAAGTCTAAATCCTAACCCAACCCTAACCCTTTAAGCCTAACCCCCCTAAATCTAACCTCTAACCCTAAACCCCTAACGCCGAACCCTAAATCCCAAAGCCTAAACATATCCTTAAAACCCTAACCCTAATATCCTAAGCCTAAATCCTAACCTTAAACCCTAACCCCTACTTATATATGCAATACAGGCCAGAAGATAATCGTCACTGGTGTTGGCCGTGACCCGGAGTCATACCCGGGTCGCCGGGTTCGTAGCGCAGCGCGCTAACCACGACACCAACTCTACAAACCCCAAACCCTTACCGTAACCCCAACCCCTTTCTACTTACAAAGAGGCATCGCCTTCCCAGTTCTTTATCTTGTCTCTTTCGCCTTTAACTCCCCGGTTACCTCTCACCAATGGTCCTCCTTTCTACGCACGCCACACTAACATCCATTGTTTAAGGGTACCTTGTAAATCTAATTAAGTCTTATTAATGTGGTGCACCTGTTGATTTTCTCCCACTCCTGTAGCTTTGTGAATAAAGCCCATGTCACTGAAAGCACGTTCACTTCGCCTATACAACACTTTATTTTACAACGGTTAACACGGACGACTTACAATACACTAATTACAAAACACCCCACACCGCAATGTGTTGCATTTATTGCAGGATTTGTAGATTTGAATAGTCACCGATCCATTGCAAAAGCTCAAGGGAGGCTGATGTGGGGTTAGAGTTCGCGTTTTTTTACAGTAGCTTGGGGCTGTGCTAGATTAAGCAGGGTGGTTGAAGCATCTCTAAACGCTTGCATACAACAATTAACAAGCAGCCACCACTTGCTTCTAATTATTTGTACAATTTTTTTTTTATAGAAAAGAGGCCGACCGCTCACCAATAATACATTGACTTGACTTTTGTTCTCTAACGAGTGAATTAAACACGTGCTCGCGTCGCCATTGATCACAACATCCCAGGTGATGCTCACTGCCTGTCTGGGAGTGGAAAGGTGATGGTGGGTGGGGGGGGGTGATGGTGGGGGGGGGGCGATGGTTGGTGGGAGGGGTGATGGTGGGGGGGGGGGGGATGGTGGGTGGGGGGGGAGGCGATGGTGGGTGGGGGGGGGGCGATGGTGGGTGGGGGGGGGCGATGGTGGGTGGGGGGCGATAGTGGGTGGGGGGGGAGATGGTGGGTGGGGGGGGCGATGGTGGGTGGGTGGGGGGCGATGGTGGGTGGGGGGGATGGTGGGTGGGGGGGCGATGGGGGGGGGCGATGGTGAGTGGGGGCGATGGTGGGTGGGGGGGAGGCGATGGTGGGGGGGGGGGATGAAGGAGTGGGTGCTGTGTACTTGTACGTCGGGGAAGGGAGTGTGGAGGATGCGCAATTAGTGGGAGTGAAGAGCGATGGATGTGCAGAGAGAGAGAGAAGGCCCCGTGAAGAAGGAGGAGGGACAGACCCTTTCTACCTATCCCGACCGCGACTCAAGGGCCTCGCTGTTCCGTGAGCTGCGTGAGCACGAGTCGCTGCTCCGACTCGTCGGCGTCTCCGTGCGCCCGGCACGCGCCCCGGTGCTGCGACAGAGCCAGCTCCAGGCGGCGCCTCTCGCCGCGGAGTTTCTCGATGAGCGACTTGAGTCGCGAGTTCTGAACCTCCAGAATCTCCGACTCCTGCGGCGCGGGAGGCAAGAGAAGGAGGGGGGGGGGGGTGTGAGGTGGTGAGACGGGAAGAGCGCCGAGGACCAGGAGTTTTGCCGAGTAATAATGATCACGGCGGGTGTGGGGGGGGGTAGCTCTCGAGTGTACAGGCGGTGCAACTGCACAGCTAACGGCGCGTGGGCTGAGAAGAGGAAGGGAATTGGACAGGAGGAACAATGTCATTCCCTGCACCAGGGCGCATGCCAACCATCACAACGCTGCTAAGCAGCCTAACTTCGTGAAGATGATGATGGTGATGATGGGGAATTTGCATTGTGTTCATAATGGTGGTGATTATGATGATGGGGGGAGGGGCAGAAGGATCCTTACCTTAGAGAGTAATGATGGTTACGTTGATCAATATTATAAGGGACTGATATATGTCACATTTGACTGAAGCTCGCTTTCCCGCTACCACGTGGAGTGATGATATGTTTTTGATTGAGAGCTGCTGCTGCTAATGATGATGATGATTGATGTACTGATTCAAGTTTGAATGCAGCTGATGCTTAGGGATGGTGACGGTGTGATTATTCCTATGATGATGATGAGACTGATGATGAATGGCCGATGACGATTGCTACTTGAGCCGTGGGTCTCCGTCACCTGCAGTAGGAACTCTGTCCGCTCTTTCTTCTTGTTCCGACACTTGGCAGCGGCCACTTTGTTCCTCTCTCTGCGCCTCCTCCGTCGCTCCATCTCCTCCGCTGCGCTCTGTGGATCGTTGCAAATCCAGGGGTATGGGGCAAAGGAAAAAAGGGGTACGATCCGCCTGGTGTCAAGATTTTAATTTGCTCAACAGACGGAGCGAGGTGGATTTTGTTCCCTCTGATCGATCCTCGGGGTTGGGTCACCTACACCGCAGTCTCGCGTCCCACCGCGGTGCAAGATTCCTGTGCCTACCACATCGTCTCACCAATCATTTACGATCGAGATGTCATCATGGCCAAACAACGCACCATCGCCTCGGGCAATCGCCCCGCAAACAACACACCCCACGAGACCATACACGGGCATTTCTAGCAGATGAATGAAAATACGAACAGTACGGACGACCACGTTGCAGCCTCGCACGAGACCAAGTGCCCATCCTCTTGAAGAAGTGATGACAACAAATTTCGATTTAAAGCTTTCGTGACTGCATGGATTCAAATTCTTGGTTCTTTCGGTAAAGTCACGTAGAAGGGAAATAATAAAATAATAATACAAATTTAATATAATAAAGACAGCGTCCTAATGAGGACGCTGTCTTGCCGACAGCCCTGCTCTTCACCTGCTGCTTGCGTTGTGGCCGAAACGTCGTGAGAATTTGATCTTATAATGTTCTATTTTTATTATTCTATTATTTCCCTTCTACGTGACTTTACCGAAAGAACCAAGAATATGATGACAACAACATTAGCCGTCTTCACCCCGAGTGCTGAAGTCCGCCTGTCACCTTAGCAGTTCCGTCATACGTCGGCCCGTTCGTGAGCCAAGTCCATCAGAGGGTCCGTCCGTCGGATCCGTCCGTCGGATCAAATCCGTCCACGTGTCCGGTCCGAGTTAGTTTACCGCTCCGCTTTGCCGCTCCGTACAGGTCACGCAACCACGTTTCGTGTTGAACATATCCGCGAAGTCTGTTGTCGCGTCCGTTCGATCCTCCCCGGTATCGTTTCAGTCCGTCCGGTTCTAATCCGTCCGCAAAGTCCGTCTTTACCGCAGACGTATCCCGCCCGAGGGCGGAACGCTGACAGCCGCTGTGGTCGAGATGACGAGGAGCAATCATCATCATCATCGTCGTCGTCGTCTTCTGTGCCGTCCCTCACTCGCCTGCCGTGGGCTGCTCCAGCTTCATTCAAGTCCGCGAGGCACAAGCCGCGCGCAATTTGTAGTCCCATGCGCGCTCTTATTTTGCGTGTGATCTTGACTTTTTTTCTTTCTTTCTTCCCCCTTCTAAATATCAT
Source organism: Lampetra fluviatilis (assembly GCF_964198595.1). NCBI lineage: Eukaryota > Metazoa > Chordata > Hyperoartia > Petromyzontiformes > Petromyzontidae > Lampetra > Lampetra fluviatilis. The sequence continues at coordinate 8,737,662 of NC_136304.1, read as the reverse complement.
TGACGTAGAAGTGTTAGCGGGCCGCGGTACGGTCGACCGCGCGTGTTTTTTTCCCTCCCCCTTCCACCCGCCACAATCGCCTCCCTATCTGATTGGTTATAATGTCGAGTTGGTTAAAGGTCTTTTCCGTGCCTCTTACCGTAAACTGTGGGATTCAGGGAGCATTTTCAGTCGCTCGGTTCCGCCCTCTCCTCTCCGCATTTCTCTCCTCTCACCACGGACCGAAGCCTCTATTTCCTCCGTCCCCCCTCCTCTCTCTTCCCCTCTCCGCCACGCTCTCCCTGCATCCCCCCCACCCCATCCATTCTTCTTTCAATCTTCCACAATTACAGCCTCCTCCCTTGCCCGACTCTTCTCCATCGCACCCTCTCGCTTTCTCACGCACTTTCCCTGCCTCCTGCCCACGGATTCCGCGCTCTCTTCACCGCACGACGCGCTCGTGTGAAGCGAGTGGGCGGGTAGGGGCACTGCGTGACAAACGCGGCGGCGATATTGCGCGCACAGCAGCCCACCCACAGACGCACGGGCGGGCTGGAAGGGGCACGAGACCGTCGAATGGCGATATCGATGATCGTCGTATGTGCTGCAATTACGACGATCACGTGAAACACGTGGGCGGCGCGACTTTGCGACTCGTTGAAAGTCTAGTGGCGGTTTGGCTGTCCGCCTGATGGTGCCGGTGGTGATTGTTGGCGGAACGTCGTACTCGGAGTGTAAATGTTGTGGCTTTGCTCTCCAACACACCGGTGTGCTGTACTAGTATAATCCACTACACTATACACTACTACACTATACACTACTACACTATACACTACTACACTATACACTACTACACTATACACTACACTATACACTACTACACTATACACTACGACACTATACACTATACACTACTACACTATACACTACACTATACACTACTACACTATACACTACGACACTATACACTACTACACTATACACTACTACACTATACACTACTACACTATACACTACTACACTAGACTACACACTAGTGTTGTACTAGTGACTAATTGGCACGTTCTGTTTACGTGGCAACCCTCACTAGTTGGCTGTGTAGGTGGTGGCGGGTTTAACGACACATTTATATTAACGCGATCTCACCCAAAAAATACTATTTTATAATGGGATGTTACGTAAGGGACGGGCAACAATGAATTCATACAGAGGAAAGCGACAGAGTCACGGAGACGGACACAGGGACTGAGACGGAGAGACGTGGATCGAGAGACACACTGGACCCGGGGAGAGACGCGGAGAAAGACGAGGCAACTCATCATCATTTGGTCTGTGCCATGATCGTCTCTACTCGGTTATTGGTCGCGTCGTTCGATTCATTGAAAATAATTGAAGCAATGGCTAGATGCGGTGGCATTAACGGTATTGTCCGCGATGCGATCTTGACCAGAACCTAAATACGACATTGTACAGCCCTTTGTCGACTCATTGTGCTGAACATACAAGCCCTCTCCACGCCATGTCGCCAATGTTGATTGTTTGGCCATACTTCCCCACACTGGTCGGCGCGGAATGGTGAAGCGAGACCAGGATCCATTGAAAATGTCACATGCCACTAATGTTAGCCGTGGTCGGGGAATCTAACTTACGTCGCCGGGTTTTTAAGCAAGGAACCACAACTAAAATACACAAAATTACGCCACGTGTAGAACAGAATTCTAGTGAAGGCCAATCTCTTGAAATTTTGTTTTCGAGTTTACCGTTAACGTAATTTGACATTTACAAAAAACAACTTGGCCTTGCACGTGTTGTTACGAGTTGTGGGCTATTCATAGCCCGCACCGCCGCCGAGTATCCTGCCTGAGCCGAAAAGTCCCCTTGCCGAGCTGTGATTCACTTCTTCGCGAACCGCAAAGGGGAATTTCCGCATTGGTTTATTGACGTCTCTCGCCATCGAGAAAGCACGGCGCGCGCAGATCCTGGATTAACTCGGATGTCCGTGCGCCTTTCACCCTTGAGCAAATGATCGTTTGAAAATGACCTTTGGCTCATTGGCAAAGAGTAATGACGGATTCTAGATTAGAAGCTTTCGTGACTGCAAGGATTCATATTCTTAGGGTTTTTTCGGTAAAGTCACGTAGGTAAAAAAAATTAAATTAATAAAAGTAACTTTGATTAATTTTACGGAAAAAACCTAAGAATAGTAATGACGGAGTGGCAGCCCTCTGATGGGAGATGGAGCCACGCGATTGGCTCGTGTGTAAGTACTCGCGGTGGATTATTTCGTCGGAGGGTCGCGAGAGCTGGCGAACGATTTTCGGAGGGCTTCATACAGCGATGGATTGATCACGGCTGATGTTCATTAGGGTGTCCCGTGCCAATATTAAGGTTGTTAAACTCGTTGATTCCCCCAACTTAACTGATTTAATCGCTCAGTGGTGAATGCTCGGCTTGGTAACGTGAGGTTTTTTTTTCTCTCTATCTCATAGTTTCAATTGTCGATCTGAATTCAGAAAGTTATATTTTCTTCGACGTGGACATTGCAATCCAAAAAAGAAGGCAAAATATGTGCATTGGGCACATTCTCAGAGGTTAAAGCTTGCTGAAGGAAGGTCTGAAAGTATGTATGTTGAACTTCTTTCACACCGTACGTACCCAACCGTGCTAATAGGAGGTGCGTGGGTTGGGGAACAAACTAAAGGAAACGTTACAAATGCCAATTATATTAAACTTGGTGCTTCACTTTGGCTAGATTCCAGCTTTCAGAATGTAACTCGTCTGTTTTGACTGTAACGCAGTAGCGTGCTGGGTGGAAAGTGCTGCCCCTCTACTGCGCGAACCAGAAATCACTTGACGGAATCTCAGAGGTGGCCCTGTGATATTCCCTTCCGTGGACAGTTTTCCAACACAGGGGAGGTGGGTCGCGGGGGGGGGGTTACACTGCTCCAGAGAGATCAGAATTGATACTTTGTCTCATTAACCAATGGAATCACCGGGATGGCATTGAATAACAAGTATAACCCGTAAAAACAAAGTTTTTCACTATAAATCCTTTATATGCGTGGCGGCTAGAGTCCTCTCGTCCTCTGGCTTGAGATGGCTGCCACCTATGGGTCAGATGATTGCATTGCACCATTAAGCAATTGGTAATTACATATAATATTTTTGTCCTAAAAAGTGTAAAATTTTGGAAAAAAATTTTCACGAACATTAATTGTCACGCACAACGAGTCTGTGTGGAAAATGTCAGCTCGATTGGATCACGGGAAGTGGGTTAAAAAACGACCGAAAGATTTGCACGGTCCTAAGCAAGCAAGCAAGTGAACTTAATATAAAGGATTTAAAAAGACAACACTTCATGGGGAAGCCTTCATCCAGCAGTGGATCGATGCCTTGGTTGTAAAGGAGCCCAAGTGAATCAACGTCGGTCCCGATGGCGAGGATGGCAATAATCCCTAATCAATAATTACGTTGCAAGTCACAACAAAACATAAAACGAAGACACTTTATGAATTCATTTATTTCCACCAAAAAAAGTACACAAAATATAATCTCTCACAGTAGTTCGTATATTCAAATATCTCGCTTCGTTTGTTGCGTTATTCTCTATTAAATTATTACTCTTCTCGTTAAAGTATTCTCGTGCGCACACTCGCAGCTCGAGGCCGTACGCAGCTGTAGCAGCCGTGCGGACATAGGTCTGGGGCGAGGCGGCGAACGGCTGAGAGCTTCTTCACCCTTTACTGCAGCCTTGCACCACTTTTGGTTGTCATTCGAAAAACAATTACAATGTCAATAAATACATCGGTTTGGTGAAACAAAGTAAATTGTTCTTACGTACCCGTGCTTAATTTGCGTATTTCGATGATTTACCGTTAAACAAAACAACAACATCATCTGGCCGTGTCTCGCACCCCGAGGGGATACCGTGCATCCCAGGTGAAGAAGCCGCTGGCCGAGACGAATTGTCAACGCGGCGTCAGCGCTATGAGCTCGAGGGTTGAGTAAACGCTCACACCCCCCCCCCTCTCCAGATCCTGGGATCGATCGCGCCGGAAGCCCCTTCGAGGCTCCCCGGTTGAGAGACGCGAACATGTGATCAGTAGCGCGCGTGCGAAGATGATCGCGCAAGCAACGCGTTAAAGCGAGCCCACGTGGGTGGTCGGTACGCGCGTGTTTGGAGGTTCGCGGTATTGCCTTGACGAGTTCGGTGAAGCCGACACGTGCTTGCATGCTCGCTTCTGTTGAGTCACTGGCTATTGTTGCTGCGTTTCGTTTTTTCTTTCTAAACGAGAGATAAATCGTAATTATTGGTTTTCGACCTGCAGCACACCGTGTACGAAGCTGCTGCGTTGCCGAAGGCTGCTTCATTGTCGGCGAAATAAAAGGCAGTGCAGCGAAATGCATAGTTGTGCTATACTTCTATGCCTCTTCGTCTATGCCTCCCGCCTTAATCAACCCGCAGTGACCGGCGTGAAGTTATGGGTCAAAGCTCCCACCCACCAAGACCCACACCGCGTGTTTTGAGAGGCTCTCCACCACTTGGCAATGGGGGGGGGGGGGGGTCTGTTGAGCTAGGAATGTTACCGAAACGAGCAGCACTTGATCTGCAACTACGCAATAAAATCACGAGGTGGCGGAATTCCACTGCCTTTACACAAATCCGTGGTGCGTTGTACTCACGAACAGATTGACGTAACGATCAGTAAACCACCGACAAAGACATCATCAAGAATTATTATCATACAAAGGAGCTGCTTGTCTGGACAGGAGGATAACACTGAAGGCAAGGCTGTGCGTTGGACACACAGAACAACATTTATTATTGATTGCCCTACGTTTATAATAAATACGATCTTTACTCAAACGACTAATCCTCAAAACGACTAAAATTAAATCATAATTTTCCAGCACAATCCAGTCAAATTCATTAAGCGAGTCGATACATCCCGCGTGCCAATGCCCAGACTCCCACAGACTCCGACCTCAACGAATGGACGGCACCGGCGCGTGAGACTCAGACGTTGATTTTAAGCTTTCGTGACCGCAGGAATCCACACTCTTTGGTTCTTTCGGTAAAGTCACGTAGGTAGAAAATAAAATAAATCACGACGTTTCGGGCGCAACACAAGCGTCCGTCATCAGGTGGACACAAGCGTCCGTCATCAGGTGGACGCTTGTGTTGCGCCCGAAACGTCGTGATTGATTTTATTTTATACCCACGTGCCTTTACCGAAAGAACCAGAGAGTATAGAGATTCAAACGACCAACAGGACATGGGCGAACGACGGGGCCGTCGCTTCTCCAGGCAGCGTTTCCACGAGATGCCACTCGAGCTTGAACTCGAGGTTCCGCCGTAATTACATTCATTTGTTCCCAACTTCAGTTGCCCACTCATTGTGGGCCTGCAGCCAGAATTTTCCTAGGGGGCCGTTTTCCGGCCTGGGATTCATTTCAGCGAGCGAGCTGGAACGCGGCCTCCAAAACTGCGGACTTGGGATGGCAGGCGCGCTCAACTTCACTTTTCGTGTAAACAATGACCACTTAAATTTCGATTTAAAGCTTTCGTGACTGCAGGGATTCATCTTCTTGGTTCTTTCGGTAAAGTCACGTAGAAGGGAAATAATAAACTAATAAAAATAAAACAATAAAATAATTCTCACGACGTTTCGGCCACAACGCAAGCAGCCGTCCTCAGGTGAAGACCAGGTCTGTCGGGGAGACAGCGTCCGACAGACCTGGTCTTCACCTGATGACGGCTGCTTGCGTTGTGGCCGAAACGTCGTGAGAATTATTTTATTGTTTTATTTTTATTATTTTATTATTTCCCTTCTACGTGACTTTACCGAAAGAACCAAGAAAATTACCACTTAATTTTGCCGGCCAACCCAGAGCTTGACATTTGACTCCGCAGGCGTTAACGAGAAAAGCCTTAACTTGCAATGACGTATTGCTGGGAAACGGCCTGGCACCCCCCCCCCCCGCCCACCGCCACCATCCCACCACGTGCGAAACGAGAGAACCGCGAATCGTGCAAACGTCACCGCCTCCTTCAGATGTCGAGTTGTCCTTCAACTCTAGTCGAGTTATCTCCTCCATGAAAACAATTTACTGTAGTTTAGCCGGGGTGGTGGTGGTGGGGGGGGGGGGTCACGCCGCGTGAACCCGTGGGTGGCATCACCAAATAACACTGGTCAACAAAAAAAAAACTTTTTTTTCTGGCCTGGACTTTTGCAGACTAATTTCAGGGTGCTGATTCCAAATCTGATCTCAGATTTGCTCTATCACATCTCATTTTATGCTATCGGCATACCCCATTTTCATTGATTTTACCCGAAATTAACTCTGTCACTTATGATTGCAAGTTGTTGCGAGTCAGTGACTGCTTTAGTGTTAAAATATGGTGCTGCATTTTTAGGATAGTGTGTTTATAATATAATTTTATGTAGATATCCACATTTATTTAATATTTTTCTTCTGCAGTTTTTTTTATTGAAAATGCAATATTTGATATCTCAAAAACCCGATGTGATAGACAAAAACTGATGCCAGATTTGGAATCAGCACCCCCCCCAAAATCACCTTAAAACCGTTGGAATACCTTATGCCAGAAAAAGTGTGTTGACCAGTGTATAATTATTGGACAATCGTTTCTCTCCACGAACATATCCCACCGTTAATTAATACCACTTTTGTCCGTGAGCCTACTCTGGGCCAAATGCGAACGCCAGTCCGTCGACCTCGTGGCATTGCGGACGACTGGTGTTGAATGACGTTGATCAAGACGGAGACAAAATAAAATGAAGAGGTTGACCAGCGGCCTCGTGAGCTTTCCCGCCAAATATTATTTGACATGATACAGGTTTTTGTTGGGTTAGATCGCGTATTTTTAAAATGTTCATTTTTAGTTGAGAGTTGTTTGTTAGTCAGTCTAGAAAATTTGTTAATGTGGTTAGTGTTAGCTTTGTTCAATACATTATCAGCCGATTGCTGTGTAATTGTGTCGATTCTATTCCAGTAATCTGTAGAGACACCGTTACTCATTTTTACGTGTAAGGACATTAGAGATTAAGAAATGTGACTTAGTTCACTTCGACTATGCTGCATTCTCTCTTTTAGCAATAATTCACGAGCTTTATGTAGTACTAGCGGAAGTACCCGGCTTTGCCCGGGTGAAAAATATATTTCTTAAAAACCTTACATATATATACACAGATACTAAGGTATTGTCAAAGCCCGGTGGGCTGTTTGTACATTTCTCCACCAACAAATATATAAGAGGCTTTCACAAGTCCAAAAAGTTGTAGAAAGTGTGGGGTATATAGTTGATGTCAAAAGGTTTCCGAAAATTGCGGTCTCCCCCCCCCTCAAAAAATATCTTTACCCCTCGTAGGTATATATACTAACAACACCTTACATACAACAGAGGAAGTGGTATCTATTGACTCTGTAGTAGTATCTACTGACTGTACAGTAGTATCAACTGAGCCAGTAGTAGCTACTGACTGTGTAGTAGTATTTAGTGACTGTAATAACTACTGACCATAGTAGTATTTACTGGGCCTACAGTAGTATCTACCGACTATATACTCGTAACGACTAACTGTATAGTATCTGCTGACTCTATAGTTGTATCCACTGACTATAGTAGTAACTACAAAATCTATAGCAGTATCTACTCACTCTATAATAGTATCTACTGACTCTAGTAGCTACTCACCGTGGTAGTATGTACTGACTGTATAGTAGTATGTACTGACTGTATAGTAGTATATACTGACTGTAGCAGTATTAACTGACTGTAGCGGTATATACTGACTGTTTTAGTATTTACTATAGCGGTATCTACCAACTCGATAGCAGTATCTACTATCGCTACAGCAGTGTATACCGACTGAGGTCGTACCTGCTATCACTACAGCAGTGCATACTGCTGTGTTGGTACCTGTTATGATGACAGCAGTGCATATTGTGGTGGAACCTGCTATGATTACAGCAGTGCATACTGCTGTGGTGGTATCTGCTATGATGAGAGGAGTACATATTGTGGTGGTGGTACCTGGTATGATAACAGCAGTGCATATTGACTGTACTCATCATTCACCCTCACCATTCACCACTCACAACTCACCCTTACCACTCATCCTCACCAATCACACCCTCACCAATCACCACTCACCCGCACTGCTCACCCTCACCACTCACGCTCACCCTCACCACTCACCCCTCACTAATCACCACTCATAACCGCCACTCACCCTCACCACTCACCACTCACCCTCAACACTCACCCTCACCACTCACCGTTACCACTCACCCTCACTACTCACCACTCATCCTCACCAATCACACCCTCAACAATCACCACTCACCCTCACAACTCACCCTCACCACTCACTCTCACCACTCACCACTCACCCTCACAACAACCACTCACCCTCACCGCTCAGCACTCACCCTCACTACTCACCCTCACCACTCACCACTAATCCTCACCAATCACACCCTCACCAATCACCACTCACCCTCACCACTTGCCACTCACCCTCACCACTCACCACTCACCCTCACCATTCACCCTCACCACTCTCCCTCACCACTCTCCCTCACCACTCACCAGTCACGCTCACCACTCACCCTCACTACTCACCACTCACCCTCAACACTCACCCTCACCTCTCACCACTCACCCTCACCACTCACCCTGACCACTCACCACTCATCCTCACCAATCACACCCTCAACAATCACCACTCACCCTCACCACTCACGCTCAACACTCACCCTCACCACTCATGCTCACGACTAACCCTCACCATTCACCCTCACCACTCACTAATCACCTCTCACAACCGTCACTCACCCTCACCACTCACTCTTACCACTCACCCTCATCACTCACCCTCACCACTCACCCTCACAACAACCACTCACCCTCACTACTCATCCTCACCAATCGCACCCTCACCAATCACCACTCACCCTCACTGCGCACCCTCACCGCTCACCACTCAACCTCACCCTCACCACTCACGCTCACCCTCACCACTCACCTCTCACTAATCACCACTCACAACTGCCACTCACCCTCCCCACTCACCTTCACCACTCACCCTCACCAATCACCACTCACCCTCACCACTCACCATTCACCCTCACCACTCACCCTCACCATTCACCCTCACCACTTTCCCTCACCACTCTCCCTCACCACTCACCCTCACCACTCACCAGTCACGCTCACCACTCACCCTCACTACTCACCACTCACCCTCAACACTCACCCTCACCGCTCACCACTCACCCTCAACACTCACCCTCACCGCTCACCACTCACCCTGACCACTCACCACTCATCCTCACCAATCACATCCTCACCAATCACCACTCACCCTCACTGCTCACCCTCACCACTCACCCTCACCACTCATGCTCACCCTCACCACTCACCCCTCACTAATCACCACTCACAACCGCCACTCACCCTCACCACTAACCCTCACCACTCACCCTCACCACTCACTAATCACCTCTCACAACCGTCACTCACCCTCACCACTCACTCTTACCACTCACCCTCACCACGCACCCTCACAACAACCACTCACCCTCACAACAACCACTCACCCTCACTACTCACCCTCACCACTCATCCTCACCAATCACACCCTCACCAATCACCACTCACCCTCACTGCTCACCACTCAACCTCACCACTCACGCTCACCCTCACCACTCACCCCTCACTAATCACCACTAACAACCGCCACTCACCCTCCCACTCACCCTCACCACTCACCCTCACCAATCACCACTCACCCTCACTACTCACCCTCACCACTCTCCCTCACCACTCTCCCTCACCACTCTCCCTCACCACTCTCCCTCACCAGTCACGCTCACCACTCACCACTCACGCTCACCACTCACCCTCACTACTCACCCTAACCACTCACCACTCACCCTCACTACTCACCCTAACCACTCACCACTCACCCTCAACACTCACCCTCACCGCTCACCACTCACCCTCACCACTCACCCTGACCACTCACCACTCTCCCCCTCATCACTCTCCCCCTCACCACTCTCCCCCTCACCACTCTCCCCCTCACCACTCTCCCCCTCACCACTCTCCCCCTCACCACTCTCTCCCTCACCACATGTTAAGGGCGATCCTAAAGGAATCTACAACCTTCGATGATTCCTTTGCGCGATTCAAAGAATCGATTCCTGGCGCATAGGAGGTTTCCATTTTTAATTACAGAGTTTTATTTTCATTCTTATGTTATGTTTTAAAGTTTTCAGGAGTTTTTAATTATATTTTAGCCCCGGTCAACGCCGGATATTTCCCATTCGTAGCAGTTTATATCAACTCTATAACCAACTAATATTAAACGGAAATAAGGCGATTCTAAATGAATCTACAACCTTCGATTCCTTTTCGCGATTCAGAGAATCGATTCTTGGTGCGGTCGGGTTTAGAGTTTTAATTACACAGTTGTATTTTCATTGGGATGTTATGTTTTAAAGTTTTCAGAAGATTTTAAATGTTTTTTTCCCCCGGGCAACGCTGGGTATATCGAGTTTATACCACAAAGTCGACGCCTGACAGACTTGCGTGTCGAGGCCTAGTACCGTGCAGAGCCTCCGGCCTCGCCTAGATTGCCCACCCGGCTGAGGCTGGGTACTGGGGCCGTTAACCCCCCCCCCCCCGCGCTACAATAATATTGTCTAATCGCTATAATTTTATTATCTACCGACCCTATAATAGTAATTGCACGCATTGGGGTGGGGGGGGGGAGTGAAGAGGACGTGAAACTTTGATGAATTTATCTCAGAGTCGCGTGTTATTGCGTGCGCATATTTTTAACGGGAATTAAAAATGGCGTCCACCCCGCAGCGAAGTTGTTGCTACCCGTTGCCAGGGGCAACTGCCGTGGTCCGCGCCGGTCGGCGATATTAAATAAATAAATAAAGCGTTAAATAAATAAATAGAAATCGCACTAAATCGATAATCGGTCCGATTTAAAGTTTAGACGAAAAATCGGAAATGCCTAAGTTTACCGCGGGGCCGGGGGCGTGCCCACCTGCAAAATTTAATCTCGGCGAACCCCACGGTCCGAGAGCTACATCCCCCGCAAGAGAGCGTACGCAGACAGACGGACAGACAGATAGACAAAAAATGAATTATATAGGTTAGAAGATATGCGATCTAACCCCCTCAAAAAAACCTGTATTATGGATGATACTGGTCGCGAAAGCTTACGTGTTAAACACGATTACATTTTTCTTGATGATGTCGCATTGGCTGACGGAGCTTAAGTGAACATTTATTTCGTCACGGAGATACAAAAACAAAGTTTGTGATGCCTCAGAAGGCGCGCCAGGAATACCGCGACGGCTTTCGACAAACTCGCCCTCAAAAATCGACGCACGCGGAAACGTGAACACCATCAGTTGCCAGTTGATCAATAAATATTGAATCGCTATCCTCATAAATAGATTTTTTCTCATTAAAAAAATAAGACACCTTTGCATAAACAACCAATGAGCCTCTCGTTATGCAAAAATAAAATAAACCGCGACGACGCGAGTTCCGAATGTAAACAGGACGGTGGATTTGCAGACACCGACAATGAAACGTCTTCCATATCTCATCGGGATCGTAGAGCTGCATGGACATCCAGGTCGTCAACGTCGACATCGCTTGCACATTTCCAGCGTGGGCAGCGTCCCGGTATAAAATGTGTGTGTGTGTGTATAAAAAAAGAGGTTCACAATACGTACAGCACGAAGTCCGAACGCTTGAGTCGTGATCAAGAAAAAAATACAGAGGTTGGGAATGGTGGCGCATTGGTTCGCACACCGCTCGGCTCCGAACCCGGGGTGGCCAGAGCTCTATGCCCAGCCACGGCTAGCGTCGGTGGCGAGTGAAGGCTGAACCAATCCCGGGTGCGCTCACTTAATCATCAAGCTGCATTATCCAGCGTGGTGAAGTATGGTCAAGCGAACCCCACGGCCGATACGGCGTGTGGAAGCCTTCGCTCAGTAGTAGCAGTGGTCACAACATCAGCAATGGCAGTGCCGTTTAAGGAATGTTTCGAGACTTTCAATAATCCTGTGACGCGGCATAGACAAAACGCGATAAAGTTTATGTGTTGTGGGGGGCTGGGGGGTGGGCGTGGGGGAATGAGGGCCACTCGATTAACTTGATCCCCTCACTACAGCCATTCGACGACTTATCACCATTACGTGTGTTGAACTTCTTTCACACCGTACGTCGCCAACGGTGCCAATCGGGGGTGCGGGAATGAGCGTAAGCTATTCGACTCAATGCGGCAAGTCCTCGCTTAACGCGTGTGCACGCAACCGCGTCTTCACTGTGACGCGCGGTTCTTCCATTTGGGGAATGCTTCTTGGGCAACGCGGAACGCGCTCCGCTATAACGTGGGACGACGACGAACTACTTTCTTGAGCTGCGTGGCTGAGCGGTACCATACAGTAAGCGGAATGATACAGTAACGGTTATTTGTCCAGCCATCTTGCACCGTGCGTCCGTACATCGTGTGCCTGCGTCGCATGTCGCCAAACTTTATCGTGGCAATTATTTACGGGGAAATTGTTTTCGCCGAACGCGTTTTTCGCTCAGCGCGGCAACTTTTCAGGAACGCATCTACCGCATTGAACGAGGACCTTGTTGTAGTTTATATTTTTTGTAAATATCATCATGCTATTCGCGTGTATTATGTTTCAATGAAACGTTCGCACATTTTAAGCATGGATCCTGTATAGTCAACGGGTGCATCGCGAGCATAATGGGGGACTCCACGTGTTTCATTGACGCGCGCTGCCACCTCGACGCCCTGAAATCGTGGCGATTGGGCGGGGTCACGTGAAGGGATTACACCGTGTACGAATCTAAAACATCTATTCGTTAAAACACCCCTACCCGATGCGTGTGCCATTTGCTGGAGGAGGAGGGGGGGTGATAATCGATTAATCGTTACGCCCCTTACCATGCATTGAGACTCGCAATCAGGGTTCTTGGATCGCGCGGAATACGACAGCCGTAATTGACATCGTTTCATCGCACGTACAATTAATACGATCATCGATAAGGAAATAAATGCTGGTCAAGCAATGCCTGTTTTAAACCAGCAAATTACGTTTTGGTTCAGTTTAATAAACCATTGGGCTCATTGTCTTGCGAAAGAAGTCAGACAAAGAGGGATGATTCACATTTGCTGAACGTTCTTCCGCCCGAATTTGAGCGGAAAAACACGCCAATACCTCCGGAGCGACGGCGTCGTCCCAGAGATCGCTCGCCGTGTCAGTGGCGAGTGATATCTGGACCGGACCTTGGCGCCTACCATCATTCACCACACTGCAGCGGCCACCATCGTAGAGTACAAACCCCTGACACCGACGTGGCGTGGCTTGGCCTCCGTCCTGCAGTAGATTGACAAAAGCGTGGTACAGTTTTTAAATATCCATTGGCAGAAAAGGGGTTAGAACTTTAGGGCTACGCATTCCGGTCGTTTCATAGAAATGTTTGTGCGAATCTGGTCCCAAAACACCAAAGGCCACATCACGGAGCAATTTGTATGCACATGAGTTAACTAAAATCCGCAGAGACCCAGATATCTACTCCTGCGCGTGCATTCAAATCCAAAAGAAGGCCCCCTTTGACGCACAACTCTCCGAGAGAAAGAATGCCCGAGTGCGACCTGACGTACAAAAAGAAACGACGACCCCTGCACCTGTGGGTTCACCCAACGGCATGAAATGTGTACGCCACAGTCGAGAGGGCGATCGTGTGTAAAGTGTGGGTGGGGTGACGCCCCAACGCTTCCAAGACGTCTGCCCGATGTGGAAGAGTCGAGCAAAACACAAAAATACACACACCTGGAGCGACACTCTGGAGGTACTAGTTGGAGGCCCTCTCCATCAGCGAGAAATTGCGAGCCTGCAACCTTTACCCTCGGCCGCGTCACAAGATTATTACTGACAGAGGCGACTTCCTCTCTCTAATCTCGCAAGTGTTCGTGCATTCATTCATGAAGGCGTTAAAACGCCGCGCGCGCGCGCGTGTGTGTGTGTGTAGCTAATGCCCAAGGTGTGTGCGATATTAAGTACAAATACTAAGATGTTAATGACCACAACGGCGCAATGGCCGGAGATAGCCGAGCAAAATGCCCGTGCATTTCTAAGGCAGTGGAGTGACTGTGTGAGTGTGCGCGGCCAATGCCAACCATACACATATTGTATTTACACATGCGCACACATATACTGTATGTATATCTAAAAATCATGTATATATAAAATAAATAGTAATAAAGCAATGATCAATACTAGTCACAACGAAGGAAGCGTTTAACGTCCGTTCGATCGTGAGCTGCCAAGGAATTTTACGAAAAATTTGGCAAAGAAATTACCCCGTGCCGAAGCTTGCCGCGAGTTGCATTGGTTGCAGAAAAGAAACATTCTCCAAAACCGCATCATCATCACCATCATCATCACCGCCATCGTCGTCGTCATCACTTTTGTCGGAGCGCGGCTGGGGGACTCGGGGCAACCGAGGAACAAAACAAAGGCAAGCTCATGCACCCCTTCCTCCCCCTCCTCCTCCTCCACGACTCCTCCGCTAGAGCGCGAGCAGCGTGGGCGAGCTGAGCGAATCCGACGACTGCTCCCCGTTACTGCTGCCGGGCGCGCGCTGCTGCTGCTGCTGCGACGGCGGCGCATCGCCACCCGCCTGGTTCCCCTCGTCCTGGCCCGAGCCGGCGCCCTGCAGCAAGAACGGGTGGTACCCCGACGTGGACGGGAAGGGACCCCCCACGGACGTGGCGGTGCCCGCAGCCGTGGCGGCAGATGACGCGGACGAGGAGGGCCCGGCGATGGGCTCGAAGTCAAAGTAGTAGCTGCCTGAGATGTTTGCTCCGGCCGACGGCTCGGCGCACTCCTGCTGCTGCTGCTGCAGCTGCCGCTGCTGTTGCAGCTGAGAGGCGAGCTGCAGTTCCCCCTCGCTCTTGGAGGAGGGGGGCGGCACGCACACGAGGTGCGCGGACGCGGCGAGGGCGCAGTCCTCCACGTCGTCTTCGTGCGCGATCTTGCAGAAGCCCTTGTGCGCCGCCAGCACGAACTGCAGTCGCTCCTTCTCCTTGCTGAGCGTCTCGATCTCGGCACGGAGGCCCGTGCTGCGGTCCTCCAGCTCGTCCGTCTCCTGCGACCCGCACACGCAACGCAAGATGCGCACGGACAGGCACGCGCACGGAATGCGCAATGCTGCGCAGGCAAACGTTGCTGCTCCAACGTTTGCATGCATCGCCCTCCTCTCGGGGCCCCCCGCCCACCGTCCCCCCCTCCGACCACCCGCCCCCGACAATAATGATCGGGCTGGTGGGGGGAAAGAGCCGGCAAATTCAATCGTTGTGGACACCGCAGCGTCACGCAGCGAAGGTTCAGCAGAGGTGGCCATTCATAATCGTCACCGTCGTCGTCATCATTGCCACCACTGAAACCGGCTCTGAGATGGGAGGGAGGAGGAGGAGACTTGGGGGGTTGGGGGTGGGAGGAAGAAAAGATGAATGACGGAGGGAGGGAGAGACCGGGGATGGTGGGGGAGAGGAGAAGCAAGATTGGCTCGGGAGAGAGAGTACACATCGAGGGGAAGCGGTCTATCAGACCATGTAATTGTGTGCGGGTTTGGGTGAGCGGTGGCACAGTGGTTAGCGCACTGCGCTGCGAAGCCAGCCACTTGGATTCTATCCCTGGCCACAGCTCACCCCTGTGGTGATTGTCTGAACAAGTTCTGGCCTTCCCCGAGGTCGGCTCAGCCTAAAATAATTAGTACCTAGTTGCGATGTGTAAACATTAGCAGTGGGGAGACAAAGGCGGCTGGGCGTGGTGCTGGCCCTACACCCCCTCGTGTGCCGTGCCGGCCTTCATAGGTGCTGCTCGCTGACAGCACTTGCCTCAACATACTCTTAGTTCTTTCGGTAAAGTCATATAGGTAAAAAATGAAATCTAAATTAATAAAAAAAAATCACGACGTTTCGGAGGCAACACAAGCTTCCGTCTTCAGGTGAAACTGTCACAGCAAAATGTATTGCCCCAACAGTTTGTTAATGCTATGCACGGGGGATATTCGAGTATAAATCAACCTCTTATTTTATCTGTGTAACGTCGCTTAAATTTACTGTGTCAATAGTAATGGAAGACGATATTGCACTTTTGAACCCAGATGGGTAAAACGACGTCATAAAACAATACAATATACTATTCCACACTTGTCTAAATGAGTAGCGTGTCTTCTATAATAGCCCAGAAATGTGTGTAACGCACGTGACGTCACTCCACATGCCGCACCCCCCCCACGTCATTAATAATTAAATAATCATGAGCGGGTGGATTTTCACACTCACGCGGAAGAAGGTTGGGCGGAGAGATATTTTTTTTTCGCAAAGTCGCTTCAAATATGGCGACTTTTCTTTACGGAAAGTGACGGTCAAAAATAAATCTCGCAGCAGCAGTGCTACATGCGTGCGTGACGTCACTGCAAAAGAGCCCCCCCCCCCCCGATCATTACTATGATAAGCAAGACCATTTTTTTTAACGCAAATTCGCTTTAAATTTGACGTTTTTTTAATTGAAAGTTACTAAAATAAATAAGTATACGCAGACGTTTCTTTACGTAAATATTACAGCTTCTGTCCTAGGACGGGCAAAAGGCGAGTATTATTATTATAATACAGCTGTTGTGTAGAGCTCACGCAGCCCAGCCGCTCTCTCTCTCTCTTCTTCTCGAGGCTTAAGCCAATCTTCACTCTCCTTCAACTCCCTTGAGCCGCCCTTATACTGACAGCCACGCGGATGTCCGCCAATCACACACCCCCACACTCACGTCACATCCACGTCACACCCCACGTCACACCCACGTCACATCCACGTCACACCCCACGTCACAAATCCACGTCACATCCACGTCACACCCCACCTCACATCTCACACCCCACGTTACACCCCACGTCACAAATCCACGTCACATCCCACACCCCATGTCACATCCCACGTCACATCCACGTCACACCCCACGTCACATCCGACGTCACAATTCAACGTCACACCCCACGAGGTGTATGCCCAGGGCTCCATCCACCCAGGGGGTGATGTTGGTGGTCACAGTCAGCGCCACGAGTCGGCAGTCCGTCCCCGTAGTTTCCCTGTTGTGGTGCCGCATTCCCTTCAACGGCAACCTCTCCCAATTCCCGTACACACGAGGCAATGTCTTCATGAGGATTGCGTTTCACGACACTTGTACCGGATGTACATTTCTCTAGTACAGCCATGGAAAGGTTCCTGTAACGTGGTCAAAGATGTTAAACATTGCATGGGTTAGAGGACATCGCTGTCACTTACATGGTTACGTGTTATGTCGTGGTCTCTTGAGTTATTATTCTGTGAAACAAATACTCTTGGCTTGAGGTGAACAGGAAATGGCTCTGACTCCTGGCCATGCAGTTTTATTGCGTGGGCATTTAATGTCATCAAAACACTCCGTCCCCTCAGCTCTCCACGATAAAACAGGGCAGCTATGGAAAGGGTGGAGGAGTTCTCATACGTGGACGGAGTGATAATGACCATCTCCGGTTTGGCAGCAGGAGGTTTAACTTCGAATCAGTCGAGTGGCTGGTGACCATCGAACAAAAGCGGTGGTCGCCGCTTTCAGATGCGCTCCTGTGGCCGTCTGGAACGTTCTTCCCTCCGATATTCGGAAGCCAATGGGAGTTGCGCACTTTTAAATCATCTCGATTGAAAACGAATTTCTTTAGAACTGCTTTTGTGTTTAGTTTGTTGACCTTCCCTCCGCACCTCCGATAAGCACGGCTACATATGGTGCGAAAGAAGCTAAACGTACATAGACACGAGTGACGTTACCTTTCCATCAGCTGTGCAATCTTCTGTGGAAGCTGCCCGACCTATTGCTCCATAAAAAGCTCCGGGTCTTCTCAGCCACAGTTACACATTCGCTAATACATTTATGCACAATTTTAACTTATTAAGGACATTCAAAGGCGTGGGAGAAAACAAAGGAAATCGGAGAGCCTTGAGAATCCGAAAGCATATGAAGGATGGCACCAACGCTGATGTGTAGAGTGGAGGGACACCATTCCAGATAATCACTGGAACTGAGTGGACTTGCCAATGGTGTCAAGATCGGTCCCTGCGGAGGAGGCTTGTGAAGGAAGCTACTGGGCAGTTGAAAGCAGTCGCTCTCCAACAACAGAGAAGGGCAGAGGAGCGATGCTCACAACAATGATGGCACAGTATGAGGGAAAGTTGATGCATCTGCCAGCCATCTCAGTCAGCAAACCCACGGCACCTGGGTCTGTCCCGTGACCTCCTGTCAGCCAGCCTTCCACACTTCACATGGGCTTAAGGTGCACCTAACCTGGCACGAGCACTGTGGTGACATCACTACTACACAGGTGGCGAATGTGTGTGCGTGTGTGAGTGTGTCTGCGTGAGTGTGATTGCGTGTGTGTGTGTCTGCGTGAGTGTATGTGTCTGCGTGAGTGTGTGTGTCTGCGTGAGTGAGTGTGTCTGCGTGAGTGAGTGTGTCTGCGTGTGTGTCGGCGTGAGTGTGTCTGCGTGTGTGTGTGTCTGCGTGAGTGTATGTGTCTGCGTGAGTGTGTGTGTCTGCGTGAGTGAGTGTGTCTGTGTGTGTGTGTCGGCGTGAGTGTGTCTGCGTGTGTGTGTGTCTGCGTGAGTGTATGTGTCTGCGTGAGTGTGTGTGTCTGCGTGAGTGAGTGTGTCTGTGTGTGTGTGTCGGCGTGAGTGTGTCTGCGTGTGTGTGTGTCTGCGTGAGTGTATGTGTCTGCGTGAGTGTGTGTGTCTGCGTGAGTGAGTGTGTCTGTGTGTGTGTGTCGGCGTGAGTGTGTCTGCGTGTGTGTGTGTCTGCGTGAGTGTATGTGTCTGCGTGAGTGTGTGTGTCTGCGTGAGTGAGTGTGTCTGTGTGTGTGTGTCGGCGTGAGTGTGTCTGCGTGTGTGTGTGTCTGCGTGAGTGTATGTGTCTGCGTGAGTGTGTGTGTCTGCGTGAGTGAGTGTGTCTGCGTGTGTGTGTCGGCGTGTGTGTGTGTCTGCGTGAGTGTATGTGTCTGCGTGAGTGTGTGTGTCTGCGTGAGTGAGTGTGTCTGTGTGTGTGTGTCGGCGTGAGTGTGTCTGCGTGTGTGTGTGTCTGCGTGAGTGTGTCTGCGTGTGTGCCTGCGTGAGTGTGTCTGCGTGAGTGTGTGTCTGCGTGAGTGTGTCTATGTGAGTGTGTGTGTGTGAGTGCGTGTGTCTGCGTGAGTGTGTCTCCTCACCGACTGTAGCCTGTCCGTCAACTCTCTCCGCCTGTTTCGGCAGCGCGCGGCCGCCTGTTTATTCCGTTCGCGACGAACTCGGCGCCTTTCCGCCTCCTCCGGCGAGAGCTGCACAGGAGGGCGGCGAGATGTTAGCGGGGTGGTGATGTGAGCGTGGCGATGGAAACATGAATGTGGTGATAATGTCGGGGTGGCGGTGAAGGTGATATTGGGGGGGGGGGGGGTGGTGATGTTGGGGTGGTGGTGATGTTGGGGGGGGGGGTGTTGGAGAAGGTGATATTGGGGGTGGTGATGTTGGGGGGGTGATGGTGATGTTGGAGTGGTGGTGATGTTGGGTGGTGGTGGTGAAGGTGATGTTGGGGTGGTGGTGATGGTGATGTTGGTGGGGGGGGGTTGAAGGTGATGTTTGGGGGGGGGGTGATATTGGGGGGGGGGTGGTGAAGGTGATGTTGGGGTGGTGGTGATGGTGATGTTGGTGGGGGGGGGTTGAAGGTGATGTTGGGGGGGGGTGATGGCGACTTTGGAGTTGGGCACAATCTGTTGCCTGTCACAGTGGCGATAACGCGTCATTGTTGTTCATGCTAATTAAATGCAAATATTTAGTTTTGGCCAAAGAACAAACAAGATAACTAAAAATATCGATTCTTGAATCGAATAGTAACTTCATGTTGACAATTCATCTTTTATCTTGTGGATGTCGTCAACTCGCAAGGAAATTGACAAATTCTGGACCATAAGGGCCGTCCATAAATGACGTCACGGCGATTTTGGACGATTTTTTGACCCCCCCCCCCCCTCAAATAAAAAAAAACACATGCTTCAAATGGCTTTAAACTATTGTCATTGTAGTGCGTATTTAATGTGGCGCTGCACTCTGACGTTGTGCATTTTGATGTGACGTCACATTTCTCAACCCCCCCCCTCGTCACAAATGTCCGACCCCCCCCCCCAGGTGCGTGACGTCATTTATGGACGGCCCCATAACGGCGAGGCACATATTCTCCCGCTCTTCTTTGAGCGATGTCACGCGAATCAGGAACGCGCGCGGTGACACGGACTCGCTCCGTGTTTCGGTTTGAACACCCGCAGTGTTCACCGGCGAGGCCCACTCGCCTTCAACCGCAAACCTCCACAAGGAGCGGACAAACACGGGAATGGTTGCATACTCTTAGGTTTTTTCGGTAAAGTCACGTAGGTAAAAAAATAAAATTAAAAGTTAATAATGGAAATAAAATAAAACATCTTCTTGGTTCTTTCGGTAAAGTCACGTAGAAGGGAAGTAATAAAATAATAAAAATAAAACATAATAAAAAAAATCACGACGTTTCGGAGGCAACACAAGTCTCCGTCATCAGGTGGGACCGTCACAGCTAAAATTACTGCATCAACGGAGTCCTTGTGTTGCCTCCGAAACGTCGTGATTTATTATTTTATTTTATTTCCATTATTAACTTTTAATTTTATTTTTTTACCCACGTGACTTTACCGAAAAAACCTAAGAGTATGAATCCTTGCAGTCACGAAAGCTTCAAATCTAGAAACGGGAATGGTTGCCCGCGTCGCTGTCCCAACAATCGCCCAGCGGCTTAGTAGCAGCCGTCTCTTTCGTAAACATCAATCGTCGTCCTCATGCAATTTCACGTCGTGCATACGAGACTGGATTTTTCTGTTCTGCTTACCCAATGCACGGCAGTGATTTGAAAATGATGTTGCAAAATGTAGGTACCGTAGAGCAAATCAAAATCGATTGTTGGCTAAATTCTTGACAATTCACAAAATTGCGAGGAGTGGGTGGGGGGGGGTCAGGGATAAACAGCTGCATTCTGGAGATGTGGCCCAGTGGTTCGTTTCACTGCGCCACCAACCCGGATACCCAAGTTGGATATCGGCCACGGCTCTAACACCAAATGTGCAGTGATATCTGCGGGGTGCGATTGATCGGGGGGGGGATGGGAGGGATTTCCCTGGCCATGGTTCATATTTGTATCCCCTGGACCGTGCTTACACTTATCATCTCCAGGGTGGATACATTTATCCCTTCCCACCCAGACAAATAAAGCACGTCTTTGTGTGTACAATGGCAGGGTTGAGCCTGGTTAGTTAGTTAGTACTTGAATGGAGACTGCTTGGGAGTAAGGTGGCTACGACAACAATGAGTTCTTGAATCCTGCTGCGGAGCTTCGAGTTATCACTCCCACCGATGAGCATTGGGTTTTGATTCACAATGAGTTTATTTTGAGTACGACCACGCAGGTATGTACCTCGGCCAAAAGCAACGAATTATGAGTCATAATATTAGTCGTTAAAGCCTACACGTGAAATGTTGGTGTGGTTTCTCCGGATTTTCTCGGCATTCTTGCATGTGAAGCCAAACACGTGATGATTGGAATTGGCCAAACACCCCAAGGAAGCTGGTGGCTGTGCACGTGGCCTGTGATCTGGCACTGCAGAGGATAGGACTTGGTGGATCACCGCACAGATCTTGTAAAACTCTCGTCACGTGGGTGCCTAGGAGGTGCCATACGCTGGCTCACCGAGATAAATAAAGACAGCCGGTGGACTAATCTCCATTTGTTTCCATGTGTCCGGGGGTAGATCCCCGTCACGTGCTTGGGTATTCTCTGGGTAATCTCCGATTTTCTCCCACGTTTACAACACCGATTAAATGGCTGAAAACATCTTGCAATAAAACAACTCAATTGAGCGAGACCCTTCCACAAGTCATTGGACCCGATGTGACTTTCCTGGATAGACGCGAGCAACAATAATTAATATTATTGTTGTCATGCATGTATGTTTTGAACTTCTTTCGCATTATATGTAGCCAACCGTGCTTACTGTTAATGTTGAGACTCATGTTTGCCGTGATAAAATGCATTATTATTATTATTATCATCCGTACAAAGTGCACGTAACACATTGAGGCGACGCCACTATTGTGTGTTGTCTCTATAATTTTTAGTTAAAGTTGGATAAATGCCTCCTGTTGTGTTGGTCACGGGCAGGGGTCGCCAACAAAAGTAACAAGAAGATTTTTTTTCTGATACTGGTAGGAACCTCCTTGTTACACCAGCCCACAGGGGATTATTGTGTCCGTCCGTCCGTCGTGCATCCAAAAATGGGAGGGGTGGGGCTGGGTGGAGAGGGGAGGGTGGGGAGGGGCTGGGTGGGGAGGGGAGGGGCTGGGTGAGGAGGGTGGGGCTGGGTGGGGGGTGGGAGGAGTGGGGCTGGGTGGGGTGGGGCTGGGTGGGGAGGGGCTGGTCACCCCGTGGGGCCCTTAAACGTTTAACCTACTCACGGCGGCTTGTGCCCGCCCTCACAGTCGGCCATATTTGCGGAATACACCACGCCGCCGTTGACCCTGGCCATTGACCGAGCAACCCAACGTTCCTACCAGCTCCCTCCGCATGAATGTGTTCAATTCGGTATATATTAAAAAAACCTCAGTATTTTAAAAGCCGCAATGCATTGTGGTGGTGAATACGAGACGATGGTGCTTAACACATAACCTCACGAAGCAGTCTTTAAAGAGCCGCATACCGCACAAGAGCCGGAGGTTGCCTATCCCCTGGGCATGGGGTTTGTTTGACCATTCTTGACCACGCTGCTCAGTGCGGGATTCTGAAAGCCTTTTTTCCCCGTTTAACAGGTAGGCTTTGACGACCGATATTATTCATAATAAAGGTTTTTGATCAAGTCACGTAGGTAAAAAAGAAAATAAATAAATTAAATTAATTTTCTTTTATTACCTACGTGACTTTACCGAAAAAAACCAAAGAGTATGGACCCTTGCAGTCACGAAAACTTCAAATCTAGAAAGGTTTTTGAGTTAGATCGCGTAAGTATAAATGTGTCGGAATCCTCCACCACCCGACACAGCCAATTAGTAAGGGATCTGATGTAATTACCAGCGAAACGTGGTACTACTCTAATTGTAAATGTTGTAGATTTACTCTCCAACACACCGTTGGGCTGAAGTAGTCACTAATTGGCGTTTTGTTTACGTGACAAATCCCTTACTTGTTACCGCACTAAACATTAGACAAATCGCACCCTGGAAATGTGAACCGGTTCTCGTCATCCCGTCCCTTCGCCGACTCACACTGACTGACCACCGTGGAAAAGTATGGCCAGACAGGCCTCTGTGACAGACATGGCCTCCGCCCAGCCGCGGGTCGACAAAGACGCCGTGAACGTCGCGATTGTTGCTATTGCAGTCCTGAGCAATTTGCATGCCGTGATGCAGCATTGTGGAGCAGTGTCGTAGGAGGGGGGTGCATTTGTATTTACTATGAGTCAGAGGACGGCGCTGCTAAACCGGGACTGCGTCTCAACTCACAGCCCCACCCCCAGCCCAGACAATGAACCCGATCACCCCCCCCCCCCTTTGTCCCTTTCCCACCCTTCCCTATCGTCTAGCCTCCTTTGCCCCCCGCCCCCCCCGTTAAGGAGGAGATATCTTATAATTATTCACTGCTGTATACACTCCCCTAAACTCCTACCGAACAATTGCCATCTCTCGATTTAAAGCTTTCGTGACTGCAGGCATTCATCTTCTTGGTTCTTTCGGTAAAGTCACGTAGAAGGGAAATAATAAAATAATAAAAATAAATCATAATAAAATCATTCTCGCGACGTTTCGGCCACAACGCAAGCAGCCGTCCTCAGGTGAAGAACAGGTCTGTCGGGAAGACAGCGTCTGGCCGAAACGTCGTGAGAATTGTTTGATTATGTTTCTTTTTATTATTTTATTATTTCCCTTCTATGTGACTTTACGGAAAGAACCAAGAAGACATTGCCATCTCGTAATGACCTCGCGATGCCACAATCCATCTGGCTCCTGGTCGCGAGCTCATTTCATTGCTCCATCTCCACGGTCGGGCGTCTTCCGCCGTCACGGGCTGCCACTCTGTCGTCGGTCTTGAGCGGCCACCGCCAGAGCCGGAATCCACAACCCCAAACTTCTTTACTTTCCTTCACAGTCAAGAGGGTGACTCAAAGCAGTTGCCGGATTAAGCTAGTGCGGGGCTGGTCGAATATGTTACAAAGGGGCCCTAAATAAAAAAAAAACACATCAATATTAAACACACAAATGTTGTACTTGCAAAGTAAAGTAATTGTATTTTTTCATGTAGCTATACAGGCAGATAATACGACAAATCGCTAACCTTAAACACCCAGTCGTCCGTAAAAGTTGAAGGCGGTATAGTACTATAGTAATAGAGCAAGTGCAGAATCACTGAACCGGAATTGATAGCTTGAAAGCATTTAGCGCGTGGCCCTTGAAAGTGCGGGGCCCTTAGCATATGTAGCTATTTTTGCTACTGGGATAATTCAATCCGGCACTGACTCAAACTGTTGTTTGTTCTCCAATCCACTCGGTTTTCCTTCCTGCGTCTCAGCGTCCAGGAGCCGCCAAGTCTCCCCCACTCCGAGCCTGCATCGTGATTGCTTTCGCTCGGCTCACGTTGTCCTAGGTCCTTGGTCGAGATCGCAAGGGGTTCTCACTGCAGCAGCCAACAAGCCCCTCTGTATGGAGGCGGATCAGGCGTCACCCGCAGATCCGCCCGTGGTTCACGTGGCCTGGTGGAAGAGTTTCGGCCAATCGCAGATCTCATCTTAGAGGGTGATGTCGCTTGTATAGAAAAAAACGCCCGTATCGTGTAACGGTTTGGGTTCCTAGCCCGTATTTCTAGCCCCACAACGGTACCTGTTATATTTGTTACTTTTAGGGTAACGGTGATTGCCAAATGTGTTGAGCCTCGAATTATAAGCGAATATAAAAAAACTAATTTACGAAGATGTTTTCCATTATTTGTGCTGATGACCTGGCAGAGACCATCTCTTGACACCTTGACAACCTCGATCGAATCGACTGCTCACTCACTCACGTTCTATTATATTCCGTTTCGCATTTATATAGCGGCCTTTCCGGGGCACTTTACAATGCACGCCGGCGGTCAATCTACTTCGAGATGAGGTCCTCTCTGCGACTTTCACGAGAGCGGGTTCGCTTTACCTGCCAACGCTCGCCGGTGCAGGTTGGTGGAGGGGTACAGCAGCAGGGTCCGTTCAGTTATCACCATCGCTAGCCGGGGCCGGGATCGAACTCGGCTATATCTGACTCAGTGCGCCCACTCACTACGCTACAATTCATGGGATCTTTCTGGCAGTGTCAAATATATGAAAAATAAGAATAGCTTTTGTGCCAATAAAGTCGGTGTTAAGATGTTCAAACACCAATAAAAAACCTTTTGCAAGGAATCATGTCTGCATTAAGGGGGCGTCCATAAACGACGTCACACACCTAGGGGGGGGTCAGACATTTGTGACGATGTGTCACGAGGGGGGGGGGGTGGGTTTGAGAAATGTGACGTCACATCAAAATGCGTAACTTCTAAATAAATATAGGCAAACACGTTCTACTTAATTAAATATACTTTTTAATAAATGTTTTCTCTTACAACATGAGAGTGCAGCGCCACATTAAATACGCACTACAATGACAATAGTTTAAAGCGATTTGAAACATGTTTTTTTTTTGGGGGGGGGGGCAGAGCTTTGTGACGTCATATTTGAGGGGGGGGGGGTCAGACTTTTTGTGACGCCGTGTGACGAGGGGGGGGGGGGTCAAAAGTCGTCCAAAATCGCGTGACGTCATTTATGGACGGCCTCTTAATGCAGACATGATTCCTTGCAAAAGGTTTCTATCTGGCGTTCGAACATCTTAACACCTCCTGTTAATTGCCACTGTAGTGGTGGTGTTGACGCGCGCCGACAGTGAGAGATCACGGGGCGGCGCGGGGTGCGTGGTTGTGCGCGCTGACACAAGGTGGGAAAGAGGATCGTGGGCAGCGCGCAGTGATTGGTCAACTGGGGTGGGTGCTCTCAGCGACGTCCGCATGGAGGACTATAAAGGGGGACGCGCGGGAGCACTCGGGGAGTTGTTAACCAGTTGAAGATCGAAGACGGTGTTGAAGAGGTAGGGCCCTGAGACCCCTAGTCCCGCTGTCCTTGTAAGGGCCGGGGCCCTGTGTGGCTCGGAGGCGAGACTGTGGGACCCGTGGTCTGACGTCCATGTGGGACGAGGCTGTGGGACCCAGAGTCGAGACGGACACCCCAGCCGGGTGAGTTCCGAGAAGCTACGGGGCGTAAGAGCCCGTGTGGGTGTAGCCAGGGGAACCCCGTGGGTTAGGCTGCAATTAGCCACCCGTGTAATATAAGTTGGTGTTAATAAAGAGTGTGCTACCCGCAAGGTCGTCTCCCGCCAAGTTACTACATTACACCACGAAGGCAAAAATCCTCTTCTTATTTATGACACAAACACCACAATTCCCCAACCGACCACAGCCGAAAACTCGGATCCGAACCCAAATGCCCCCCCCCCCTCCGAATCCGCCCCCCCCCCCTCCTTCAGTGACGCCCTTCCCGGCCATCACGAACCCTTCGCTCAATGACGACGCTGCCACACTGCCCAGCGCCGCGGTTCAAGTGACGATGACTCACTCGCTCACTCACCGAACGCGCCTTCCGAATGAAAGCTTTGCACACGGGCGATCGGACGAGACGCGCGCATTCCTGCGCCGTGACTGTGTGCCGAGAGGCGCGATGGAGAGACTCACCCATCCCATTCGATCGCACGTGTCGACCTCCACCCACACCCCCCCCACGCCGCCACCACCGCATTGTAATCTTGGCCGCCGGTTTAATATAACACTGACGGGTAAATGATCGGGTGAGTTGTGACTGGTGATGCAAACAATGGGCCGTCGTTTTGTGTAGAATAGCGGCATTCGTAATAATTGACAATTATGTTAGCAGGATGAGCGCAACTGAGTCTCGAAGACAATTTTTTTCGGTGGTGTCCCTGCTTACATTTGGGCATGAGGCCCACTACCGTGGGTTTTTAATCTTTTTTAACTCACTCCGTCTGTTGTCGTATCCTTAAAAAAAATTTTAACTCAAAATTTACACACTTCCCAATGTGATATCGAATGCAAACTTGGTATACTTATGTCATACTGATGGCAAGACTATATTTTATCATAAAAAAATTTAAATATCTATTTTTAAACATTTTACACGTCTTTATTTAACTCTGTTGTATCCTCAAATCTTGTAACTCAATTTCAACCATCTTCCCAATGTCGTTTCGACTGCAAACTTGGTATAGGTGTGTCATACTGATGACAATACTATATTCTATCATTAAAATTTTAAAATATATATCTTTAAACAATCTTTTTTACGGGTCTAATTGTCCACGCTCAACTCACGTTGCCTGTAAATCACCACGGTTCCTTCTGCTATGACAAGCTGCGGGGTCACTTCCAGGAGTCGTGGAGTTCTGCCATTACGAGTACGGTACATTTCATTAAAGCGTGTTTTAAAAAAAAGTATTTTTAAATATTTAGTTGTTTAGTTATTTAAAGCTTTCGTGACTGCAGGGATTCATCTTCTTGGTTCTTTCGGTAAAGTTACGTAGAAGGGAAATAATAAAATAATAAAAATATGACATAATAAAAACATAATAAAATAATAAAACATAATAAAAGAACAGTTCTGTCGGGAAGACAGCGTCTCATTCAGACGCTGTCTTCCCGACAGACCTGTTCTTCACCTGAGGACGGCTGCTTGCGTTGTGGCCGAAACGTCGTGAGAATTATTTTATTATGTTTTATTTTTATTATTTTATTATTTCCCGTCTACGTGACTTTACCGAAAGAACCAAGAAGACAAATATGTTGTTGCTTTCGGTGATTGACGGTGCGGTGCTCACGAGGCGTGCCCGCGTGCTGTGCCCTGCAGCAGCAGCAGCGGCGGCGGGCAACGGAAATAACAAGAGCCATTTGTTGTTGTTGTTGTTGTTTCGAATAATTTAAGAAACTCAACGTTTCAAGAGCCGCGATGCACTGTGGTGGTGTATTCCAGACGGCGGGGTCCTCAATAGCTGACGTCACGAAGCGGTTCCTTTAACGATCCGCAGGCTGCCGACTCCCGACCTTGAAGAACGTTCCCCGCATTGATCCCCGATCTCACAAAGATCTAGAGAGCTAAGCATGTTCGAGTCTGGATAATGTTTGGATGGGCACCCACCACGCATAACATGTGCTGTGGGATTACGGGGCTACGCGTCATACTATCCATGCAATTTAATTGGAGGGGGTAAGGGGTTATAATTTTGATTTAAAGCTTTCGTTACTGCAGAAAATTTTCTAAATTTTCTTGCTGTGGATTTCACACTTGATGATGATTGCTTGTGTTGCAGTCGAAACGTCGTGAGAATTTTTATTGTTTTATATTTTTATTATTTTATTATTTCCCTTCTACGTGACTTTACCGAAAGAACCAAGAATATGGGGTAGGGGTTATTTCTACATTTGCTGTTGGGGCTACGGGCTTGGGCAGAGTATTGCTTTTTCACATCCCCATCATCAGCTATGATCAACCCACTGCTGGATGAATACATCCCAAAGGAAAAATCGGAGGTTCTGCTGGTTGGCACTCAGGTTCCGGTGAAAACATTTGAGGGGATGGGGGGGGGATTGTTTGGAACTGCTTTTTATGTTTTCTTTGTTGTTCTTCCCCCTGCACCTCCGATGAGTGCAGTTGACTACATACCAGAGGTGTGGACTCGAGTCATGTGACTTGGACTCGAGTCAGACTCGAGTCATGAATTTGATGACTTGCGACTCGACTTGGACTTGCATAACAATGACTTTGTCCCACCTATGAGATGTGGACTCGAGTCATGTGACTTGGACTCGAGTCAGACTCGAGTCATGAATTTGATGACTTGCGACTCGACTTGGACTTGCATAACAATGACTTTGTCCCACCTCTGCTACATACTGTGCAAAAGTATGTCAACAAACATACAAACATCTCTCAACGCTGTCGTGTAACAACAACAACATCGTACTCTCGAAAAAAAACACGCGAACCTAAAATTACCGATCAGCGGCAATCGAGAATCGAACCGTCTCACTTTGCGTTGAGGTGGCACCACTTTGTGTCTCGTGGCTGAGCTGTAACTCAACTCGCGTTTGGGTGTCGCGAGACGCAACGGATGTCGCGGTCGCGCTGGTGTCGAGTGGGATGCGGTGGCCGATTCATTACATCTCATAAATTAGTCACGGCAGCTCATGCCGCAGGGTGGCATTTTTGGTGGTCGCGCTTAGAGTTGTCTCGGATATGGAAATGTAACCGCGATCGCGCGTACAGTCGGTGCGCACGCACGCACGTACGCACGCACAGGTTGGACGCTGCACTGGAGAGAATGAAAAGCACAGCTGTGCAGCCGAGGAAGAAAGTTTTCAGTCAGTTCATATGAATAGTGATGCCAGATAAGTGCGGCCTGGCACAGACCGTTTCTAGTCCCAGAACTTTATTATTGTTCTTTATGCTATTCTATGATAAAAAAAAAAATCTATTCATTTTCTAAATATCCAATCTGTGTTGCTTGAAGTCAATACGTGACCTGAAGTTGTCATAAGTGAGAGACGCCAATCATGGTGTTGACCTTACGACATTACGACATCTTACAAGGTCAGCCCGGCTAAAGGCGAGCAGCTCCTTGTGAAAAGCGAGCTTCATGCACCACTTGACGTGGAATGGCGCAGCACCGTTGAAGCTCTCATGGCACAGTTTTCAAGTGGGCTGAGTCACTTTTCCTGGATCTCAATCTGGGCCCACGTGCTTTTCAGTGGTCTGCATTCTACCAAATGACCAGGTTTGCCCGGGACAGTCCCAGTTTCGAAAATGAGGATTTTGCCTTTGATTTAAAACACCTCTGACCTCAAGCTTGGCTCATGATACGAGCAAAGGGACTGGGCAGTGGGCGGGGGCTACCTGGGCAGTGGGCGGTGCTAGCAGAGTGTGGGTGGAGCCTAAGGGAAGTGGGCGAGGCTAACATCTAAATAAGCCGGGGCCGTCCATGAATGGCTGACGGAGGGATGGCCCTGCCAGCTTTGACGTGTGCCCAGTTTGAACCTCCAAGAAACGTGGAATTGGCAAACGCGCACTCGATGACAGAACAGCCCAGTCCTCCCTCTCGTGCAAACAATACTCACTTCTTCATCCCTGCGCCTCCGTCCTCCCAGAGAGCGAGCCTCCAACCCCACCTGGTGGCCCTGGTGGCGAGCTCCGCTGGGGCCTGCCTGCTGGGCCTGTTCCTCCTGCCAGCTGGGGCCAGGCGGGGCCGGATCCGGTTCCACGTAAGCGGGAGGTGGGACGCGGGGGTATTGGTGCGACGAGGCAGAGGAGGTGATCACGGTCGACTGGACCATCCACTGGAGGTCCTGGCTGGTGGTGATGGCCGTCACGGTGGGGACGAACAAGCCCTGGCTGGTGCTGGGCACGTCCACGCTGTAGCCCTGAATGGGAGAGATGTCCATGTTAGATTGGTGCGAGGGAGAAGAGAAGGGTGGGAAGCATGGGTGGGAGCACTATGACACGGCTAGAGTGATTAATATTATTTATTATTCGTCATCAGAAAAAGTAACGTACGTGGGGAGAGGCCATTCGGTCTATCTTTCTCGTCTGGGCAGGAAATCACAGACCAGCTGGAAGTCAGCCAGAAACTGGACACAACTGCCTACGTTCTGCGCTGCTATTAGGTGGGTGGGGGGGTGAGTAACTTATAATGTTTAACTCAAATTGAGTAATTTCTCAAACGTGGCAAATGTGGACAATGACATCAGCACACAATGGACTACTCAAGGGATCTCTGACCTCTATAACGAGAGACAAACCACTGGCCCATGTCACCTGCCATGAAGATGCTGCTGAGGAATGATTTCATGATGCTGGTGTCGCTGCTTATTGGTTGTCGACAGTGACTTCTCAATTTGCTTGCCAAGGAAGAATCACCAACATTATCATGTATTTATTTCTCTTTCTTCGTGACTTTACCGAAAGAAGCAAAGATTAATTCCTGCAGTCACGAAAGCTTAAAATCAAGTATGATTAATTAATCCGTATTCTGAATCATTTACGTTTATACTTTTCACACGCCTTCATAATCAACGTCGCTCGCTCAAGCATTGTTTCACCTGCCACCACTTTACACGCTCCAGGTTTGCCAATGCACCTCTGATGAGCACGCTTGGCTACGTATGATGCGAGAGAAATTCAACACACACAATGCACGGGCGATATCCACCTTTCAGAGGTGGGTATCGGAGTTGAGCGTTGGTGATTTGTATAACAACACGGATACAATCCAGGGCACATGTTCCTCTGGCATTTCCCTATTTTATTATTGAGCGTATTGACAATCTCACAACTCTACAACTAAAGATCAAAACCAATATATGATTTGAATGTACATGCGTGTGATAACGTGTGTGCAACAACTAGTGTTGTCAATATCACAGCATCCTGCATTGACCAATTTCGGTATCGGTGTTCCGCCATAACAAATTATTCGCTGTAAATGTGTCTACTCTGTAATAATATCATTACAGTAGATTATCGATTATCCACACAATTGACGCGGAGGACTGCTACGGATAATTCTAAATCGCCGATAATCCAAAAATATACATTTCCCGCAGATCGGTATGCCAATAAACACTCATATAGGTATAAATTATGTTTAAGGTGAGAAAATGGAGTCTGTTAATGAACAAAACTAAAATTGTAGTAAATAATGTATTGATCTTGTTTTATTACAAAAGTCCAGAAGCTTCCCACCCACTAAGTGGATAGCGGAGCCACGCCAATCAACATCAAACTCCGCCCGCCGTTATGGTAACCACTGTACTGTAGAGACGATCACGTGGATTTAGGATTAACAGTAGCAACTTATTTGTTCGGTTGAAGCATGTGACTTGTAATACATTTTTTTTTAATCAACAATGTGCAACTTGACTAAAAGTTTTAATGACTGCAGGAATTCATATTCTGTGGGTCTTTCGGTAAAGTCACGTAGATAGGTTACAAAAATAATAAAATAAACAAAAAGCTGCGACGTTTCGATCGCAACACGAGCATTCGTCATCAGGAAGAGGAACATTTCCTGAATGATGTACAACTGTTTTGAGATGAAGGGGAAATCCACGAGTTATTAATTTATGTCAAAATCTCAGGTGCGCGGTTAATCCGCAACCCGGATAAAGCTCGCGCGGAATAATCGAGGGTCTCTTGTACCATCATCCACTCACTCTTTAATATCCTCCTCGGCTTACACCTTGCAACGCTCCTCCACAGCTTCATTTAACATCACTACCCCAACGCCGTGACACGCTTTGCTGGCCCCCCGACTCTGCAATCTTCGTCCCCGCGTCCACTAAGGCTCCTCTGGTGTTTGTGTGCGCCTCTTTTCTGTTTCTCGTGCTTTTTCCCCCCCTCTCCTTTAGCCTGAGTCGACGTACACATTGGGGGTCACCCAACGCCACCTGGTCTCGGCCGCTCCCAGATATGCGCCTCCGACGCCGCTGCTGTCTTCAGTAACTTAAACGCGCTCCCGGCCTCGATTAGTCGGCCCCTACCCCAATGAGTGGCACCTCTCAAGCCACTGGCTCCCATTGGGATCCTCAACTCTGCATCATTGAACACAAATCTCACGTGCATCCACTCTGCTCGTGCACCGGGTCATCTATGGATGGCGATTCCCCCCCAAAAAACTGGTTCTTACAAAGCCTTTCATTTGTTTTTACAACGTAATTATTTCTGGATTAATACAGCACTAATGAGTATAGGAATAAATTAAAACAATGTTTTACTATACTGTATACCGTAGATACAGAAACAGAATACACATTAACTGACGCATCTGAATAGTTTGTGATAGCTGAATGTCTATTATACTTTAGGATACCACCATGTAAATAGTATGTTGAAAAAAAAACAATAAAAGTATTCACGTAATCACCAATAAATAATCAGAGTTTACACAGAATAACTTAAAACAAATCAATGAGTAATAGCAATCCACAACTTAAACAATGCTCTTTAAACCTAACTAATAAATAACTGACGTACTAACGACCTCAGCTACAGATTACTGCACAACAATCTCTTTGAGCAACAATGAGCAATAATTTGTTGACTTTTTAAATTTCAAATCCCAACATTTCGCATCAAGCGTGGGCATGGAGTCGCCTCTCCGTGCCGCCACCAAAACAGAATCGATTCCAGACCGCTCCGAGCCACGGCATGCGGGAATCGATTTCTCTGGGATCGACTCCCCCCCACCCACCCACCCCCCGTGTCATCTCCGTACGCGACACCCCCTCGTTGACTTTCGCATCAACCACCACCCACCACCACCACCCCCAACTTCACCCACCACCACCACCACCCCCAACTTCACCCACCACCACCACCCACCACCACCCACCACCACCACCCCCAACTTCACCCACCACCACCACCACCACCCACCACCACTCACCACCACCACCACCCCCAACTTCACCCACCACCACCCACCACCCACCACCACCACCACCACCCAACACCACCCACCACCACCACCCCAACTTCACCACCACATCGGTTCGCAACGCACGCGATATGACCGCGCAGGTGATCACGAGCGAAGGGAGCGGTGGCGCGGTGGTTAGCTCACTGCGCCGTGAAGCCGGCACCGATCAGTTCGAGCGGTAGCGGGATTCGTTTCGGTTGGGCGACCGAACATTTGAATGGGGTCCTCGATTTTTGACCGCCTTCTCTTGAGCAGTGCGGTGAAGTTGTTGGGTACCCCCTATAGCCCACACGGTGTGTGTGTGGGTGGGGCTGCAGTGAGTTGACAATATCGTCTGTGCATTGTTATTAAACACTAAAGAGTGGTGATAATTGCAAGCACGGCACTAACAGCCAAGCCTCGCTCTAGTTCGTAAGACGTCACCACGACGGCCCGGCAAGAGGGATGTTTGTCCAGCTCGTGTTTTGAAACAAAGAGTTGCTTCTCGTTTCTGGGCGCCATGGTTGCTAGGAGATGTTACCTACCTCGCCTGGTGTACAGGAGGTCGTGGGTTCGATCCTGACGCCTGTTGTGTATTTGGAGTTTGCGTGTCTCTCTCTCTCATCATCATCACGGTGGCTCGGAGATGTTACCTACCTCGCCTGGTGTGCAGGAGGTCGTGGGTTCGATCCTGACGCCTGCTGTGTATTTGGAGTTTGCGGTGTCTCTCTCATCATCATCACGGTGGCTATGAGATGTTACCTACCTCGCCTGGTGTGCAGGAGGTCGTGGGTTCGATCCTGACGCCTGCTGTGTATTTGGAGTTTGCGGTGTCTCTTCTCGTGGTCGCCTGGATTTTTCTCCGGGTCCTCCGGTTTTCCCCTCCACATTTAGAATCAACGTCACGAGTTTGGAGTATTTGGCCTCTTTAACAGCTTCACATAAGCCACTTCGTTGAGCTATCATTCGAAAAAGAGCGATATAGCTCAGTGGATCTTACATGGTAAAATTCAAAAAGAAATAGTTTCGTTTGGAAGCAACCAGACAACCCGGAGAAAACGTCACAATGACCTCACGAGCGCTGCCATCTGCTGGTCATCTCACAACCCCAAATGCAGCCTACAGTGCCTGGCGAGCCCTTAATGGTCACCCGTGTAATCGATAACCTGCCCCAATGATGATAATTGAATACTTGAATACGCAATTAATGTCTCGTCTTCAGCCGTCCTCGATCCGCACGTTGGCCGCACCAGGGGCAATCCTTGGCCCACTGACTTCTGTCTTCTGCTATCCTCACTGTCTGTTCCAGCGTGAGCCTCATCCGTACTTTGATGTCATCCATCCACTGTTATCCTTGGTCATCCTCGGGCACATGAGCCGGGTGTTGTACGCCCTGGGGCGTACTCAATGTGGTTGGTTTGTCGGAAGAGCGGACGGCACGCGGCGGAGCTTTGCATTTTTACATCATTTGGGGGGGGGGTTCCGAGCGTGGCAGTTTCACGAATCTCGACGTGATTCACCAGCCCAGAGAACACCCAGCGTTGTCTTTGCCTCCGTGCTCACACTTGCATCCACACCTTGCCACCTATTACTGTGGCCTCCGGATCGTGTGCTCGTGCATACAGATATGGGGTTGACCTTGTGACCCTGATTAACGTTAAGTTATGCTCTTTCGGCTCTACATAGGCGTGCACGGCGGTCACTACATTTACACCCCGCGGCAAGATTTCACGTTCAATGGCCCTAATTAAGACGAGACGGATCGTCTCAATGTTTACACATCCGCACTCCTCTCGTACCCTGAGATCGCATTCATTAGCTACGAGCGGGATTGTGTTCGCGCTGCCTTCAAGTGCGAGCAACAACCACTGCACATTCACGAGACCGCCACATTTTTAGTCCCCTCACCTCCACCAATTGTCTAAGTCTCTCCACGTGCCTTTGTCTCTGTGTGGGTGTCTCTCTCACCGTCTCTCGGTGTCCCCCGTCTCTACGCGCCCACGCTGCGTCTCTCGGTGTCAACATCTCATCTCGTCGCGTCTCCCTGTCTTTCCGTCCGTCTGCCTTTCTCCGTGCTCTCCGTATCTCTCCCCGTGTCTTTCTCCGCTCAACTAAATCGGTGTCCCCCTCTGTGTCTCCGTGCGTAATATACCAACACACACACGCGCTCGCACGAGCCACCATAAGCGGCTCCTCTGGGAGAGAAGGAGATGGTGCTGTGTGTCACGCATGAATCATAGAGCGCAACTCTTAGTAACACAACAGCGTGGCCACTGACTCATCAATCAGGCCCGGCCGCGCTCTGCGCGCGCGCGCACGCGGCCACATGGAGGAGTCTCAGCGTCTCGAGCCCGTGGCGAGGCGTCTCCGCTGCCTTGCCCCGGGAGTTCCATAGTCATGCGCGTGGTACGCGTGTGTGCCGAGTGCGGTGAATGTACGTGAGGCCCAGACACGATGTGTGTGAATGGATGTAGGCATTCATGAATGTGTGAGTGCGTGCATGAATGAGCATTATGTGTTTGAATGTACAGCGGATACGAAGGTGTGTAATGTAACGTGTGTGTGTGTGTGAGATTGTCTTTGGGGAGCGGTGGTGCAGCGGTTAGCGCGCTGCGCTCCGAACCTGGCCCACCCGAGTTCGATTCCCGCTCACGACCAACACCAGTGACGATTATTTGGACCGGTCCTGAATCTTCCCTCGGTCGACTCAGCCTCAAATAAGTACCGGGTACCTGGTGCGGTGTGTAAACCTAGTGCGGTGTGTGGGGAGACAAAGGCGGTCGGGCGACGTTCTGGCCACCCACCCACCCCACGTGTATCGTGCCGGCCCTCATAAGTGCTACTCGCTCACATCATTTGCCCCAACAGTCTGTTAAAGCTATACGGGGGGTCTTTGTACACTTATTTTGTACGTGTGAATGAATGGAAGGATGTGTCTGCTGTACGTACGAATGAACCTGGAATATGTGTATGTTGTACTTATGTGATGGAATAAACGTGTGTGTGTGAATAGGTATTTATACCAGCCCCCTAAATTGTGTTTCCGACCATAGCTCTCAGTGACAAGTAATATCCACGCTGATTCGGGTGTGTGTCTAAACGTATATGAGTGTATATACACATGTATATTAATGCGTTGTATACAACCTGGACTTCTTTCGCACCGTACATACCCAACCCTGATCATATGAGAGAAAACCCAACAGCATCATCATTTACTCCGCTTACACGCGAGTCCAACCCTCAATCAATCCACGCTCACACACCGTAGTAGGTGAATTCACTCGCCTGGCAGGTGCTTGCAGGGCTTGTCATCTGGTACAGGGGATCCAGCCAGGTCGGTAGAGGAGGAGGAAGAGGCGTTTCTGTTGCCGACGATTGGCTGCTGCCCGACTCCCTCTCCTCCTCCTCTTCCTCCTCCTCCTCGTGGTACATAGTCCAGCACGTCCCGTCTTCCCTGGGAGGATAGCTGGCCCGGCCAAATTTGGCCGGGCCGGCTCAACGGGCTTCGCGTGAGCTGGGCTTGAACGCCTAGAACACCTCTCGGATACAAAAAAAAAAACCTCTCTATCCGCGCCTCCTCACTCTCGTCCCGGTGTTGGTGAGTCACATGTGGCGAGCACGAATATATAGAGCGGCGAGGCGGGGCGAGCCGCTATTCCTACCGAGTGACGCGCGTGACCCCCCCTGTTCCAGAATTCCGCGCGGGGGTGTCGGAGCGAGATGGTGTCGCCCCGGCGGTGCCTTCTAATCGCATCGCGCACCGCACGACCACGGGAATCTTGACAATGTCTGCGCAGCAGCGGAAAGGGGCCGTCGCAATTGCAATCCCGCCGTATGCGCTGCTCGTGGCGATGGCGCGTTTTTGTTTTGTGCGTAAGAGTCCACATGTCGTTGTTGGATTTTGAGCGCATGACGACGAGCCACCACCGCTAACGCGAATGGTTGAGTCCTATGATGTTGTCGGCTTATGACCATACATGGTATTGGTGTGCACGTCTTAAAAAAGAAACGAGGGTATCCTTGATTTTGTGACGTAGGAGGTGGAATTCCCTTTCCGTCTCTGGCGACGAGAACGGTGAATTCTCGCGATGAAATACATTTAACGTGAAATCAATGTCACCCTAGTCCGTGTTATTGTTAAGCGTATTTGATTGGTTATATGTGTTTTTACTACTCTCTGTAACACTAATTGCGGTAATTGTGTTTTCGGCGCTAAATATTGGAGGGCTAGATTATACATTTCTTATTCGTGTCTAAAATGTGGCTTCATTATTCCAAGTTACATCAATGCGCTTTGATGGCGACCTGAATAACCATCCAGATGTTCATTCAAATACAAGCTGGAGAAGCGTTTACCCTTAATTTGATCGCAGATGAAATCGCCTGGGTTGTTATCTGAGTGTGAAACAACGGGACACTAGGGAAGAGCTGGCTGCTGGAATCATCACGCACATGCGCGGCCTCCACTGCTACACGAGTTCCTTCCTACCTCGCGCGGTGTCGTGGTGGGTTGTCCATACTTCACCGCGCCGGTGCTTGTGGGTTGGCGAGATTAAGAGTGCTGTGTCTATGCTGTGT
Organism: Lampetra fluviatilis; assembly: GCF_964198595.1. Lineage (NCBI taxonomy): Eukaryota > Metazoa > Chordata > Hyperoartia > Petromyzontiformes > Petromyzontidae > Lampetra > Lampetra fluviatilis. Next base: position 8,699,328 of record NC_136304.1, on the reverse strand, counting down.
GTCTCTCTCTCTCTGTGTGTCTATGTGTTGTGTGTCTCTGCTTGTGTGTCTGTGTGTCTATGTTGTGTGTCTCTCTCTGTGTGTCCCTGTGTTGTCTCTCTCTGCTTGTGTGTCTGTCTGTCTGTCTGTGTGTTTATGTTGTGTGTCTCTCTCTGTGTGTCTCTGTGTTGTCTCTCTCTGCTTGTGTGTCTGTCTGTGTGTCTATGTTGTGTGTCTCTCTCTGTGTGTCTCTGTGTTGTCTCTCTCTGCTTGTGTGTCTGTCTGTGTGTCTATGTTGTGTGTCTCTCTCTGTGTGTCTCTGTGTTGTCTCTCTCTGCTTGTGTGTCTGTCTGTGTGTGTGTGTGTTTTGTCTCTCTCTGTGTGTCTCTGTGTTGTCTCTCTCTGCTTGTGTGTCTGTCTGTGTGTCTATGTTGTGTCTCTCTCTCTGTGTGTCTCTGTGTTGTCTCTCTCTCTGCTTGTGTGTCTGTCTGTGTGTGTCTGTGTTTTGTCTCTCTCTCAAATTTTGTTCTACCTGATGACGGTTGCTTGCGTTGCAATCGAAACGTCGTACTCTATTTTTCTTTTTACGTCACTTTACCGAAAGAACCAAAGAGTGAGTGCTGTTCATGCCCGGTTTTTTGTTTTAATGCAATCGACATTGACACCACGGAACACGACCACGCACCCACAAATCACCGCTCGTCTCATCCATCCAATTTCATCTCCCCGCGCGCAGTTCGCTCCGCGTCAGATCCGCCAACGAATTCAATCGCCCCCCCCCCCCTTGTCCAACTCTCGCGCGGGAGAAACTAAACCGTGCGCGCCGTGTGAGCCCTGCGCTGTCGGGATCATCCCGTTGTTCGCTCCTCTCCTCTCCCTCGTCGTGACGCAAAGCAGTCATCATCAAAACGGTCGTGTCCGCGGCGGCCACTCGGTTCCTCTTCGCGCCGCAGATTCTTCACGAGGGATACAAGTGCGCCACCCCCCCCCCCCCTCCTTCACCACCCACCCATCGCCGTGACGTCGCTGCGCCTACCATCTGAACAAATGTGAAATTTTCCGTGCGGGGCGCGTGGCTTTGCGTCTGGAACTGAACCGTCGTTCGCCGTGTTGGCTGGGCCCGTGAGACGCTTCCGTGAGCCGACCGACTCATGCGGTGTTTGAATCTTGAGATGCGGGGGGGGGGGGGGTCTTTGCCCTGGACACAGGGACGCTTCGGGTTTGGTCGATCGGCGTGCGCCGGTCCGTGTTGTTCTTCGCAGAGACGCGCGGTTCTCGTGCCCGAGTTTGGGTGTTGATTGTAAAGCGCACGGATTCGACCTCTTACTTCACTGCCATCGTCATCATCAACCATCGTCATCAATCATCATCGTCATCATCATCAATCATCATCATAAACCATCATCATCATCGTCATCAATCATCATCGTCATCATCAACCATCATCATCATCAACCATCATCAACCATTATCGTCATCATCATCATCATCAACCATCATCATCAACCATCATCATCAATCATCAATAACCATAGATATCATCACCATCATCATCTTCAATCATCATCGTCATCATCATCATCAACCATCATCGTCATCATCAACCATCATCATCATCATCCTCATCAATCATTATCATCATCATTATCATCATCAACCATCATCATCATCAACCATCATCAATCGTCATCAAATCATCATTTAATCATCAATAACCATCATCACCATCATCATCCTCCTCCTCTTTATCGCCATCACCATCACGGTCTTGATCGTCATGGTTCAATGGTCGTCAGCACCATCACAGTCATCATCGTTCTTCCCCTTGATCCTGTTCTATCATCACACTCATCTTACACCGTTGCTCCAGCACATCACCATGACTACAGTATATACGCTACAAGTTAGATGTATTAGATATACATAAATAGCGTATACATCCTATTATCACGCGTTGCTGACTCATTTTGTCCGATTAATGATATGCTGATGGCGTTTAGTGTTCAGTGTCGGGTGGAGCGGTGGCGCAGTAGTTAGCGCACTGCGCCACGAATCCAACCGGCTGTGTTCAATTCCCGGCTGCGGCCACAAATCGCCAGTGACACGTTTGATCTCAACCTGTCCCGGCCAACCCTCAGCGTCCACTCAGCCCTCAAATGCCGCGGGTGAACATCCCGCAAACGACAGAATCGACGACCGGGCGTGGCGCTGGTCACACCGCTCCCCGCCGTGCGTGGTCGCGAACAGGTGCTCGCAAACAGCGCTTACCCCAACAGCCCTACGAAGCCGAAGGGAGAATACATTTGTTTTTTTTAGCCTTCTTCTTCTTCTTCCTTTCATGCGTTGTCTACGTCACGTCCACATGGTTCCTACAGCCCCGAGGTAGCGATGGCAAAGAGAGACGCTCGTCGCATGCGGTGCGCGCGCGCGCGCGGGTCGTGCGGTTAAGCGAGTGTGAGTCGGGTGCTAATGCGGCGTGGAGGGGACAGGGGAGGGAGAGAGGCGCGGTGTAGTGGATGGAGCTTGTGGGGATGGTCAGAGAGAACGTGGGTGTATTACGCAGGATGTGTGTGTGTGTAAGACGGCGCGTGTGTGCGTGCGTGTTCGTTGTGAGGAGCGGTGGTGTAGCGGTCATCGCGCCGCGCAACGAAGCTGGCGACCCGGGTTCGATTCCTGCTCACGGCCAACGCCAGTGACGATTATCTGAACCGGTCATGGGCCTCCTCTATGTCGATTCAGCCTCAAATGGGTACCTGGTACGATGTGTAAACATCGCCACGAGGGAGACAAAGGCGGCCGGGCGTGGTGTTGGCCACCCACCCCCTCGTGTGCCGTGCTGGCCTTTATAGGTGCTCGCTAACAGCACTTGCCTCTACAGTCTGTTAAGGCTACACGGGAGATCTTTCTTTGGTTTGTTAGTCAGGGGAGCGATAGTGAAGCGCGCTGCGCTACGAACCCAGCAACCAGTGACGATTATCTGAACCGGTCATGGGCCTCCCCTAGGTAGACTCAGCCTCAAATGAGTACTTGGTGCGGTGTAAAAAAAAAGCACTGTGGCTGAAACGCAGAGCGTGGGGAGCACAGCGGGTGAATCTGCCAGGCATCTCAGTCAGTCCAACCCATGGCACTTGGGTCCGACACCTCCTGCCAGCGGGCCTTCGACACTTCACGTGGCCTCAAAGTCCACCCAGCGTGGCACAAACGCCGTGAACGGCGGTTGTTATTATGTGCCGTTATGTGGGTATGATCTCGAATTCAAGTATTCCTCTCTCAGTGCAATTCCAATTCCACACCTCTTCGTGTTTCTTTGCGGACCGTTCGGATGTTCTTCCACGTTATCTGTCAATGTCCACGTCACAACAAGGGGTTGGTTCCCAGTCGCAGCAAAAATTCGTGACCAACTGGGCTCCCCAGTGACCAGCGTGGTGAAGTATGGTCAAACAACCCCCACGGCCGACACAACGTAGAGGAGGCCTTCACCCGGCAGCGGATTGACAAAAGCGCAATGTTCGCTGCTTACCGATATTGTAGTCCTTGCATGATTGAGCTTCCATAGCCACGTGGAGTTTGTTGTCTCTAGTTTAGTGTTGTTATGGACGTGTATCAATGTGGAGGCCACGCATACCAGCAGTGCTTTTAAACATCGCACACACATCTCCGTTAAGCGCGGTTGGCTACGTACGGCGCGAAAGAAGTTCAACATGGCAGCACATACATACGGTCCAAAGGTCGCCGGTTCGAGTCCAAATTCCGAAGCGGCAGTTGACACAACGACGTCTGAAAACGTGGACTGCTTCTTGTCCACGCAGCATTATGAATGAATACACCGCGTGTGTGTGTTACACACCGCGTGTGTGTTTTACACACCGTGTGTGTGTTACACACCGCGTGTGTGTTTTACACACCGTGTGTGTGTCATTCGGCAGGCAGGGTCGCGTGCCGTGGGCTAACACGTGGGGTAAATACCCATCTTATTCTTAGGTTTTTTTCGGTAAAGTCACGTAGGTAAAAAATTAAAATTAATAAAAGTAAAATAAAAATTTAATAAAAATCACGACGTTTCGGAGGCAACACAAGCTTCCGTCTTCAGGTGGAAGCTTGTGTTGCCTCCGAAACGTCGTGATTTTTATTTTATTTTACTTTTATTAATTTAAATTTTTTACCAACGTGACTTTACCGAAAGAAACCTAAGAATATGAATCCTTGCAGTCACGAAAGCTTCAAATCTGGAATAAGTACCCATCTCTTTGGTCAGCGTGGAAGAGTAGACCAAATCCCCTCTGGTGGGGGGGGGGGGGTTACTCGCGTGAACATCCCTCGCGCCAGCAGTTGCGTTCAGCCGCGGCGCGTGGCAGCGTGGCTCGGAGCTCTCGCAGGGAGCAGCTAAAAGGGGGTGGGGGGGGGGGCGTGGAGATGGTGTGGGGGGCAGGGAGCACGCCCCCCCCCCTCTCCACACCTCTGATGCAACCTCGCATTGCTCACGACACGTGCCACCATAGCCGGCCACCACCACCAGCATCAGCATCGTCGTCGTCGTCATCGTCAGCGGCGTACGCAGAGAGAGACGGCGAGAACAACAACAACAACAACATCCTCCTCCTTGCTCGAGTGTCAGTCATCTCCGCGCTGTTGACGACATGAAAAGCGAGAGGCACAGAGCATCATCATCATCAGCAGCAGCAGCAACACAAATGTCACGTTGCGTCACCCGCCCATTCAACTCGGTCACTCGAAGCAATGGGGCTTCTTAGGGTTCGCGTTCATTGCTATTCAAGGGAGGAGAGGAGGAGGAGGAAGGAGATCCAAAGCGAAGCTGACAACGCAAATAGGAGATAAATGCGGCGGCGCGTGGCGACGTCACGAGTGTGCTCACCACCACCGGGATGCAACGCGCCGAGGAGTCCTGATGCGTGCGTGCGTGCGTTGCGTGAAATTACAACGCCGCTCATAGAATGACGGTGGGGACGCATAGATGCACGCAACGCGAGAATGTGTGTGTGCGCTTTCACGCAATGATGTGTGTACGTCACATAGTCACATATTCACTTTAAGATGTTTTTTGTTCATGTTTTTGTTTTTTTGTTTGTTGCGGTTGCACCCGATTCAAGAGCCGAATGGCTCACAGGGCTATACCTAATAAATGAACTTGAAATGAACTTGAACGTGTGGATCAGAGTATGTGTTAAACTAGCAAGCTATCGATCATCGTGATCACGGTCAAACCGCTGAATCCTCAACCGTCGTCATCATCATCATAATCTAATCTACTCATTACCTTCTATAATCACCCAGAAATGTCTGTCCGTCCCGCGCGTGACGTCACTCCACATGAGGCCCACCCCCCCGTGTGACGTCACTCCACATGAGGCCCACCCCCCTCATTAATAATCATGAGCGGGTGACGTCACTCAACATGCCGCACCCCTCCACAATTACCATGAGGGGGTGACGTCACTCCACATGCCGCACCCCTCCCCAATAACCATTAGCGGGTGACGTCACTTCACATGGGGCAACCCCCCCACTCATTAATAATCATGAGCTGAACATTTTTTCTATTGAATATTTCACATTTACTATAATATACACCTGTCCTTGGATGGGCAAAAAAGCGAGTTACATCAAAATTCACCATTTTACCAATCCCTCAAGATGATCAATCAATTGTCATTCAATTATTGTCAACTCTTGTCTCTCCACTGTTGGATGAAGGCCTCTCCATACCATCGCCATTCCTTACGATCCGTTAATGCCCATCATCCATCTCCCTCCTGCACATGGGCGGATCTCATCGCTCCATCTCCGCAGTGGTCGGCCCGCAGGCGCGTTCTCGCCATGCACATCTGACACCAATTCCGTCACCAGTATCGGTCATCGCAGTCACTTTTCCTGCCCAGGGCCACTTGCTTTCGGCTCGACGTCAATGTCTCTCTGGCATTTTCCTCCCTGATTCGTGTTGATCTTTTTGTTATTTCTTGACTTAAAGCTTTCGTGAGTGCAGGACTTTGTATTCTGTGGGTCTTTCGGTAAAGTCACGTATATAGGTTCAAAGAAAATCACAATAAAAACCTACGACGTTTCGATCGCAAGGCAAGCGGTCGTCATCAGGAGGAAAAAAGAGAGGAAAGATGCTGAGGCAGAATGTCTTAAAGGTTTGAAATGGGTGTAGCCCAAGGGTCATAAACGAAGTGGGCGGAGCTATTTATGTTAATGTGAGAAATTAGCATGTTAATGGTAGATCGGAGGACGACCTCCACGACGAGTGCGTGGAGGTGGCTATGTCAATGTGAGATAAATTAGCATGTTGATGGGAGATCGCAGGAGCTGCAGCCACGTCGGCGCACGAGGTGGCTGAGGAATTGAACCTGTTCATGTAAAATCAAAGAGCCGTAAATAACAACTGACATCGGAAGGTAGGATGGGAACATCACAGCCAGTTATGACTTAAACTGGTTAATAAAGTCCTTCCGATGATTGCTCAGTTTGTACTCATCTTCTCGGTTGAAATTGTGTCTGTGTTTATAAATGTGGATGGCTTCATGAACAAATCTTTGTTGATAGCCAGTGGGTTTGCAAAGTACCTTCGTTTTGAAGAAATCTATTTCGTGTGAGCCCACCGCATTAAAACAATGATCAGCCACGGCCGAGGTGTTGGTCCTAAAGTGTTTCAGATCTGCCATATGTTCACGAACACGGTCCGAGACATGTCGCTTAGTTTCCCCAATGTAACTGCTGCCGCAAACACATCTTAGTTTGTAGACGCCGGGGTATTGCATGTCAGGGATCACATCCTTCACAGATGGGATCAGATCACGAATTTTACGTACTGTGTTAAATCGAACCTGGATCTTGTGTTTGTTCATGATTTTGGAAATCTCTTTGGTGATCCCTGCTATGTATGGCAAGGTGATGGTTTTAATCGGGTCCTAAGATGGTTATTTTCCAACGGTTGGGGTGATAGCTTTACGGATTGTGTAGTCTGAATATCCATTCATCTTGAGGGCTTGGTGTACGTGTTCCAGTTCACTGGCTAGGTGATGAAGGTCGGAAATGCATCGAGCGCTATAGTGTAGAGTTTTGATGAGGGAATTCTTCTGGGATGGATGATGGTGGGAGTCAGGTCTTAGGTAGGCATCCGTATTGGTGGCTTTCCTGTAGACAGAGGGTCCCATTGCGCCAATAATGGTAACTTGCCGTCCTTTTCCACCGCCATGGTGAATTTGATGGCTGGGTGTATGGAATTGATGTGGTTGAGGAATTGGTTCAGAGCTGGTCGGCCATGTGGCCAGATGACGAATGTGTCATCTATGTACCTCTTCCACAAGGACGGACGTAGAGTGGATGCCTGGATGGCATCTGTCTCAATTTTTTCCATGAAAACATTGGCTACAACTGGATTATTATATTATTACGCGTGTTAACGCAGGAAAGCCTCCCCCCCCACCCCGTGTCTCAAGACTTTTTTTCAGGAGGGTCCCGACACATTTTCGCGGTAGAGGGCGATGTTGTTTCCACGTGTACTCCCAATGTTAGCAGGTGATTGTTCAATATTGGGATGTATGCCCAATACTAGTAACATTGTGTGGGTGTTATTAGTTGATGTTGCCTTTCAATGCAATTCCCAGCGTACACAACTCCATGCTTCTCTGCGCACCCTTCAGCTTCTGTTAAAAGTTATTTGACATTATCCATGTCTGATACCACATTTGCTCCGATAGATATTATGAATGATTAAAAACACGGGATTTTTGACAGATACAGATTAATTTAATCTGTGTTCATCCGAATGGGTTACAATATGAGTCTTCTCCTAAATGGCAACGTCAAAGGCACGGTCAGAATAATCTTGGTCGCACCAGGGGCAGTCTGGTGTGTTTTCAGGTTGTTCGGCATCGATGTCCGACGTTTCTCACCACGTGCTGAGAGAGTCTTTAGGGACTGAACACGCGCTGCTAACTGCACCCCAATCCTCACACCCACACTTCCACAGCGCTCTCCCACCCATCCCTCCCTCCCTCCCACCGAACCCTCTTTGCGTTCCGTTGCGATCCGCGGCGTCCGCTGTCTCGCGGCGCCGCTCTCGTCGCCCCGCAGGTGATGGGTGTCGCGCGCGCGCGACGTTTCGCGTGAATTATTCACGAGGTGCGCGCGCACGGGCGCAGGGGGGGGGGTGGCGCGGCGTGGGGTGGGGGGGTCTCGGTAACGTAGCAGATCGTTAAGAGAGGCGCGCCGCGTCATTGAATATTAATGCAGCCTCGTTCACGGGATCCAGACCGCGTGTCGGCTGCGACTCGCGTCACCCCCAGTGCGCGCGCCAGTGTCCATCGACGCCACAAACACGCCGATGGACGCGCGGCGCGGAGCGTGCCCTGGAGTCAACGCGGTCGCTGTTCGCTCTGCGCCGTGGTTCGCGCGTGCGTTGCGGTCGATGAAACACGTCGCCCAGGGCTCGATTACCCGGCCACGGCTAACATTAGTTGGCGGGTTGTCAGGACCCGTTCCTGAACTCCACCGAGACAAATTCTCAGGTTAGGAAAAATAATCTATATGAGCGAGTGCTGTGCGTAAATATTAGCACTGTGGGGAGACAAAGGCGGCCTGGCGTGGGGCAGTATACGCCAGCTCTTTGTGACCCGTGACCGGCCTTCATAGGTGTTCATCAACAGCACTTGCCCCAACAGCATGTGCAGGATATCATGGGACCTTTTCGCCAGTATAAAAGTATGAAGAATATGAAAAGGGGCTACCCGTTCTGGCAAATAAAACAACAGGCGTTCAGATGTTCCAACACCAAATAGAATTCTCTTGCAAGAAATCAAGTTTGCATTAACCACACGTACATGTGAACATGCAAACAAAACATGCTCTGATGATTAGAAATGATGCATCGTCTTTGAAACTGATTGGCCTGCACCCAGACAGCATGCTGTATGGCCTTGTCACACCAATGTTAGACCAGAGAGCGCCAAAAGGCGAACAGTACAAAGACACTTATAAGAGCACTTGGTCCTTTGCAGAAGGTTTATATTTGTTGTTTGAACCAAGGTCGTAATTATAATATATATTGGGGGGGGGGGCACTCCCCCCCCCCCAATATTCAAATATGCTCAAAATGTCCCCCCCAATATATTGCTATAAAATATATTTCTGTTTATATGATTGTGGTTATGGTTGTACTTTATTAAATCCCTAATCTCTGCCATTACATACAATGAAACAAGAAAAGGTAAAAAAAGAAAAAAACAGAGCAATGTAATACAATACACGATTAGACATTATTGTAAAAAAAAAAGTCCATCCTGTGTGTTAGTGAATTTTTTAAATATTTTAGGCAGGAAATTCGTTTTCAACTTTATATTTTTTTCTGGGGGAGGCACCCCAGACCCCCTGGAAGATTTGCCCCCCCCCCCCCCAATGTTGACTCCATGGCTAAGGCCTTGGTTTGAACATCTTAACACCTGTTTTATTGGCTGAAAGGGTAAAACCTATTCTTATTTTTTACATCATGTGTAGGCCACACGGAGATCTTAGTCTTGCTTAGGCGAGAATGTAATACCCGCATTCTGTATACTTCGGTGTCAATGTTCATTTTGAGATAGATGTCCTATCATTCCGATGCTGTCTCTAAAGTAAATTCTTGGTGAGGAAAAAGTTCGAGATCGTGATTCTCCTCGTACATGGAGTAGCAAACAATACATCTTTCTTGTGTTGAAAGACGAGTTACTCCAAGTCCGTTTTAAATGGGAACTAAATGAGTTGTTGTTTGCTTAGCGCGCATAAATGTAATTTGTATCGAATTATATTCTGTGCCCCAGATGAAAATGTAACTAACTGGAAAAGAAGTAATATTTTTACGTTTTCTGCTCTAATTTTGTATTGCAACTGTATCACTCCTACTTTGCCCGTTCGTATTGATATCGAGTGTTACGATTGCGCGTTTATCCGCTGTGTAGTTTGCAATCGTGCCCTCTGTCGAAACGATACAACGGATAGGTGGCATTGTGGCAGGTCGGGCTGGGCGATGTTGGCGAATGGGTTTGCTGGTCGTCCGATACGCCCGCTGAACTCTCAAGGGGCTTCCCACTCGGTTGTTAGGCCACCCACGTCAGGCACACCGCATCCAGTGATAGCCCATATGGCTGTGGGTGCCACCAGCACGCCCGTCAACCCCTTGTCAGTGCCCACCTCATTACAGACAAATTCAGACCAATTATACTGGTAGGAACCTCCTGGTTACACCAGCCCACAGGGGATTATTGTGTCCGTCCGTCCGTCGTGCATCCAAAAATGGGAGGGGTGGGGCTGGGTGGAGAGGGGAGGGTGGGGAGGGGCTGGGTGGGGAGGGTGGGGAGGGGCTGGGTGGGGAGGGTGGGGAGGGCTGGGTGTGGAGGGTGGGGCTGGGTGGGGAGGGGAGGGGCTGGGTGGGGAGAGTGGGGCTGGGTGGGGAGGGTGGGAGGGGTGGGGCTGGGTGGGGAGGGGCTGGTCACCCCGTGGTGCCCTTATAAAACTCAACGTTTAACCTCCTCACGCCGGCTTGTGCCCGCCCTCACAGTCGGGCATATTTGCGGAATACACCACGCCGCCGTTGACCCTGGCCATTGACCGAGCAACCCAACGTTCCTACCAGCTCCCTCCACAGGACAATGTGTTTGATCACCCCGTGCCCCTCGTAAATGTCAACGTTCATCCTACAAAGTCCCATCAGAAGGGAGAAACACAAACAAATATATATTTTTTGTGCCCGTGTTGAAACGGCTGTACGCCGTATGGACCTGGAAACTCAATTTGCCTGGACAAGAATCCGGAGTCACCCGTATGGGTTGACAGCCATGTACGAATTTCTCTTTACTTGATACAGCTATCGTGCTGTGACGGTTCCACCTGAAGACGGAAGCTTGTGTTGCCTCCGAAACGTCGTGATTTTTATTTTATTTTAATTTTACTTTTATTAATTTACGTGACTTTACCGATAAAACCTAAGAATATGAGCCATGTACGAGTTGCGTGCCACCGACCTGCTCCAGTCTACCATCGAGCCCGGCATTGTTCGGTGGGAGAAGTAAGTCGTAGCGATGACAGCTTGTGTTCACGCCCCTCCTCCACACGTGTGTACAGTGTTCACGTCTGTTCAGCCAACTCTTAAACGTTGTAGCCTGCAGCATGAATCACCTGCGACGGGCGAGAGCGAGAGAGAGGGAGAGTGCGCGCACAGGGCGCGCGGTTAGTTGGTGGGGGAATTTCCAAGTCCAGTCGGAGTTCGTTCGGTGGGGAAAGAAAAAAAAATTAATTCCGGAGATTTGTAATTTCGCGGGCTGGAATGCTCCACGTGAGACGCTTCCACGCTCGCAGCTTTAGCCGCGCGGCGCTATTTTGAGAGCGGGTGGGGGCTACGAAACGAACGGCGGCGGAGAAATAGGGGAAACAAAAATAGCGCACGCGTTTTTACCCCACGGCAATCCAGTGGGGTGGTGCGGGTGGTGGTGGTGGTGCCACGTCGCGGTGTGTGGGATCCATTTCCAGGAACTGGATGAATCGGCCCGACGAGGAAAGTCCGCCTTGCAGAGCCAAAAAACAAAGTGCGCGCGTTGGCCATGCCACAAGCCACGTGTGTGTGTTGTATGTACGTGAAATAGAGGCACAGGTGGGAAATTACACGTTTTATTTTTGTGTGTGTTAAGTGTCAGCAGAGAAAGTGATGATGTTTGGAATGTTTATAGATAGAGTCCTGATATCTGTTATTTTTGAGGTTTTGGGCATTCGTAGCAAATATAGAACACGCGGGAAATGACTTTAATAAAAAAAAATTTCACGTAAAATATCTCAAGAGCACACTGCACTGTTGAATGTGCTTACATTGCTGAAATGTTCTTTATAAATACATTTGAACTAAGTGGTGAAGTGTGCTCCAATAATCCCCACAACCCACACAGCATGGGGAAGCCCCTCAACCAGCAGTGGGTTAAAGAATAGCTGCACATTTACATAGGAATATAACATCTAAGATGCAAATACATCACACTATATACAGGGGTTATATTAAATTTCGATGTAAAGCTTTCGTGACTGCAGGGATTCATCTTCTTGGTTCTTTCGGTAAAGTCACGTAGAAGGGATGTAATAAAATAATACAAATAAAACATATTATATAATTATGTTATTTTATTATGTTTTATTTTTATTATTTTATTACTTCCCTTCTACATGACTTTACCGAAAGAACCAAGAAGAGGGGTTATATTCCTTTATACGGCATTATAATCCGTGTTATATGCTGATATATAATGAGCAATATTTCAGCATGGAGATGCGCGTTAGGCACGTCAGAGTCGTCATACAACATTATACATACGATGTAGATACATCATACTTGTAATTCTCTCGGAGAGGCGCGTGCTTATGGCAAGTCAGAAAAACGTGTGAAGGGAAGGTGAGGAGCGAGGGGGAGGGGGCAAAACGCGTGGCTCGAAGTGGTTGAAAGTTAACGGCGGAGTGGCAGCCGAAGGAGGGAACGTGCCCGCAAGGGCATCTACCACGGAAATGGAGCCATTCCATCAGCCCGTGTCGTTGTAGTTAGAGACGATGAGAGATGCTGACATCGTAATTCCGCATTGAATTGGTTTGTGCTTGGACGATTTGTTCAGCTTCCTTGTACTTTGCACTGCTGCCGTGTTTGTTATTTGTGCTGGTTGATGTTGTGACGTTCTTACACACCCCTACCGGACATCTGTGAAAAATAACGTTGGAGCTCATCGGATTCCTCCAGTGTAAATAAAATATTCTAAAGACTGCCAATAATGAAACATAACAATACGTGTTACCCTTTCTGGCAATAAAACTACCTGATGACGGCTACTTGCGTTGTGGCCGAAACATCGTGAGAATTATTGTATTATGATTTATTTTTTATGATTTTATTACTTCCCTTCTACGTGACTTTACCGAAAGAACCAAGAAGTAGTTTTAAGATGTTCAAACACCAAATTCAAAAACCTTTTGCAAGGCATCAAGTCTGCATTAAGCACACGCACTTGTGGCAAAGCATGCAAACGAACACGCTCTGATAATATAAAGGCATTGTCTTTCAAACCGATTGACCTCCACCAGAAACAGCCTTGTGCATGGCCTTGTCACACCAATGTTAGACCAGAGAGCGCCAAAAGGCGAACATTGCAAAGACAATGCACGCATCACAACAATTCGTTGCTTGGGTGGTGCAGTTATAGCTATGGCACATTTTTTCCAGTATCCAAAATGATGAAAAACAAGAATAGGTTTGACCATTTACCCGTCTTATTTTTGTATCATTTTGTATACTGGCAACAAAATGTCCCGTAGATAGAATGATTGCTATATTTAATAAATATAAATGTTACTTATAACCAGGCGTAAGCTGCTTGAGATTATATTTGTATCGCCCTTATCGAGAAGAGCCTCACTTCATCTCGAGGTTGTCTTTCAGGAGGTTCCTGCCACATTGGGATGTTTGGTCCAATGCCATTTAGAATTGGGCTCCCTTGTCGGAGGAGAAACCCCACCATGCATACCACAGAGGACAACACTCAAAGCTCCGCACGGATATAATCGAAGCAAACACCGTCTCTACCGCCATCTCTCAACTACCTCGCAGCCTCAAGCATACAACGCCCCCGGTATTCCCACACAATCTCCCATCCGAGTACTCTCTAACGCTGCATAGCTTTGCGATATCCGACGAGATCCTGGTGGTTTTGGTCGCAGGCGGAGGAGTGCTGGAGGAGTGTGAGGGTGACGATCAGCGATGAGTTTTCTGTTAAAGCTGAGGATGAAGTCGGGGAGGAGAGACGTCAGCAATATGTGGGATGGTACTAATAGGGGGTTTCCCCCTTTTTTCTGGCAACAAAACTGACACCTTTTGCAAGGAATCATGCTTACATTAACCACAATACTTGCAGTCAAATGCAAACAAAAAACAATACTCTGATATTATTATTTGGTTCTTTCGGTTAAGTCACGTCTAAAGATAAAATAATAAATTAAATTAAATAATAGAATACGACGTTTCGATTGCAACACAAGCAATCATCATCAGGTATAATGAAATAGCGACATAAAATTTCATTATACCTGATGATGATTGCTTGTGTTGCAATCGAAACGTCGTATTCTATTATTTAATTTAATTTATTATTTTATCTTTAGACGTGACTTAACCGAAAGAACCAAATAAGAATTCCTGCAGTCACGAAAGTTCTAAAATTAAGATTGATTAATACTCTGATAATTTATGCATTGTCCTTGAAACTGATTGGTCCACACCAGAGACAGCTTTCTTGAGAGCCTATAGTCTCACACGGTGTTCGACCAAATGACGCCAAAAGGCGCACAGTTCAAAGACAAACCCACTATCAGAGTATTGAGAGCTCGGGGATAGCAGCTACATCATGGGACCTCCTATTAGTATATGTTGGTACTGGCACCTCCACAGCGCTGTCCTCGGAAGCCGGCCACAGGCATCGTCGCTGCCGGCGTCCGAAGGCCGCGCGTGATTCACATTCTTTTCTCACTTATCGAGGCTGCTACAGAGTTGTTGTGTTTTTTTTAAATAACCCGTCGGCCTGTTTAAGTGTTGAGTGCGCGCGCGTGCTCGTGTCTATTTGAGAGTGCGCGTGCTGTGAGTGCGTGTGTACAGGTGTGAGTGTGTGTGTCAAGGTGTGAGTGCGTGTGTACAGGTGTGAGTGCGCGTGTCAATGTGTGAGTGCGTGTGTGCAGGTGTGAGTGCGTGTGTCAAGGTGTGAGTGCGTGTGTGCAGGTGTGAGTGCGTGTGTGCAGGTGTGAGTGTGTACAGGTGTGAGTGCGTGTGTCAAGGTGTGAGTGCGTGTGTCAATGTGTGAGTGCGTGTGTCAAGGTGTGAGTGCGTGTGTCAAGGTGTGAGTGCGTGTGTCAAGGTGTGAGTGCGTGTGGCAATGTGTGAGTGCGTGTGTACAGGTGTGAGTGCGTGTGTCAAGGTGTGAGTGAGTGTGTACAGGTGTGAGTGCGTGTGTGCAGGTGTGAGTGCGTGTGTCAAGGTGTGAGTGCGTGTGTCAAGGTGTGAGTGCGTGTGTACAGGTGTGAGTGCGTGTGTCAAGGTGTGAGTGCGTGTGTGCAGGTGTGAGTGCGTGTGTCAAGGTGTGAGTGCGTGTGTACAGGTGTGAGTGCGTGTGTGCAGGTGTGAGTGCGTGTGTCAAGGTGTGAGTGCGTGTGTGCAGGTGTGAGTGCGTGTGTCAAGGTGTGAGTGCGTGTGTCAAGGTGTGAGTGCGTGTGTCAAGGTGTGAGTGCGTGTGTCAAGGTGTGCGCGCGTGTGTACAGGTTTCAGTGCGTGTGTCAAGGTGTGAGTGCGTGTGTCAAGGTGTGAGTGCGTGTGTCAAGGTGTGAGTGCGTGTGTACAGGTGTGAGTGCGTGTGTACAGGTGTCAGTGCGTGTGTGCAGGTGTGAGTGCGTGTGTCAAGGTGTGAGTGCGTGTGTCAAGGTGTGAGTGCGTGTGTACAGGTGTGAGTGCGTGTGTACAGGTGTCAGTGCGTGTGTGCAGGTGTGAGTGCGTGTGTGCAGGTGTGAGTGCGTGTGTACAGGTGTCAGTGCGTGTGTACAGGTGTGAGTGCGTGTGTCAAGGTGTGAGTGCGTGTGTCAAGGTGTGAGTGCGTGTGTACAGGTGTCAGTGCGTGTGTCAAGGTGTGAGTGCGTGTGTCAAGGTGTGAGTGCGTGTGTACAGGTGTGAGTGCGTGTGTACAGATGTGAGTGCGTGTGTCAAGGTGTGAGTGCGTGTATACAGGTGTGAGTGCGTGTGTACAGGTGTGAGTGCGTGTTTAGCGGTTAGCGCGCTGCGTTATGAACCTGGCGAGTCGGGTTCGATTCCCGCTCACGGCCAACACCGGTGACGATTACCTGAACCGGTACTGGGCCTCCCCTAGGTCGACTCAGCCTCAAATGAGTACCTGGTGAGATGTGTAAACATCGCCACTGGGGAGACAAAGGCGGCCGGGCGTGGTGTTGGCCACCCACCCCTTCGAATGCCGTGCTGGCCTTCGTAGGTGCTCGCTAACAGCACTTGCCCTCACGGTGTGTTAAAGGCTATACGGGAATCTTTGTTTTTTTGTATATTTGTTCGCGAGTGTATGTCTGTCATGTGACCGCATTTGTATGTGTGTGGCTCTGCATGTATTTGAGCAATACGCATGAGACGGCGCCGTCCGTGACTCTGACTGGACACGTTCCATCAGTGAGCTCCTCCGGCGAGCGAGGCTGAGCTGGCTGGCTCACGTAGCCCGCGCGCGCAGTCACCGCATGCCCAAGCAGCTTCTCTCGCTGGGAATTGCAGGTATGACTCAATCCATCTCCATTCCAGTTCCGTACCCCCGAAATCACCGAACCTTGGCCGTAGCCGCTCGATGACTATCTCATGGTCGACGGTGTCAAAGGTGGCTGAGAGATCGTGGTCAACCAACGCGCATTTCTACCGGAGAAGCGTCCGTCTTGACTCATCATGGGCCAACTTGGTGAGGCACAGTCAGACGACCGAGATAACTCTAAGCGGGAAAGCCTTCATTCAGCAGTGGATAGGTCATGCTTCACGGCGAATGCGGCACTTTGAAGGCCGATGAGCTCGGATTTGCAAGTTGAGATGGACGAGAGAAGGCAGATCCGATGAAGCGAGTGCCACGAGGAGACATTTGTGTCCACCACATAAACACAGCAACACAAGTAGTAGTAGGTTTTTACCCTTTCAACTGGTACAAAAACTGACACCTTTATACAAGGCATCATGTTTGCAATAACCACAACACAAGCAGTCAAAATGCAAACTAAAAGAAACAACTCTGATAATGATTTGCACTGTCCTTGAAGTTGATTGGTCCACACCCGAGACAGCTTTTCTTAGAGCCTAGTCTCCATTGGTGTTGGACGCCTTTGGCGTCATCTGGTCCAACACCAATGGAGACTAGGCTCTAAGATAAGCTGTCTCGGGTGTGGACCAATCAACTTCAAAGACAGTGCAAATCATTATCATTATCAGAGTTATCAGAGTTGTTTCTTTTTGTTTGCATTTTGACTGCTTGTGTTGTGGTTATTGCAAACATGAAGCCTTGTATAAAGGTGTCAGTTTTTGTACCAGTTGAAAGGGTAAAAACCTACTACTATATTTTGCCACTGGTAAAGGAGATGTCTCACAGTGTAAACAGCAACACAAATTAGCCACCTACGCTCCATGGCAACGCCATATATAATCACACGCGCCCGCCACGCTCCTTTATTGACCGTAAGCACTCATTACTTCTCGCCACATTCACTTCCAACCTCCTCCTCCTCCTTCCCTTCTCCACCACCACCACCATCATACTGTTACATCTTCACCAGCCACGATCGATCCACTGCTACGTGAATGTCTCCCCCCCCCCCGCCGCTGCGTACACGACACGCGGTACGAACGCTTCCCATTCGTTCTCGAAGAATTACAATTTGACTATATTTTGATCCAATTTAAGACGTAGGAGGCTTTCGCGACCAATATTACCTAATAATACAAAATAATAAATAATTGGGAATAGATCGCGTAAATATAAATGTGTCGTTAAACCCGCCACCACCCGACACAGCGAGTTAGTAAGGGTTGTCACGTAAACAGAACGTGCCAATTCGTTACTAGGACAGCACATGCAAACTCCAAATATATAGCAGCAGGCGTCAAGGTTCGGATCGAACCCCCGACCTCCTACATACCAGGCGAGGAAGATGACATCTCACCACCTTGGCGCCCCCTTAAATAAATAATTAAAATATACAAGTTTAAATTGCACCAAGCACATCAATTCACAAGAGCGGCAGCACAACAACAGCAAACACAGTCCCAAACCACACCAAGACAACACACAGGCCCTCAACAAATTCGTACATTAAAAAGGAACTATCAATGCATTGTTAAGAATCTAGTTTACAAGTCACATTTGGCTATATCCAGCACCCATCTTTTGCCTCGGAATATTTCTGAGGGAAGATGTGTGATGTTAATGGAGGCAACGAGGTCGTTCCAAAGCGTCCGCACCGTAACGGGAAAGGCCCTGCCACCCACTCCAATTCCTGCTCTTAGGATCGCCAAAATGCAATCAGTGCTAATCGGAGGTGCGGGGGGGAGGACAACAAACCAAACCCAAAGAGCAGTTCTAAGGAAACGAGCGCTCAATAACGTGTTTTTTTGTGAGTGGGTAGGAGAGTGTGTGGGAGTCAGTGGATGGGTGGTGGATGGGTGTAGGGAGCGGTGGTGTAGCGGTTAGCGCGTTGCGCTACAAACCTGGCGACCCGAGTTCGATTCCCGCTCACGGCCAACGCCAGTGACGATTATCTGAACCGGTCCTGGGCCTCCCCCAGGTCGACTCAGCCTCAAATGAGCACCTGGTGCGGTGTGTAGTAAACATCGCTACTGGGGAGACAAAGGTGGTCGGGCGTGGTGCTGGCCACCCACCCCGTCGTGTACCGTTTCGGCCTTCATAGGTGCTGGCTAACGGCACTTGCCCCAACAGTCTGTCAAGGCTACACGGGGGATCTTTGTCTTTGTGGGTGGGTGTGTTGGTCCGTGGGTGGGTGAAGAGGTGAAAGACTGTGCAGGACAAGGAAGAGGTGACCAAAGCCTTTGCCGTTGAAGCACCAACGGGTTGCAACAACTTTGTTTAACAAAAAAAATCCGCAAGCAAAATGATTAGCGCTGGATACGGTCGCATTTGTGAAAGTGATTTGTAACTCTGATCTTTCCCCGCGTATCCATAGTTCAAATTTAAATGTGCAATCTATTAAGGGACTGTGTGTTGTCTGGGACTGCTTTTGCTGACTTGCCCAAGCTTGCGTTGTTGAACAATCGGCAGGAATTGATATACTTTTGCAATTTTTACATTCTGTTCTTTCTTTTACGTATTTGTTTTTCGCCATTTGCTTACCTTTCCGAAACCTTTTTGTATCGTTTGTTGGTGTGATCCACCCATACTGCACATCGAAGAAAAAAAGTTTCATAGCTCAACGGATTTTTCCAGGATAAATAAAGGTTAATACTTTTTAGTTTTTTTCTGTCTGCATCAGCAGTAGGCCATCCTTTCCCACCTGATGACGGACGCTTGTGTTGCGCCCGAAACGTCGTGATTTAATTTAGTTGTTTTCATTTATTTTATTTTTTACCTACGTGACTTTACCGAAAAAACCAAAGAGTATGAATATCCTTGCAGTCACGAAAGCTTAAAATCTAGAATTAAATAAAGATTATCATTATGATTCTGAGAGGCTGGACGAGTGGATATGTCGGGGTAGGCGAGTGTTTCCGCGTGTAGAGGCTAAGGGATACGTGTGGATGAATGGGTAGGAGAGATTGGATGTGAATGAATGTATGAATTAAACTATTTAAACTTTTTTATTTTACCAGTTAAGGCCCACTGAGCGATGTAGCGCTTTGTCAGAAGCGACCTGGCCACGAATAATATCTCGACGAAGTGGCTTATCATGTGGAAATGTATTGCAGCGAAATACTCTAAACGCGTGTTTAGAGAAAAATCCACGCCACCACGGGCAGAGAGAGACAACGCACACTCCAAATATACAGCAGGCGTCAAGGGTCGGGATCGAACCAGGCGAGGTAGTTCACATCTCGCCACCGTGAAGTGGGTGTCTCTAGGCAGAGGGGCTGGGTGGGTGTCTACGGTTGTGCTGGCTGACGAGGGAGTGCTGCTATGCGGCTGCGAAAGCGAGTCGAGGTGGAACACCGAGTACACGTGGCGAGAGCGAGACGCCTCACACCCATCTCACTCACGTCCGTCCACTCATCACGCCCGGCAGGGAGGGGGGGTGAGAGACGGAGGAGTTCATGGTGACTCAGCCCCTTGGGAGCCGTGTTTGGCACGCAGGCATGTTTGCCGAGTGTGAGAAGGCTTGTTCACAGCGGGGAATTCACCCTTTCACGCATTTTTATTCATCACGAGTCTGCTCGCTGCTGGATGAAGGCATTTTTCACGCCATCAGAATTCTTCACGGTGCCGGGATGCCACAATGGGTGGATGCAACAATGACTCGTGCACATGAGCTGATGCCATCCGGCTCGTGATGGTTTTCTCATTTGGCGACGATTCTTTTGGCAGTCTAGTCCATGGGTTGTGATCTCTCCTACCCCATGGTGCGTCCTGCTCAAGCCCAACTTCCTTCGTAGTCAATATGATGATATGTAACTTGCGTATGCACTGTTGTTACATGCATTTATTTACCTGTTGCACGATATAATTTAAATCACGCACCACTCCTTGCTTCTTTGCGCACTTTTCATTGCTTCTGTAAATGGCGATTCACTTTACATCCTTAGCTTTTATTTAATTCCTCGTGCATCAACTATGTCTTCAAATATCCATGTGTATATCAGTATATGTAATGACTTAAAAATGACCCCAAGGCAATATTCAGTATAACAGCCATTTGAAAATAAACAAAAGTCACCGATTGGTAGAAAGAGGCCTCTGCGGTGATTGGTCGGGAGGCAGACTTTTAAAGGGATTGGAGGAAAAACATTTGAACGGGATTAAGCTGAAAACAGAGTGGATCCGTTAGAGTGAAAGGACAGGGATTGGCCCAAGAAAAACAAAAAACAAGAATAATCTAGATTTGAAGCTTTCGTGACTGCAGGAATCCATACTCTTTGGTTCTTTCGGTAAAGTCACGTAGGTAGAAAAATGAATAGATCACGACGTTTCGATCACAACACAAGCAATCGCCATCAGGTGGGACAACCACAGCCTACTTCAGCAGTTTTTTCTTGCTGTGTTTGTCCCACCTGATGACGATGTGATCTATCAATTATTTTTCTACCGACGTGACTTTACCGAAATAACCAGAAATGAAGGACAAAAAGGTTCGAGAAAGGGGATTCGAGTATAAAAGGGGAGAGAGCACGAGGAGTGGGGACGGTCGGAGGAAGATCCAAGCTAGAAGATAATCACGAAGCCGAGGATCCCTTATTGTGGCTGCGTCCAAATAAAAGGTGGCTCTTCTTACGACTTCGTCGTCAGAGTCGTTGCATAGAGACGCCCAAGGGTGGATCGGCAGTGCAGGGGGTTGGCACAGTGGAACCGGCGACCTCAGTTCGATCCCCAGTAACGATCAGGAGCGAGTCATACGGGACCGATGGTGCCCCCCCCGACTCCCCAAATTCCTTCACAATTCTGCAATGAGCAGCGTGGGGAAGTATGGTCAAATTAGAACGGCGTGAGGAGGCCTTTATCCGTGCATCAACGGTTTAAAAGGGGATGAAAATGAGTATGTAATTAAGGTCGACCTTTGCAAGAAACGCGCGTTGTCTTCACGGCGTCTCTCCGGGTTTCCAATTTCCAATTAAAAAAATATCGCACTTTAGCTGACTCACGTATTATCTTTTACACGAGTGAGTGAGTGCATGTGTACGCATCAACACCACAACAAAGATGCCCCCGCATAGGCTGAACAGACTGTTGGGGCAAGCGCTGTTAGCGAGTGGCGCCTATGAAAGCTGGAACGGTACACGAGGGGGTGGGTGGCCATCACCACGCCCGACTGCCATTGTCTCCCTAATGGCTATGTTTACACACCGCACTAGGTATTAATTTGAGGCTGAGTCGACCTAGGGGAGGCCCAGGACCGGTTCAAATAATCGTCACCGGTTTTGGCCGTGAGCGGGAATCGAACTCGGATCGCCGGGTTCATAGCGCAACGCGCTAACCGCTACACTACCGCTCCCCATACGTATTAACACCCCAAGTACACTAACACGCAATCTTGTATCGTCGGCACATACAATTATAGCGGCACAACTTGAAGACTATAAAAACAACATTTAACGAGCTGCTCTGTAAAGACCGTGATGAACATTCGACTCCTCGCAAAGCGTCGCCACGGGTCGCGCGCGCGCGCCTGACCCATCACCCCCACGAACTCCTTCCTCCTCCTCTCTCCGTGTGTGGCTCCCTCCACTCCCTCCACGCTCTTCGGCTGTCCCTCACTGGTCTTGAACGCCACCCCCCACCCCCCCTGTCACCCGCGCTGTCCACTCCCAGCTCCCAATCAAGTCGAGGCGCAATACGATGCGCTTCCTATTCTTTGGGCCTTTTCGGTAAAGTCACGTAGATAGGTTGAAAAAATTAATAAAATAAGCAATAAACTACGACTATTTTTTTTTCCAACTGATGACGGTCCCTTGTGTTGCGATCTAAACGTCGTAGTTTTTTTTTAAACCTATCTACGTGACTTTGCCGAACGACCCAAGAATATGAATTCCTGCAGTCGCGAAAGCTTCAAGTCAATATTTAATGTGCTTCCTCTGCCTATGACTTACTTCCCCCCCCCCATCTCAAACGAATATCCCCAACTTCCTGTACGGCGTCGTGAGATGCATTGGCGTGGGGTCGCTGTTTAGCTTCACGGTGCATCATAGTGGGTACCAATTTGTGAAGAATTCAACCATGGTCGACCTTTTGGGATAGACTCGCCCCGCCATAGGAATGTGGATGTTTTACCACGGGCTCGCGACTCTACACAAGAGATGTATTGCAAAGGGCCCCTTGCATCTCCTCTGCGCAACATTGATGTTCCTCTTCTCTCTTCGCCTCTCCCCACCCACTCCCTCTTGTCTATTCTCCCCTCTCTGCTTTCTCCCCCTTCCCATCCCTTCTATTTTTATGATTTCCTCTTCTCGCACTTTCACGCTGGCGGCTTCACGCTTTATTCCGCGTCCCTTTCACGCACCTCCGCTCCCCTCCCTTCGCACGTCGCAGCCCTCTCGCCAGTGGAAAATGCCGTGGTTGACACGGGTCCCGGTGCAGTTCCTAAAATATTCCCTCCTCCCGGTCCAATTCCCTCCACCAACCTGTTCGTATCACGACGCTTCATGGGCCGCTTTGTGGCCCTTTGCCCCCCGACGCAGTTGCACCGCCTGCACACTCGATAGTGCCGCCACACAAAGACAAAGATCCATCGTATAGCCTTGACAGACTGTTGGGGCAAGTGCTGTTAGCGAGCACCTATGGGTCGGCACGGCACACGAGGGGGTGGGTAGTCAGCACCGAGCCCGGCCGCCTTTGTCTCCTCAGTGGCGATGTTTACACAACGCACCAGATACTCATTTGAGGTTGAGTCGACCCAGGGCCGGTTTCAGATAATGGTCACCGGCGTTGGCCGTGAGCGGGACTCGAACTCGGGTCGCGAGGTTCGTAGCGCAGGGCGCTAACCGCTGCGCCACCGCTCTCTCTTCCCCCACGGCCACCGCGCGCGTTAGCCCAGCGCAGGTGGTGGGGCACGAGGGGCGGAGGAGATGGAGGCGTCTTTGCGACTCACAGGATGTCAGGAATTCCTCTCCCCGTGTGTGTCACCCGCGTCGCCTCCACCGAGGCTCGGAGGCGTCATCCCCGATGTCTCGCGAGGATGGAATGCGCCGCGTCGCTTTGCGGCCGCTGCAACTGCTCTGATCGGTTCGTGTGGTTTACTGGACAGATGTCATTGCTGTTTGATCATCATCAGCAGCAGCAGCAGCAGCCATGGTCAATCCACCGCTGGATGAATGCCCCCTTCAAGCTGTCGCCACTTCTCACGAGCCTGCGATGTAACAACGTCCACCTTCACGCGAACTTCGTTTCATCGTCCACCTGTTCGCTCGCTTTCAGACGCGGCCCATTGCTCGGCTTGCCACTCCGTTGTCATTCTTGAACACCGTCCCTTCCAGCCGTGAGGTGTCGCTTTCGTACAATAGCGTTTCAGAATTTACACTGCATACATTTTGAACGATAACAAGTGTTCAAGTTAGTGATTTATATAGTGTAGTGAGTCCAACTGAGTCCCAGACGCTATTCTTCAGAGGCAACACATTTATTGTAACACGTAAATACAAAGGGGTAACTGCCCCTTTACCAGATACAGCCTAGGGTGGTGACCACCCAGCTAACTACTCTATACATTGGAGTTACGGCTACGATGAACCGGACTCTCACTCGGGTCCCTGGCCACGTGTTGGTGTCTCTTCAGACGTAGGACGTGGAGCTGCCAGCTTGTAGACGTGGAGCTTCCAGCTTGTAGACGTGGAGCTTCCAGCTTGTAGACGTGGAGCTTCCAGCTTGTAGACGTGGAGCTTCCAGCTTGTAGACGTGGAGCTCCCAGCTTGTAGACGTGGAGCTCCCAGCTTGTAGACGTGGAGCTTCCAGCTTGTAGACGTGGAGCTCCCAGCTTGTAGACGTGGAGCTCCCAGCTTGTAGACGTGGAGCTCCCAGCTTGTAGACGTGGAGCTCCCAGCTTGTAGACGTGGAGCTTCCAGCTTGTAGACGTGGAGCTTCCAGCTTGTAGACGTGGAGCTCCCAGCTTGTAGACGTGGAGCTTCCAGCTTGTAGACGTGGAGCTTCCAGCTTGTAGACGTGGAGCTCCCAGCTTGTAGACGTGGAGCTCCCAGCTTGTAGACGTGGAGCTCCCAGCTTGTAGACGTGGAGCTTCCAGCTTGTAGACGTGGAGCTTCCAGCTTGTAGACGTGGAGCTCCCAGCTTGTAGACGTGGAGCTCCCAGCTTGTAGACGTGGAGCTTCCAGCTTGTAGACGTGGAGCTTCCAGCTTGTAGACGTGGAGCTCCCAGCTTGTAGACGTGGAGCTCCCAGCTTGTAGACGTGGAGCTCCCAGCTTGTAGACGTGGAGCTCCCAGCTTGTAGACGTGGAGCTTCCAGCTTGTAGACGTGGAGCTTCCAGCTTGTAGACGTGGAGCTTCCAGCTTGTAGACGTGGAGCTTCCAGCTTGTAGAACGAAGCGACCCCAGTCCCTCTCAGGGACCCGCCTTATATCCCCCCGGGGTCGGGGCTGGCTCCTCCCTCGGCCCCGCCCACCTTCTCGAGCGTTCCAGCTCCCTCTCGATCCCTCTCGAGAGCTCTCCCCGGACACTTGATCACCCCCTAGCCCCCCCCCCCCACCTGGGGCCCTCTCTGTGGACACTCCGGATCACGTGTCTACGGGGTCAACCAGAGTGCACGGCCCTGGGCAACCCTGCCCCTGGGCTGACACTCTCCCGCTCCCCCTTGTGGGAGCCCGCACTGCACGCCATGCGTGGTGCCCGCGCTGCACGCCGTGCGTGGTGCCCGCGCTATCCCAGCGCTCACCAAGCCATAGCTAGAGCCGGCCTCACACAGCAACCCACCCGGTAGGAACATCGCACGCCACGGCCCTCCCGGGCCGGCACCGTACAGTGACATCCCCGATGTCACTACAATATAATGGAAAAACTTGATGGCACTCTGCAAAATAAATAATAATGCACAATCTTGTTTCAAACCACTTTTGGATGAAGGCATCCCCCTTCCCCTGCCGTGTGCCTCATGGGGGTTGTTTGGACATACTTCGCTATGCTGGGGAGCGAGAGTTGATGGAGGTGGTCGGCACGACCAGAACAGGTACAGATATTTTACTCGCCCACTCATATCGGATGTGACCGGGTATCTCTACACCAGCGGTTCTTAACGTGGGGTGCACGCACCCTCTGGGGGGGCGAGATGTCCTTCATGGGGGTGAGAGACGTGGCCAGATTTGATTAGAAGGTAAATTATCTAAACACAAATTAAGCACGGACACGTGAGTACAACTACTTTATTTCATTAAACCTTTGTACTTATTAACATTTTTTTAATGTTTTTGTTTAAATGCTTGAGAACCAAAGGGGTGCAAGGCTGCAATAAAGATTGAGAATGACTGCTCTTAACGAAATCCATCCTCGAAAGCAGCCGCATCACACGCAATTTTCTCTGTACTCTTTGGTTCTTTCGGTGAAGTCACGTAGGAAATAAATAAATACATATAAATTGACGTTAAAAGTAAATGAAATCACGACGTTTCGATTGCAACACAAGCAATCGTCATCAGGTGTGAAAATCAATTGTTTTTTTTTACCTACGTGACTTTACCGAAAGAACCAAAGAGTATGGATCCTTGCAGTCACGAAAACTTCAAATCTAGAATGAAGTATCCCTGTCCCAGCGTGACAAACGATAACAATTAAACCATCGCTATGCGTAAACATTAGCCACTGGTGCCCTAGGGAGGCTGGAGGGGCACAGGGTGCAAAGGAAGACAGAGTATGTATACAATGTAAACCAGCACACACACAGAGAGAGGATCGCGTTCAACCTTCACAGCACGTTGATAGAAACCGTCGCGCCTTGAAATGGTGCTCAAAGCGACACTTGCGCCGTGCTCTCAATGTTCTTAGAGTAATTTTCTTCCAGCTACGTTACTCTGGGGAAGGGCCATTTCTCGAAACGTCGTACGTGTATGCACATGTGCGGCCCTTTCATCAATCCAATTTTAGATTTGAGCCTCCCCATACAAATCTCAGCAGGCACAACGAGGGGATAGCCACTCAAAGTTCTAGATTTGAAGCTTTCGTGACTGCAAGGATTCATATTCTTAGGTTTTTTTCGGTAAAGTCACGTAGGTAAAAAATAAAAATTAATAAAAGTAAAATAAAAAATAAAAATCACGACGTTTCAGAGTGATTTTGGCTGTAACCGTTCCACCTGAAGATGGAAGCTTGTGTTGCCTCCGAAACGTCGTGATTTTTATTTTATTTTAATTTTACTTTTATTAATTTTAATTTTTTACCTACGTGACTTTACCGAAAAAAACCTAAGAATATGTAGCCACTCAAAGCTCTACACAAACGAATGCACAAGCCCACTTGCTTTCTGCTGGCTACATTGCATCTCAACGGGTGTGTGAGCTTCAGAGATCGTTTCGTTATCCACTAACCCTCACCACTACATCCGGGTTCATGGAACAACGTTGTCAGCAGGTGACAGTGCAGACAATTATATTATTGTACTGTGCTATGCTCCCACGTCTATGCTCCCCACCATCACCAACGCGCACTGCCCAAAGTGGTGAGGCACTGACAAATGATCCCACACGACGTGGGAAGGGCCTCTTGTACAAATGTATAATCATTCACGTCCAAAGCCTCCTGCAAGCGACGAGAAACCACGTCAAAGAAAGGAGAATGCGTGAGCGCACTTGTGTGTATGTTACTAAACCCAAGTGATAACACTGGTCAACACACTTTTTCTGGCATGAGGTATTCCAAAGGTGTTAAGGTAATTTTGGGGTGCTGATTCCAAATCTGGCATCAGTTTTTGTCTATCAAATCAGGTTTTTGAGATATCAAATATTGAATTTTCAATAAAAACTGCAGAAGAAAAATATTAAATAAATGTGGATATCTACATAAAATGATATTATAAACACACTATCCTAAAAATACAGCACCATATTTTAACACTAAAGCAGTCACTGACTCGCAACAACTTGCAATCATAAGTGACAGAGTTAATTTCGGGTAAAATCAATGAAAATGGGGTATGCCGATAGCATAAAAATGATGTGATCGAGCAAATCTGAGATCAGATTTGTAATCAGCACCCTGAAATTAGTCTAAAACAGCTGCAAAAGTCCAGGCCAGTAAAAAATGTGTTTTTTTTGTTGACCAGTGTAATCACTCAGGCCCCTCTATGTCAAACCAAAAACTCAATGGACGTGAACGCGGTCTCACTTGGTTAAAAATAAGACCTGGCTCTCCTGACTAATTGTGCGGGAAACTGAACACGATTGGGCAGCTCTGCCCTTTGCTGCCACACAGTGCAGCTGCATTCCAAATTTAGAAGGAACAAAAAGACACGCATATGACCGATCAAAATTGTAAAAAGTAAAATTAAAATCACATCAATACATCTTCATCCACCGCAATAATGGGAACGCGGCTTCTGCGTGGGATTTTGCGCCGCTGTGAATAATTCTGAAACCGCCAACATTATCTCTGCTTCTTCACGTTTCCGGCGCCCTGACCAATGAACTACCCCACGTGACCATTCCAGTTAAAGCCCCCAGAGTTGAAGCACGCGCGGTGACAACCAGCGTCACGAGCATCAACAATAGCCCGCAGATGTGACCCGCGAAAGGCACTTTGAGTGGTATGGGGGAGGGGAAATGGGGGGGGGGCGGGGGAGAGAGATATGGCCCACGCAGACGAAAGAGAGATAAAGCAGAGAGATGAGAGAGCTGTAAAATATCGAGATTAGTGGACGGCAGGATGGTGGCAGCGCAGAGGCAATGTGCTCGCCTCGCAGCAAGACGACTCATGGTTCCATTTCCGACTCGGGTGCTTTTCCGTAAAGAGGTTTCAGTTTTTTAGTTTCATTTATTAGGTATAACGCTATTAGGTATAACCCTATTAGGTATAACCCTATTAGATATAAGCCCATGGAGGTTTGTCTGTTCTCTCCCCCTATCGTGCGTGGGGCTTCTTCGGATGCTCCCGTTTCCCCCCATCGCTAAAACAAGTGATTCCACGTAACTGGTATTGGCCAAACGTTCCGATGGTGAACATTGAACAGGCCAAATTGGTCATTTGCGAACACGTGGCTTGACCCTCTTGAGAGCGAGTACTGAGACTCAGTGAGACATTCATGGGAAAGTAAGGGTCTTTGTTATGGATTGCCATATTATGGAGACATACCGTATGTAATTATAATTACTACTCCTGATAACAATACTAATATAGACTAACAGCGGCATGTTTCATCCCTTCGTCAATCCTCTGCTGGATGAAGCCCTCACGCTGTCTCGTTTATGGGGGGTTGCTTGACCACAGTTCACCACACTGGTCAGTGCGGGTACATCTGTTAATCTAAATTAAGTATTGGTTGTACATCACTGGTACCCCACACCCCCCCTCTCTCTCTCTCTCTCTCCCATTGCCTCCTCCCCCCTTTCTTACCTATACAACCTCTTGTCACGGCAGCTCTCTCGCCAACTTCAGCATTTTCTTGCTGTGGTTTTCCCACCTGATGAAGATCGCTTGTGTTGCGATCGAAACGTCGTGATTTGTTTTATTGTATTTCATTTCTACCTACGTGACTTAACCGAAAGAACCAAAGAGACAAGAGTATGTAATAAGTAACTAAACAACAACTTCTTTTTTGTTTTACCATGTAAGTAAGTAATACACAATTCAAGGTCATCTGCCTCGGGGTCTTGTGAATCATTTTTGTTTCTGAACTATGTCAGGGCTGACAGCTTCTGCACTGATTGAAAACCCTCTTCATCACTTACATTGATACGCTGCCTTGATAATTAATCACATTATTTGGTGATGCGTTGGCAGTGGGAACAAAAACAACTCAACACGTTCGTCAATAACAAGGCCATACAATTAAAAATAAAGAAAAATTCAGTTTCAGTTGCATTTATTTGGTATAGCCCTGTGAGCCATTCGGCTCTTGAATCGGGTGCAACCGCAACAAACGAAAAACAAAAACATGAACAAGAAAACATCTTCAAGTGACTATGCGCAAATAGAAAAATCCAGGAAAAAACTGCAAAGTCTTCCAGAAAAAAGCACCGTACACCAACGCTGTGCAAAAATCCCAGTGGGGTGCAAGTCAAACAACAACAACAACAACCACAAGACAACTTAGATTAAAGCCATCAT
Source organism: Lampetra fluviatilis (assembly GCF_964198595.1). Lineage (NCBI taxonomy): Eukaryota > Metazoa > Chordata > Hyperoartia > Petromyzontiformes > Petromyzontidae > Lampetra > Lampetra fluviatilis. The sequence goes on along the minus strand of NC_136304.1, from coordinate 8,669,844 downwards.
TCTAACTCCGTACTACAAAAATAAGCGACGTTTCGGGAAATGACCCATCTTCATCGCACATTATTAAGTTCAGCTGTACTGAAGCACTCCGTACTGCCTTTGTTCAAGCACTGCCACATGGAGGACTCTGAAACACGAGAAGAGCTGCCGTCATTAGAAGACAGTCACTGAACCAAACTCAAACAACAATTGGTGAGATATAACTACGCTACATACAAAACAGCAGAATGTGTATACCGAGGGCAACTATTAAAGGTAGATCGGAATCAAACACATGTAAGTGATATACAGAATTTTCAATAGTTTTCTCAAATTGACATTCAGAACATATATACTATATCAAATTAGTCTTACTGAAGACATTTTTCCAGAAATTACATTAAACTCGAACATTCCCTTATTTTGCAAAACATGACACATTTTCCCCATGACTAACCCCTAACCCCAAGCCCAACACGCGTGTATAGAGCCCTGGGATATATCAGTAGATCTGTATCATTACCACTGGATATGGCAAGAAAGCTTCCACAAAGCAAATTCAGGATGCAAAATGTGTCGTCGGATCTGGCGTGGAATGTGAGTGATGTTTCCTGAACCTCGCGGAGACGAATGGCGGGGTGGGGGGGTGCGGGTGGGGGGGTGAGGGCGGGTGGGGGGAGTAGGGTGGGAAGTCCAAGCCCTGCCTCTTCAACAAGGGTTGGTGGATCACGAAGAGATTTGTCAAACTTCCAGACGTGCTGGGGTGCGAGGCAGCCAGGAGATGGCGATGGCAGTAAAGCAAATAGGTTCGGGAAAACACGCGTGCGTAAGAATGAGTGTCACGGCCCTCGTGTAAAGAAAGCGTCGTGGATTTTCTCCGGGTTCTCTGACTTCCTCCCAAAATGGAGTTCATAGGCAAGCATCTCAATGTTAGCAGGAAATATAGTCTTGAGACTCAGCGAGGCTTTCCTTCCGGATCACACTTCATCACACTTCACAGTCTTACCACGAGCCGACTCGGACCAAACCACTCGAATTGCGTCCGATCTGGTCGGATCTCGGAAGCTAAGCGAGACTGAGCTTGAGTCAGTGACCAGTTTGGATACCTGTTAACCTCTTATCAGTGCCCTACCTCATTACAGACAAATTCAGACCTTACTGGTCACCCCGTGCCCTTATAAATCTGAACGTTCATCCTACAAAGTCCCATCACAAGGGAGAAACACAAACAAATAGACAATCACCACCACTGCACTCACCACTAGTACACCCACCACTACAAACCTGTCAACCCCTTATCAGTGCCCTACCTCATTACAGACAAATTCAGACCTTACTGGTCACCCCGTGCCCTTATAAATCTCAACGTTCATCCTACAAAGTCCCATCACAAGGGAGAAACACAAACAAATAGACAATCGCCACCACTGCACTCACCACTAGTACACCCACCACTACAAACCTGTCAACCCCTTATCAGTGCCCTACCTCATTACAGACCAATTCAGACCTTACTGGTCATCTCGTGCCCTTATAAATCTCAACGTTCATCCTACAAAGTCCCATCACAAGGGAGAAACACAAACAAATAGACAATCGCCACCACTGCACTCACCACTAGTACACCCACCACTACAAACCTGTCAACCCCTTATCAGTGCCCTACCTCATTACAGACCAATTCAGACCTTGCTGGTCATCTCGTGCCCTTATAAATCTCAACGTTCATCCTACAAAGTCCCATCACAAGGGAGAAACACAAACAAATAGACAATCGCCACCACTGCACTCACCACTAGTACACCCACCACTACAAACCTGTCAACCCCTTATCAGTGCCCTACCTCATTACAGACCAATTCAGACCTTATTGGTCATCTCGTGCCTTTATAAATCTCAACGTTCATCCGACAAAGTCCCATCACAAGGGAGAAACACAAACAAATAGACACATTATTATTTATTTATTGCGCCTATTGAAACGGCTGTACGCCGTATGGACCTGGAAAACGCAATTTCCCCGTACAAGAACAGGGGTTGGCCGTGTGGGTTGACACGGTATGAGTTTGTGGTGATGGAAAGTGCGCTTCTTTGTTGCTGTTTTTCGACGTTCACGTGAATCCCCCGTCACTCTTGCAAAGTGACACTCGTCCCTGCCACCTCTCGAGGTCTCTCTGCTCGTGAAATAAACTCGCAGCCCGTACTCGGCGCAATGAAATCGAGTGCACGATCGCCCCCAGTGGCCAGTATTAGTATAGCAGTGGAAATGTCGACGTCGTCGAAATCTGAGAATAAGTTTCCCCCTATTTTTCTGGTAACAAAACAGCTGTTAAGATGTTAAAACACCAAACTGAAACCTATTTACAAGGAATCATGTCTGCATTAACCACATTGCTTGTGGTCAGAATGCAAACAAAAAACATACTCTGATGACACTGGTCAACAAAAAAAAAACCATTTTTTTCTGGCCTGGACTTTTGCAGCTGTTTTAGACTAATTTCAGGGTGCTGATTCCAAATCTGTTCTCAGATTTGCTCTATCACATCTCATTTTATGATATAGGCATACCCCATTTTCATTGATTTTACCCGAAATTAACTCTGTCACTTATGATTGCAAGTTGTTGCGAGTCAATGGCTGCTTTAGTGTTAAAATATGGTGCTGTATTTTTAGGATAGTGTGTTTATGATATAATTTTATGTAGATATCCACATTTATTTAATATTTTTCTTCTGCAGTTTTTTTTTAATGAAAATGCAATATTTGATATCTCAAAAACCTGATGTGATAGACAACAACTGATGCCAGATTTGTAATCAGCACCCCAAAATTACCTTTAACCCGTTGAAATACCTTATGCCAGAAAAAGTGTGTTGACCAGTGTAATATATGCATTGTCTTTGAGCATGATTGGTCCACACCAGAGACAGCTTTCTTTGGAGCCTCGTCTCAAACGGTGTTAGACCAGAGGACGCCGTCTAACACCGGAGGTCCCATGATGCTGTCGAAATCGTAATGCTTTTACATGATTAATACACTCCAGCACTAAAGTACTAATCGTAATAACAAGTCCCTGCGGGTGGGCTGGTAGGAACGAACAAATGAATGGCTATAATAAAATGAAATGGCGGGGGTACGATATGAAGGGAGAGTTTGAGGCCTAGTTCTAGGCTTTAGGCCTAGCTGTAGGCTTTAGGCCGCTGTGAGTTAATTTTGAATTTAAATGTTTTAATTAAAAACTATCTCAGGGAATTATAAGGGAATGTTACACTTGTTTAGCCAGGAAAGCCTCACTGAGTCTAAAGGTTTTTGTAGGGTCCTGCCAAGTGTTTGCAGTAGGGGGCGATGTTGCTACACCTAATCGGACATCGGACGGACGGACGGACGATATAATCTATTGTAGGCTGGTTTCACTTCGTTCCTACCAGTAATAACAACACTAAAGACACCGGAATGCATCCGATCTCATCAAATGTTGTAAGCTCAGCAGGGTGCAGAGCATTGCTTGGTGCACGAGCGATCACCACCCGTAAAACACGCGCTATAGGCTGCGCGTTTGTTGTTGTTGTGTTTAGTTTGTTGTCCTTCCCCCGCAACTCCGATTACCACGGTTGGCTACGTACGGCGCGAAAGAAGTCCACCATACATATACTGTAAACATCATACAGGCATACTCTTAGTTTTTTCGGTAAAGTCACGTAGGTAAAAAAATGAAATGAAAATTAATAAAAGTAGTAATAGAAATAAAACAATAAAAAATCACGACGTTTCGGAGGCAACACAAGTCTCCGAAACGTCGTGATTTTTTATTATTTTATTTCTATTATTACTTTTATAAATTTTAATTTCATTTTTTTTACCTACGTGACTTTACCGAAAAAACCAAGAGCATGAATCCTTGCAGTCACGAAAGCTTCAAATCTAGAATCATACAGGCAGAGAGAACATTTGGAGACAAATCGATTATTCTCCAACGTCTCTGTTTACCACCACCAATCCGCACAGACCGGCGTAGGGAGGCGTGGATAGTCTCTCATCCAGCAGTGGATAGAGAAGGCTGTACGTGTACAGAGCGTCTAATAAATGCGATTGCATATGAAGGTGGTGTACAGGAACAGCGGGCATGCAGCAGTACGTCGTTTATATCAGCAAGCCAGGCAGTTAATAACATACATAGGACACATGGAGTTCAGGACGGACGAGGAGCCGATAGCGCGGGAGGCAGGCGGCAGGGAGTTCCAGACAATGGGAACAGCAGAGGAGAATGAGAGAAAACTGAAAATGTAATAAAAGTTGAATAGTTCGCAAATAAACAGGAAGAGATCCACGCTTGTGATTGCACCGTGGGAGATAGAAAGGAACAAGAAAAGCTGTATCGCGTGTGGACCAATCAACTTCAAGGACAGTGCATATCATTATCATTATCAGAGTTGTTTATTGTTGTTTGACTGCTTGTGTTGTGGTTATTGCAAACATGATCCCTTGTATAAAGGTGTCAGTTTTTGTACCAGTTGAAAAGGTAGAAACCTATTACTATAGAAAGGAACACTTTGATCAGGGGCATCGAATTCGACTTTGGGAAGTGTGTTTGTGCAGGACAGGCCCACAGCATGAAGTGATGATGGCAGATGGGCGAGACTGGTGACGAAATGGCAGCCAAAGGGAAAGGAGAGAACGCGCCTGCGAGGATGACCACTGCGGAGATGGAGCGATGAGATCAGCCCATGTGCAGGAGCGACGTAGATTGTGCCATCGCCGGACCGTACGGCGATGACACAGGGAGGCTTCAATCCGGCAGTGGAGCATTCGTGATTGATGCATTGATAGTACAAATTGAAAGCATGATGGATGATTATTATGTTGTACGATGATGATGACTGGACAATGTTGATGAATGAGTGGTTGACGATTGATGAGTGTGATGATGATGATTGAAAAATGGATGATTGATGGGTTCGTTGATGATGGCCGATGGATTATTGATGATCGGATGACAATAGATAATGATGAATGACATTGATTGGATAATTGTTTATTTATCTCCAGTTATCGTGTGGATGATTAAGGAATAATGATGGTGATAGATGTATTGTCGACGATGGAGATGACGATGATGGTGGTGATCATAATGATGATGCTGCTGCGGATGATGGAATTGTCTGTTTAGTCCCTACGTACTGACGTCACGCCAGGCTCGACTCTCGAAACACATTGTCCTGCGGAGGGAGCTGGTAGGATCGTTGGGTTGCTCGGTCAATGGCCACGGTTAACGGCGGCGTGGTGTATTCCGCAAATATGCCCGACTGTGAGGGCGGGCACAAGCCGGTGTGAGTAGGTTAAACGTTTAAGGGCACAAAGGGGTGACCAGCCCCTCCCCACCCAGCCCTACCCCTCCCACCCCCCACCCAGCCCCTCCCCACCCAGCCCCTTCCCACCCTCCCCACCCAGCCCCTCCCCACCCAGCCCCTCCCCACCCTCTTCTCCCAACCCAGCCCCACCCTCCCCACCTTCCCCTCCCCACCCAGCCCCTCTCTCCCTCCCCACCCAGCCCCTCCCCACCCTCCCCTCTCCACCCAGCCCCACCCCTCCCATTTTTGGATGCACGACGGACGGACACAATAATCCCCTGTGGGCTGGTGGAACCAGGAGGTTCCTACCAGTATAAATATATATATAAATATGCTGCTGCGCCGGATATTTTGGGCAACTGTGTTGACAAGTCGAGATACATTTATTTGCCCAGATTGAGTTGAAAAACGAAACAGGTTTTCCCATATGTATGTTCACATTAGTTATTTGCTTGATGAATTTCTCCTGAATCTCTTCTCAAAAGAAATAACAAACGTATTGTTTTCGTTATCTTTTTAAACTCCGTATGTGATCGCTGAGACAGCAAAATACGTACCATGGTATACGTCTCACAACTAAATGGATGTCACAATTCAATCGCAGTTCACTTCAATAAATATTGTCTATTTCAAAAAACGATTTTAAAAGAGCACAATCAATATCACAGTTCGATCACAATTCAGTGACGCAAGCTGACAGTGCAAAAGCAACCTCACAATCAAACGTTCACATCCTTAAGAACTTCAACCAGTATATATACAAGGACTGTTTTCCTGGAATTTCTCTTACTTGATGCAGCAGTCGTGGCTGTGACGGTTCCACCTGAAGACGGAAGCTTGTGGTGCCTCCGAAACGTCGTGATTTTTATTTTATTTTTTATTTTACTTTTATTAATTTTAATTTTTTACCTACGCGACTTTACCGAAATAACCTAAGAATATGAATCCTTGCAGTGACGAAAGCTTCAAATCTAGAACTTCTTGTTGTGTTGAGTTTGTTGTCCTTCCCCCGCACCTCCGATTATCACGGTTGGCTACGTACGGTGCGAACGAAGTTCAACATACACAAAACTGGCCCCAGACATGGGAATGTGGAACTTCAATCGCTGACGTAGGGCCGCCAAGGGAACAGAGGGCTGCCGCATTGCTCGTTCGAGAGGTCAGACCCCATTATGATATCAGCTGTGGTCAAATAAATTCAGAGAATCGTTGACCAAATCATCCTGAATGCGACCGATCTCGTCAGGTATCGGACGCTAAGCTGCGTTGAGCCGGGTTACCACTCGGATGGGAGACTGCTTGAGGACACCGGGTGGCGTAGACATCAGGGACGTGCGGTCAGGGGAGGCAGGGGAGGCAGAGCCTCACCTGTCAAACTCCAATAAAAATAGCTGTTGAAAAAGAGAAAATAGTAAAATAAATATTAAGATTTTTCTACTGATCTGTGTTATGAATGTCATTTCTGTACGATTCCAATCATTTATATAGTGAAAATCGCCAAATTTGCGGAGCTCCGCTGCAAATACAGGAAGAGACGAGCGGTGAGGCAGCGACGAGCTCAGCCTCCCCTCTGATTGCGCAACCCCTCAGTAACTGGATGGAGCGCGGGCAATGTTACTATGTCACCAATGTAATGTTTGTAGACCCCTTCATTTCATGTCCTCGCCTTCCATTCTCCAGCTAACTTATTTCACGTACGTGTATAAAAAATATTTAGGCTCGCTGGTCTCGTCATGAAACTGCAATGAAAAAGCACCAGGGGAGGCAGCTATCACATCTGCCTCACTGAGGGGGACGTGGCTAACACGCCCCCCTCCGTGAGGCCACGCCCCCTCAGTGAGACCACGCCCCCTCAGTGTGTGACACGAGCCAGTGCCTCCCCAGCCATTGACCTCACCGCACGTCACTTGTTGACATGCGCTGCGAGGTAACCATCCGATGGCAGCACAGCAATGGATTTTCAATCCATCTGTGTGGAGCTGTCCGTGTTATCCCCTCGCGTTCTCCGGGCTCTCTGGGTTTATTTGCCCCACCTGCACGCGAATTCACCGCGACGTAGCAGCGGAGGCTCTCCCGAAAATACTCTCGAAGACTCCAGAGGAACTCATTCCCATCACGGCGATGACCACGGGTTTAACGCGGCAGCAACGTTAGTCGGTGTGTTTTTTTTTGTTAAATATCTCGCGAGCCACATTGCGAGATTTCATTGCGTGAGACGTCATCCGCCTACAATTCACGCGCGCGCACTTCGAGCGCCGGCGAGCGCGCTTTGAAATGCGAATATAGCGGCTGTTTTGTCATTGTGGTGGCGGTGGTGGTTGTTGTTGTTGTCGTGAAGAGCCGGGAAGTGGTCCCAAGCGTTCGACTTCCCACTCATCCTCCCACCCTTCCTCCAGTGCGTGGACCGGTTGAGTCATAGCCACTGTGACTCAACACACGCGCTCACCACTCATTCAGACTCGTACTCTCACGCGTACCAACTTACACACAACACAAAGGTCCCCCGTGTAGCCTTAACAGACTTTTGGGGCAAAGTGCTGTTAGCGAGCACCTACGAAGGCCGGCACGGCACACGAGGCGTCCAAACGCATTCACCGACACACTCATTTTGCATGTATGCCGAACTTCTTTCGCACCGCACGTAGCAAACCGCGCTAATTGGCACGAGACCACCAACTCACATCCCGGGCAGCTGATTCGACAGTGATTCTCAAGTTCCGGCTCGAAGTTCTGAAATCGGGGTGAATCTTAAGACCAAGTATGTATCTGTTAGCAGAGAAATACTTAACAGAGATTATACTTAAATTTTGATTTAAAGCTTTCGTGACTGCAGGGATTCATATTCTTGGTTCTTTCGGTAAAGTCACGTAGAAGGGAAATAATAAAATAAGATAAATATAAAATAAAAATTCTCACGACGTTTCGACTGCAACACAAGCAATCATCATCAGGTGATGATTGACTTTACCGAAAGAACCAAGAATATAGAAATACTTGCAACCTAGCCTGGGTCTTATCCTGCATCTGCTCTAGTGCTTCCAATCTGCAAACGAATCGTCACCATCATCACCATCAGCGACGATCTATCCACCGCTGAATAAAGGTCTCCCCAAGTTTCGCCATCTCTCACGCTACTAAAGATGCAACACTCTTTCTGCCACCAGCGTGGACGGCACCATGTTTGCCACGTGACTTTTCTTTCGTGTTGTGCGCGGTGCTTTTTAGTACCACAGCGCGTGGATTTGCAGCGTTTATTTTCATTTGTTTGCTGGTGACTTTGTGTATTTCATATCGAAATTGCCTCCAGTGCTTTTGCTGCTGGCGGCAATAAAAGTTGTGTTAAAAGTCAAAAGTCTTGCACTTGCTCCCGAGCCGATCCATCGCTCCATCTCTGCGGTGCACCTCCTCTTGGTCGTGTTCCATCTTTCGGCTGCCACGCCATCGGTCGTCTCGGTCGCCAGGCCATCATTACATCAAGCGAAGGGTCCCCCTACCCAAACAATCAATATTATACTCTTTGGTTATTTTGGTACAGTCACGTAGGTTTAAAATAAAGTAAATCACGACGCAACAAAAAAGTGTGGATTCCTGCAGTCACGAAAGCTTCAAATCAAGAATCAATGTTTCTCAGTTGCGTTTGTCTGATCTGTTTCTTTCTCTAGCTCGGCGTATTTGCCAAGCATGCATCCCTGCCACGAGATACTTCCCACGTTTTTCAACGTTTGCTCCATTTTGTGTCAGTACCCATATTACTCTCTGATTGAACAATTGTCAGTGAAGCAGTGCTCTGCCGATGTCATTGCCACGTGTGTCTGCAATACACAGGGGCGCCCGTGTGACGACACCGCGTTACGTGTTTAGAAATGATCAGGCGCGTGAAGCGTGCACCTTCATTTGTATTAGAATGGAAATAAATTACAATATAATTTTAGTATCATTACGCTTGTTTGCCCAGGTAAGTAGCAACGAGTCTCAATATTGATCTCGTCTTTACAGTCGAGGGTGATGGTTGTCTCCCAATTAATGTTATTTGCAAGTCTTTTACTGGTAGGAACCTCCTGGTTACACCAGCCCACAGGGGATTATTGTGTCCGTCCGTCCGTCGTGCAGGGAGGGGCTGGGTGGGGAGGGAGGGGCTGGGTGGGGAGGGGCTGGGCTGGGTGGGGAGGGTGGGGCTGGTGGGGGTGGGAGGGGTGAGGCTGGGTGGGGAGGGGCTGGTCACCCCGTGGTGCCCTTATAAAACTCAACGTTTAACCTACTCACGCCGGCTTGTGCCCGCCCTCACAGTCGGGCATATTTGCGGAATACACCACGCCGCCGTTGACCCCGGCCATTGACCGAGCAACCCAACGTTCCTACCAGCTCCCTCCGCAGGAATGTGTTTTAAATGTGGAAAATTTGGACCACTACACACAATGAAATCTTTTTTTCGAACATCACGGGGGTCTGTTACGTGCAGCGTGGAGCAGATGGAGCGCCGTGTGTACGGTGAATACCCTCCCCGTTCTCCACACTATGAACCTCTGAAACCAGTGGCGACGCCATCTGATATATCGTTCCTCTATACCAGGGGTAGGGAACCTTTTTTTCTGCCAAGGGCCATTTGGATATTTATAACATCATTCGTGGGCCATACAAAATTATCAACTTAAAAATTAGCCCGTTTTATTTGGTCAAGCATTTCATTAACTCACCCCTAATGTGATGGCTGGAACTGCTTCTCTTTGGTGAGGCGTGTGATGTTTGCTGGTGTTGATGATGTTGCTGCTACTCGCAACTGCTTTTCCAGGTTTGCTCCTAGTTTTATTGAATTTCGAGTCCCGCCTGCGGTTGCCTTGGCAGGGCCACACCAAATGATTTCGCGGGCTGGACGTTCCCCAGCCCAATCGTGTCCTCACTGCTGCCTTTGTGATGCTAGATTCTTGTGAGAGGCGAGAGAGATGGAAGCGAGCGAGGAGGGAGGAGAGGCAACAAGGATGAGGATAAGAGACGGGAAAGCGGGAGAGAGAGAGAGACCCGCATTATTTTTTGCGTAATAACAACACGCAGCTCGCCGGCTTCCTGCTGATGACAAGCGCCTCTCAGCGCATCACGGCAAAAGGTTAAGTGCGTCCACGCACATCTCTCCCAGAGAGCGTCTCGGCCGTGCGTGTGTAATGTGTCGGTGTGTGCTGGTCCTGGGCCTCTCCTAGGTCGACTCGGCCACAACAGGAGCACGTGGCGCAATCTGTAAACATCGCCACGAGGGAGACAAGAGCGGCCGGGCGTGGTGCGAAACGGGGGATCTTTTTCGTTCTGTGCGCGTTTAGTGCGTGTACTGTATTGTGTGTGTACCGTTTAGTACGTGCATGCGATGTGTGTCGTTGTAATGAAATATCATGGGCCAAGTTTGACGTGGCCTCTATGGTACAAGAGTTGTTAGCAACACAGGACTGATGGAGTGGAACGTACACTTCAGATGAGGAGGGGGGGGAAGGGAATTGAGATGGGAGGTCTCGCTGTTTGTTGAATGGCTTCGGTGCGTACAAGATGTGACTATTTCGACGTTGGATTAAACAATGTGTTATGTTGACTGAACAGCGTCGATCAGGTGAGATTGGGTATCGGGTCATCAGCCTCACCGGCACAACGGCGTCAGAGGACGCACCCACTGGGAGGGAGGGCCAGGTGATTGATGAGGGGGCAAGGGGAGGACAAGGAGGTCAGAAATCGAGAGATGCGATCAGCAGCACTGGGGCTGGACCGGCAGCTCGGACTGTGAATCCTTAATCTTATTTCCTTTGCAAATACATCCCTTGCCCTACGACCGGTAACCAGCGATGTCAAGATCGGCCTCGATGGAGGTTCATACTGGTAGGAACCTTCTGGTTACACCAGCTCACAGGGGATTATTGTGTCCGTCCGTCGTGCAGGGTGGGGCTGGGTGGGGAGAGGCTGGTCACCCCGTGGTGCCCTCATAAAACTCAATGTTTAACCTACTCACGCCGGCTTGTGCCCGCCCTCAGTCGGGCATATTTGCGGAATACACCACGCCGCCGTTGACCATGGCCATTGACCGAGCAACCCAACGTTCCTACCAGCACCCTCCGCAGGAATGTGTTAAAGGACGCAGGCTACTGGGAAGTTTGAGGCAGTCGCCCTCCAGCAACAGCAGAGCACCGGGTGGATAAGACGCAGAAAGTTGGCACATTGGGGAGGACATCTGTTGGGTCCGTCATCTCAGTCAACCGAAAGACACCTGCGTGTCTACCGTTCCCTTCCGACAACGAGCCTTCAACACTTAACGCGACATGGAAGTAGTGCATCCAGCCTGGCACAAGCAGTGGTGAAGTCACCGACACTTCGTGAATAGCGGCTGCTGCGTGCTTGTCGTCACGTCCATACGTTACATGCATCACGTTCTCGCATAAAACACGAGCGGCAATCACGTGTCACCTTTATTATTGTACATACAAGCGTGAGCTCTGTTAATGTACAGTGGGCAGGAAGTCGCTATACCCCATTACCTATGAGTCACGACAGCTCTTAAGACAAGGGTATATTGACTTCCCACTCGGTCTCTGTGCGAGCCTCATAACGTGAAGCCTATATTCCTTTATACACGGATTTGTGTGGTGGACATTGACTCAGGCTGCACTTGCTTGGGCTCGTTAAAACAAGACACACAAAACTCACGGTTATAAATACAGAAGCGATAAGATGAACTGTGAACACACCGAGGGAAATACACGAGAGAACGCAAGAGACGTGATATTGACCGTGAGATGAACGGTGGCGTTCGGGTGGAACAGGACACGTTCATGCAAAGTGATGTTGGTCGCTGGTTGAGACTGACGATGGTTTGCCAGCCAGGCAGGTCATCCTACAAGCAGATGGAGGCGTTGTAATCGGCTCGTGTGCAGATGCTTCCCAGGACCGTGAGACACGATGGTGGCTTGGGGAAGCCTACATCCATCCAACAGTGACTCGACCATGGCTGATGACGATGAAGTCAGTGGAGCACAGCGTTGATTTCGGTGGTTGTGCAGACGTCCGCGGCGACGGTAAATGAGCGGTGTGGGAATGGGAAACAGTTGAATGTGGACACACGGGTAGATTAAAGAAAATTCACATCGTAATTTGGGTAAATGGTCATATCGATGTTATTTCTTCCTCCCCGTTGTGGTAAATGTGCTCTCGTGGCTGCAGGGTTTATGGGTACCCAAACATACACCAAACACGAACCAACATAATCAAGTTTTAACGCGTGTATCGTTAACTGAAGAACGGATACTACCAGTGAACTAATCGATGCTATCGTTCAATGCATAAGAGGATGAGAAGGGTGGCCTTGCAGCCTGTTGTTACGTGTGTGTGACCTCTGTGGTGGCTAACGTTTTGCACGGTGGGTGTGCATTTGAATTTGAATGCTTCCGTCCACTCCGCTCCTCTTCTAAATTGATCGTATCTTCTTCTTCTCGAAAAACAGGACGTGCTGATTGACTGCGAGCGGGTGGAGAGATGGCGTAGAGAGGGGGGGGGGGGCAAAGGTGTGGGGGGGGGGGCAAGGGGAGAGAAATGAACGCTGTCCACCCAACGCAATTACAAGGTAAAGTGAGCGCCGCAGTGTGACTCAGCAAGCCCCACTCAGCCCCACCTCCGGTCGAGGCTCGACATTCTAAGAATAACAACGACCAGATTAGTAATCATCCGCTCAAACAGTGTGACCGATGCCTAATACAAAACCGCATGTCAAAGAATAGTGGAGAGTGCGTTCTAATATAATGCGTGCGTACATAAAAAGAAAAACCTCAAAGTGATTTGTTACTTAAAATAAGCAATGAGGTGGCACTCATCTTCTGTTTAAAGCTCTGAGCCAGTGGTAGAAATTATACATTCCAACGGCGGGGGTGAGTCTCTCCACAGGACAACGACGGTTGACTTCGCCACAAATTACTGCTAATTACATTACAACCATTGGCCAAGTCGCGCCCCACTAGCGCACAGCTACGAATGCGTTAACCCGGCGTGTGCGGTCACTCGACCCGGGGGGCGTGGGAGGGGAGGCACTTTCGAGGAATCGCGGAATTGGCGACGGAAGCCCGCACGGTTGGGGGTGAATTAGCCCCGGGCGCCGAAAGAGCGCTGCCATGAACGCTGCATCACAGCACAACACGGGCGTCTTGAGGTCACCGCATAAACACACTTGGCCCGCATTACCGCTATTAGGATGAACTGGCTCCCACCATGGAAATGTTGTATTCTATCCAAATGGCTCAGAGACACCAATAGGGATGATCACTACCTGTGGTTTGTTAGAGGAAGCAGACACTTTGGATACTATTGTTTTTTAACAGCCGTATGTTACACCATTGGAACCTCATTTGCCAGTAAAAAATATGATAATTGTTTTTTTACCCTTCTATCTGGCAACAAAACTAACACCTTTTTTACAAGGAGTCATGTTTGCATAGACCACAATACCTGCAGCCATAATGCAAACAAAAAACATAACTCTGATAATATATGCACTGTCCTTTTTTTTTTGGATTATGGCTGCAGGTATTGTGGTCTATGAAAACATGACTCCTTGTAAAAAAAGTGTCAGTTTTGTTGCCAGATAGAAGGGTAAAAAGCAATTATCATATTTTTTACTGGCAAATGAGGTTCCAATGGTGTAAATTCTTACCCCGAGCTCTCATACTCTGATGGTGCATTGTCTTTGAGTTGTGCGCCTTTTGGCGTCATCTGGTCCAACCCATGTGAGACTAGGCTCTAAGGAAAGCTGTCTCGGGTGTGGACCATTCAACTTCAAGGACAATGCACATTATCAGAGTTATGTTTTTTGTTTGCATTATGGCTGCAGGTATTGTGGTCTATGCAAACATGACTCCTTGTAAAAAAGGTGTCAGTTTTGTTGCCAGATAGAAGGGTAAAAAAACAATTATCAGCCGTATGTTAGTTAGCTGGGAGGCCTTGCTTTTTAGGAGGGTTCTATCCAGACTGTTGGCCCAGTAAATCAGTGTGGGTCACTGTGTGGGTCGCAGTGTGGGCTATAGTGTGAGTCACAGAGTGCATCACAGTGAAGATCTCAGTGTAGGTCACGGTGTATGTGGTAATATGAGTTGTCGTGCAGGTTGTGGTGTGGGTCATGGTGAGTCATAGTGTTGGTCACAGCGTGGGTTGTAGTGTGGGGTGTAGTGGGAAAGTGGTGTGGGTCATGATGTAGGTTGTATTGTGGGTCGTGGTGCATGTCATCTTGTGTGTGGTGGTGTGGGCCATCTTGTGGGTCGTGGTGTAGACCACGGTGTGTGACATGGTGTGGGTCAACCTGTGAGGAATAGTGTGCCATGGTGTGAGTGGCGGTGTGGGTCACGGTGGGTGCTGTGATGTGGGTCACATTATGGATCACGGTGTGGGTCATGGTGCGGGTTACAGTGGGGTCGTGGTGTGGGTTGCGGTGCGAGTCAGTGTGGGTCGCAGTATGGGTCACGGTGGGGGTCATGGTGTGGGTCAGGGTGTAAGTCACGGTGTGGGTGAACTGGGCCGGAAGTTACCGACGGGGTCATTCTTGCGCATCACCATCTTCTCAGAGAGACGGTTCCTCTTGGCATTGAAGCAGTAGCCGGTGCCGGCAGCGCTCAACATCTGCACCAGCACCATCCTGCAAGCACGCGTGGTTAAATCATATCCAACTGAATCTTGACTAGTTGCTCATTGGCCATGAGAAGGTTGCCCCCAGCCTTGCGATCGAGCTCACGAACACTGCAATCAACGTACGTGTGGAGCACACACCCAGACAGCACGTAGTGGCATCCACCCTTCGCACTTTACCCCTCGGGTTGCTCCTGGCATGGCCCCCAATTGAGCCCCCTTGCCCAGTGGTGTCTCTCGTGGCAAAACTCCAAATCAAGTCTGAATCAGAATTTTATTTAGACTGGAGGAATCCGATGAGTCATGAAGCTCTTTCTACAGATGTCCAGTATGGGCAGGTCAGTCCAGTATAGATCTGATGTAACCCCAAGAACCCACTGGGGCTGAGCCCTGGCCTCCTCTACCCATGTGCACAATGTATAAGACTCGTACGGACACACGTCTGTGGCGTGCATTCAATGTGAGCGGATAACGGACATGGTGTGCGGTGTTCGTGCAAGGTGACGGTGAAAGTAGTGGACACGTTGGAGATGGACAAGGTGGTGGCGGCAGAGGAGGTGTTAGACATGGCGGTGGTCATGGTGCTAGGCGTGGTTACAATGGCGGTGATGATCACAGTGGGGGATGGTGGAGATATAAGTGGTGGTGGATCGAGTGGAGGTGGTGGACACGGAGATGGTGCTGGTGGCGGTAGAGGCGGTGTCTCTCACTTGGATTTTGCTTTCGCCACTGCAAGAGAGAAAGACAAGAAGATGCACATTAGCGGGCGGCGGGCGCTAAGAGCACCCAAGTGAACAAGGGGTCCTGCCAAAGCGCCGGTGTGTTCGGGGTAAGACTTAAGAAAGAAAAATCTGGCATTTTCCTGGCTATTGTGGTTCGGGTCGTCGGCGGGAGGCCTGGTGGGTTAAGCTGGTTCAAGCTCGCGAGGTTATTCCGCCCCCCCAAAAAACGGCCGGAGACCCCTTCACCATTTCGAGGTAGTTCAATCTGGATTTGAGGTTTTCGTGACCGCATGGAATCCATACTCTTTGGTTCTTTCGGTAATTTATTTTATTTTATACCTACGTGACTTTACCGAAAGCAGCAAGGAGCATTGTGAGCTACTTGTATTTCCATCCACAAGTCTTTCAACTGGGCCAGCTACAAAGTCACCGTCTCGTCCTCCTCATCACTGAGAATCAAAGCACTCCAGGGTTGCGCTTTGGGCCACACCACGGGGCGACACGAGAGGTCAGGGCAGCAACATGCAATGTCCCTGAGATGTGTTTTGGGTTAGATCGCGTAAATATAAATTTGTCGCTGAACCCGCCACCACCCGGCAGCCAATTAGTAAGGTGTGCTCGCGAAACGTCTGACTCAAATTGTAAACATTGTGGATGTACTCTCCAACACACGGTGTGCTGCACTAGTAACGCATTGGCGTGTTCTGTTTACGTCACCTTACTAATTGGCTGTGTCGGGTGGTGGCGGGCTTTACGACACATTCATATTTACGCGATTTAACTCCCCAAAAAAACCCCCTCTACTGTGGATATTGACCTTACTACGTGTTAAGCTAACACACATTGTACCTAACCTGCACTTTCTACTATCGCCCTCACGTCTATGCCGCCCTCCTTCACCACTCACACACAAGACCGCCGCGGTGAAGCCCGGGCCAGACGACCACCCCAGGCCCTCACCCAGCAGTGGATTGAGCAAGGCACGGGGCAGCACGTGAGAGGAGCGCGACCCGCAACTCACAGTTGGCCGTAGTGATGAACATGTTCCTTGGCTCGGGATGGGGGCGAAACTCCTACTACTACTCCTACTAACGCCTCCTATTATACAGCTCGAGGCGACGTCCGCTGACCGTCGCAGCCGAAGGGCACGGGGTGTCTACGGACGCGAGGAGGCCAAAGGGTTGAGTGGTTAAAGGGTTGAGTGGCTAAAGTCAACTCTTAATTAAGAAGAACCTCGCGTTCGTCCCAGCAGGGTCAAACGCGCACTGTCGATTCAATAATAATCGATGCAAATGGACTTGTAGATCGGTGAATCGATTCGTGCGGGGGGTGAACCTATCGTCTGGGACGAGTACGAATATGCGTATTTGGTGACATCGCGGGCGAAAGAACGAATGCGACAACAAAACTGGACGGACCGTACGAAGGAGACAGTCAAATGTAAATTCTTAAGTTGCGTTATTTGCGCGGGAATCGAACCAAATAAGTGGAATTGTGGGGGTGGTTGAATCGACCCCCGCACGTGGCTGCCCGGGTGGGGGGTGGGGGCTGTTGGGGGGGTGAGTGGGCGGGGCGTGAAAACCTCTCACCCCGGAAGTGAAACCGCCTTCACGTTCATAAAAAAAATGAACATTCAACAACCGTCAATTTTTTAGTTTTACAAAACGATAACTCCAATCTCACACCCCTTACACGCGTTTAAACATTTTTGTAAGAAAGTTATAACTTTAGTTGTAGGTTTTGTGTCACAACGATTTGGTGACGTAGCAGGAAGCGGCGGGTCGCGAGCGCGCCACGTCAGCTCGTGAAGGAGGCGAGCGATGGCGGCGCCGCGCGCGTTCTCGCTGCTGCTGCTGCTGCTCGTGCTGAGCGTGGAGCTCGCGGACGTCGCCGCCATCTCCTTCTACCTGCCCGCCAACTCGCGCAAGTGCCTCAAGGAGGAGATCCACAAGGACGTGCTCGTCACGGGCGAGTACGACGTCTCGGAGCAGCCCAACGTCAAGGCCGACTTGAAGGTAGCGACAGTTTGGGGCGAGGTGGAGAGGGCGGTGGGCTGGGGGGTGGGAGGCCTCGATCGGGACCAGGGAGAGACGGAACGCGCCAGAGATTACGGGGAATCTCCCCACCCCCTCCACAGAATACGCAGCCACCGATTTGCGAGGTTGGCTACGTACGGTGCGAAAGAAATGTGCAGGTGCTCGGTTGATCACCGCATGGCAGCGGCGGCGGCGGCTTGCAAGGCCTTCATCCAGCATTGGCTTGAGCTTAACTGATGTAATATAAATATTTTACAGTCTGCAGCTCGGTAGGCTTCAGTAGAGCTTTTGAAGTGAATTTGAAGAGTTTGCGGGAGTAACTGGACAGTTAACTTCACCGTAATTGTGGCAATTGCATGAGGTGTCCCGGCAGCCTCCACGTGCTTCACTTGATCACAGCTGGAGTCGATTCTTATTCTGTAGCAGCGTCATTAGCAGACATTACATTTACACTGCGATGGTGACCCATTGAGTGGCAGCATTACAGATGCCATTGGTCCCAGGTCTGCTCCTGATTACGTTTTTCGGAGTATCCACTGCCACCGCCCCCATGTTCAAATACGCTGCTGGATGAATGCGTCTCCAAGCCCGCAGCCGTCACGATAGCAAAACATAACAACACCCTGCACACACGAGATCCTTTCATATCCACAATCTCCGCTTTGGACGTGTCTCTCGCACTCCACGTTCCTCGGCTGCCACTCCCCCGTCGTTCAAATCAATCTCGAGCACCGGCCATCATTCATTGAGGCCGCCACGTGTCCATCCCAAGGCCCACCTTTTCTGACACGTTTAAAGTTGTGTAATTCACCTTCGTGTGTGTGGTGCGATCCCACACAAAAGATTGCTGCTTTCTTACAGGTCAAACATGGACATGGGGCTCTCCTATTTTGGATTTCCCAGTCTGCACAAGCGCGGCGGCGCGCACCGGCGTCTGTGAATGGCTGGATAGATCATGCGCTCTCGGCTTTGACCAATGGGAAGCTGTGATGCGCGCCCCGCCGCTTATCCGCTTTATAGTTTACAAAAAGTGATGGATTCACGTTCTTAGCGTTCTAGTACAATTGTAATGCGGGTTTATACGGCGTCCAACTGCATATTAACATGCTTTACATACATAAACATTGGAGTTGATTATAGCCCATACAGATGCAGTCATAAGCCTGGGGCTTGAACAGAGGGAGTCGTGAACTTGGAATGACGAGCATGGTGAAGTATGGTCAAATGACCGCCATGCCCCACCCTGCGTATGGATGTCATCATCCAGCAGTGGATTGACAAAAGGGCTGTAACATGTGCCGAAGCACACACGAGAGACTGCCTTTGCAATGGTGTTTAAACGTGTGTAGTAGACTTAACGATTTTTGGGATCGGCCCTTCAAAGCAAAGAACAGGTTACTCCAGTCAAGAGATGGGAACTCTACAATGTGGTGTTAGGAAACCTAAAGGCTTGAATACCGACCATTGCGTCACTGTCATTGTGCCCCCATCTGGTGTAGTAAGTTGTTTGACGAGTTAGGTTTAGGGAAACATTTCCTAATACGTCTTGTTAATTTGTTTATTTAGTCTATGCGTAAGATTTTAATGTTGTTAATGTCGCAAGTTCGTCCACTTGTGGAATTGCTCTGTGTATTGTTACAAAGTGTTGAGTGGTTTGCCCCTGAGATGGTGGGATGCATGAGTCAATAATGACACGTGTATTCTCCAGCGCTCGAGTCGAGTGGTACTGCTTATCCGGATGGTTATTGATTGTAATTTAGATTCATTTCAACATCGATAATCCTGGGGGCCATTTCATGTTGCGCTAAGAGTGGCCGATGTTTGAGAAACGTCTTTCACTACAGTGTTCTAACATCATGATGAAACACAAACATGCTTTTGTTTTCATTTTTTGCTCATTGTGACCATCTCTAACTTTTCTATTGGCAGGTCACCGACTCTTCAGGGCACACTCTTTACTCAAAAGAGGATGCTTCCAAGGGAAAGTTTGCCTTTACAACTGACGATTATGACATGTTTGAGATCTGCTTTGAGAGCAAGCTTCCAATGGGTAAGACATTTGTAAGTTTTGTCCCACATTCACTTTTTTGTTCATGTAGGATATGTTTACTATTAAATGCAAACTATATATTTATGTTACGTAATATTTCCCCAGTTTTGTGCCAGTTGTGCTATTGACACCATGTCATGAAACACAGTATTTGTTTTTATCTCTTTCAGAGCACCGCAACCTTTCCTGTTAGAGAACGGCCCATATAAACTGATACCACAGAGCTACTATTGAGATCTCTGGCCCACAAAGTAGGGGGCAGGACTTGCCCACTAGCCTTGTTAAAAGCAATACTGTTCATCTCATGACGAACGGTTTTTTTTATTTTCAGGTTTTTAAATGTACACAAATTAAGTGCAGAATTAAAATCTGTGTGATGTTTTTTTACGCATTCATTGGTGACCAGGCTGAGAGACCATCAACTGATTAGACTTGAAAATCCACCTTAGTAACAGGAGGTTGAAATTGAATTCAGAATCTCAACAGAACCAACTCAACAATTGGACCTCTTGAGTCACCTAGCCACCTCCATAAATGTCAAAACCAAGAGTTTAATATTCTACGAACACGAGTCGGTGCTGAACTCACTTCACCCAAGTGGCTAGTGTTTGAGTCAAAACTTAATGGCCAGCTCGCTGGCAAGTGCATTGATATGTTAATCTCTGCAGTTGCCTCTAAACAACTCTACTGCACGGTCATAACATCTTGTGTTTCACTTAACGTTTCCCAGGAATTGGAAGAGTCCCTGATCAGTTTGTGACGCTCAACACCAAACATGGGGTGGAGGCCAAGAACTATGAGGATGTAAGTTCACTCCAAAGTTGTCTCGTCTGCTCAGAACTGCTTTTTGTGTTTAGTTTGTTGTCCTTCCCCCGATTAGCACGGTTGGCTACGTACGGTGCGAAAGAAGTTCAACATAAATGTGTTCAATATTAGGTAGACAATGCACCTCTCGAGTTCTCTGCACAAGGGCAGGTCCGCGGTTAAAGCTCCCTCCCATCTCATTCCACCCCCCATAGTCACATCACAATGCCCCACTTAACTCTCAAGTCTTTGCACCTTTATTCGACAAGGGTCGTTAAAGTGGTTTCTCCTTTTCTTCCTCAACAGTGTTTTGTAGGCTACACCATTTAAACAAGTAAAGACATTCTTATGCTTTTGATATATGAGTAAACACTTGGATGTGGAATTGTGAATAACGTTTTTTCATTTCATTAAATGTAATGTTCATTTGTACAGTAAATGGATGATGTGTTTATGAATATTGGACATTTGGTTCAATCGCTTAAACAATCTTGCATGGGCTTCGAGATGTCAATGACCTGAAGAGCTATCTAATGGTGATTATGATCAGATTGCCAAGGCGGAGAAGCTCAAACCACTGGAGGTGGAGCTGCGGCGACTAGAGGATCTGTCCGAGTCAATTGTCAACGACTTTGCCTACATGAAGGCCCGTGAGGAGGAGATGCGTGACACAAACGGTGAGAGAAGATCGGTGCTGTACACTGGTCTGTCTAAATTTGAAGCTTTCGTGACTGCAAGGATTCATACTCTTAGGTTTTTTCGGTAAAGTCACGTAGGTAATTTTTTTTTTAACTTAACGTGTATTTAAGAGCTTGTTTCTTGGAATTCTGCCTCACTTGATACAGTAAATCTAGCTGTGACGGTCCCACCTGATGACGGAGACTTGTGTTGCCTCCGAAACGTCGTGATTTATTATTGTATTTCTATTATTATTTCTAATATTTTTTTTTACCTACGTGACTTTACCGAAAAAACCTAAGAGTACTGGTCTGTCTCCCAGATCATGCCCGCGCCCAAACAAAGATTTGGGCGGGCGCTGCCTCTTTTAAAGGGGACCTAGTACTTAATGACAAAAAAATAATATGCATGAAATAATTCACTACTTGATCGACTAATTCTTCCAGATCTTGTTTAACTCATTTGCATGAAGGGCATGTTACAAGCTTTCAAATGATGACTCGTTCACTGAAATTGGTGGAATGATCTGATTTCTGTGCGCAGAGATGCATGTATACAGATTAGACACTTGAATATCATTAATAAATCTGGTATTGTAGATGCGATGATTGAAGTTTAACACTTGTCTCAGAGATGCGTATTCGATGTATATGCACACTTACATAAAACAGCATATGTAGAGTTGTTCCTGAGATGGGGAATAGAGCAGTGATGTAGCGCTTAGCGGCACTGCGCTCCGATCTTAGGTACTTGGGTTCAGTTCCTGGCCATGGCAAACACCAGTCGCGAGTATTACAGGATTACGAGATCTCGCGTGAACGCAATTAACAAATTTTGGACACTTTTCAATGAGCGAAATCGAATTTCTGCATTCACGAAATTTCGCATGGCAAGCGCCACGGCATCATCAAACAAGAAGCACCCAGGAGGCTGCGTCATCTATCCACGACAGTGTCGTTGTATCCCTGCAGTGCAACAGAAACACCTCCACATCACCTTTCTAGACATTCCAAAATGCAGATCTTTGGGTGAGTTCCCCCAAAAAGGTTAATTATTTTTAAAATTAATTATTATTCAATTGTTTTAATATGTATGCTCTTTGTACATTTGTGGAAAGTGATTTACAGGTGTATATTTTAGGTTAGGGGGAGAGTTCGAATGACTGTCCATAACATATCCTACATTTTTATAATTAAATTAATGGGAAAAGCCTTTTCCATTTACGACATTTCGTTTTGCACGTGTTTTTCGAAGAACGCATCCCTTTCGTAAATCAAGGAACACCTTTGTCAGAACCGATCCTGGGCATTCCTCTTCACCATCACGCACTGACCAGTGTGCTGAAGTATCCTCAAACAACACAGTGTACGGGATGCTTTCATCCATTTTGCATAAATGGATCTATTTTGTTACGAAGATATAGTATCTGCTTCACACTTTGATGAAAGCCCAAAAAATTCACTTTGAATTTCTTCCCTTTCGCAAATGTTCAGCTTGTCACATTTTTGCCAAAAGTCAAACAAAAAGGAACAATGTGTTAATCGTGACATGAGACTATTTTATGTCAGCCACGTGGTAGTACCACATGTTCAGCATGGTGATCCTCTGCACGTGGAGTTACAAGTTGGCTGCCGTGTCAAACAACCGAAAGCTGTACAGCACAACCACAAAAACCTACGCAGTAGGGACGTGTGGATATGTTGTTGAGGGTCTCGCGTGATGGTTTCTGTCTTGCGTTGTACGCTTTTCCCTCTGCAGAGTCGACCAACTCTCGCGTGCTGTACTTCAGCCTCTTCTCCATGTGCTGCTTGGTGGGACTCGCCACCTGGCAAGTGCTGTACCTGCGCCGCTTCTTCAAGGCCAAGAAACTCATCGAGTAGCGCCCCGAGAATTTTGGCGAAGTCCCACCACCCGTCGCCACCAGCTGTTGTATTTATTTGTGCCAGTTGTACCAGGAATAATATCAGTGGTCTCACTCAGGCAAGTGCTCAGATGAAGATGCGTCTTTTGGTTTTCAAATGGTGGTTTGATTTGTCTCCCTAGCTTTTTGGCAAAACACTGGGTATTTGTTTTAGCTTGTTTACCTTTCAGCTTGTGTTTGTACTGCGGTAGATTGTGGCACAGCACGTCGAGTGTATGACCACTTTGTCATGTCTGGTGTTAGAACCTCATTTTGTTTTGTGCGTTGCAAGGGTATGGCCTACAGAGCAGTTATTTTTCCTTCCGAATTTTTTTTCCTTCCAATATTTTAAGTTCTATAATTGTGGAAAGCGGTGCAAAAATTGTACTCATTGGAATTTGATTGCACCCGGCAAATGTTTATTATTAAAATGCAGCCAAAATTCTAAATCAACCCCTCGTCTATATTTTGTTGCTTATGGAATCAATTTTAGACTGCTGGGTTGAGATCTCATTAAGCAACCCTGAAACAAAAAAAATAACAAGTTGAAGCTTTTTACAAGTTGCTTGTACAGAGTTATTTTATAAGAAATAAGTGATTCTTTCCAGAGTTGTGGCACAGGTGTGATCTTCATTCTGAACGTGCTGCATGGAGAAAGAATGTTTTCCTATGAAGGGGATGAGAGTTGCATTTGTAACTTAATCAATGCAGGCTGGGTGAATGATAGATGTACTTGAGAAAACGATAAATACTTCCAAGTGATCATGTAGTTTGGCGTTTTTATTTAATTTGTTTCGTGTGAATTAGTGGTATGTTTATTGTGCACATCTTGCAAGTCACATCCAATTACATCACACTTATAATGCCATGTGCATGACCCTGGATGCTCATTATGGGCCTTTTACTGTAATGATAAGTGAACATGTATTGATCATTCAAGCTTCCCTCCACTCAAATCTTCCCATCAACGCTGCTTTCGCATGCGTTAAGCTAAACTGTACATAATTGTAATTGCGAACTTTATCTGTGGCCGATTTGAGTGCCGAGTGATATCTGAGCTTGCTGTCATCTTTAGCAGTGCCTCCTCCGTGTTCTGCCTCACTGCGATCTTAAACGGCTCAAGCCGTGTCTACTTAATACACTACATCAGCAATGGACCATTGAGAATGACGTCTTGGCGTCCCTTTTCCTGAAAGAATCATCCATCTCTGCTTCCGCAAGTGAAGAACGCCTATGCTGTGGCAGATTATCTCTGATTTCCTTCCCCGTGTTCTTTTAACTCTGCCTGGATCCTCCCCAGCAGTTCGCTATTGTCCTCACTGAGCAACGTCGGCTTCATCTCCCGAGGTCTATCGCTTCTGAAGCTTGAGCACGTATCTGCTAATTCTCCTTTCTTTAGGATCGAGGATTTCACGCTGCTGCCTTAACTACAGCTGCCTTAAACCCTTACCAGAGTGCTTCTGCTTCTGGCTCTTCAAGTCGTTCTATCATGTTTGCAAGTCCTGCAAACCGGCCTCAGAAATGTTCTCGTCTCGGAATAAATCCATTGAATTGAAGTGGACTTTTTTTGAAGTTTCAAATTATTTAATAGTGCCCAAATTGTAAAGGAAAAGGAAACATTCCTGCTGAGGGAGCTGGTAGGAACGTTGGGTTGCGCAGTCAATGGCCAGGGTCAACGGCGGCGTGGTGTATTCCGCAAATATGCCCGACTGTGAGGGCGGGCACAAGCCGACGTGAGTAGGTTAAACGTTGATTTATAAGGGCACCACGGGGTGACCAGCCCCTCCCCACCTTGTCCCACCCCTCCCTCCCCACCCTCCCCTCTCCACCCAGCCTCACCCCTCCAATTTTTTGATTCACAACGGACGGACACAATAATCCATGTGGGCTGGTGTAACCAGGAGGTTCCTACCAGTATTAGCCATGCTTATGCACAGTCGGATGAAGCGGCGCACTCGATTTTCGAGTCCAATACCTGATGAAGCTCAAAGCAGTTTGGGCGACACGTCATTGCATATTGATGTTAAATTCAGTCCTCAAGTCACCGGTGAAGAGCTTTATTGGTCACAATTTGATCAATGCATTACCACCTATAAATGTTTGATAACGTGACGGTCTTGTCGGATGATGGAGTGTAAGTTACAGTTTTGTAATAAAACTACCACGTGACCGAACCCAAAAACAAATATGGATCCGGTTACAAGTTACGACTTCCAGCACTGCATTCACAAGGTCCCTGCAATATGTTTTTCACAATTTACAATAGAACGTCGCCTTTGCATTGCTTCGATACAACCAAACGTATGTACCGGTATCGACAGGCGAGTTTCTCATCGGGCAGAGTACTCGTCGAGAGATTTAGCATTAAAGCTCCCACGTGGCCTTTCACTCCACGAAAAAAGTACTCGCTAGCAGGAACCCGCGGAACTTCGGCGATCGAGGGATGGCAAAATACACACGTGTTGCCCATCACTGCCCGTCGTCCACATCACACGTGTGGCGTGACGTCATCAACCACCAGTGCGCCTTGTGACTTCACCCCCCTTTCACACGCGCTCTTGCGGCCGTCTGGAACGCTCTTCCTTCCGAGATTAGGGAGCCACTGGAGCGATGCACTTTTAAAACGTCGTCTCGATTGACAAACGCATTTCCTTAGAACTGATTTGGTTTGTTTACACTATGAGACCTCATTTACCAGTGGCAAAATATAGTAATAGGTTTTTACCCTTTCAACTGGTACAAAAACTGACACCTTTATACAAGGCATCATGTTTGCAGTTGAAAGGGTAAAACCTATTTCTATATTTTGCCACTGGTAAAGGAGGTTTCATAGTGTAAATGCTTACCCCGAGCTCTCAATACTCTGATAGTGCGCTGTCTTTGAGTTGCACGCCTTTTGGCGTCATCTGGTCCAGCACCAATGGAGACTAGGCTCTAAGAAAAGCTGTCTCGGGTGTGGACCAATCAACTTCAAGGACAGTGCATATCATTATCAGAT
This sequence comes from Lampetra fluviatilis, assembly GCF_964198595.1. Taxonomy (NCBI): domain Eukaryota; kingdom Metazoa; phylum Chordata; class Hyperoartia; order Petromyzontiformes; family Petromyzontidae; genus Lampetra; species Lampetra fluviatilis. The sequence goes on along the minus strand of NC_136304.1, from coordinate 8,643,696 downwards.
GTTGTTTCTTTTTGTTTGCATTTTGACTTCTCGTGTTGTGGTTATTGCAACCATGACGCCTTGTATAAAGGTGTCAATTTTGTAGCAGTTGAAAGGGTAAAAACCTATTACACTATGATTTGGTTTGTGTTTAGTTGTTTTTTCCCTGTACCTCCGGATTAGCACGGTAGGCTACGTACGGCGCGAAAGAAGTTCACCACACAGTACATCCGCCTCAATCTAGCGTGACGTCAGCACCCTCCCGTCGGTCCTAAAGGATGACGTGGGAGGGTGGGGCTGGGTGGTGAGGGGAGGGTGGGGCTGGGTGGGGAGTGGGAGGGGTGAGGAGGGGCTAGTCACCCCGTGGTGCCCTTATAAAACTCAACGTTTAACCTACTCACGCTGACTTGTGCCCGCCCTCACAGTCGGGCATATTTGCGGAATACACCACGCCGCCGTTTACCCTGGCCATTGACCGAGCAACCCAACGTTCGCTACCAGCTCCCTCCGCAGGAATGTGTTGAACAAAAATGTCTTAAAAGGGGGGAAAATACACAACCACGTTTTGGATAGTCGTACAACAACAAACTTAATTGTTTCACCACGCAGTGTTCGCCCGAAAGGTGGAATTGAACCACTCTGTCGCTAAACAGCTACAGGTTTGAAGCCTGCACCCCGGACCACCGAGGCTCATCCGGGCAACATAAAGCAGCGTCTCGATAGCCTTTTAAATTACCCACTAGGCGACTACATTAACGCTATGGGATACTCGCTTTTCGCGGCGCGCTTCGCTTGTTAGTTTGAGGCTCAGAATCATACAGGCCGTACATTTGTGAGTGACCTTAACGTGGAGTTGATGCCGGGGATGGCAGTCTTTGTCTATTTTAAGCAAAGAGCAAGCATGCGAGCGAAATGTAATTATCATAATTTATTCTGCAGTGGTACGTCATGGGGTGGGTGTGACCAATGGGAGACTGTAGATATTTTCTGTTGTCAGGGTTTCTCTTTCATCATGGGACCTCCTTTGCCAGTACCAAAATATGAAAATAGGTTTCCCCCTTTTTTCTGGCAACAAAACAGGTGTTAAGATGTTAAAACACCAAATTGAAACAATTTACAAGGAATCATGTCTGCATTAACCACAATACTTGTGTTCAGAATGCAAACAAAAAACTTACCCTGATAATATATGCATTGTCGATTTTTGTTTGCATTATGATCACAAGTATTGTGAATAATGCAGACATGATTCCTTGTAAAAGGTTTCAGTTTGGTGTTTTAGCATCTTAACACTTGTTTTGTTGCCAGAAAAAAGGGGAAAACCTATTCTCACAACGTTTCTCTTCATATTTTCATTCACTTGTTTTATTCGAGAAAAATCGATACGACAAATTGAAATGTATGCAGTACGTCCTTCCAAGAACAGAATGCAACTGTTCGATTCAAGCGTAGCGCCGTGCAATGGTCAATTTCAGAGCTGTGGTTACCATGCGGAACAATTTACGGTCCTACAGATGTTCACAACCACTCGATCTCACCACATACTGGACATACAATGTCACCAACACACCCGCCGTTCGCCACCAAGTGACCCACGGCGCCTGTGCCAGGCCAGGGGGCCGTCCATAAATGACGTCACGCACCTGGGGGGGGGTCAGACATTTGTGACGATGTGTGACGAGGGGGGGGGGGTTGAGAAATGTGACGTCACATCAAAATGCGCTACTTTAAATAAATATAGAAAACACGTTCTACTTAATTAAATATACTTTTAATAAATGTTTTCTCCTACAACATCAGAGTGCAGCGCCACATTAAATACGCACTACGATGCCAATAGTTTAAAGCTATTTGAAGCATGTTTTATATATTTTGGGGGGGGGGGGGGGCAGAGCTTTATTTGATATTTGAGGGGGGATCTGACTTTTTGTGACGCCGTGTGACGAGGGGGGGGGGTCAAATATCGTCGCAATCGCGTGACGTCATTTATGGACGGCCCCCAGGTGCACTTTGTGAACACGTGAAGCGTCGAAGACTCGCTGACAGGAGGTCTCGGGACAGACCCA